>NC_135534.1:183897982-185097982 GCF_045843805.1 Urocitellus parryii
CATCACCCCATAGAACATGGATATAAGTTTGTCTGTTGCATCCAGACCATCTGAATTAAGTGCGTCTTTAGACTTGGGTTTCATGTACATGAAAAGAATGGTACCATAGAATATTATCACCACAGTCAGGTGTGCTGAGCAGGTAGAGAAGGCTTTGCTTCTCCCCTCAGAGGAACGAATCTTGAGGATGCTGGAAACGATTAATGAGTAAGATACGACAATCAAGAGCAGCGGCATTAAAGTGAACAAAGTTGTGGCCACAAGCATGATGAACTCATTACCTGAGATGTCAGCACAGGCCAACTTCATGACAGCCAGAATTTCACAAGAAAAATGATTGATGACATTATTCCTGCAGAAAGGCAACCGTACCACAAATGCAGTTTGCACTGCAGAGTTGACAACCCCTGAAAGCCAGGAGCCAGCTGCCATGGTCACATAGGAATTCTTGTTCATGATGATGAGATACCTCAGGGGATTGCAGATGGCCACATAGCGGTCAAAGGCCATCATTCCCAGGAGCACACACTCTGTTGTCCCCATGGCCAAGCCAAGGAACATCTGCACTGCACAGCCAGAGAAGGAAATGGTCTTTCTTTCTGTGAGGAAGCTCACCAGAGTGGAAGGTATTGAGGTGCTAGTGTAGCAGATGTCCAAGAAGGAGAGGTTCCCCAGGAAGAAGTACATAGGGGTGTGGAGGCGAGAGTCGAGGATGGAGAGTATGATGAGGGTTCCATTGCCCATAAGGATGACCACATACATTAATAAGATGAGTACAAAAAAGAGTACCTCAAGCCTTGGGTAACCAGAAAGTCCCTTCAGAAAAAACTCCACCTGAATGGTTTGGTTTTCCCATTCCATTTTATCATCTGTCTTTCACCTGTAAGAATTCAAAGAATTTTTTATTTTATTTTTTTATAGTAAGGACTTTTCTTCTTCTTTTTTAAATTTTTTTATTTGTTTTAATTAGTTATATATGAGAGTAGAATGCACTTGTATACTTTGATATATCATGCATAGATGAGACATAATTTCTCATTCTTCTGAGTATACATATTGTAGAATCACATTGGTCATAGAGTCACATACATGCATAAAGTAATAATGTCTGTTTCATTCTACTTTCTTTCTTATCCCCACATCCCTCAAAGAATTTTTTAAAAAATAACTTCTTCACAAAGAAAATATCTTCCAACAGGGCAATTCTATAAACTTCTCACTTTGAATGTTTTTACTAAAATCCCCATTATATCACCCAAGAATTAGGAATGGTGTTCATCACCTCCAAATCCTTCCTCAGAAGATCATGAGCCAACTCTATGAATTTTTTCTCAAAAATAGCCCCTTCCTAATGCACCTATACACATGCATAAACACATACGAATTTCCAGTTATATCCTTGTTCAGCACAGAATCCATTGAAAGTGCTCCAATCAATTCACAAAACAAAAAGTAACTTCTGGAATCAAACAGGCACTCAACACAGAACATTTCCCCTTCTTAATGAAACTTTACACAAAAGCAAAGTCTGAATTAAGGGCTTTCACCCTATTTCAATCCTCTTCTAACTACCCACACTGCTCTGCCTTTAGCCATTATTAGAGTCTTTTTCTTTCACTCTACTTTTCCCTTATTTTCATCCTTTTTACACTTTATGCTTTGAGATTATTTTATACACTAAATATGAATATTTCTTTTTTATATCAAGCCAAGATTTGCCTTCTTAATTCTATGTTATAGAGAACACCACCCAAATTCCTACTCCTTGATACATGGTGGCTGAGATGCAATTTTACTTTAAGAATCATTCTTCTAAACACTGCCACCATACAACTTATTATCATGTCAGGTCCACTTTTCCTAGTAGAAAACAAAACATGCATTTAAGTACTATCTTAGCCAGTCATTAGTCCCATGGTCTTGGGTAATTTACTTCCCAGAGTCTCCATATCCTCATGCATAATAGGATATTTTAATAGCCTCATTATGAGGACCTTCAGAAAATAAATTAAGTAATGTATGTAAAGCACGTAGCACATGACAAGTACTATTTTGGTTTCCTTCATCTTCTGGTGACTTGTTCTTCCATCATCCTTCTACAAGAGTATCTTCAAATATTATTTATCAGTTAGGCTTTACCAGGCATCTCTCCTTAACCAATCCAACCTACTATTTTCATCACATCTATGATTTGAGATGGATGCACACTATAGCAAAAGTTTACTCACTTTGCAATGAATAATCTTATACTATTATAACAAATGTCCACTGCAGTTTGAAACAAGGAACTCACAGACTGACATTTGAAAATAAAGACTATTGCAATTCATTCATCTAAAATCTAATTGTATGTGTAGTACAAATATAATATCTAAAATTATCATAGAAATGCATTACTAACAACAACAAAATGAAATACTCAAAACAAGCTTCCAAATATTTATGCAAACATAAGTCAGAATTTCTTCCTGTTAGATAATGACTCATTGTTTCTCTTCATTTTCTTTTTTCACAAATCCAATGATGTATTCGAGAACAAGAAATGACACATTCCAAACAAACTGCCCATGTAAAGGTTCTAGGACAGGAACAATGTAAAACATTGACTCATGGTTACTATGGACAAACATTTGCTAAAGTGAACCCAACAAAGCCCAATTTGTGCTAAGAGGTAAAAAGCTACAAAATCAAACCTTGGTGAAAACAAACTGCTTTATATTTTGATCAAGAGTTCAGATCTGCAGACTATTGTGACCTCATAGAATCAAAGAAAATGATACTATTTGAAGTGTAGACACTTGTAGTGAAGCAAGGAGTAGAAAATATATTCTGACCAAATAAATCTTTATTCCCCGTTAGACCTAAGCAACCATCTGTTTTTGAAGTTCATATTGCTTTGGATTTACAATTATTCTTTTGGTTGTTTTTCCTTTTTACCCCAATTTTCTACCTATTATTTAAGACCTTTCTCTTGGAATCTTTATTCCTATTCCCTACACACTATTTCTAGTAGAAAATAATCCAGCCTCACAACATATGTGTTCTTTCAACTCAGTTCATAAAGACTGACTCTTTTATTTGTTAGTTATTAGTATTTTTTCAGCAATTATCTCTAAAGGGATAGTCTTACCTGGTCAGGCTGCCACACATAGTTAAATTTTTCCTTGATCTTTGATTTTCAGGCTAGTCTACAAAATTTTCTATGAGGCTGATGGGTTTCTAAAAAAAAAAAAAAAGTGTTACCTTTGGAGAGCCAAATGTCACAGGACATAGAATTTGGAAAATATTGATGACAAAGTTACCATTTCCAAATTATTTCAAAATTTTCTGTACATTACAGTCAAATGTGTTTCCAAAGGAAGTATAGTTTAATTTCACTAGTTCAAAAGGGAAGGGAGAACAAATATTCACTAGTTCAGTCTGAGAATGGGGCACATGGTGAAGGCCCAGTAAATCCTCTGAAGAATCTTTTTAGGCACAGGAAGGCAATTTAAATATTTCATGCTCTTAGGGACTTCTGCAATTTTCTAAGCCAAAATTTTAAATTGCTTCAGGGGAAACATATTCAAAACTTTTTGAAACTTCAAGAATAATACCCTAAAGACTTAATTATATTGCTCACATTACTGTATTTTAAATAACCAATAAGAAGTCTTGAGGACATTCATTACCCCATTCCCAAGTTTCTATATACTCCTTAGATTCTTATTCCAAATGCATTTTAATCACTTTATTCATCTATCTTATTATTCCCTATTGGTAAATGGAAGTTATTAGGCTACATGAATTCTTTATTAATTCTTGGTTATTAATAATAATAATAGCTTACATATTTTATGCATTGCTATAAAACTTTTATATATGTTAATTTATTTAATTTACATATATATATGTAAACTCACAATCCTCCCTTGCCTTAGCCTCCCAACCTCTGTGATTACAGGTGTGTGCCACCACACCTAGCTGTACCTAAGTCATATTTGATAAATTAATAAAAGAAGAAAATGGTTTTACTATACTAACAATATTAAAATTATTTTATTTGGCTCTGAAACAGATTGTAAATGTAGGTGGCATTTTGAAATTCACAGCAAATTAAGAAATTTTTGAACTGTAAGATGAAAACCTAAAAGATATCAAGCTATTCAGTTTTTTATAGTGTTTTAAAAGCTAATTTGTAACTTCATTCTAATTGGGTATTCCAAAAAATTCACCTAATGGGATATATGTATCACCTATATTAATCACATTGGCATAATTAATAATTAATACTTTGGCAATGGTAAATATGTGTAAGTTCCAGACACTCTGCGCCCCTTGGCCATCTGATCTCTACTCCTGCAGAAATGATCCTCTTTCATTGAATTACTCCACTCAAATAATGAAAATAATTTGTTAACCACAAAACACTAAAATCACAGCACATAAGAAAAAATAAGTTAAAACTGAATGTTCCTCATTGTTGGTAATGTTTATTGATCATCCTGATCACACGAATTGATTCCTGGCCATCTTCTCAAGTCTCGCCACCTTATGGTTGACCTTTCTTCTTAGGAACAGAACAACAACCAATTATTGTGGTTTTCTTTTTTAGAATCTATTTTACTTTTAAAAATCAAGTTTTTTGGCAAAGTTTTAATTGTTCTTTATCAGTATCGAATAGGAGTGAAACCTGGCCTATCCAGTTTTCACTGATCTGTTTATAAAGCCTAAATAGTTAAATAAAACTTATACTTTTATCAACCTCTCATTTAGCTAGACACACGTGATAATGTTATAAAGCAAATTTGCCCCTCGATAACAAGTATTTTAAAGTATACTATCCTTTCTGCCACAATCTAGGATGTGGGAAACATCAATGACTCTGAAGTACAACACAGCCTCAGTGTGTTATATCCACAGATGTGAAGAAATTGCCTAATCATTTACATTAAGGTTTTTACATTATTTACCAAATCAATTTTTCTAATGTAATTAGGTATCATCTTCATTTGTTTCTTTTATTTGGAATTGTTTTGTTCTATCTAAATGTATCTGTATTAATTTTCAAGTCAAGAAATTTTAGAAAAGATACCATGGTAATTTTTTTGATAAATCTTGTTCTGGATAAAAATGCAGAATTCTGTTTTTATCTTTCTTTTATATAACTATACTAGTATAAGTATTTTTTCAATAATATAAATTCTTCAAAAAATCTATTTAGTAATTACAAATAGTCCATTAAGTGAATGTACTATGACAATTTCATAATTCTCCATCATCAAATGAATATAGAAGGGTAACATGCAATGATAGCAAAGTTATCTAACACCCTAAAGCCTATGGGAAATCATTTATTAGTAACTATCCCTAGTCTAAGATTTTTTTGTTCTCTTTATCCAAACAAATTTTGTGAATCCATCTTAGAGAAGTAAACGTAAATATAGAGAAGGTTTCTAGCAAAAAGATATTCAACACTATGCTCTTTTGAAAGGTCAAACATTTGGAATCAATCAATTGGTTCTTAACAGAGTTATTCTAGCATTGCAAAAGAAATACAGTTAATGGCCTCTATGCAGTTAATTATCTTTTTCTCAAAAGCACCTAAAGAGATGGGTGGATCCCATAGGGATGTTTTCACATAAAATCTTTTGGCAGCATTTACTTCAAGGATGTTAGAGTGCCAAATGTACAACCTTATCAGCATAAAATAATTGTTTTCTGAAAGTAAATAGGACCAAACATTCTGGAGAAATTACATGAAAAGAAATCCCACTTGACTCACACCTTCTCTTAATAGCTTCAGTACAAACCCAACTATTGATGCTCACTCAAAGCCTCAGTGTTTTGGGTACACTAATAGTAGGCTGATTGTGACTTACAGTCAATCAAATTCCAGTCACAAACAGTACCAAATAGGAGTGAATCTTGGCCTTTCCATTCTTCACTGCTCTGTTTTTAAAGCCTGAATAGTTAAATAAAACTTAAATTAGATAAGAGTCCTTTCAAGAACCACTAGGATAAGAAATCATCTTTTATGTGGACCATGATTTAATTAGGGAGTAGCACAACCTGCTGACAAATGACCAACATAGCAAATCCTACACAATAACCAAAACTATTGTTTGAAGATTCTGATTCATTAATCATCCATTGAATAAGTTAATTTATTTATCTAGGACTAAATTTTGTAGCTGAGGTAGAATACAATTCTACGATTCATTTACTATAAACAGGAAGGTCAGCTGCTAAAATTTACCAATTAAGTTTTTAAAGACTAAGACCATTTGCTCCTTACTGGTGGGTGCACATCTCAGGTACTTGACCTAAACCAAAATTCCTTCCTTAGGAAAATGACGGCTCTAACTACAATTCATCAAGAGCACAAAGAATGACTTTCTTGGACAGGAAGAGAATGCAGGCTCCATGGAGAGCAATGTGATTGCTTCTATTCCTTGAATCAAGACAACACAAAACCAAAATAAACCACACAGTAGTCTCACCTCCAAGTGCCACCAGAATGTTCTTTCACTTGGAATACAAATTGCCATCCACATAACATACCAATGATGCTTTCCAAGGTAAAGGAGACTGAAAGGCCTTGCTATGCAATCATGTTCTGAAGACAAGCAGCATCAACATCACCTAGGAGCATGTTAATAAATGAAGATCTCAGGACTCACATCAGACCCACTGAATCAGAATTATTTTCAAAGATTCCCCAAGTGATTGCTAGAAATTTTAAAGTTTAAGAATCACTCAAGCATATCCATGGTTTTTTCTCTGAGTTGCCCTTTAGAATCACCTGGAGAATATTATTTTAAAAGTTGCCTGATTCCCAGCCCTTAGGCACCATCCATAATTGTTGGATAACAATAAAGTCTAATAATAAAAAAATGCATGTATTAAAACAAAAAGCTTCTCCACAGCACAGGAAAAAGAGCATGAAAAGAGAACCTACAGAATGGGAGAAAATCTTTGCCAGCTACTTCTCCAATAGGGAATTAATAAGCAGAATATAAAAAGAACTCAAAATAAATAATCAAATCAATAAATGAGTGAAATATCTAAAGAGATATTTCTCAAAAGAAGAAATAAATGGCCAACAAATATGTTAAAACATCTTCAACATCCTAGGCAATTAGGGAGATGCAGATCAAACCTACACTAAGGTTTCAACTCACTTGAGTTAGAATGGCAATCATGAAGAAGATGAATAATGACAATTGCTGTCAAGGATCAGGGGTGCATGGAAGGTACACTTACACAGTGTCAATGGGACTGCAAATTATTACAACCACTTTAGAAAGTAATAGAGCGATTCCTCAAAAAACTAGGAATGGAACCACTCTATGACCTAGTGTGGGGAGCCACTCTGAATGACTCGTGCCTTCTATCCTGAAGTCAGAGGCTTTGACCATCACTATGTTTCATAGTCATCTGGACGTTGTCCTGGTTCAGGAAGTTGAGGGTGTGTCTTCAGATGTAGGCAATGCCCCTTGGGCTGAATTACACTCACCTGTCCCTTGTAACCCTGCCCCTTCTGGCCTTTTTTGGATGAAACTTTCTAAGAACAAGGGTGCTCCCAATAAAAGCCCACTTCCGAATGTGCTCACTGTCTCTTGCCAGCCTCTCATGACTTTCTCTTGCTCTCCTATTTGGGGAGCCTGAGGCCAAGAGCAGAGAAGCCATCCTGAAGCTTGTTTAAAGGTAAAGTGTGTGTCTGTGTTTTATTTGGTGTCCCTAGAAATTCACACGAGCAACCTTAGTTCAGCTGCCTGTGTGAGTCAGGGGCAGCAACCTAGTTATTCTACCCCTTGGTATTTATCCACAAGAATTCAAATCAGCATAATATAGTGATACATACATACCAACGTTTATAGCAGCACAATCCATAATAGCCAAGTTATGGAATCAGCTTAAGTGGCCATCAGTAGATGAATGGATAAACACAATGGTGTTCTACTCTACCATAAAAAGGAATGAAATTATGACATTTTCTGTTAAATGGATGAAAATACAGAACATTATGGTAAGTGAAATAAGCCAGACTCAGAAGATCAATGGTCAAAAGTTTTTTTTCATATGCAAAAGTTAGAGGGGAAAAAAGGAGTTTAAAAAGATAGACCTTATGAAAACAGAAGGAAAATCAATAGAGTAGAAGGAAGGACTAAGGGGAAAGGAGAAGGAGAGGAAAAGGGGAAAAAATTAAGTCGACTAGATTGTAAAAAGTGCATGCATATACCACAATTCATTATAATTTTATATAGAACTATAATGCATCAATTATAAATAAATAGAGTAGAGGAATGGGATCAGGGTAAGGGAAGATGGGAAGAAATGGGGTGGTACCAGGTATTAAATGGAGAAAACTGTTATATGCATTTATAAATATGTCAAAATTAAGCATATTATTGTGTATAACTACAATGCACTAAAAATACACGAGATTTAAAATCAGAAAAAAACATTTTTAATAGCAGCCTACTCACTATGATTTTAAGTAAACTTCACCTCTCTGGATTTCATTTTCTTCACAGAATTCCAGCATTGATAAAATGAGTAAAACATGAAAATATTGTAAACTATAAACCCCTAAATCAATGGTTTTGTTAATGATTGGTATGATATAAAATAAATATTTTTTAACATATTAAGACATGCCTTCTCTAAAAATATTTATTCTCAAAGTGCAATGGATCAATCAAATCAACAAAAACAGATAATAAAAGAAGGAAATTGAGGGATAGAAGGTGAGAGGGAAAGAAGGGGTACTGGGAGGTGAAATTTACCAAATTATGTTATGTGCATGTACAAATATATTACAGTAAATGGGATTTATTGTAAATCACACTATTATTTATAACTAAAATGCACCAACAAAAGCATAACATAAAAATACAAAGGGTTCTTCCCTCTTTTAAATCTCATGCATCACAATCTCTGAAAATAGAATACAGAAGTTGTACATTTAGCAAGCTACAAAAGCAGCTCAATTGCTTCATAAGTTAGGAGAACCTCATGAACTAATCTCTGTTTTTATCACTGTTCCAGGTAGTGAGAGCATAGTTATAGGACTGACCTCCTACTTCAATTACCAATTCACATGATATGGAATCACTCATTTAATTCACACGCTGTTTCCTTTTCTGAATTACTCTGGATTTGAAAAATAAAATGAAAAAAAAAAGTTGGACAATTGAAATTGAGTTCATCCTGAACTCATTCTTTCTGAATACCCAGAATTAAATATTTTTTTTTCTGTCATATGTTTAGTGATGTAATTGGAATCATATACTCCTTCCCTGGAACAGCATCTAGGTTTTCTGCTTCCTCCTACCTAAGTATATAACCCCTCCTTTCTGAACATCTAGGTTTCATCCCTGTTGTCTCTGCAATACTGATAAACTTCTTATCAGAGAAAAAGACTCTTTCACGGGATGTAATATGTGTCTGTTTCCAGTTCATGGGGTCCATACTGTGCTTCTGGCAGTGATGGCTTATGACTGCTATGTGTTCATCTGCAAATATCTGAGTTTTCCCATCATCATAAATAAGAGTCCTTGTATTTAGAAGGCAGCTTTTCTTCATGGATTAGGCTTTTTCAACAAACTGGCATAAATGTACTAACATTACAAATGTCCTTTTGTGGAAGAAATGTCATTCATTGATCATTTTTCTGAAATAGTATCTTTAATGAAACTAGTGTGCACATGTATTTCCTAGAATGATAGTATGTGTTGGGCAATAGAATGTTTTCAGTTACTCCATTACTGCTAATTTCTGCTTTCTATATTTTTACCACCTATGCTATACTGAAATCAATTCAGCTGGAAGAAGTAAAAAGGTTTCTTCTGCATGCTCAGTCCACATGAGAGAGGGGATTGTGTTTTATGAAATATGTTTTGTATAAATGAAGCGAACATACAAAAATCTCCTTCAGACAAACTAATAGACTTGGTCTATTGTGTAGTTACTCTCATGTTCAATTCTATTATCTGTAACCTAAGGAATATAGAGGTGCTGGGGTATATGAAGAAAACTGATGAGTGGACAATGGTGCTGGAAGAAATGATGAGAAACTGACACCTTTGAGTTCATGAATAAAATAAGCTGACATATTTTGAGGCAAATTTTTAAATATAAACAGAGCAAAGAAAGGAAGATATGTGTGGAAACAATGCCTGAGTTAGAAATTTTAGTATTAATCTAACTACATCACTTTTTGAAAATGATCTCACAAAATGTAGAAATAAGTTGTCTAAGTAGTACAAACAAGTAAACTTACAAGGTCAAGACTTAAAAAAATGAAATTAATCTTATCCAAGAAAATCCAACACATATGGCTTCTGAGCAAATTACATTTGTTGGCCTCTTCCATTTGGAAAACCTTTGATACATTGACTTATTTACCATTGTTTTTATATTTTACCCAGGGACTTTATCTAGTTCCAATCTACATTTCTGGCTAAGTATTTCATCTTCTTTTCATGACCATGTTTGTTCCCATTACTTTCACACATACTGTGTTCATTCACCATGTAGTTTTATAATTACTCCATGTTCTTTCACACCTAAGGACAATAATAACAAATGCTATTTCCTCTGTGTTGTCACTTTCCTTCCCTAGTGAAATCTTAGCAATGTCAGAAGGGACAGGTAGAATGTCACAATCTCTGCAAAGCCTTCTAATATTGCCCTCGAGTTGGTTATTCCTTACTCTGTACTGCTCTGACCTTACCTTTACTACCATAGTTTTTCTTTTATGCTATAATCCTTTGTTAGCTCCTGAAATCTTCTCAATGTCGGAACCATGGCTAACTCTTCATTATAAAAAGTCCAATGCCAAGTTAAATAAATGGTTGGCAGTAATTAACTGTTGAATGAACTAATTAATTAAAATTGAAAAAGGATAGTAAAAATACAAGTCCAGGTCTGGGGATGTGGCTCAAGTGGTAATGCGCTCACATGGCATGCATGCTGCCCGGGTTCGATCCTCAGCACCACATACAAACAAAGATGTTGTGTCCGCCGAGAACTGAAAAATAAATATTAAAAAATTCTCTCTCTCTCTCTCTCTCTCTCTCTCTCTCTCTCTCTCTCTCTCTCTTTCCCTCTCTCTTAAAAAAATAAAAAAAAAATACAAGTCCAGGTATTTGAAATAAGAAAAGTGGATATTATATATCATTCCATCCCCAAAATCACAATTCCAAACACTGCTGGTAAAATATCAGCTTACCTTAAAACATAGGAGGAAACAGGTAAGAAAAGACTGATTAAAACAAACTGAAAAGGTCATATAGTCTGGGCAAGACAAAAAGCATAGAAGTGTACAATATTCTCTGATAATCAATTGGCAGAAAAATATAAAAATCACTGACTCTGATTCATAAGCAATATGTAAATTTATTCTAAATATTTTCTCTTCATAAAACCTTGACTGTGGGTGACTAGTGAAATGCAATATATGCTATTGTTGCTTAATATATCATCACTTTTCTTGGTTTGTATTTTGCCCCAATGTTACTACAAACTCATATTCAAAATTTAATAAAAATCTTTAAAATATTTCCAAATATTGTAGGTTGACCTTTTAGAAAATGTTATTTTCTAAAAATATTTCGGAGTAAATGTTTCTTTCGAAGGAAATTCAGTTTGCAGCATATGAAAAATCCTGATTCAAAAACAAAATTCAGAATCAACGTATTAATTCTCCTTCAGAGAAATGTCAGCATGCATATGAGGCAAAACAAGTGTTCTGATGCTTTATAACAATTTCTCTTTTACTTTCTTGTCCTTCTGAAATGTCTTTTGAGATATTTCCCAACTCAGCTAAGCATAAGTCGCCCTTTCCTTCCTGGGACACAATCCCCACTTCAAGGGAAATTTTACATACTCCCTTCAAAAATTCTTCACATGCTACACTGTAATTGAGAACCACTCCCCCTTAAGTCTGTTACATACCCAAATTATGCTCATCTATAGCCAGTCTTAGAATGTTGAAACTGCAAAAAGAAACTGAATCCATCACAAAATGTCTTAAAGAATATTGTTCATCTTTATTGAGATTATTAAGACTTAATGAGGTAGGACCACACAAAATCAGCATCTAAACTTCCCAAAAATTCTATTTAGTTATTCTTTTCCTTTTTCCCTAATTCTATTTTTGCAGTATCTCATTCTCTTGTCTTTGAAATCTCTAGTATGCACTGCTTTCTTCCTCACTCCACTGTCCCCTCTTTCTCACTGAACCCCTTTCTTTCTTTCTCAAAGATGGTTCAAATACTTTCATATGAACATAGCATATGAGCACGTTTAAATTACTCCCAGTAGGGCTGGGAGTGTAACTCAATGGGTTTGATTTCAGCACTTCAATAAATTAATTAATTGCTCCAAGTCTACCCATTACTCTGCTCAGCCCAACCAAGACCCAAGACCCAACTGGGGAGAGGTAAATTTTTTTTATATATTTTTGTCCCCAATTAATGTTAGTCTATATTCCAAAAAACAAAAACAAAAACAAAAAAAAGTGTTCCTCGTGTTCTATTTTTGTTTGTTTGTTTGTTTGTTTTTGCAGGTTGTTTAGTTGTGTTATTTTTTTCAATAGTTAGCACAATGCCTGAGAAAATATAGGTATCAATAAATACTGGTTGATTAAATAAGTAACAAATAACTGAATGAATGAAAGGAAAGCTCCTATTCTACAGGAAATTCATGTAACTGCAGAAATAGCTAATTTGTTAAACTATACTAAATTATCATTAATAAATCACCACTGTGTTCTTAGAGAACCTTGTCAAATTCTTTAGAAACTAATTTTTCAGCCATTAAACAATAACAATGTTAAAAGATAATAACAATGTTTCTTATTTGAAGATACCACTGCTCACTGATTTAAACACAAGATAGACCAAAATTCACTATCAGCTGGATAAACAAAAGGTGACATTGCCCCAGGTGTCTTTTCATGGTAGGTGGGGTGCTTGCCAGATAGTAACCAAAAGGAAATCAGACCTAGGTGATATAGCTTCATATTTTTCAATGAAAATGACATATGTCCAGTCCAGGTACCCAATACTCAAGTGTTCCTCCATCCCCTCTATATGACCATATCTATCTCATTATGGGTCACTTTATGTTGAATTTATATAGTACTCTGACCCTTAACAAGACCCCCTCCTACTAGATTTTCTAAGAATGATGTGACTATAAAACTGATTCACATAAAAGAGATTGTTATTAAAATGTTATTTCCCTATACATAAGATTATAGAACTCATCATTTCAGAGTTAAACTAAACTTCATTATCCATGAGAAAGAGGGTGATTTGGATGAGAATTTTTTATTCATAAATTTCTGTATCTCCTCTTCTTCAACCTATTGTGAAGGGAAAAAGGTTAGCCCTACATTTCTCTTTCATTTAAATATCAGGTACAAAAAAATTAAGAATTTAAAAAATTAGTGGTACCACTAGTCCTTATATTTATTTTGGAACCACCAAGTAAAAATTACCCCTGCATTTAGAGTAAAACAATTAAAAAAAAATGGAGTAGCATTTACATTCCTTCCAAAAAACGTTTGCGACACAGTATATTCTTCACAGCTGCCTTCACATCTTTGTTCCTCAAACTATAGATGAGGGGATTGAGCATGGGTGTCACCACTCCATAGAAGAGCGAAATGATTTTGTCTGTGACTTGTTCTTTGTCAGCCCCTGAAGAGTCTTTAGCCTTGGGTTTTGCATACATGAACAGGATGGTCCCATAGAATATAATAACCACTGTTAGGTGGGCGGAGCACGTGGAAAAGGCCTTCCGTTTTCCCTCTGCAGAAGGAATCCTCAGGATGGTGGAGAGAATGAAAACATATGATATAAAAATAAAAAGTACTGGGGCCACAAGGAAAATCACATTAGCAACAACCATGCTAATAATATTAATGGATATATCAGCACAGGCCAATTTTAATACCGCCAAGATTTCACAAGTAAAATGATTAATGACATTATCACCACAGAAAGGAAGCTTCATTGCAAGTGAAGTCTGCAACACAGAATTGACACCCCCTGCGATCCAGGACCCAGCAGCCATGGGCACATAAGAAGTCTTGCTCATAATGATGGGGTATCTCAGAGGGTTACAGATGGCCACATAGCGATCAAATGCCATCATACTTAAAAGGACACACTCTGTGGCTCCCATAGCAAAGGAGAGAAACATTTGCACTCCACATCCAGAGAAGGAGATGGTTTTCTTTGAAGTTAAGAAGCTGCTGAGAAATAAGGGAATAGAAGAACTAGTGTAGCAGATGTCCAAGAATGACAAGTTACTGAGGAAAAAGTACATGGGGGTGTGCAAGTGGGAGTCACAGACACTAACAGTGATGATGACTCCATTTCCCAACAGGATCACCAGATACATGCAAAGTACCAGCACAAAGTAAATGGCCTCAAGCTCTGGGTAACCTGTAAGCCCCAGCAGGACAAATTCTGTCACAGAAGATTGATTGTATTTTCCCATGTTAATATTTTCTTTCACCGACAGGAATTCTATACTGGCTGGAATGCATGTGATCTGCTACAGCAGTGTCTGTAAGAACTGTTTACATTCTTAAGTGGATTCCCTCATGGGCAATAAAGACCTATAATTGAATATACAAATAACACAAGAATACATTACTATCCTTGAAGTTAAGATCAGTTAGACTTTCATATCTCATAAAAGAGGTTTAGCTCTAAATTAAATGTCCTTCTTAGAGACTAGATTAAGAATACATGCAACTGGGTTAGAATTATGCAACTCATTTGCATTATGAATTTAAAATTACTTTAATGTAATGTCACATTAGTATTTTGACCAAATAATTCGAAATAAATCTAAAATGTATCAAATAATATTGGCCAACAAGCATTTGACCATTTTAAAAATCATGTATGTCATAACAGTTTTTTTCTGAATAACCAATATGATATCCTTAACAAAAATCACTGCTCTTCAGTTATTAAAACAAAGCAGCATATGTAAATCCTGCTCCAAAGGTAATTAAACCTCAGTTTCAGAAAAGTTTTGGAGCTCAAAGGACAAATAGTAAAGAAGACGTATTTTTTGAAAAAGGACTTTTGGTTGTTTTTCATTTGGGGGAACTATAAGTACCTGCAACATACTAAGAATATTAACTACAGCATGTTGGTAAACAAAACAAGAAACACTGTTAGGTAGAACGATTTTTCTTTCTGTCTTTGAGTAACACTCAGGAAGTATCTGTAAAACATTATATTGTCCTGCCTGATGCACATAATGAATAATAAATTGACCTCAGGAAAACACTAGTGCCCAGTCTCAAGCTACAATCATAAATGTACAAATTACAAAATTTCAGTAACAAGAGATTTACTCTTTTACCTTCGGGTAGGAGAAAATGCGTATTACCTCCTCTTTGCAAAGATGTCAGCTTCCTCTGCTCTAACAGCAGAGCTGGGGTCTTCTCTCTGCATATTTAGCAATACTTATGACAGTAAGGCCACTTGAAAATTCTTAATATAGCAATTTTCTATAATTATTTGTGTCCCCATTACATTGGAATATGGAGTGTTTCTATATTAAAATGCCAAAACCAGAAGTCCTGCATTTTTACAAGATTGCTAGTCTCATGATTTCCACTTCAATAATTTCAGCAGAATAAATAAGAACTATCTACTTCCCAGTTCTCATTAAAATCAAGTTGCTGGCATTGGAAAAAACAATTAACCAGGGGCAAAACAGAAACGACTTCCAGTAATGATGAAAGCCGGGGCTCTTCACAGTCTTCTTTACTACTAGAGGATCCTTTAAAGGATCAGCCAATGGAACACCAAAGCAACTGAAAATGTTTGCTGCTTTGAGAATGTTTCTAATCCCCAAAGTAATTTAAAGTTCACTTCCTAGTAATTTTGGGATAAAGTCCCTCAGAAGCAATTAAAACAAAGTAGCTAGTACAATTTAATTGTATAACTTGCAAACCAGCAATAATTCTTCCAGCTCACACTCTCTGGGAAGAGCAAATGACTACTACCCAGGTAAAATGGTCAAGAGATAGAAATTAGAATGGACAATATTTAATGGAGAGATATGTCAGAAATCTGTGACACTTGGTTCAAAATGATACTTTGCTCTCAATAATTGCCAATTATCTTTACTTTGACCTTCAGTACTAGAGTCCCAGATCCCATAAGCATCATTCTGGTATCATTGGTTCCTCTAAACAGACATAACTATAAGTACAGTCATTTTAATTTTGCTTATCCATGTCTCTCTTCAAGTGTATACACAAGGCCCCAAACTTATCCAACCTTTCCTTTACTTAAGATCACAATGGCCTGGCACAACAAGTAATAGAAATGCAACAATTTCAATGGCTGAGAAAACCATAGTTTACTTTAGAACAGGAAAATAAATTCTGACTTGAAATAATTATTAACTAAATGTTATTATAATTAATAACATTTGCCTTGACTATCTGTTGAAATGAATGTTAACTCATGAAAATTCAATTCTTTTACATGGATATTACAAAATATACTTTTTGTTTCAAATTCTGAGATTAAATGGAATCACTATTTGTAGTGTTAAAAAGAAGAGAATAAAATTTGACAACATGATTCATTTTTTGTCAGTGAAAAATATTTTTAAATGTCATTGAGGAAGAAATACAACATAGAAAAGCAACATATGCCATGAAAGATGTTATGACTTTCTTCAATAAATAAAATTTGGAAATCAATTCTCAGAGTTGTTAACTTTATGCAAAGACATGCTCAGTATACTGGCTCATAATGCAACTGTTGAGAATTTTTCACTCTAAACAATGTTCAATTAACAGAAGAATTAAGTAGGTTGATGTGGCCACTGTAAAGGCCAAAATCTTCATCATGCCAGTTTAGGCCCCAATTTCCTTAACAAGACTCCTAAAGTGCAAGAAATAAAATCAAGAATCAATAAATCAAAATATTTAATCATCAATAAATCAGAAATCAATAAATTAAAGGTCATCCAAAGAAACAATCAATGAGGTAGAGACAGAGCTTACCCAATGGGAGCAAATTTTTACCATATGCACAACAGATAGAGAACTAACCTCCAGGATATATTAAGAACTCAAAAAAACATAATACCTAAAGGAACTTTCAACATGAAGCCAGTTGGTCAGAAGTCCCTGAGGCTCAGATTTGCTTTTGGCATCTGAAGTAGGGGACAATCTTGTGGCACTGAGCCCCTTACCTGTGGGATCTGATGCAAACTCCATGTAGGTAGTTCAGAATTGAAATAAATTGTAGGACAATCCAGTGAAGTCAGAAAATTGCTTGATGTGGAGAAAATTCATATCTGGTTATCTCATGTCAGAAGTAAATTGTTGACAGAGTGTTCTGTGTTGAAAATACAATAGGAGAATTACAGTTTTTTCCTATTATTTACCATATGCCTATGAACATATTAAACTAATAATAGTTACCATGACGAATTATGGATGAATTTGATTTCTTCATTTAGGCTTTCCCAAACTTCCCAGATTTTCTTCAATTAATATGTATTATTGAATTAGAAAAATTTAGTTTATTTTTTAAAAAATAAGCTATTGCTTAATAAATAGGATACAATTAGTTCTCTGAGACAGTATTGTTAAACTTTTAGGACCTACTACTTCCCACACAGATGAGAAATGCCACTTTAAATCACTTCTGGGATTACAAAAGTCTCTTTGAAGAAAGCAAAGAAGGGTTTATATTCTCTACTGGAGTCTCCATTTAGTTCTCTGGAAAGTTTTAGGGCTCAAATGTCAGAGTAAACCTATATTGTTTGCTATTGATACAAATTCAAGGTAGAACATTTAAGCAAGACTTACCTTTAGTCTGTTCCCTTTGAGATTACCCATGGTAGCCTGGAATGGTGGAATTCTTTTTTATTATTATTTTTAACTAAAACATAAAAATTGTGCATATTTATGAGGTACCAAGTGATATTTCAATACATGGGCACATTGCATAATGTTTATATCCCAGGTTAAACTTATCTGTTTCCTCAAAAGTTTATAAATTATAGTGAAAATATTTAAAATCTTATTTCTAGGTTTTTAAATTATACAATATGTTACCACTATCTACAGTCATCCTACTGTGAAATAGCACATCATAATTACTTATTTCTATCTAATTATAATTAATTTCCCACTCATCAACCTTTCCCCACCCCATCACTCTAATCTGTCCAGGTTCTGATGATCAACCATTCTACTCTCATTTCTAGCAACTTTTTTTATACCACACACACACACACACAAAAAAAAAAAAAAAAAAAAAAAACTAAAAGCAACAGCCATCTTAAACAAAACAGAACAAAGCAGGAGACATTAAACTACTTGACTTCAAAATATATCACAAAGCTGTAGTAATAAAAACAACATGATGCTGGTAGAAAAGCAGACACTGAGAGCAAGAGAACAGAATAGAGAGCTTAGAATTAAAACCTAGAATTGAAGCCAAATAATTTTTGTTTTAGTCAGCTTTTTTGCTGTTGTGACTAAAGGACCTAACCAGAACAATTTTAAAGGAGGAAAAGTTTATTTGAGGCCTCACAGTTTCAGAGGCCTTAGTCCACAGAAGGCCAGCTTCATTCCTGTGGGCTTGGGGTGAGGCTGAACACCATGGCAGGAGATGATGGCCAAGGGAAGCAGCTCACATCATGGTGACCAGGAGGCAGAGAGAGACTCGACTCTCCAGATAAAATACATACACCAAAGCCACACCCTGATTCCCACCTCCTCCAGCTATACCATACCACTTCAGCTACCATTCAGTTAATGCCTATGAGGGGATTAAATCACTATTTGGCTAAAAGTCTTACCAGTCCCACATTCATTTCTTCACTGTCTCACACAAGGACAACTCACATCCAAACCATAACAATTTTCAAACCAGAGGCTAAAAATATGCTCTGAAGAAAGAATAATCATTTCTTTTTTCTTCTTTTTAGTTACAGATGGACACAATACTTTTATTTTATTTGTTTTTATTTTTATATGGTGCAAGTGATTGAACCCAGTGCCTCATGCATGCTAGGCAAGCACTCTGCCACTGATCCACAACCCTGGCCCCAGGATAATAATTTTGATAAACAGTGCTGGATAGCCACATATGGAAGAATGAAACTAGACCCCTATATATCTCTTACCACTTACAAAAATCAACTTAATATAAATATTTTAATGTGCTCACAAGAATGTACCATGCAGTACCTCTGCAGCAATTCTTTGCACAAACCAAAGGACAAGATGCTACCATGATGGGCTGGGGATGTGGCTCAAGCGGTAGCGCGCTCGCCTGGCATGCGTGCGGCCCGGGTTCGATCCTCAGCACCACATACCAACAAAGATGTTGTGTCCGCCGAGAACTAAGAAATAAATATTAAAAATTCTTTCTCTCTATCTCTCTCTCTCCTCTCTCAGTCTCTCTTTAAAAAAAAAAAAAAAAAAAAAAAGATGCTACCATGAAAATACTGAAAAAAAGGAAGATGATGGAGTGGATCCAGGCAGCAAGCCTCAATTTCTCTATAGTCCAGAAATGAAGCACTGAAAAAACAGCTGACCAGTCAGCCACTAAGCTCTATGTCAATTTAAAGAACCCCTATGGAAGCAATGGATGCACAGCATCCACAGCAATCAGTGGCACCCCTCAGCCCTGCATCTTGTGCCCTCACACCTAATAGAAACAGCCAGCAGCTGCAGCATCTTCCAAGAATGCAGACTTGGTCTCCTGAACTGATGAATAAGCATTAGTTGGAGAGAAAACCCCAGCAATAGAAAGTAACTCCAGTGCCCCAGCACCTCTAGGAAGATCCACAGCTGTGAATCCCAGAGGTGCCATTAATTCATTTATCATTCAAAGGTACAGATCTGTAGAAGTCAATTCCAAAGATAACCCCAAACAGCCAGCAGAGAACCTGTGCCTATACACAACAGCAGTATACCACACAAATGGGCTTAGGAAGAAGCATCCCACAGCCAACAACCACCACCCAGTGTGCCCAGATACAAGCCATTAACCTATGACCTCTGCACTCAAGAAGGAACAGCACTCATCCACAAACCAGCCACCACCACATCAAACAGATTATAATACCTCTACCTTAGAATTTCCATCCCCTTCACACTCCAAAATATGCCTCAGGTAGCCCACATTGGGTGTGACAGCCCGGAGACATGGACATTCTCTTCAGAAGGGAACATAAGCCTGCACTCCCTAAAAGGAAATAACTTGGCCACTAAAGTCACAATCAGGGACTGTCTCCATTGACCCAACAGAAAGTTAGTAGGTACTGAGACACACCAAAGATTGGAAAGATCCTCCCTAGAACTGTATCAGAGGTAAGCTGGTATGATCACTAACCCCAACCCAAGAAAAGTTAGAGGAAAAGTCAAGAAGTGGTTATCTTCTAAATGTCTCAAATCTTGAGAAGAATCAAATCAGGAAAACTCAATTAGAAATCTCCCCACATGGGCATGGATTTCATAAATAATTCTAATTTTAATTTTGATATTATATATATTACTTTTCATATTGGACTGATATTCCATGAGGAGGAAATGAAAAACAACAATGAAAATCAGCAGAGAGAGGTATTACACTAAAGGAAAAACTAATCAAAGGAGATACAAAGTCAAGTTAAATCCCCAAAATAAACAAAACTGGCTAGGAATACAAATCATGTCTCAATAATAATCCTGAATGCTAATGGCTTAAACTCACCAATCAAAAGACATAGACTGGCAGATTGAATTTAAAATAAAGACCCAACAATATGCTGCCTCCAAGAGACACATCTCATATGAAAAAAATATCCACAGACTGAAGGTAAAAGGTTGGGAAAAAACATACCACTCACATGGAATAGAAAAAGAGGGAACACTTCCAAACTCATTTATGAGGCCAATATCACCCTGATTCCAAAACCAGACAAAGACATATCAAAAAAAGAAAACTTCACACCAATATATCTAGAGAACATAGATGCAAAAATTCTCAATAAAATTCTGAAAAATTAAATACAAAAACATATTAAAAGGATATGGATAGGAAAAGAAGAACTCAAATTAGCACTATTTGCCAATGATATAATTTCTATACAGAAAAGACCCAAAAATTTCACCAGAAAACTTCTAGAACTAGTAAATGAATTCAGCAAAGTAGCAGGATATAAAATCAACACGCATAAATCAAAGGCATTTCTGTATATCAGTGACAAATCCTCTGAAAGAGAAATGAGGAAAAATACTCCATTTACAATAGCCTCAATAAAATAAAATACTTGGGAATCAACTTAACGAAAGAGGTGAAAGACCTCTACAAGGAAAACTACGGAATGCTAAAGAAAGAAATTAAAGAAGACCTTAGTAGATGGAAGAATCTCCCTTGTTCTTGGATAGGCAGAATTAATATTGTGAAAATGACCATACTACCAAAAGCCCTATACAGATTTAATGCAATCCCAATCAAAATCCCAATGACATTCTTCATAGAAATAGAAAAGGCAATCATGAAATTCATCTGGAAAAATAAGAGACCCAGAATAGTTAAAGCAAACCTTAGTAAGAAGAGTGAAGCAGGTGGCATCACTATACCAAGCCTTAAACTATACTACAGAGCAATAGTAACAAAAACAGCATGGTATTGGCACCAAAATAGACTTGTAGACCAATGTCACAGAATAGCGGACACAGAAACAAACCTACATAAATACAGTTATCTTATATTAGACAAAGGCACCAAAAACATATATTGGAGAAAGATAGCTTCTTCAACAAATGGTGCTTGGAAAACTGGAAATCCATATGCAACAAAATGAAATTAAACCCCTATCTCTCACTATACACAATACTCAAAGTGGATCAAGAACCTAGGAATTAGACCAGAGACTGCATCTAATAGAAGAAAAAGTAGGCCCAAATCTCCATCATGTCAGATTAGGCCCTGACTTCCTTAATAAGACTCCTATAGCGTAAGAATTAAAATCAAGAATCAACCAGAGACATGAAAAATTGTGCTCTATTTGTGTAATATTAATTGAGTCACATTTTACTGTCATTTATAACAAATTAGAATAAACAAAAATTTAAAAAACAGAAAAATCAACAATAAATAAAATATGTTAAGAGATTATGACCAGGATACATAAGAAATCTGAGATATTATGGAGAATAAATATAAGAATCATTGGATAGAAGAAGGCACTGATATGCAAACTAGAGGAATACACATTTTCAAAGACATACTATCAGGATATTTTATAAGCCTTAGGAATAAGATAGAAGTTCAAATATAAGAGTCATATAGAAGCCCAAGTAGGCAAAACCACAAAAGGTCCTAAGACACATTATAATTTAAAGTACTTAATATACAGGATAAGGACAGAAATTTTAAGCAGCAAGAGAATAATAACTAGTCACATTTGGAAAGAAATCAATTGGGATTTGAACTGTTTCTCAACCCAGATCCTCAAAGCCAGAAGAACTTGAAATAATATTGTTACAGAAAATACAAAATATACAGCAATGGAAAGAGAAAAATGGAATGTGAAGATATAGAATAGCAAGCTTAATTCAACACCAGTGTGGGATCAGTGGCATCTTTAGATGGAAATGGAGTATACATCATGCTAGGCAAAATAAAAAGACTCAGAAAATCAAGGGTCACATGTTTTCTCTTGTATATGAAAGGTAGAATGGTTAGGGGATCCCATAAAAATAGAAGAGAGCACAGTGGAATAGAGGAAGGGAATATAGGGGGACTTAAGAGGGATAGAAAGGGAGGAACTGAAAAATTATATTGACTAAATTATGAAATGTCCATAATGAATATACCAGTGAATTTCAAATTTATGTATATCTAGGTAGCAATGATGAAAAAATAAATAAAAATTTTTAAAAAACAGTAGAACAGAGGAAGGGGAACAAGGGGTGCAAAAGGCAGGAAAGAGGAAGTATTGGGGACTGAAATAGAGCAAATTATATTCAATGCATGTATGAGTAAGTGATTCCCCAATATTATGTATAAATATAGTTCACTAATAAAAACACTTTTAAAAATAAAAGAAAAATAATATCCAGAATTTCTACAATGTATCATTCACAATGTTCAAGATATAATGCAAAATTACTAGACATACTCAAGAAAAAGATAATAAATGAATGAAGAGGGATCATGAGATAACTCAAAGGATGCAATAAACAGGTAAGAATTTTCAAGTAGACATTATAACTATTCATTAAAATTTTTCAATAGCTCACATGAATAAACAAACAAGAAACCTTCGAAAAAAATACTAACTATAAAAAGGACCAAAAGAAAATTCTGGAAGTGAAAACTACAACACATAATTTTTTAAAAGCACTGGAAGTTTAATGACAAAGTCAAGATGACGTTAAAAAAAGTGCAAGTCTGGAGAAAAGATAGCATCGTCAACAAATGTTGTTGGGAAAACTGGAAATCCATATGCAACAATATGAAATTGAATCCCTATCTCTTGCCATGCACAAAAGTTAACTCAAAATGGATCAAGGATCTAGGAATTAAACCAGAGACTCTGTGTCTAATAGAAGAAAAAGTTGGCCCTAATCTCCATTACGTGGGGCTAGGCCCCAATTTCCTTAATAAGACACCTATAGCACAAGAGTTAAAACCAAGAATCAACAAATGGGATGAATTCAAACTAAAAAGTTTCTTCTCAGTATGAGAAATAATATGTGAGGTGAATAGGGAGCCTACATCCTAGGAACAAATTTTTACCCCTCATACATCAGATAGAGTGCTAATCTCTAGGGTATACAAAGAACTTAAAAAGCTAAACATCAAAAAAACAAATAACACAATCAACAAATGGGCCAAGGACCTGAACAGACACTTCTCAGAATAGGATATATAATCAATCAACAAATATACGAAAAAATGCTTATCATCTCTAGCCATCAGAGAAATGCAAATTAAAACTACTCTAAGATACCATCTCACTCCAGTAAGAATGGCAGCCATGATGAAAACAAACAACAACAAGTGCTGGCGAGGATGCGGGAAAAAGGTACACTCACACACTGCTGGTGGGACTGTAAATTGGTGCAGCCAATTTGGAAAGCAGTATGGAGATTCCTTGGAAAACTGGGAATGAAACCACCATTTGACCCAGCTATTCCTCTTCTCAGACAACACCCAAAAGACCTAAAAACAGCATACTACAAGGATACAGCCACATCAATGTTTATAGCAGCACAGTTCACAATAGCTATACTGTGGAGCCAACCTAGATGCCCTTCAATGGATGAATGGATAAAAAAAAATGTGGCATATTTACACAATGGAATATTACTCAGCACTAAAAAATAATAAGATCATGGCATTTGCAGGGAATGCATGGCATTAGAGCAGATTATGCTAAGTGAAGTTAGCCAATCCCCCCCCCCAAAAAAAAAAAAACAAATGCCGAATGTCTTCTCTGATATAAGGAGGGTGATTCAAAATGGGGAAGATAGGAAGAGCATGGGAAGAAGATTACCTCTACATAGGGAAGAGGGGTGGGTGGGAAAGGGAGGGAGAAAGGGAATTGTATGGATGGTGAAAGGAGAGCCTCATTGTTAAACAAAATACAAGTATGAAGATGTGAGAAAAAAAAGAATAGCGTTACCCTAGATTAGGTAGAGAGAAGTGATGGGAGGGGAGGGGAGGGGTTGGGGAGATAGGAAGGATAGTAGAATGAAATAGACATTATTATTACTGTGTGTATATATGTGAATGCATGACCAATGTGATTCTACAACCTATAAACTCAGAAAAATGAGATATTATATCCCATTTGATTCAAATGTATGATATGTCAAGATCATTGTACTGTTATTCATAACTAATTAAAACAAATTTAAAAAATCAAAAATAATAAATAATAAATAAATGTAAAAAAAAGTGCAAGTAAAATAACAGTAGTTACCCAATATTAAAAGAGGAGTAAAGAGCATATGATCTGTTTCCTGCCAGAATGCTGAG
The DNA here is from genome assembly GCF_045843805.1 of Urocitellus parryii. NCBI lineage: Eukaryota > Metazoa > Chordata > Mammalia > Rodentia > Sciuridae > Urocitellus > Urocitellus parryii. The sequence goes on from NC_135534.1 coordinate 183,923,020, forward strand.
TGACACAATTGCCTACACAATAGAAATCTCTTTTCTTTCTTGATAACAAAACCAAGATTTATATTTAACTGTCAGCATTATGCTCAGGAATGGTGGGGACAGAAGAAGCATGTTTATTTCAAACTATTATGGTAAATCCTACTTCCTTTTGTGACTGATGTTATTTATGCCTACCTCTAGATAGGCATATGATCCAGTTTTGGAAAATTAGAATGAGAATGAATAGGATGGAATTTATGGGAATGCTTCTCACCTTTCAGAAGAGCAATAAGCAGGGACATGATCTATGTTCCTGACTCTTGTAGTATGAGGCTTTGATTTCTGTCACTGCCAGCACAGTAGCAATAACCAAGGAAGAGAGGAAATTAAAACAGGAAAAGATTTGGGTCCTTGATGACCTCTCTGAGTCTTGAAACTATCAAGCTATGGAGTTCTTAAGTGAGTTAATAAATGCTTTACTTTAGAATACACCTTGAGGTTGCCTTTTCCCTAAGTTGCATACAAAGGAATCTTTGCTGACACCAAAACTTTGTCACTGAGCCTATTCTATGTCAAATATTTCCTGATTCTCATGACCAGATATGGTAACAATTTCTTCCTTTAAGTCACTACTTTTTTCTTTGCACATATGCTCTACTTAATCTTGAATAGTTATGATGTTATTTTATTAATAATATTCACTTTTATTCTCAGAAGTGCTACATTTAGAGGCAATATTTTGAATCTCCAAAAATACTATGACTTTTCTAATAGTTTCATTTTAGATTGTGTTCTGCTTATTGATGATTCTCTACTAATTTTTATGACAAGGACTTGTGTTTATCATTTTTGTATATCCGTATAACAATGAGTATTTGGCATCAAAATTGAGCAAAGGTCCTACCACATAGGTAGTATGTCCATTAAAGTTTAAAGGCAAACGGAAGTGAAATAATGGAAATATGAAATGCATACAATGCCACTAAATTGTATTTGATTGCTTCTCTTTCAAATTATGGGTTCTATTCCCATTTTTCATATATATATGGAAATTTGTATAAATGAGCTAAAGTCCTCTAGAGTAATTGTTCTCTTAATTAAGGCCTACATGATTGTGGAGGTACCAGAAGAATATAAGTGGGGTAGAATTAAAATATTAAAATCTGGAGGTGGCATAGCATGAAGTTAAAAGACAGTAAAGAGAGGAAGAGGATGCTGCCAGGGAGCCATGGCAGAGTTTCTTGTTCATTCCCTGGAGGATACATGTCCACAGCTTTGGTTAATACACTCTTATGCTTATTTCACACCAACAAGATAAAAATGTATAGCACATTTTACATTCTACAAAAATGTATAGCATTCATTTTACATTCTTTAAAAAGGGCATTACAAAGATTTCTGATAATGGGAATTAGCTTTTATTAACAGGAAATAAGAATAATGCTCTCAAACCTTGTAGTTAGCTTAAAAATGCCAAAGACGAGTAGAAAGTACCAAGAAATTCAACAGGAAATTGTTTTACTTCCACTAATTACATATGTTTTCCTCCTTTATATATACATTTTTCAATGATATGATTCATTAAAACCCTGCTTAAAAATAGCATGAGCCAAAACCCAGCTACTTGGGAGACTGAAGTAGGAGAAGACAAGATTGAGGCCACTCTCAGCAACTTAATGAGTCCCTGTCTCAAAATAAAAAAATAAGAGGAGTTGGGATATAACTCAGTGGTAGGGTGCCCCTAGGTTCAATCCTCAGTACCATAATAAATAAAATCAAAAATATATAAAATACATGAATTTTAACCACAAGAATATAATATAGCAAGTAGAATATGCTATCAATAATGCTTCATACTATATGAAGTATATTCAAGGATATAATATGGCAAGTAGAATATGCTATCAATAATGCTTCATACTATATAAAGTATATTCATGAAAATATGCTAAAATTTCAATACTTATATCTAAAATTATGGATGACTTTCATTTTTCTCTTTGGCCTTTTCTGAATAAACCAGTTTTCCACAATGAATATGTATTATTTCTAAAATCATAAAAAAATTAATTAAAAAAGAAAAAAATGCTCTTTAATGAGTAAGACATGATTATGTCTTTGATTCATTGTCCTTAGTATTCTACAATTGGCTACCATTAGGAAGTTTAAAAGATTCAACTTTAAATCACTTGTGGGAATATAGAGTCTCCTAGAAGAAAACAAAGATGGACTTAAATTGGCTGTCAGAGGCACCAGTAACCCCCCCTGAAAATACTTAGAACCCAGAGGTAAGAGAGTACTTAGGTGGCAGATTGACTTACTACAAACTCAAATATATGACATGAGTTTGTATTAGAGATAAAAGCTTTACTTTTGATCTGCCTCCCACTGACTCCAACTACTAGCATTCATCTGGAGGTGTAGGATTCTTCTGTATGGATTCTACACATGAGTACAGCTCAAAGAGAAGATAGCTAAGGTTAAAAATACTAAAAAGAGGAACAGGGGCTGGAGTTGTGGCTCAGCGGTAGAGCACTTGCCTAGCATTTGTGAGGCTCTGGATTCAATTCTCAGCACTGCATATAAATAAATAAACTAAAGGCCCATCAACATCTAAAAAAATATAACAAAACAGGAACAGTCTCAGCTACTTAATTCTTGCCTTCACACTTCAGCATGAAGCCATAAAGCATGTTCATACTTTAATGCATAAATAGAAAAATTTAATGATATACTAGAGGATGTGAATATTAGAGATATCCATGTTTATGTCTATACTGTCTTACTTGTTTTGAAGATTGTAGTCCCAATAAACCAGGTAATTTATTCTATGTGGAGAACTTGAGAACCCTACACTAATGTGTAAATGAGGTAGATTAAAGCAAAGTTGGGAAAAGCTATTTTCAGAAAGCAAAGAGGATGTAACAGTTAAGAATTCTGAATGATTTATTGTATTTGGTAAGTTTTTAATAAAATAGTGAAAAGAACATGGGATATAATTATTTGATAAAGAAAATACCTTGAATGTTTATGAACATATTTAAATTATTTTTGCTTACCTTGGAAAATTTAAAAATGGCAGTTTAGGAGTTCAGAGTGAACTGACATACTATGTACTGTGCACTCCCTTTGTGCCAAAATCTTTCAGGTATGTTATGTTAATCATCTTATCAGTACAATGAGTGTACTATTATCTTATTTTTCATGACACTCATGACATGCAAGTTTGTATCACTGGTAAATCACAAACTGAACTCTAGGAATCCTGACTCTAAGTCAACTGCTCTTTTTATTAAAACATTGTCCTTCTCCATAAAGATACATAACTAACAATAAGAACAAAGAAGAGGATCAGACAAAATAGGCTTACATGGCAGAGCCTTAGAAATAACTGAATGAGTTGCATGTGCTAATCAATCCCAGAGAGCCTATGGCACAGATAGAAGTTCCAACAATGTAAGAGTTTAAACCATCCACGATATTCCTGTCGGGGAGGGATGCATTTTGTACTCACATGATGATGTTAATTAAAAAACAGAATAATTTTAAGACTAAAAAAAAAAGGGCTAAATTCTAACTCACCCAGTACTGATTATTATCAACCCCTTTTAGGGCTCCTAGGAAGTCATTTATTTAGATGAGCATTAGGAGCCTCCTGCCAGTGATCTTTCATACTGTAAGGAACAAAGGCACTTTGTAAACATTAGGAAAACTTGGATTAAGCAAGATGACTGTTGTCATATACTGTTCAAACATTCTATGGGTTAAAATCAGAGAGTCTGGGTGAGTACGTATCCTTTTCCAACTACTATTCTTTCTTGATAAACATGCAAACATGCAGAGAAAAAGAGTGAATGCTTCATGATCAACAGTTTGCTTTCTTTCCACAAATGATGCACAATGCTGAGAACCAATCTATGTCCAAGTATTTGGAGAGATGAATAAAATGTGGAGGACAAATAACCAAAATTTACTGCTTTCTGACAGAAAGAAAAGATAGTAAGAGAAGCCCTTGATCTTTCCCGATGCCTACTTTTTTTTTATTATGCCTACATTTGCCCACCAAGTATCTCTGCATGTGTTTGTGTGTGTGTGTGTGTGCGTGTGTGTGTGTGTAAGAGAGAGAGAGAGAGAGAGAGAGAGAGAGAGAGAGAGAGAGAGAGAGAGAGATACTACAGGATGATTTACAGTGCCTCCTATGAGCACTGTTGAACTAGATCACATTCCTGTGTGTGTGTGTGTGTGTGTGTGTGTTATTTGTTCTTTTTAGATACATGACAGTAGACTCTATTTTGACATATTTATACAAACATGGAGTATATCTTATTCTAATTAGGATCCCAGTCTTGTGGATATACATGATGTTGAGATTCTAAATGGAATCCTTTTACAATAATTGAGGCTATGTCAGGCTGTATGCTAACAGTGGGTATCTGTGTGAGATTTACTGGTTGAAATCAGAACACTAAATGTTGTATTTCTCTATATGACATAAAGCAACAAAAAGTTTCTCTCCAATTTCCTGACCATTGACTGTGTTATTTCCTACTTGGGTTTGAAATAACACTGGTGTGAAAGTTCTTGTGTCAATTCTACTATTCCCTTCCTTTAAAAATTAGGAAATAGTATATATTTTATATTTATTAAATATAGCATAGTACATATTTTATATTTATTAAAATTATTATTAAAATTAGGAAATAGTACATATTTTATATTTATAATAATTAAATATAGACTGATTAAGAATTATTTGGAAAATATGGAGATTAAATTGTTAATGCTCCAAGTTTCTTGTCCCAGAGAAAACCTCAATCAACACAGTATAATTTCTTTTTTTTCCTTTTTAATTATTTTTGTAACTGTAGATGGACAATGCTTTTATTTTATTTGTTTATTTTTATGTGGTGCTAAGGATCAAGTACTAGACAAGCACTTTGCCAAGGAGCTACAGCCACAGCCCCAGGGATAATTTCTTTAGGCAGCTTTTTTTTTTTTTAATAAAACTGCAGTTTTGGGTACCAAATTGCAATGATTTAGGTGCTTTTGAGACACTTCCTTTCTCAGGCAATATGTCATGACATTGTCCTCCATTTTTTTTTAACACTTCTCTCAGACTACAGTTTGCATTGGTGATATAACATGGGACTTGTGTCTTTTCATTCTTAATACCATGGCCATTATATGCCAGAATTTCACTATCTTAGAGGAAATAATATAGCAATTAATAAAGCATAATTTAATTTAAACTATGATATAATAAAAATAAGTGACAAATATTTTTATTTTCCCATTTGTTAGAACTTTCAATTAAAAACTCAAATAATACATTTTAATGACTTCTAAAAAAATACCTCCAGCATCTCAACACTTGAAATTATATTGACTGACAGTCTGAGAGAGATGATTTTTATCATCTTAATGATTTATCATCCTAAGTCTAGATTACCAAAAGTTTGTATGAAGAATGAATACTGTGCTCTATTAAATGCTCTTGAACACCTAGTTAGATACCAATGTATTTTACTTTTGTAACCAAATCACTTCATATATTATATTGACAAATTTTCAGAAATTAAAGTGGAATTCCAAGAATTAAAAAAAGTAATTAACATCACTTTATTGTATAGTTGGGTGTACTTTATATTCTTTGTAAATATGTTCATAAATTGGATTGACCAACACTTTCTTGGCTCTAATACATTTGGGTAAAATTGATATTTTAATTTGATAAAATAATTTGCAATAATTTTTCACATTAAAATGTTAGATAGCATATAAATTATTTGTTTCTTAAAATCACAATACTTATTCTTCATTCAGTGCCCATTTTGAAAGTATCACATTGGAACCCACTATATATCATAGTATAAATGGCATGGTGTGTGTTGAACAAATAAGTAAATGAAGTATGCTGTGAGAGCAGGAAGCACAGGGTTGGGTGACAGCACATAGCAGAAGCATAACCCTCATAACAGGAGGTGAGAAAGTTTCCTAGAAAATATAATATCTGAATTGAAAGAAGTCCTTCCAGTTTAAGAAAACAGTACAAATGCATAAAGATAAATGGCTATTGTGCTTGAGGATAACTAAAAGAATCTCAGATTGGTCGTTGCAGAGCACTGGAAGTGTCACTAGTGGTTTCAGAATTGTTACCTCAAAGGGACCAAAGAATGATTGGAGGATGAGCTGTAGGTCTTTTAAGCTGTGTTGCATAGGCAGCACATTGTTTTCCTTAGACTCTATCCCTCTGTCGATGTAACTTTTATGAGGATACCGATGCAGATTATTTGAAGGCAAACCTACCCAGTAACTCCTTACTGGACACCATCATGGGAGGAGAAAAATCAGAACTGAGAGGAGGAAAGAAAACTGAGGGAGTCAAGATAGACTTTTTATGATGGGTTAACTATGTTTTTGACAACATGACTGTATTTTCTTTCTCTTATTCATCCTTGATTTTGAAAAAAAAAATATGCACAAGTACCTGCAAGTTTTTTGAATAGAGCAAAAGAAAAACCATTTTTATCCAAGAACCTCACTCCTGAATACAAATGTTTAGTGTATTTTATTAAATAGTAAATAATAACCACTTTTTCTACTTTTCTTCTTTCCCTCTTCCCCATCCTCCCTCTCTTCTTCCACTAATCCCTTACAACAAAATAAAACAGCTGTCTTAACTCTTTCCTTTGTGGAATAAGTCCATGTGGCCAATAGGAAAGGAAAGGTATAGGAAGAAGGGATTATTCTCCAATATACTGATATTGGTACTATAATTTTTTTTAGCCTCACCAAAAAATCACTGTCCAAGGGATACTCTCTAAAAAGAAGATAAATGTAAAGAAAAAAAATGAAGATGAAACTATTTTTCCAGCCCTGTGTTCCCTTGTAGGAAGACAGTCTTGTTATCTGTGACCAGCCAAGCTGTAAGTCCTTCATCTACATCTTCAAACTCTTGGGGTACAAATAAGACAAAAGGAAATCTATAGTTATGGGATGGATATGATCAGAAATAATTTTTTTTTCTTTCTATTATGACAATCCATAGAAAACAACTACAACAGTGAAGGGATAAAATAATAAAAGGTGAAATCCTTTATATAATAGGTTTACACTCATGTTTAAGCATCTTAAAAGTAAGTATGAAACAATTGGAACACAACTAAGTTCTAATGATATAGTTTAAAGTTATAAGTAGACAGAATTTCAAAAAACATGAATTGGGAGGAAAAAGATAGAAAAGGCCAAAACTTTGGCCAAATTATATTGCTATATTGTGTGCATGTCCAAATATGAGCAAATCTATTATTATGTATTACTATAATACACCAATAAAAAATGTGGAAAAAGTTAATTTGTGAAGAAAATTGAAAGAATACAATATTCAGAGAAGAAAACAAAAGGCCAAAATTGAGATAACTGAAGTTCTTGAAGTATATATACTGATTTTGAGAGGAAAGCCAAATGCTAAGAATTCCAGGCGTGTGATTGCTAGAGGCAAATAAAATGGTAAGGGTTCTCAGGCCATTATTCCTGATTATGCTAATCCTCATAATTGTGAAATTCCTCCCTATATGTGGAAAATTAAGGAGGCTATAATCCATCCTTCAGAGCTTTCTGTCATAATACTTAAGGTCAGAATAAAACAAACTGTGATGATTCCTATATAAATGTAACACATTTTTCTAATAGTTTCTGTTGCTTAAAATCAGTATAGGAATCTCTGACATATAGTCTGGTCTGGTGGTTAAGAGGGTTGATTCTAGAACCAGGACTAAAATATTCAATTCTAATTTGATCATCTATTATATCTGTGACCTTGTGAAAGTTACTTCAATTTGTGTATCTTTGTTTGCTCCACATCAAATATGAGTTTAAAATGGTACTAATTATAGAGTTGCCCTGAGTTTAAGTAAGTTAATACAGTCAATGAACTTACATTAGTGTAATATGCTTACAACAAAGTGCTCAATAAATGTTAGCCAAAATCAGTCTAGTCACTTATGTAAACTTTATGGCTAAAAATAAAAATAATTTGGAAGATCCAGGGATGCATTCCAAAGTATCAAATATAAAAAATGAAGTAATAGATATGAAATTATAGGAATATGTCTAGAAAAAAATAAAATATGCAACTAAAAGGTAAGTGGTAGAGAAAAAAGAATGGAGAATTTAGATACTTAAAATCAACTGGAAATGTGTAAAAGTTAGGAGGAAAGGTAATGTTTTGTGACTTAAAGTGAAGGACGGTGAATTATAGGCCCTAGAAAATCTGTGCATAGTTGGGTGCAGTGGTGCACAACTGTATTCCCAACAGCACAAAAGGCTGAGGCAGAAAAGTTACAAGTTCAAAGCCATCCTCAGCAATTAGCAAGTCCCTGTCCAAAATAAAAAATAAAAAGTGCTGGGAATGTGGCTCACTGGTTAAGTGCCCCGGGGTTCAATCTCTGGTATCCTCCCTTAAAAAAAAAAAGAGAGAGAGAGAGAGAAAGAAAAGAAAAAAAGAAAAGAAAAGAAAATCTGTGCATAATGGCAGCCCAGACTCTTTAGTGCCTACAAATTCCTAGAAACCACACTCCAGTGATTATCAGAATCTTAATTGATGACATGTCACACAGATCAGAAAATATTCATGTTCATCAATTATAATTCACAACTTAAATCCTCATTTTTTAAATCAACTTTTCCTTCTAAGAAAAACATGTAGACATAAAAATTGTCATTTTTAACAGTTATGAATATAGAAATATATGTTTAATATTGTTATATTTTATTATGTTGTATTCTTACATATAGTTTTAGATGACATGTTGAAATGGTCTACTGTTCCTGCCACCTAATGGATGTTATCTAATTTAATTCTCACACAAACCTACCAAAGAAATAATAAAATCCCCCTTTCTCCTATCTGAGACTAGTAGCTTAGCTAGTTGAAACTCAAATAGTTAAGCTACTTAAAATGGATAACACTAAAGCTAAGTGGGATGGCACAAAATCCACATGGTACTTTAAATTAAAATGAGCTTTATTAGAATGGTATCATTTCAAAATATTGATAATAAGAAGATTTTTATATGTCCAGATTTCAATGAAGTTTGCCCTAAGATTATGTGTTCATCGGAAAGCTTGGCACTTCTCACCACGATTCCAAATCTCTGCTACTGTTTGCTGCTACATAGTATTACCTATCTTTCAGTGTCTCTTTCATCATTAGTAAAATTAATATACTATCCCTGCTGTTACTGATTACAGGCCATGTTCTAAAAAATCAAAATAAATAAATACATAAATAATGGAAGAGAAATGAATAGATATATCTACATCAAAAATTCAGATTTCCCTGAGTCATGTCCTCATATGAACTCTGTAGATGACAAGGACACATGAAGATGGGGAATTATTCTGCAGTGACTGAATTCCTTCTGGTGGGGCTTTCTCAATACCCAGAACTCCAGCATTTTCTCTTTGTGCTCTGCCTCATCATGTACAAGATTATCCTACTAGGAAACAGTCTCCTCATTATCATCACCATCCTGGATCCTCGCCTCCATACCCCTATGTACTTCTTTCTTGGAAATCTTTCATTCTTAGACATCTGTTACACATCATCATTCATTCCACCAATGCTTGTTATGTTTATGTCAGAGAGAATATCCATCTCCTTTCTTGGTTGTGCCCTGCAGATGGTTATCTCCCTTGGCTTGGGCTCCACTGAATGTATCCTCCTGGCTGTGATGGCCTATGACAGGTATGTAGCCATCTGCAACCCACTGAGGTACCCCATCATCATGAACAAGGTGTTATACATGCACTTGGCTGCGTGGTCCTGGGCTATAGGCTACCTGAACTCCTTAGTGCAAACAGTCATGACAATGGTGTTGCCTTTCTGTGGTAACAATGTTATTGATCATCTTACCTGTGAGATCCTGGCTCTTCTAAAACTTGTGTGCTCAGATATATCAATGAATGTGCTTATTATGACAGTGGCAAGTATTATTATACTGGTGGTTCCTCTGCTGTTAATTTTTGTGTCCTATATTTTCATTCTCTCTTCCATCCTAAGAATTGATTCTGCTGAGGGGAGAAAAAAAGCCTTTTCTACCTGTTCAGCCCACCTGACTGTGGTGATCTTATTCTATGGGTCAGCCCTTTTTATGTACACAAAGCCCAAGTCAAACAACACCAAAGTATCTGATGAAATCATTGTACTGTCCTATGGAGTGATAACCCCAATGTTGAATCCCATCATCTATAGCCTGAGGAATAAGGAAGTAAAAGAGGCTCTGAAGAAAATTTTGAAAAGACACTTGCATCTAACAAAAATATGAAAGGCCTTGAAACATGTGATTCTCTCAACACAGGATCAGATCAGGTGTATTATAGTCACAGAAAAAGTCTGCTTGTAAGGCCATACATAGGACTCCGTTCTTTTCAATCTGGAATGCTCATATAAAGCTTCTGAATATTGTCTTGTTTGCAGTCCCTGTATGTGCACAGCTCCTCTAATTAGTCCCTATACACCTTTCCATCATATGAATCTTATCCTCTCTGCCCTCTGCTATCTCGTCTCTACTATTTTTCTTTCTTCCTCATTTTTCATTCTCTGTGCTCCTGTTTCCTTCTCCTTTTGGTCCTTCTCCTCCTCCCTCCTTCATCTATTTCATCTCTCTTCCTTTCTTTTGTCCTCTCAGTCTCCTTTCTCAGTTATTTAAAGTTGAACATGTATGTCTTTTTGGTCTGTCACCCTCTTTTCAGTAATAGTATTCTTCTTTTGATGAGTCAACACCAGTCCATCCATTTGAGTTTGTGTGGTTCTGGACAGGACTAATCCAATATTTTGGAAATAGTATAAGCAATGAACATTGGCCTAATTGATTAAAAACAAAATCTTTCCTGCCACAGTGATTCATTCAGCATTTCAAGTGAGCTAATTCAGGCTAACCAAACTCAATCCAAGATTTCTGTCCCAGTTTGAAGAAGAAGGGGAACTCTTTCTGCTAGAGTTGTTAAACAGGTAGAGTATTCATCTGGAGCCAATCATTGCCCTTATGTGGAGAAAGCCTAACTGAAAGATAAAAGAAAAGTTGTGAGGCGTGTGGGAAAGGTTGTTTTAACTCCTTGATCAAGCTGTGTCTAAAGTCGAATTCATAAATGTTCTTTGGTTTTATGAGTCAATAATTACCTTTCTATAAAAAAACTAACTTTGAATTGGATTCTTAATTATTTACAATCAAATTGTCATGATTAATGTATTCCTTTGTTGCTTCTGCATTCATTTTTTGAAGCCAAAAATTGTGGGGATAGATTATTGAAGTAGTCCCAAGTTCTCCAGCACTCAGGGGTTCTCTTTTTTCTTTCATTAAGTAAATTATAATCATATAATTTCTGTTTTACATGAAGGTAAATACACTAATTACCCCTCACCAATAATTTCTAAACAGTGTTTACATTTTCCTACATTCTTGTTTTCAGTTTTGCCCCAGACTATTATTCTAAACTTTACTACCATTCTTGGGTAATCTTATGTGCTTCTTAGTTTTGAAACTCTCAACAGTACATTTTGCCCATAAACAATAGACAAAATTCCTAAATAACTATAATAAATTAACATCCTTCTGTAGGCTAAAAAATTGTCATGCAATTAAAAATACACATTCTTCATACCATTACAAATATACATCTCTTACAATAGACTCTGAATTTCCTCAAGGAAAGATATAAAACTAATCTTTATTTTAGAAACCTTGGTATCCAGAAACAAAGGCATTTATTATAAAGCCTTTCTTATGCTATAAATAAATAAGGATATTTGCCATTGCCGAAATAATCCCTACAATTGCCATTCACTCCCACTAAAATTGCCCTCTGTATAATCTACCTATAAAATCTCAAACTACCTCTCAAAAATATCTCCTCTTATTTGAAGCCTTTTTAAAAATCCTAACACAATTCTTACCTTTTCTTCCTCTAAGTAAAATTTCCATAGCAAACTATTTAGGTTTTGGAATATTTATTATTTTAAGATTTATGTTGTCTTGACAATAAACTTGCTATTGATTGAAATTTTTTTTAGAATTTTACTTATTTATTTGTTTATTTATTTATTTATATTTAATTGATTTTATTTTTTAAATATATGACCATGGAATACAAAAATGTCTCTGACTTATCTGGTATTGAAATGCCACAATTATTAACAAAGTGGGCTTCAATTAATACATTAACTGTGTCATTGTATAGTGCCTTCTTGTATGAAGATTATTCACTTAACATAATTTCATTTTCATAGAATATGGGAAGCATGACTGTGATAATATAATACATACAACTTCTATAGCAAAAATTCTGGTTAAATTAACATGCCCTATTTTATGTATAGTTTTTTGTTTGTTTGTTTTGTTTGTTTTTTTAATTCTGGGCATCAAAAGATTGACTGTTAACAGGTTGGCAGAGTTTTACTAATGCAGGTACACATGGACATAATCACTAATAATAATAATAATCACTAATTTACTGAGCTCATAGCTTGAAAATAAACAAAAAAAGATGTTAAAATAAAGAAGAATGAGTCCTATATGTGTACTCCAGCCCTGAGATCTAGCATAATAGGTATTTTAAATATAACCAGTCCAAAACAGAAGCTTTGATTTTCCTTCCCTCAAACTATTTCTCAAGTCTTGCTTATCTCAGGAAGTACAGCACCACACAGGAATGCCCATCCAACCCACCAGCACAATTTAGTGTGATCACCTCCATTGCTACCATACTATTCCAAATCACATGGTCTTACCTATGCTAATACAAAAGCTTCCAAAATCCAGACTTTTTTCTCCCACAATTCCACTTTTGTTTTCCCACAATTCATTCTTTGCACAGCAAACAGAGTTTTGTTTTTAGAATGGCACATACTTAAGTCATAGAACAGATAAAAACCTGTCAATGGTATTTTTTAAATCAGAATAGTGGCTGTCATTGTGGGTGAGGGGTGATTTCAGGTATCAACTGGGCTGGGGCATGAGGAAATATTCTGAGGCTATATTAATGTTCTGTAACTTGATAGGTGTTTCAGTGAAACAGGCATGCATTTGTTAGAACTTTCTTACATTCACATTTGTTTATTGAAATTGTTTAAAAGGAAAACTAAATAAATATTAAACTCTAGTTAATAATAAAGATGCTCAACTATTTAAAGAAAAGTGTAATGATATCTATAGTTTGGTTAGAAATGCACCCCCGAAAAATGACCTGGACTTAATGTAGAGATACAGGGATAAATACATAGAATGAGATAAGCAAATCTACTAAAATATGGATGGTAGAATCTAATTGGTAAATATATAGGTATAACAGTTTTTTTCAGTTTTTCTTTATGTTTCAAAATTTCACAGTACCATATACAAAAAAACTGTCAAAATTTGGCAGGAATACAACTTTTGAATGAATTTTATATCCATGAATTAATGAGACAAGGACAGAATTTGGATCCTAAATGATATTATTATAATTCTCTTAAACTTAGTTTAAGAAAAAGTTCTACTACTTTAAAAGGGAAAACATAGTAATAGGTTATTTACAACTTTTACAAGAGAGAAATTTAAAATAAATTTTAATGGTCCCTATGAAACTTAATTTCCTATACTGAACTCTTGTCAGGGTTTCAGTTGCTAATCCTTGGGGAATTAGCACAAGGGGAGAAGGAAAGTGAAGAAAAGTAAGACATCAGAAGATTTACTAGAATTTAGGTCAAAGATAATAGAGAAAAGGAAAACAATAAATTTTTTGATATGATGTGTTGTTGATGGTGGTCATTCATGTGTTTTTGGCTTTTTCTGACAGAACTAGTGATTCCCTGTCATATTAGACTGTACAGGGTTTAGCAAAAGAAATTGGGCTCTTCCTACACCATGTATTTTGTAAGTATACACCTTTTCACTACAATTAAAGCCAAGAAGTTTTTGATTTTGTCATTCATGTATTCACAAGATATTTGCCTATATACCTTGTAACGATGATACCCTTAAAACAATCAAGTCACAAAATCACATTTCCCAGTTTTTTTCTGACTTGGAACCTCTATAAAAAATAAGTTGAAGTTTAATTCCAACAATTAATCTATAAATTGGCTGAACTGATTCTATTCCATGCTACTCATATTCTCACACCAGATATGTGACAAAAATTATTATAAATATGAGGTACCATAGGGTAAGGCTAATGTAAATGAATAATATTATAGTAGTAATATTATAATAATAATTCAGGTGATTACAGAACACAGGTGTTACTATGTAGGCTGTACTCTATATCATTATTTAAAGTGGGAGATGAGATTACTCAATATAATGTATACTAATGGTATTAGTGATGAAAAGCCTATTGAGTTTTATGCTCCTCATGAAAGTTAAAGTGTTGAGAGACAGCAAAAATGAACACATCAGTGACTGAATAACAAGTGAAATAAATTCCTTAAGACATAAATCAAGAAAATTAGATGGCAAAGACTATATACTATAATGATCTGGATTCAGAAGGAATGATGTCTTTGTGAGAAATACATAAAGATTTAGGTATCTTAATGTCTTACACTCTCTCATACAGTGGAATGGTATTCAGGAACAAAAAAAAGAAACAATCCCATGGTACATACCAAAATAATTATGTAAGAGTCATAGAGCAAAATAGATTTGAAAGAGTGACTCATATTTTTAACTGAACTAGACTAGGAAATTTTATTATGTTTTTAAACTAGTTGTCTCACTACAATAGTGAGGTCATTAGAATGATTATGTAGAATATAGTGTGTACAAAACTAAATAAGGTTTCTATATGTATATTATGACATTGATATTTGCCTTATATCTCTTCTTTAAGATACCAAATTATGAAATACATAATTTATGTTATAAAGTTTTAAGTTTATAACATAAAGAGTACAATGATAACACCTAGAATAAGGCTCTGTCTGCAGAAGATATCTTTTTGGTTTCTTGTATGTATAATCCAGTCTAGGTTTTATAGTATGATTTTGCGGGCTCATTTAAATTTTAAACTCTAAAACTTATGAAAGGTGTTTTCAATTAATCATTTGTATAATATGTAACAATGTTTACCTAATGCTTAAAACAAAGTAATTCACTTTTAAAAAGTAAATACAAGTATATAAGCATGTTTATAAATTAGCAAAATGTAATGGTAAGAATAAATGGCTAAATGGAAATGAGGATATTGGTCTAACAATGTCATGATGCTTCCCACACAGAATACTTACAGTAGCCTTTAAAAATTTCAGCTAAACTTGCTCTTTTTAATGAATGATTTTATATCTTAATATCATATAACATCATTTGTTTTCAGAAATGCTTCAAGATAATAAAAAATGTCAGCAAAAAGCACAAGGCTCTTGTCAATAGAAAAATATCTTCAAATTATCCAAATAAAATTCTGAAAACTGGGAATTCTGTATCTAATTAAACTTTCATGAGAGAAGGCAAAATAAATACATTTTTAGGGGAAAAAAAGAAAGAGATTTTATTATCCAAACAATCCTAGAAAAAAATTCCCTAACTTAAAAGAATTAAATTAAAACTAATGTTTGAAATATGATATGTCAAGAGCTTTGTAAGGTTTTGAACAACCAATAAAAAAAACTAAAATACAATAAACAATGAAATTGCTAAATTTGTAGGTATATATAAACTGTCACTGGCTTTGTAAGGAAAAGAAAGAATAAATGAAGGACTTAAAAACAAGGTAAAAAAGAATAGACACAACATGGAAGATGATAAGAGAGGTTAAATGTAAACATTTTAAGGCCTTTGTATACCCATCTTTAGGTTAAGGCAATCTTGTGTTCTAAAGGAAAATATACAATAAATCAAGAAATATTTGAAAAAATGCTCAACATCTCTAGCAATTATAGAAATGCAAATCAAAACTACTCTAAGATTTCATCCCACTAGGAGTCAGAATGGCAATTATCATGAATATAAGAAACAATAAGTATTGGGGAGGATGTGGGGGAAAAGGCACATTTTGTTGGTGGGACTGAAAATTGGTGCAACCAATCTGGAAAGTAGTAAGGAGAGTCCTTAAATACTTGGAATGGAACCACCTTTTGACCTAGCTATCCCACTCCATGATATATATCCAAAGGCCTTAAAAATAGTATACTATACTGATGCAGCCACATCAAGGTTTATACCAGCACAATTCACAATAACCAAACTGTGTAACCAACTTTGATGCCCTTCAACAGATGAATGGACATAGAAACTGTGGTGTATATACACAATGGAATATTAGTTGACAATAAAAGAGAATACAATTATGGCATTTGCAGGTAAATGGATGGAGCTGAGAATATAATGCTAAGCGAGGTAAGCCAATCCCCAAAAAATAAAGACCAATGCTTTCTCTGATACATGCATGCTAATCCATAATTGGGTGGGGCATATGATGAGTGGAGGAACTTTCAGTTGGGCAAAGAAGAGGGAGGGATGGGGAAGGGGAATGGGGATAGGAAAGATGGTGAAATGAGATGGACATCATTACCCTAGGTGATTGCACAAATGGTGTGACCCTATTTCATATACAACCAGAGAAGTGAAAAATTGTGAACCATATGTATTAAATTGAAGAGCATTCTGCTATCATGTATAACTAATTGAAACAAATAAATTAATATTTTCAAAAAATAACAGGAATACCTGTATAAATATATCTCAATGAATTCCACATTTATATAAAAATGAATGTAAACACATGAAGGAAGACCAGAAGAGTATAGGAAGGATAATGGGATTGCGGTGGAGTACTAGGGAATGTATTAGAGCAAATGATGTTATGTGCATTTATGAATATGTAAAAATCAACCACAATACTATGTATAATGAGAGTGCACTAGTAAAACACATTTTTAAAAGAGGAGAGATGCAGTGGCTGCTTTATTTTCCTCCCAAAAACATTTAATTCAGTATTCATCACCCAACAGTTACCTAACAAAAATCCAATGATTCTAGTGGAACTTTGTAAGGAAAAGTGAAGAAAAGTTTTTATTGTTTTAATACCAATTACTATTAATAACAAAAATGCAACATCACTTTATTGCAATTTTGTCCACTGTATAATCCAGCATTACACACATGAAAATACATACACACAATAAAAATAGTCATATGTATCCCTTAATGAAGGGAAAGTTGGTCTATGCCTCCATCTAGTGACTATATAACAGGGCATTAAAAAAAAGAAAGTACTTACCCAGGGTTGTAGCTCCAGAACATAAACACCTAGAGTTCAGCTGAAGCTGCTGCCCACCTACTCAGTTGAGCCAGCATTGAATCCACCTCTCCTGCTTCCTGCTGCACACTTGTAAGAACCCAGCTTTTGAATAAAAGCTAGCAGGAGCACCAACAAGAGACTATATACCCTCAGCCACATAATAATTTCCACCACCATGCAATTTGTAATACAAGGTGTAACAATGTATCTTCACATTCCAAGACCAAATAGGCAAAATAAAGCATTGGTCAGATAAACCTCATAAACTGCTTTTAAAGGATAAAGTTATTTTGTCAATACTTGGTAAAGATTAATATGCACATAATTTATGAACTAGGATTTCCATGGCGTGTTTTGTATACAACAGCAACAATTTGTAATCTCTAGTACACACAGAGTCAAAGGAAGTCTATTAAGGACTCTGTAGATATGGTAACTTACATAATTAAAGGTTATATATTTATTGTCACTGCATTATAATTGAAATAAAGCATTCCTTTGTTTATGAAGGGAGGTAATAAACCACAATATTATAGCAGATCTTCTGACTTTGTTAGCCAATAAAAATCATAGATATCATCAAACTTCATTTACAGTTCCTGCAAATACAACAAAATTTCTAGGCTCAATACCACTTTAAAATTATGTCTTTTTCATCCAGCACTAGGTCTTCTGAGTTCCCTGATAAGAATGAAAAAAATAAGAATGAAATAAAATGAAATAGAAGATTTAAATCATGACATTTGCTGGTAATTAGATGGAAATGAAGAACATCATTCTAAATAAAATAAGCAAGACTCAGAAAATCAAGGGTCAAATGTTTTTCTCATATATGAAAGGTAAAACAAAATAAGAAGTGAAAAGGATAGGGGATCCCATAAAAATAGAAGAGGCACAGTGGATTAGAGGAAGGAAATACAGAGGGATTGAGGGCAGACGGGAAAAGGGAGGAACTGCAGAATTATATTGGCCAAATAATTCTATGTACATATATGAATATACCACTGAATTTCACATTTACATGTATCTATGAAGTACTAATTTTAAAAAATAATAAACAAATAGAAGAAAAAACAGTAGAAGCGAGTAAGGGGAATAGGGAAGCAAGGAAGGGCAGGGAAGAAGAAGTAATGGGGACTGAAATACAGCAAATTATACTCCATGCAAGTTTGAGCATATCAAAATGATTCCCCAATATTACACATAACTTTTATGCAATAATAAATACACCTTTAAGAATAAAAGACTTAAAGGCAAGACCTGAAACCATGAAATGACTAGAAGAAAACCTAGGAGAGATACCTAAGGACATTGGAATGGGCAAGAATTTGGGAGATAAGACTGAAAGCACAGGGAACAAAAGTGAAAACAGACAAATGGATTACAATGTACTGGAAACTTGTGAAATGGTGGAATTCTTTGCATTCTTCTCTTAGGGCCCATGGCATGGCAACAGCTGAAAAAGAAGACAGCTAAGATGTGAACTAGCTTGAGGAAGCGCAACCTATTTCATTTAATATCAAGACAGGAAGAAGTGGTTAAACTGCTACAGAAAGTGATGATATATAGCAATGAGTACCATTGTGTCCCAAACTCTTGGAAACTGAAGTCCCAACATCTCTTTCAGAATGATAATAAATTTTGAGAGACAGAAGTCTTTTTCCCACTGGACAGTATCCATCTTATTTGATGGTTCAGCCTTTTTTATATACATGAAAACCAAATAAAAGAACACAAATCTGATGAGATCATCAGGCTACCTTATGGATTGATAACCCCAATGTCAAAAAAGCCTAATGAATAAGAAGATTAAAGAAGCTATGAAAAGAGTCCTGGAGCAAACACCTGTATTTACTGAAAACTATGAAATAGTTTGAGGCATCTGATATTATCAATGGGAAAATAGATCTTGTATTTGTGTTCTATATTGTGATCTTATGAGAGCTTGCATGCTCATACAACCAGATAGCAGCTCCCATTTTTTTAACATAAAATATTCATGTAAACATTCAGAACAGTGTCTTATCTGTTGGATTTACAGTTGTAAGGAATTCTGCCAACTGGTCCCATAAGGATCTTGATGCTCTTTATCAGGATAATATCAAGTGCACACACTCGCTCTCTACACCACCTCATTCTATGAACACAGCCATCATATTGTTATGTAGCTACATTCAGTTGTCCTAGTTATTTCCTAAAACCCCAGACAACAGCTAGCATTCTACTATCAGACCTGCAAGTAAGCAAGCATTCAGATGATTCCAACCCACAGATTTCAAACTGCCAAAACTAACACCAGGAGGAAACCTGTCCAACTAAGCACAGCACAAATTACAAGGTCAATAGCAAACTAAACGTTGTCCTTGTTCTAACATACTAAGTTTTGCTATAGTTTGTTATCTATAACAAATACCCAGAAATAAAATAAGAAAAAAAAGAAATCCAGAATTTCTACAATGTGCCATTCACAATGTTCAAGATATAACACAAAATTTCTACACACACTCCAGCAAAATGGAGACTCATTATGAGATAATTCAAAGGATGCAATAAATAAGGATTTTCAAGTAGACATTATAACTATTCATTAAATTTTTAAAATAGATCATATGAAAAAACATAAACAACATATTTAGCACCACATAAAATAAGTAAATAAAATAAAGTTATTGTATCTGGCTGCAACTAAAAATATAAATAAATAAATAACATTACCCCAATCCCAGATTTTGGGCAGACTGAAGTAACAGATTCACAAAAAAAAATATAGAAAGGACCAAAAGGAAAATCCAGAAGTGAAAACTACAACATGTATTTTTTTAAAAGCACTGAAATTTTAACAAATGCAACATGAATTTTTTTTTTTAAAAAAGAGGTGCAAGTAAACATAAACTCAATAGTAGTTACCTAAGTTAAAAAGAGAGGTAAAGAGTATATGATCAGTTTTCTACCAGAAAACTAAGTGACATAACAGATACACAATAGCAATTTCTTTTCTTTCTTGATAACAAAACTGAGATTTATATTTAACTATCAGCTTCATGGTCAGGAATGGTGGGAAGGAAGAAGCATGTTTATTTCAGGCTAATATGTAAATCCTATTTCCTTTTGTGACTGATGTTATGTATGCTTATCTTTAGATAGGCATATGACCCAGGTCTCGAAAATTAGACTGAGAATGAATGAGACAGACTTTCTGGGAATGCTTCTCGCCCTTAAGAAGAGCAATAGGCAGGGACCTGATCTATGTTCCTGACTTTTCTAGTATGAGGATTTGATTTCTGTCACTGCCAGCACAGAAGCAATAACCAAGGAAAATGGGAATAGCATGGATGGTGGAAGGAGACCCTCATCATTATACAAAATACATGTATGAAGATGTGAATTTGGTGTCAACATACCTTATATACAATCAGAGACATGATAAACTGTGGTATAAATGTGTATTAAGAATTGTAATGCAAAAAATAATAAATAAATAAATACAAAAAAAATGAAAAAAAAAACTGGAAAACCCTTGGATCCTTGATAATCTCTCTAAGTCTTGAATCTATTAAGCTATGGAGTTCTTTTTAAGTGAGTTAAAAAATGCTTTACTTTATAATACACTGTGAGGTTGCATTTTCCCTAATTTGCATCCAAGGAAACTTTTCTGACATGAAAAACTTGTCACTGAGCCTATTCTATCTCAAATATTTCCTGATTCTCATGACCAGATAAGGTAATAATTTCTTCCTTTAAGTCGCTACTTTTTTCTTTGCACATATGCTCTATTTTAATCTTGAATAGTTGTAATGTTATTTTATTAACAGTGTCTACTTTTATTTTCAGAAGTGCTACATATAGAGGAAATATTTTGAATCTACTATGACATTTCTAATAGTTTCATTTAGATTGTCTCCTGCTTATTGATGATTCCATACTAATCTTTATGACAAGGACTTGTGTTTATCATTTTGTATATCCATACAACAATGACTATTTTGCATCAAAATTGAGCAAAGGGCTACCACATAGGTCCTATTTCCTTTTAATTTTAAAGGCAAACAGAGGTGAAAAAACGGAAATGAGAAACACATATGATGCCACTAAACTGTAATTGATTGCTTCTCTTTCAAATTATGTGTTCTATCCTCTCATTTGATATTGAATTTACTTTAAACGAGTTAAGTCCTTGAGAACAACTGTTCTAAATAAGGCCTACATGCTTATATAGGTCTTAAAAGACTACAAGAGGAACATAATTAAAATATTAAAATCTGGAGGTACAGCATGCGCAGGGTTAAGGAAGTTGAAATAGGATAAGTAGAGAAAGAGGACGCTACCAGGGAGCCATGGAAGGAGTTTGTTGTTCATTTCCCTAGAGGATACATGTCCACAGCTTTGGTTGTTACACACTTATATCTATTTCACACAACCAAGAATAAAATGTATTGCACACTCACTCATTTTCTATTCTATGTAAAGGACATTACCAAATTTATGATAATTCGAATTAGATTTTATTAATAGGGAATAAGAATAATGCCCTCCAACCCTGTAATCATCTTAATGCTGAAGACAAGTAGAAAGTACCAAGAAATTCAAGAAGGACCTGTATAATTTCCACTCATCCATTACACAGGTTTTCTTCCTCTCTATATTCCATTTGAAAATGATAGGTTTCATTAAACACCTGCTTTAAAAATAACATGAGCCTGGGGCTGGGGTTGTGGCTCAGCAGAAGAGCGCTCACCTAGCATTTGAGAGGCGCTGGGTTCTATATTCAGCACCACATAAAAGTAAATAAATAAAATAAAGGTATTGTATCTGGCTACAACTGTAAAAATAAGATTAGTCAAATCCCAGGTTTTGATGAGACTGATGTAACAGATTCACAATTTTGAGGCCACCCTCAGCAACTTAGTGAGACCCTGTCTCAAAATAAAAAATAAAAGGGGCTGGGATGTAGCTCAGTGGTCTCCCTAGGCTCAATTCTCAGTACCATAAATAAATGGAATCAGAAAACTTATAAAATGAACTTTAAACAGAAGGTTATAAGATAGCAATTATATAAGTATGGAGTATAACTGATAGCATGCTATCAATTATACTCCATACCTTATAAAGTATATTCATGAAAATATGCTAAAATTTCAGTACTTACATCTAAAATTATAAATGACTTTCATTTCCTTCTTTGGCCTTTTCTGAATAAATGAATTCTCCACTATAAATTTATATTATATCTAAAATCAGAGAAAATTAATTCAAAGAAGAAAACAATGCTATTTAATGAGTAAGACATGATTAGGTCTTTGAGACATTATCCTTAGTATTCTACATTTTGTTACCATTAGGAAGATTTATATTCAACTTTAAATCACTTGTGGGATTATAGAGTCTCTTAGAAGAAATCAAAGATGGACTTAAATTGGCTGCCAGAAGCACCCATAGGCCCACTGGAAATAGTAGGAACCCAGAGGTTAGAGAGTACATAGGTGGCAGATAGACTTACTACAAACTCCAATTTATGACATAGGTTTGTATTAGACATAAAAGCTTTACTTTGATCTGCCTCCCACTGACTCCAACTACTAGCATTACTCAAGAGCTGTAGCATCTGATGTATGGGTTCTATGGTGTTATTAAGCTCAAAGAGAAGATAAATAAGTTTAAAACTAATATGAAGAGGAACAATCATAGCTACATAATTCTTTAATTTATACTTCAGCATAAAGCCATGAAATATCTTCATACTTCAATATATAAATAGAAAAAATTAATGATATACTAGAGGAAGTGAATATTAGTGATATCCATGCTTATGTCTACAATGTCTTAATTGTTTTGAAGATTGTAGTCCCAATAAACCAGGTAATTTATTCTATGTGGAGAATTTGGAAATCCTACACTAATATTTAAATGAGGTAAATTAGAGCAGAGTTGGGGAGAGCTATTTTCAGAAAGCAAAAAGGATGTAGCAGGTAAGAATTCTGAATGATTTATTGTATTTGGTAAGATTTTAATAATATAGTGAAAAGAACATGGGATATATTTATTTGATGAAGGAAATACCTTGAATATTTATGAACATCATTTTAAATTATTTTCTGCTTACCTTGGAAAATTAAAATATGGCAGTTTAGGAGTTCAGAGTGAACTGAAATACTATATACTGTGCACTCCCTTTGTGCCCAAACCTTCAGGTATGTTATGTTAATCATCTTAACACTGCAATGAGGGTATAATTAACCAATTTTTCATGACGTTCATGACACACAAGTTTGTATAGCTGATAAATCACAGACCCATACTGAACTCTAGGAATCCTGACTCTAAATCAACTGCTCTTTCTATTAAAACATGGTCCTTCTCCATAAAGATACATACCTACCAATAAGAGAAAAGAAGAGGATCAGACAAAATAGGCTTACATGGCAGAGCCTTAGAAATAACTGAATGTGTTGCATGTGCTAATCAATCCCAGAGAGCATATGGCACAGATAGAAGTTCCTATAGGTAAGAGTTTAAAGCTTCCTCTGTATTCCTGGTATGGGAGGGATGCATTTTGTTCTCACATAATGATGGTAATTTAAAAAAAGAACTTAAAAAAACAGCATAATTTTTAAGACTGTTTTAAAAAAGAAAAAAGAGAGCTTAATTCTAACTCATCCACTACTGTTTATTATCAACTCCTTTTGGGGTTTCAAGGAAGTAATTTATTTAGATAAGCATTAGGGGCCTCATGCCAGTGAGTGATGTTTCATGCTGTGAAGACAAAGGCACTTTGGAAACATTAGGAAAACCTGGAGGAAGTGAGATGATTGTTGTCAAACTATTCAAACATTCCATGGGTTAAAATCAGAGAATTTGGGTGAATAACATACTTTACAACTTAATACTTTTTCTTTTTGATAAAGATGCAGAGAAAAAGAGTGAATGCTTCATGATCAGCAGTTTGCTTTCTTTCTTTCCACAAGTGATGCACAATGAAGAGGACCAATCTATGACTGAGTTTTTGGAGAGATGAATAAAATGTGGAGGACCAGGAATCAAAATTATACAGTTTTCTGACAGAAAGGAAAGAGAGGTAAAGAAACCCCTGACCTTTACTCATGCTTCCGTGTGTCTACCAGGTAACTCTGTTCGTGTGTGTGTGTGTGTGTGTGTGTGTGTGTGTGTGTGTGTGTGTGTGAGAGAGAGAGAGAGAGAGAGAGAGAGAGAGAGAGAGAGAGTTAGAGAGAGATTACAACATGATTTACAATGACTCCTATACACACTGCCAAACTTGATCACATTTATGTAAGTGTGTGTTATATGTTCTTTTTAGTTATACATGACATAGACTCCATTTGAACAGATTTATACAAACATGAAGTATATCTTATTCTTTAGGATCCCAGTCTTGTGGATGTACACAATGTTGAGATTCTAAATGGTGGATTATGGAATTCTTTTATAAT
Organism: Urocitellus parryii; assembly: GCF_045843805.1. Taxonomy (NCBI): domain Eukaryota; kingdom Metazoa; phylum Chordata; class Mammalia; order Rodentia; family Sciuridae; genus Urocitellus; species Urocitellus parryii. The sequence continues at coordinate 183,947,724 of NC_135534.1, forward strand.
AACTGAGACTGTGTCAGGCTGTTTGCTATTAGTGGGTATCTGTGTGAGATTTACTGGATGAAATCAGAACACTAAATGGCATTGTATTCATCTAAATAATATAAAGCAACAAAAGTTTCCTTCAAATTTTCTGCCCAATGACTGTTTTATTTTCTGCTTGTGTTTGAAAGAAAACTGGTGTGAAAGTTGTGGATGTCCATTCTACTATTCGCTTCCTTTAAAAATTAGGAAATAGTATATTTTATATTTACAATGATAAAATATAGTCCAATTAAAATTATTTTGAAAATATGGAGAACATTAAATTGGTAATGCTTCAAGTCTCACATTCCAGGGAAAACCTCAAAAAACACAGTGTAATTCTTTTGGCAGTTTCTTTTACAAAACTGCAATCATTTATGTAGTTTTGGAAAACTTCTTTTCTCTGGAAATATGTCATGAGCATTATCTTCCATTGTTTTTAACACTTCTCTAAGACTACAATTTGCATTGGTAATATTACATGTGACTTTCTGTCTTTTCACTTGTTACACCATGGCCATCATATGCCAGAATTTCAGTATCTTAGAGGAAATAATATAGCAATTACTAAAGTATAATTTAACTTGAAATAAGAGACTGTGTGCAAGGTCATTTATTTTTATATTCTGATATTTATTTATATTATATTTATTTTTATATTCTGATCCAATTGTTGGAGCTTTCCATTAAAATGTCAAATAATAATAATGCATTTTAATGGCTTTTAGGAAAATACTTCCAGCATCTCAACACTTGAAATTATATTGATCAACACTTTGAGAGAGATGATTTTATCATCTTAATAATTTATCTTCCTCAGTCTAGATTCCCAAAAGTTTGTACCAAGAATGAATCCTGTATTCTATCAAATGCTCTTGCACATATAGTTAGATGGCAGTGAATCTTATTTTTGTAACTAATTCACTTCATATATTATCTTGACAATCTTTCAGGCATTAATGTGGAATTTCAAGCACTAATAAAAAATAAGTAATTTCACTTTATTGTGTAGTTGGGTGTACCTTGTATGCATTGCATATACAGTCATAAATTGGATTGATCAAAACTTTATTGGCTCTGACACATTGGGGTAAAAATGATATTTTAATTTCATAAAATAATTTGTAACAATTTTTCACATTAAAGTGTTAGATAGCATATAAATTATTTGTTTCTTAAAATCCCAATAGTTATTCTGCATCCAGTGTCTATTTGGAAAGTCTCACATTGGAGCCTTGCTATATATCACAATATAACTGGCATGGTTTGTGTTGAATAAATAAGTAAATGAAGTATGCTATGACAGTAGGAAGCAAAGGGTTGTGTGACATAGCAGGAGCATCACCCTCCCAATAGAAGGTGACAAAGTTTCCTAGAAAAAAAAAACAACATCTGAATTGAAAGAAGTCCTTCCAGTTTAAGAAAACAGCATGTACAAAGGCAAAAAGAAAAAAGATTTTAGTGTTTCAGAATGACTAAAAGATACTCAGTGTGGTCATCACATAGCATTGGAAGTGTCACTAGTGGTTTCAGAATATCTACTTCAAAGGCACCAAAGAATGATTGCATGATTGGCTGGAGGTCTTTTAAGCTGTGTTGCATAGGCAGCACATAGTTTTTCCTCAGACTGTATTCCTCTGTCGGTGTGACTTTTAAGAGGATGCTGATGAGGAATATTCCAGGGCAAACCCACCCAGTAACTCCTTACTGCACACCAAAATGGGAAGAGAATATCAGAAATGAGAGGAGGAATGAAAACTGTGAGAGACAAGATAGACATTTTGTGATGGATTAACTGTATTTATGGCAACATGACTTTTTGCTTTCTCATATTCATCCTTAATTATGAAAAAATATGCACCTTGCCTGAAAGTTTTTGAACAGAGAAAAAGGAAACCACGTTTTCTTCGTGCCTATTTTTTCAAGAACCCTACTCTAGAATACAAACGTTTAGTGAACTTTATTTAACTACTTTATTTAACTTTATTTGACTACTTTTCCTTCTTTTCTTCTTCTTCTCTTCCCTGTCCTCCCTCTCTTCTCCACAAATGTCTTACAATAAATTAAAACTACTATCTTAACTCTTTCCTTTGTGGAATAAGTCCCTGTGGCCAATGTGCCTAGACAGGAAAGGAAAGAGAGGAAGAAGGGAATAGTTTTCAATATGTTGATACTAGTACTATCACGTTTTTAGCCTTATCAAAAATCACTGTCCAAGGGATACTCTCCAAAAGGAAGACAAATGTAAAGGGGAAAAAATGACGATTAAATTATATTTCCCATCCTGTCTTGTCCCTGATAGGAAGACAGTCCTGTCATCTTGTGACCCCCTAAGTAGTAAGTCCTTCGTCTGTATCTTCAAGTTCTTGGGATACAAACAAGCCAAAGAAATCTACAGTTATATGATACATATGATTCAAAATGAATATTTTCATTCTATCACCACAACTCAGAGAACACAAGCTACAACAGTGAAGAAATAAAAAATAAAAAATGAGATCCTTTATATAATATGTTTGCATTCATGTTTAAGCATCTTAAAAGTAAGTATGAAATAACTGGAACACAACTAAGTTTCTAATTATATAGTTTAAAGTTATAAGTAGACAGAACTTCAGAAAATATGAGTTGGGAGGAAAAAGGTAGAGAAGGCCAAAACTTTGGCCAAATTATATTGCTATATTGTGTGCATGTCCAAATATCAACAAATCTCATCATTATGTATGACTATAATGCACCAATAAAAAATGTGAAAAAAGAAAAAATGTTAATTTGTGAAGCATAACTTGAAAGGACACAAAAATTCAGAGAAGAAAACAAAAGGCCAAAATTAAGGTAACTGAAGTTCCAGAAGTGTTTACTGATTTTGAGAGGAAAGCCAAATGCTAACAATTCCAGGTGTGTGTTTGCTAGAGGCAAATAAAATGGTAAGGGTTCTCAGGCGATTATTCCTGATTTTGCTAATCCTCATAATTGTGAAATTCCTTCCTACATGTGAAAAATTAAGGATGCTATGATCCAGCCTTCAGAGCTTTCTGTCATAACACTTAAGGTCAGAAATAAAACAAACTGTCTTGATTCCTATGTAAGTGTAACACATTTTTCTAATAGTTTTCTGTTGCATAAAATCAGTATTGGAAACTGTGACATATAGTCTGGTCTGGTGGTTAAGAGGGCTGACTCTAGAATCATGACTAAAATACTCAATTCTAGTTTGATCATTTATTATATCATGACCTTGTGAAAGTTACTTCAATTTTTGTGTCTTTGTTTGCTCCACATAAAATGGGAGTTTAAAGTGATATTTGTATTACAGAGTTGCCCTGATGTTTAAATCAGTTAACACATCCAGTGAGTTACATTAATCTAATATACTTAGAGCAAACTCAATAAAAAATAGCCAGTATTAGTTCAGTCATTTACAAAAGCTTCATGGCCAAAAATAAAAAAAATAGGAAGATCCATGGATGCATTACAAAGCATCAAATATAATAAATGAAATAATAGATATATTAATATTATTTTGTGAAATGATAGCAATATGCCTAGAAATCATAAAATATACACCTAAAAGGCAAGTGGTAGAAAAAAGGAACAGAGAATTTAGATTGACTGGAAATATATACAAGTAAGGAGGAAAGGTAATGTTTGGTACTTAAATTGAAGAACAGTGAATTGCAGGCCCTAGAAAATCTGTGCATAGTTGTGTGCAGTGATGCACACCTGTAATCCCAGCAGCTCAGAAGGCTGAGGCAGAAAAGTCACAAGTTCAAGGCCAGCCTCAGCAATTAGCAAGTTCCTGTCCAATCAATCAATCAATCAATACAAAGTGCTGGGCATTTTGCTCAGTGGTTGAGTGCCCCTGGGTTCCTTTTTGTACACCCCACGAAAAGGAAAACAAAATCTCCGCATAATGGCAGCACAGATCCCTTTGTGCCAGCTAGTTGTTAGAAACCAAACTCCAATGAATCTCAGAATCTTAATTGATTACATGTCCCACAGATCAGGAAATATTCATTTTCATCAATGACATTTCCCAACTTCAATCCACATTTTTTTAAAAATCAACTTTTCCTTCTAAGCCAATCAAGGAGATTTTTAAATTGTAGTTTATTACAGTTGCAAATAAGAATTATATATTTATTTTTGTTATATTTAATTATATATTTTATTATATTGTATTCTCACATAGTTTTAGATGACATGTTGAAGGTGTCTATTGTACTTGCCACCTAATAGATGTTATCTAATTTAATTCTCACAAAAATACCAAATAATTAATAACATCCTCCATTTTTCAGGCTGAGGTTAGTAGCTGAGCTAGTTGAAACTCAAAAAAGTTAGGTAACTTACAATGGATCATACTGAAGATAAGTAGTATGGCACTAAATCTACATGGTACTTTAAATTTGAATGAGCTTTATTAGAATAGTTTTATTTCAAAACATTCATTAATAAAGAGATTTTAAGGTATACAAATTTGAATGCAATTTGTCTTAAATTTATACATAATAAAAGGCCTGGCACTTCTCAGCACAATTCCAAGTCTCCATTGCTATTTGATGCTATGTATCTTTCAGTGTCTCTTTCATCATTAGTAAAATTAATATACTATCCCTGCTGTTACTGATTCCAGGACATGTTCTAAAAAGTCAAAATAAATAAATAATGGAAGTGAAATGATTAGATATAATACATCAAAAGTTCAGATTTCCCTGAGTCACCTCCTGATATGAACTCTGTAGATGACAAGTACACATGAAGATGGGGAATTATTCTGCAGTGACTGAATTCTTTCTGGTGGGGCTTTCTCAATACCCAGAACTACAGCATTTTCTCTTTGTCCTCTGCCTCATCATGTACAAGATTATCTTACTAGGAAACAGTCTCCTCATTATCATCACCATCCTGGATCCTCGCCTCCATACCCCTATGTACTTCTTTCTTGGAAATCTTTCATTCTTAGACATCTGTTACACATCATCATCCATTCCCTCAGTGCTTATTATATTTATGTCAGAGAGAATATCCATCTCCTTTCTTAGCTGTACTCTACAGATGTTTTTCACCCTTGGCTTGGGCTCCACAGAATGTGTTCTCCTGGCTGTGATGGCCTATGACAGGTATGTAGCCATCTGCAACCCACTGAGGTACCCCATCATCATGAACAAGGTGTTATACATGCACTTGGCTGCGTGGTCCTGGGCTATAGGCTGCATGAACTCCTTAGTGCAAACAGTCATGACAATGGTTTTGCCTTTCTGTGGTAACAATGTTATTGATCATCTTACCTGTGAGATCCTGGCTCTTCTAAAACTTGTGTGCTCAGATATATCAATGAATGTGCTTATTATGACAGTGGCAAGTGTTGTTTTATTGGTAATTCCTCTGATGTTAATTTTTGTGTCCTATATTTTCATTCTCTCTTCCATCCTAAAAATTAATTCTGCTGAGGGGAGAAAAAAAGCCTTTTCTACCTGTTCAGCCCACCTGACTGTGGTGATCTTATTCTATGGGTCAGCCCTTTTTATGTACACAAAGCCCAAGTCAAACAACACAAAAGTATCTGATGAAATCATTGTACTGTCCTATGGAGTGATAACCCCAATGTTGAATCCCATCATCTATAGCCTGAGGAATAAGGAAGTAAAAGAGGCTGTGAAGAAAATTTCGAACAGATACTTGCATCTAACAAAAGTATGAAAGGCCATGAAACATGTGATTCTCTCAACACAGGATCAGATCAGGTGTATTATAGTCACAGAAAAAGTCTGCTTCTAAGGCCATACATGGGACTCCATTCTTTTCAACATGGAATGCTCATACAAAGCTTCTGAATATTGTCTTGTTTGCAGTCTCTCTATGTGCACAGCTCCTCTAATTAGTCCCTAAACATCTTTCCATCATATGCATCTTATTCTCTCTGCCCTCTGCTATCTCCTCTATTTTTCTTTCTTCCTCATTTTTTACTCCTTCTTCTCCCTTCTCTTCTTTGTCTTCTGTCTCCTTCTCTTCTTTGTCCTTCCTCTCATCTCTCCTTCATCTATTTCATCTCTCTTCCTTTCTTTTGTACTCTCAGTCTCATTTCTCTGTCATTTTAAATTGAACAAGTATTGATTTATTTTTGTCTGGAATCCATTCTTCTGTTAAAAATATCCTTCTTTTGATGAATCCACAGTCCATCCACTTGAGTTTGTATAGTTCTGGACAGAGCTGATCCAATCCTTTGGAAATAGTATAAGCACTTAACATTGGCCTAAGTGATTAAAAACAAAATCCTTCCTGCCACAGTGATTGATTTAACATTTCAAGTGAGCCAAGTCAGGCTAATCAAACTCAATCTGTACTGTCCCTGTATGAGAAAAAAAGGGAACACTTCCTGCTAGAGTTGCTAAGTAGGTAGAGCATTCATCTGGAGGCAATCTTTGCCCATACATAGAGAAAGTCTAAATGAAAGATAAAACAAGAGTTGTGAGAGGGAGGGGGAAGGGATGTATGATGCAGTGATTTTAGCTCCTTGATCAAGCTGTGTCTAAAGTCAAATTCCCAAGCATTTTTTGGTTATATGAGTTATTATTTATATACACTTATATTAGTCAATTATTTAATTGAATAATTAGAGTCAATAAAAATAATTTCTTTAAAAAACTAACTTTGAATTGGACTCTTAATTACTTACAATCAAATAGTCTTAACTAATGTATTTTTTTGTCTCTGCTCCATTCTTATTTTAAGACAAAAAAAATGTGGGGATATGATATATTATTTAAGTAGCCCCAAGTTCTCCAGAACTCAGGGATCCTTATTTTCGGTTCTTTAATTAAATTGTGATCATATAATTTCTGTTCTTAAAGTAAGTAAATACTCTAGTCAACTCCCCAATAATTTATTTTATTTATTTATTTATTTATTTATATATGACAGCGGAATGCATTATAATTCTTATTACACATATAGAGCACAATTTTTCATGTCTCTGTTTGTATACAAAGTATATTTACACCAATTCATGTCTTCATACATGTACTTTGGATAATAATGACTATCACATTCTACCATCATTTCTAACCCCATACCCTCTCCCTTCCCCTCCATACTTCTGCCCTATCTAGAGTTCATCTATTCCTCCCAGGGTCCTACTCCCTATTCCACTATGAATCAGCCTCCTTATATTAGAGAAAACATTCAGCATTTGGCTTTTTGGGATTGTCAAACTTAGCATTATCTTTTCTAACTCCATCCATTTTCCTGTAAATGCCATGATTTTATTCTGTTTTTATTGCTGAGTAATATTCCATTGTGTATATATGCCACATTTTTTAATCCATTCATTTATTAAAGGGCATCTAGGTTGGTTCTACAGTTTTATTGTGAATTGTGCTGCTATAAACATTGATATGGCTGTTTCCCTGTAGTCTTCTCAGCAAAAGAAACAAACTGTGAGGTGAACAGAGAGCCCACATTTTGGGGAGCAAATCTTTACCCCTCACACATCAGATAGAGCACTAATCTCTAGGGTATATAAAGAACTCAAAAAGTTAAACACCAAATAAACAAATAACCCAATCAATAAATGGACCAAGGACCTGAATAGACACTTCTCAGATGATGATATACAATCAATCAATGAATATATGAAAAAAGTTCATCATTGCTAGCAATTAGAGAAATGCAAATCAAAACCACTCTAAGATTTCATCTGACTCCAGTCAGAATGGCAGCTATTATGAATACAAACAACAATAGGTAATGGCCAGGATGTGGGGGAAAAAGCACACTCATACACTGCTGTTGGGACTGCAAATTGGTGCAGCCAATGGAGAGCAGTATGGAGAATTCTCCCCAGTAATTTCTAAGCAGCATTTACGTTTTCTAACATTCTGGTTTTCATTTTTGCCCCAGACTATCTTTCTAAACTTCACTACCATTCCTTGGGTAATCTTAAATGCCTTTTTGTTTTAAAACTCAATAGTATATTTTGCCCACAAGGAATGGACATTAGTGTCCTAAATAACCATATTCTACAGGTCACTATATTTAACATCCTTCTGTAGACTGAAAAATAATATCAGTGAGACAGCAAGAAAAACATCATTGTTTTTGTTATCTCTTTGCCATGCCAATGCCCATGGCCCCTCTCAAGTCTATTTTCCTCTTTATCGATTTCCTGCTACCAGGTTGATAGTGTCTTTTCATTTTTAAAAGAACAGTGCTTACTCACCAGGAAATTGGGCCTTAATGATTTTAAAATATTAAAGTCCAACCCACAAGAATCTTGAATTATGAGTTTTGTTTGAAAAATGTATCAAGCTGCACACTTAGGATTTGTCCACTCTCAAAAAGATCCAATAAAGTAATGCACAACCCATTGCCTGCCTACATAATAAATATTAGAATAATCATCACAGCCTTCTAATACTAAGGTCCACATGATTCATTCTTCACAATGCAAGAACCATGATTGGAATCCAACAATCAAAACCAATTTTAACATCCTTTATTTGAGTTTCTTAGAAGTTCCAATACTATAGTAATATTTTTAAAAATCCCATTGTATTTTAAAAATCCCTGCTTATAGCTGCTCTGGAGAATCTCCTTCCATCATTCCTAAGACCCAGTCTTCTTACAGTCTACATCCTTTCTTTTTCCATTCCAACCTTCCCTGATCAGGATATTCTTTTCATATAAAATAGTGAATACTCTGATGGCAAGGAATCTAGAGTGACATGGATTTTAAAGAAAATGAACATTTGAGCCCAAACTTCAGGGCAGGGGGGAAAGTTGTTAAAATTCTCAAAAAGATTTATCCTACAATATTACTTACCAATGCAAATCTAGCTTTTTACACCACACTTCACAGATGTTATCTTTCTACCACTTTATCAACTTTTTAGGAAGAAATTATTTCTTTCTCCTCTATTCTAATATAGGTTTTAAAATGTGTCTCTATTATATTTCTTATATATGTTTTATATTTATTCAATGTAGCATAATTTGAGGATGGGCTTAGAGGTCAAGAAGAAATGATTATGAACAATGGTTTACTAGAATTAGGAACTTTCATGTATTAGACTCTACATTTCTCATGAACTAAAATGTTGAATTTAGTACCTAGACTGCAGTGGGAGGGGGTAATTATGATTGAATTAAAAAAAGCAAACTGTCTTATTAATGTTTTTCCAATGTCATGCAATGAAAAATACATACATTCTTCATACCTTTACACATATATACCTATCTCTTCAAATAGATTCTAAATTTCGTGAAGGGAAAATATGAAACTAATCTTTATTTAAGAAACCTTGGTATCCAGATAAAAGGCATTTGTTATAAAGTGTGTTGACTAATTGAATACATATGTGATTGCCTTTCTTATGCTATACATAAATAAGGATATTTGCCATTTCCTAAATAAGCCCTACAATGGCCATTCACTCCCAAAAAAATTGCCAATAGTATAATCAACCTGTAAAAACTCAAACTGCCTCTCAAAAAGGTCTCCTCTAACTTAAAGCCTTTTTGAAAATCCTAGCACAATTCTTAGCTCTTCTTCCTCTGTGTTAAATTTCCATAGCAAACTATTTAGGTTTTGGAATATTTATTATGTTAAGGTTTATATTCTCTTTACAATTAATCTTCTATTCATTGAAATTTTCACAGGAGAAAAGCCTATGACTTATCTGGTCTTGTAATCATACAATTATTAACAAAGTGGGCTTCAATAAGAACACTAACGGTGTCATTGTAGAGTGCCTTTTTGTATGAAGTTTATTCACTTAAGAGAATTTCATTTTCATACAATATGGGAAATATGACTGTGATATACATAATACATGCAACTACTAAAGAAAAAATTCTGGTTAAACTAATATTCCCTGTTTTATATATAGTATTTTTAAAATTCTGGGCATCAGAATATTGATTGTTAACACATTGGCATAGTCTACCCAATCCATTTACACATACATATAATCTCTGAGCTAGTTGCAGAGACTTGACAATAACCAAAAGAAAAAGACATTAATATGAAGAACAATGAGTCCTACATGTGTACCTTGGCCCTGAGATCAAGCATAATAGGCATTGTAAATATAACCAGTCCAAAACAGAAAGTTGATTTCCATATCCTCAAACTACTTCTCAAGTCTTGGTCATCTCAGGAAGTATAGCACCACACAGGAATGCCCATCCAACCCACCAGCACAATTTAGTGTGATCACTTTCATTGCTACCATACTATTCCAAGGCACATGGTCTCACCTATGCTAATGCAAAGGCTTCCCAAATTCCATTACAGACTTTTGTTCTCCCACATTCCACTTTTGTTCTCCCATAATCCATTATTTGCACAGCAAACGGAGTTTTGTTTTTAGAATGGCACATACTTAAGTCATAAAAGGGATAAAAATCTATTAATGGTATTTTTAAAATCAGAATAGTGGCTGTCATTATAGGAGAGGGTTATTTCAGGTGTCAACTGGGCTGGGGCATGAGGGAATTTTCTGAAGTTATGTTAATGTTCTATAACTTGATAGGTGTTTCAGTGAAACAGGCATGAATTTGTCAGAACTTTCTTACATTTGTTTATTGAAATTGTTTAAAAGAATAACTAAATAAATATTAAACTCTAGTTTAAAAAAACACATGCTAAACTATTAAGAGAAAAGTGTAAGTAATAGTTTGCTTAGAAATGTATCCAAAAAATGACTTGGACTTAATGGAGGGTTACAGAGATAGATACTCAGATTGATATAAGCAATTCTGTAAAATATTGATGGTAGAATCTAGTTGATGGGTGTGTGATAATTAACAAAATTTTTTTACTTTTTCTTTATGTTTCATATTTACATAATATGGTATTCAAAAAAGTATATCATTAATCTGTCAGGAATACACTTCATGAATGAATTTTGTATACATAAATGAGACAAGGAGAGAATATGGATACTGAATGATATCATTATAAATTCTCTTAAACTTAGTTTAAGTAAAAGTTCTACTATTTTAAAAGGGAAAACTTTTTAATAGGTTATTTACAACTTTTACAAGAGAGAAATTAAAAATAAATTTTAATGGTCCCTGTGAAACTTAATTTCCTATACTGAACTCTTGTCAGGGTTTCGGTGGCTAATCCTAGGGGGATGAGCACAAGGGGAGAAGGAAAGTGAAGAAAATAAATAATAAGAATATTTGTTAGAATCAAATTCTAAGATAATAAGGAAATGAGAAAACAAGAAATTCTTTGATATGATGTGTTGTTGACTGTGGTCATTCCTATGTTTTTGGCTATTTCTGACAGAACTAATGATTCCGCAGGCATATCAGACTGTATAGACTTTAGCAGTTGGCTTTAAAGTTGACTCTTCCTACAGCATTTATTTTTAAGTATACTTTTTGAATACAGTTGAAGCCAAGAAGTTTTGATGATGCCATTCATATATCCACAAGATATTTGCCTGTAAACCTTATAACACTGCTACCCTTAAAACAATCAAATTACAATTGATTAACTCTAGATAGGGAAGAGGGGTGGAAGGGAAGGGAGGGGGCATGGGGTAATTAATGATGGTTGAATGTGTTTATCATTATATCCAAAGTACATGTATGAAGACACGAATTGGTGTGAGTATACTATATATACAACCAGAGGTATGAAAAATTGAGCTCTACATATGTAATAAGAATTGTAATGCATTCCACTGTTATATATAAATAAATAATATAAAAAAAACATTAAAGAAAGCAAAAAAAAATCAGGTTACATAATCACATTTCCTGGAGCCTTTTTTGACCTGGAACCTGAATAAAAAATAAGTTGAATTTAATTCAAACAATCTATAAATTAGATGAACTATTACTATTCCATGCTACTCATGTTCTCACACCAGATATGTGACAAACATTTTTATAAATGTGAGTTACTATTGGGTAAGGCTAACATAAATAGACAGTGGCTATATTATAATAATAATTCAGGTGATTACAGAACACAGGTGTTAATATGTAGGCTATATTATGTATCATTATTTAAAATGGGAAATGAGAGTACTCAACATATTGAACACTAATGGTATTAGTGATGAAAGACCTACTGAGTATGAATTTTATGCTCTTGATAAAAGTTAAAATTTCCAAGTGTTGAGAGACAGCAAAAATGAAAAAGTCAGTGACTGAATAACAAGTGAAATAAATTACTTAAGACATTAATCAAGACAATTTGATGGCAAAGACTATATAATATAATAATCTAAATTCAGAAGGAATGATGTCTTTGTGAGAAATGCATGAAGATTTAAGAATCTTAATGTCTTTTACTCTCTCATACAGCGGAATGGTATTCAGGAACAAAAATGCAAACATATAATCCCAATGCAAATACCAAAATAATTATATAAGACTCATAAAGCAAAACAGATTTTATTGAACTAAGATAGAAAATTTTGGCAAGGTAGGCGAACCTGCGACCCACAGGCAGGTCAGGCCCAGCAACCTGCCGAGTGACAGAGCTGCCACACACGCCTGCAGGGAAGGCGGACCTGTGACCCACCACCAGGACAGGTCCAGTGGCCTGCTGAGGGGCACGCCCGTCCCCTCCCCCAGTGCCTGCAAGGTAGGCGGGACTGTGACCACTGGCAGATCAGGCCTAGCAACCTGCAGAGTGACAGAGGTGCCCCTCACGCCTGCTGGGTAGGCGGACCTTCGACCAACCAGCAGAGCAGACCTAGGGCCCGCCAGCGTGGTAGACGGATCACACCAATTGGAGGAGGATCACAGCCACTACCTGCCCTGCAAGGGAGATTTTTCAACTATACAAGAGCAATATAAATAAATAGAGGGAAAATTTCAAAAACACAACAGTTTCACCAAGCAGAAAGAAACGCCAGCAGTATGAAAATACAAGGAAAGAAAGGACCACAGGCAATGCAGGTCAACTCAACTTTAGAAGAGGTAATAGCTGCAACAGATGGAATGTCAGATAGAGAGGTCAGGATATACATGCTTCAGATGATCTGGAGTCTCAAGGAAGACATGAGACAGCAAAATCAGACAATGAAAGATCACATCGACAAGGAACTACATAAACAAATCCAGGAAGTAAAAGATCAATTTCACAGGGAGATAGAGGTAATAAAAAACAAACAAATAGAAATCCTAGAAATGCAAGAAGCAATTAACCAACTTAAAAACTCAATTGAGAACACTACCAGCAGAGTGGATCACTTAGAAGATAGAACATTAGACAATGAAGACAGAGTATTTCAACTTGAAAAGAACATAGACAGCTCAGCAAGTCTGCTAAGAAACCATGAGCAGAACATCCAAGAAATATGGGATAATATCAAAAGACCAAACTTAAGAGTCATTGAGATACAGGAAGGCACAGAGCTCCAAAACAAAGGAATGAACAATCTATTCAGTGAAATAATACGAGAAAACTTCCCAGACTTGAAGAATGAGACAGAATCCCAAATCCTAGAAGCCTACAGGACACCGAATGTGCAAACTCATAAGAGATCCACACCTAGACACATTATAATGAAGATGTCCAACATACAGAATAAGGAGAGAATTTTAAAAGCTACAAGAGAAAGGAAGCAGATTACATTTAGGGGTAAACCAATCAGGAAAACAGCTGATCTCTCAACACAGACTCTAAAAGCTAGAAGATCCTGGAATAACATATTTCAAACGCTAAAAGAAAATGGGTTCCAACCAAGAATCGTGTATCCGGCGAAATTAAGCTTCAGGATGGAAGATGAAATTAAAACATTCCACGATAAACAAAAGTTAAAAGAATTTACAGCTAGAAAACCATCTCTTCAAAAAATCCTTGGCAAAACACTACAGGAAGAGGAAATGGAAAACAACAATGAAAACCAACAGTGGGAGGTAGGACAGTAAAGGGGGGAAAATAATCAAAGAGGAAAACAAATCAGGTTTAGTAGCATTAATAAACAAATATGGCTGGAAGAACAAACCATATCTCAATAATAACCCTAAATGTTAATGGCTTAAACTCACCAATTAAGAGACACAGGCTAGTTGAATGGATCACAAAACAAGACCCAACAATATGCTGCCTACAGGAGACGCATTTGATAGGAAAAGATATTCATAGACTGAAGGTGAAAGGTTGGGAAAAATCATATCACTCATATGGACTGCGGAAACAAGGAGGAGTGTCCATACTCATATCAAATAAAATAGATTTCAAGCCAAAGTTAATCAAAAGGGATAAAGAGGGACACTACATACTGCTCAAGGGAACCATACACCAACAAGACATAACAATCATAAATATATATGCCCCAAACAACGGTGCTGCTATGTTCATCAAGCAAACTCTTCCCAAGTTCAAGAGTCTAATAGACCACCATACAATAATCATGGGAGACTTCAACACACCTCTATCACCACTGGACAGATCTTCCAAACAAAAGTTGAATAAGGAAACTATAGAAGTCAATAACACAATTAACAACCTAGACTTAATTGACATATATAGAATATACCACCCAACATCAAGCAGCTACACTTTTTTCTCAGCAGCACATGGATCCTTCTCAAAAATAGATCATATATTATGTCACAGGGCAACTCTTAGACAATATAAAGGAGTAGAGATAATAGCATGCATCTTATCTGACCATAATGGAATGAAACTGAAAATCAACGATAAAAGAAGGAAGGAAAAATCATGCATCACTTGGAGAATGAACAATAGGTTACTGAATGATCAATGGGTTTTAGAAGACATCAAGGAGGAAATTAAAAAATTCTTAGAGTTAAATGAAAACACAGACACAACATATCGGAATCTATGGGACACATTGAATGCAGTTCTAAGAGGAAAATTCATTCCTTGGAGTTCATTCCTTAAAAAAAGAAAAAACCAACAAATAAATGATCCCATACTTCATCTCAAAATCCTAGAAAAAGAAGAGCAAAACAACAGCAAAAGAAGTAGAAGGCAAGAAATAATTAAAATCAGAGCTGAAATTAATGAAATTGAAACAAAAGAAACAATTGAAAAAATTGACAAAACTCAAAGTTGGTTCTTTGAAAAAATAAATAAAATTGACAGACCCTTAGCCATGCTAGCGAAGAGAAGAAGAGAGAGAACTCAAATTACTAGCATACGGGATGAAAAAGGCAAGATCACAACAGACACTTCAGAAATACAGAAGATAATCAGAAATTATTTTGAATCCTTATACTCCAATAAAATAGAAGATAGTGAAGGCATCGATAAATTTCTTAAGTCATATAATCTGCCCAGATTGAGTCAGGAGGATATAGACAACCTAAACAGACCAATATCAATGGAGGAAATAGAAGAAACCATCAAAAGATTACCATCTAAGAAAAGCCCAGGACTGGATGGGTATACAGCAGAGTTTTACAAAACCTTTAAAGAGGAACTAATACCAACACTTTTCAAGCTATTTCAGGAAATAGAAAAAGAGGGAGAACTTCCAAATTCATTCTACGAGGCCAACATCATCCTGATTCCCAAACCAGACAAAGACACTTCAAAGAAAGAAAACTACAGACCAATATCTCTAATGAACCTAGATGCAAAAATCCTCAATAAAATTCTGGCGAATCGGATACAAAAACATATCAAAAAAAATGTGCACCATGATCAAGTAGGATTCATCCCTGGGATGCAAGGCTGGTTCAATATACGGAAATCAATAAATGTTATTCACCACATCAATAGACTTAAAAATAAGAACCATATGATCATCTCGATAGATGCGGAAAAAGCATTCGACAAAGTACAGCATCCCTTTATGTTCAAAACTCTCGAAAAACTAGGGATAACAGGAACATACCTCAACATTGTAAAAGCAATTTATGCTAAGCCTCAGGCTAGCATCATTCTGAATGGAGAAAAATTGAAGGCATTCCCTCTAAAATCTGGAACAAGACAGGGATGCCCTCTTTCACCACTTCTGTTCAACATAGTTCTCGAAACACTGGCCAGAGCAATTAGACAGACGAAAGAAATTAAAGGCATAAAAATAGGAAAAGAAGAACTTAATTATCACTATTTGCAGGTGACATGATTCTATACCTAGCAGACCCAAAAGGGTCTACAAAGAAACTATTAGAGCTAATAAATGAATTCAGCAAAGTGGCAGGTTATAAAATCAACACACATAAATCAAAGGCATTCCTGTATATCAGCGACAAATCCTCTGAAATGGAAACGATGACAACCACTCCGTTCACAATATCCTCAAAAAGAATAAAATACTTGGGAATCAACCTAACAAAAGAGGTGAAAGACTTATACAATGAAAACTACAGAACCCTAAAGAGAGAAATTGAAGAAGACCTTAGAAGATGGAAAAATATACTCTGTTCATGGATAGGCAGAACTAACATCATCAAAATGGCGATATTACCAAAAGTTCTCTATAGGTTTAATGCAATGCCAATCAAAATCCCAACGGCATTTCTTGTAGAAATAGAGAAAGCAATCATGAAATTCATATGGAATAATAAAAGACCCAGAATAGCAAAAACAATACTAAGCAGGAAGTGTGAATCAGGTGGTATAGCGATTCCAGATTTCAAACTATACTACAGAGCAATAGTAACAAAAACAGCATGGTACTGGTACCAAAACAGGCGAGTGGACCAATGGTACAGAATAGAGGACACAGAAACCAACCCACAAAACTACAACTTTCTTATATTTGATAAAGGGGCTAAAAGCATGCAATGGAGGAAGGATAGCATCTTCAACAAATGGTGCTGGGAAAACTGGAAATCCATATGCAACAAAATGAAACTGAATCCCTTTCTCTCGCCATGCACAAAAGTTAACTCAAAATGGATCAAGGAGCTTGATATCAAATCAGAGACACGGCATCTGATAGAAGAGAAAGTTGGCTACGACCTACATGCTGTGGGGTCGGTCTCCAAATTCCTCAATAGGACACCCATAGCACAAGAGTTAACATCTAGAATCAACAAATGGGACTTACTCAAACTAAAAAGTTTTTTCTCAGCAAAAGAAACAATAAGAGAGGTAGATAGGGAGCCTACATAATGGGAACAAATCTTTACTCCTCACACTTCAGATAGAGCCCTAATATCCAGAGTACATAAAGAACTCAGAAAATTAGACAATAAGATAACTAATAACCCAATCAACAAATGGGCCAAGGACCTGAACAGACACTTCTCAGAGGAGGACATACAATCAATCAACAAGTACATGAAAAAATGCTCACCATCTCTAGCAGTCAGAGAAATGCAAATCAAAACCACCCTAAGATACCATCTCACTCCAGTAAGATTGGCAGCCATTATGAAGTCAAACAACAATAAGTGCTGGCGAGGATGTGGGGAAAAGGGTACACTTGTACATTGTTGGTGGGACTGCAAATTGGTGCAGCCAATTTGGAAAGCAGTATGGAGATTTCTTGGAAAGCTGGGAATGGAACCACCATTTGACCCAGCTATTCCCCTTCTCGGTCTATTCCCTAAAGACCTAAAAAGAGCATGCTACAGGGACACTGCTACATCGATGTTCATAGCAGCACAATTCACAATAGCAAGACTATGGAACCAACCTAGATGCCCTTCAATAGACGAATGGATAAAAAAAATGTGGCATTTATACACAATGGAGTATTATTCTGCATTAAAAAATGACAAAATCATAGAATTTGGTGGGAAATGGATGGCATTAGAGCAGATTATGCTAAGCGAAGCTAGCCAAGCCCTAAAAAACAAATGCCAAATGTCTTCTTTGATATAAGGTGAGTAACTAAGAACAGACTAGGGAAGAAGAGCACGAGAAGAAGACCAACATTAAACAAGGAGGAGAGGTGGGAGGGAAAGGGAGAGAGAAGGGAAATTGCATGGAAATGGAAGGAGACCCTCAGGGTTATACAAAATTACATACAAGAGGAAGTAAGGGGAAAGGGAAAAATAATACAAGGGGGAGGAATGAATTACAGTAGTGGGGGTAGAGAGAGAAGAGGGGAGGGGAGGGGAGGGGAGGGGAGGGGGGATAGTAGAGGATAGGAAAGGCAGCAGAATACAACAGACATGAGTATATCAATATGTAAATCAATGGAAGTGTAACTGATGTGATTCTGCAGGCTGTATACGGGGTAAAATGGGAGTTCATAACCCACTTGAATCAAAATGTGAAATATGATATATCAAGAACTATGTAATGTTTTGAACAACCAACAATAAAAAAAAGATAAAAAATTTTATCATGTTTTTAAACTAGTTGTCTCACTATAATAGTGAAGTCATAAGAATAATTATGTAGATATATGGTGTGTACAAAACTACATGCTTCTATATGTATATTGACATTGGTATTTGCCTTACATCTCTTCTTTAAGATACCAAATTATAAAATAAAGAATTTACTTATTAGCTTTAAAACATAAAGAGTAAAATGATAACACCTAGAATAAGACCCCGTCTGAAGTAGATACCTTTCTGGTTTTTTGTATGTGCAATACAGCCTAGGTTTTGTAGTTAAATTTTGCAGGCTCATTTAGATTTTAAAATCTAAAACTTATGAAAGGTGGTTTTAATTCATCATTTTATAATATGTAACAATCATTACATAAGGCTTACAACTAAGTAACTCACTTTTAAAAAGTAAATACAAGTATATAAGCATGTTTATAAATAAGCAAAATGTAATGGTAAAAATAAATGCCTAAAAGGAAACCTGAAAATTGGTCTAAGACTGTCATGATGCTTCCCACATAGAATAGTCATTCCAGTTTCTTAAAAGTGAAGTTCAGTCTGCTCTTAATAATGAATGATCTTACTATATATTAATATCATATAATAGCATTTATTTTCTCAGATGCTTCAAAATAATAAATGTTAGCAATGAACACAAAACCTCAAGTCAATGGAATAATTTCTTCAAATTATCCAAATAAAATCACTGAAAACTGGGAATTCTATATCATATTAAACTTTCATGAGAGAAGGCAAAATAAAGACATTTTTAGGGAAAAAAGAAAAAGATTTTTACAATACAGACAGTCCTAGAAAAAAAATTCCCTAAGCTAAAAGAATGAAATTAAAATGAAAATACAGTAAACAAGAAAATTGCTAAATACACAGGTATATCTAAACTGTCATTGGCTTTGTGAAAGAAAGAAAGAAAGAAAGAAAGAAAGAAAGAAAGAAAGAAAGAAAGAAAGAAAGAAAGAGAGAAAGAAAGAAAGAATGAATAAGGGACTTAAAAACAAGATCAAAAGGGACAACATGAAAGATGATAAGAGAGTTTAAATGTAAACATTTTAGGGCCCTTGTATACCCATCATTAAAAGTTAATGTAATCTTGGGGGGGATGTGCTTGCATAGTAGAAAATGTTTTAAATGCAATAAAATGTTTATAAAACTGAGGATGCATTGTGGGCGGGGGGGGGCGGGGGGGCAGGGGTGGGGAGCAAGTTTCAATGAATACCAAAGACATTCAAACCACAACCCATATTCACAATACAAAATACATTGTAAATTCATTTCAAAAAGAACCCCTCCCAGAAAAATAACATTTAAATATAGAAATTTGTGCAAATGATCAGTAGTATTTGAAAGTTAGAAGCAGCTGCAGATTGTAATTTGGTTTATTAGATGTGATAGACATGCTAAAATGTAAAACCCAACATGATGAATGGGAAAATGAAAATGCATAAATTTGCTGTAAGATATATGGAGATTTCTTTTTTCTTTATTAAAGAATTCTTATAAGAAAACATGCATATTTATTAAAATGGTCTCCTATGTCAAGTATTTGCACAATCAGAACTAACATATAAACTCTTCTTGTAATAGCTGATTATTTTGAAAGATTGACATATTGAATTCTGGAGACACCACCAATAAAAGTGATGAAACAAAAAAAGTGAGAATTAAAAAACGAACACTGTTAAATAATTCATAGGTTAAAAAGAAGATAATGGAAACTTTAAAATATTTATAAAGTTAATGATAATAAAATCACTCTCAAAATTTGTGTGATAAAGGAATTACGTGGTCAAATACATACTCTGGAAAACAAGAAGGATGGAAAATTAATGCTCTAAGAATCCAGCTTAAAGATTTAGAAAAATGAGTAAATAAGGAAATCCAATTACAGGTAGAAGACTAATAAGTAGTTTAAAAATTTAGTAAGACACAACAAATAAAAAGTGGGCAAAGAAGTTGAATAGGCATATTTTCCAAAGAGGACATGTGAATGGCCAAAATGGGCAGGAAAGATGCTGAGTATCACTGATCATTAAAGAAATGCAAATCAAAACTACAATGAGCTACTACTTCACAGTCATAAAATGACTACTATCAAAATAACAAAAGTATCATATGTCAGAGAGGATGTGGAGATATTGGAACCCATGTACTTTATTAGTAAGAATGTAAAATGACATAGCCACAATGGAAATAGTGTGAGTGTTCCTCAAAAACTTAAAAATGAAATTACCATACAAAGCAGAAACTCCACGTGTGAGTACACACCAAAAATAAATAAATAAAGGCATGATCCCCAAGATATATATATATATATATATATATATATATATATATATATATATATATATCCATATTCATAACAGCATTATTACAATATAAAACACTGAAGTAACACAAGTTTTCTCTCAATGGATACATGAATAGCAAAATGTGGTGTATACCTACAACCTAATATCATTCAGCTTAAAAAGAAGGAAATTTTGACAAAGGCTCCATAGATGAACCTTGAAGACATTATGCTAACTGAAATAAGCCAGTCACAAAAAGTCAAATACTGTATGATTCTACTAATATGAAGTAGCTATTCCAAAAGTAAAAAACCAAAGAGAGGAAGTAGCTTGCCAGAATCAGAGAAATAAAAGGAAGGAGGTTATTGTCTCATAAGTACAAAGTTTTAGCTTTACAAGATGAAAAGAGTTATAGAGATGGATACTGGTGATGGTTGCATCACATTATGAATGCATTTAATATCAGTGCACTGTACACTTAAAAATAATTAGATGGTAAAATTTAGGTTATATGTACTTTTACCTCAGTAAAAAATGATAATTTTTTTCATTTACTATTTCAAATGATTCTAATCCAACCCCTATGATATATAAATTAGTTCATAAAAGATTACAAAGCAGGTATGCAAAGCTGCCCTACCTTTTATAAGCCTGATATAAACATGAAGCAAAAACTGATCAGGGATAATATGAGACAGGAAAACTTATGGAACAATCTCACTTATGAACATATGCAGAAAAATACTAAATAAAATCCTAACAAAATCTATAAAGCTACAAAACAACAATACCTAACAATAAAATAGGGTTTCTTCCAAGATGCAAGGAATTCTTAACATTAAAAAATAATATAGTGCAATTCATGATAATATTAATTGGAGAATTAAAAACAAATTATACTTTCAGTAAATGCAGAAAAATATTTTAATAACATTCCCTATTCATTCATAATTATAAAAGGTAAATAACTTAGCAAACTAAAAACACAAGATTTCCTTAACCTCATAAAACTTATTTATTGAAAACTTACAATTCACAAATTATTTTAAAGTTCAAAAACAAAAGAGAATGCCTGTTTTTGTATCCTATATTCAACGTTGCAGAGATCCTACAAAGAAAGGTGAAGAGGGGAAGATAGGATAAGGAGAGTAAGTGAAAGAAGGAAAATGGAAAGAAAAATGAAAAATAGGATGATAGGGAGCACATGAGGAAGATAATAAGGAAAGACATAAAGGAGAAAGGGAGTGATAGGAAGTGTGAAGACTATACAGAAGAAACACAATTCTCAGTCCTGACTGAAAAGGTTGTCTATGTAGAAAGTCAGAAAAAAATCTGTAAAGAGAAAAAATTTAAACTCATAAGAGTCTCTGACATGGCTGCCAAGCACAAGATCAATATGTAAAACTCAGTAGTAGTTTTTGCAACATGTACAAATGGTTAGAGAACATACTTGAAGAGCATATTAGAAAGCTGGTCACAGTGATATATCCCTGTAACTCTAACTACTTAGGAGGTTTAGCCAGCCTCACAAGTTCAAGGTCAGCCTCAGTGAGAAACTCTCTCAAGATAAAAATAAAAAGGGCTAGGGATAAGGTTCAGGGGTCGAGCATCCCTGGGTTCAATATCCAGTACCATGAGTTGGGGTACCAAGGGGTGGGAAAGAAAAGAAGAGAAGTGGGGTGGGGGAAAAGGAGAAGGATATCAACAACAAAAGCCAACAAAAGTATAAAGTACCCCTGAATAAAAACTGCACAAGGCATTTTTGAAGAAAAATATAAATATTTACTAAAACACACTGCACAAAACCTCTCATAAGCTGGGCAACTAAATATCGTTTATGTGATGAAACTCAAGAATAAACATGCAAATTAATCCCAATTCTTTATATGAATGTAATGCAATTTCAATCAAAATATACTTGAGGTTTTTTAATTTTCTAAGTTTACCTCAAAATTCAGATTAAGTAGTATCAAGAATAGCCAAGACGACAATAGAATAAGAAATGCATATTTACTTAGCCAAATGACAAGATCAATAAAAAACAACAGTAATTCTGATATCTTACCATTGGCATAGTTCAAGACAGATATATCAATGCAGTAGACTATATACAGCAAGCAGAAATAATCTGAGTTTAGGTGGAATTTTGTATCCTAAACTAATGGTATTTGATTTAAGAATACATTACAAACAGTAGGGAATGATCAACTAACTATTTAATAATTTTTGCTTTAGTAATGACCTTCTAATTTTGAAAAAAAAAATCAAATTAAAGCTATACATTACTCTGTGACCACAGTGAGTTTAAGACAGGTTAAATATTTAAGGTCTGAAAGCAAAACTATATAACATCTGGTAGAAAATATTAAAGTATCTTCATATACAAGGAAAGGAAAAGTATGCCATAAATATGGCCAAAAGAAGCAGAAAATATAAAAGACTACAAAAGTGAAAATAGACAAATGGGATAATAATGCACCAAAAACTTTGGAATGGTGGAATTCTTTGCATTCTTCACTTAGGGCCCATGCCATAGCAATAGCTGAGAAAGAAGACAGGTAAGATGTGAACTAGCTTGAGGAAGTGCAACCCTATTTCACTTAATATTGAGACAGAAAGAAATGGTTAAACTGCTACAGAAAGTAATGATATATAGCAAATTGGGAAGGCAGTCTTTCTCCCATTGGACAGTAACCATCTTATTTTATGGTTTAGCCTTTTTTATGTATGTGAAAACAAAATCTCATCACAAATACATCTGATGAGATTGTCAGGCTATTTTATGGAGTGATAACCCCAACATCAAAAAAGTCTAAGGAATAAGAAGATTAAAGAAGCTATGAAGAGAGTCCTGTAGCAAACACCTGAAAACTATGAAATAGCTTGAGTCATGATATTCTCAATGGGTAAACAGATCTTGTCTTTGTATTCCGATATTGTGATATTATGAGAGCTTGCATGCTTACACAACCAGATAGCAACTCCCATTTATTTTCAACATAAAATATTCATGTAAACCTTCAGAACAGTGTCTTATCTGCTGGATTTATAGTTGTAAAGAAGTCTGCAAATTGGTCCATTAAAGATTCTGATGTTTTTCATCAAGATAATCTCAAGTGCATAAACTCCCTCTCTCACATCACCTCATTCTATGAACATAGCCATCATGTTGTTATGTAGCTACATACAGTTGTTTTAGTTATATCCTAAGACCCCAGCCAACAGCAAGCATGCTACTATCAGACCTGTAAGTAAGCCAGCATTCAGATAATTCCACCCCACAGAATTCAAGCTGCCACAACTAATACCAAGAGGAAACCTGCCCAATTAAGCACAGCACAAATTATAAGGTCAATACCAAAATAAACATTGTCCTTGATCTAACCCCCTTAAGTTTTTCTGTAGTTGGTTACCTAGAAACAAATAACCAGAAAAAAAATGAAATCTAAAATTTCTAAAATGTACCATTCACAATATTCAAGAGATATCACAAAATAACACACCATCAAGCAAAATGAAGTCTGATCATGAGATAATTCAAAGGATGCAATAAATAAGAATTTTCAAGTAGACATTATAACTATTCATTATTTTTTTTAAATAGCTCATATGAAAAAACAAGCAAGAAATCTTTGCAAAAAAAAATACTAACTATAGAAAGAACCAAAAGAAAATTCTGGAAGTGAAAACTACAACATATAATTTTTTAAAAGCACTGGAAGTTTAACAGCAAACTCAAGATGACATTTAAAAAAAAGAAGAAGAGTTGCAAGTAAAGATAACTCAATAGTAGTTACCTAAGTTAAAATGAGAAATAAAGAGTGTATGATCTGGGGTTGGGGTTGTAGCTCACTATTAAAGTGCTTGCCTAGCACATGTGAGGCCCTGGGTTCAATCCTCAGCACCATATAAATAATAAATGAATAAAATAAAGCCATATAAAAAAGTTACTCCATTAAAAAAAAAAGATTCTATGATCTGTTTCCTATCAGAATGTTAAGTGACATAATTGCTTAAACAATAGCAATTTCTTTTCTTTCTTGATAACCAAACCTAGGTTTATATTTAACTATCAGCATCATGCTCAGGAATGGTGGGGACATGAAGAAGCATGTTTATTTCAGGCTAAAATGGTAAATCCTATTTCCTTTTGTGACTGATGGAATGTATGCCTACCTTTAGATAGGCATATGACCCAGGTCATTAGACTGAGAATGAATGAGATGGACTTTCTGGGAATGCGTCTCGCCTTTAAGAAGAGCAATAACCAGGGACATGTTCTATGTTCCTGACTTTTCTAGTATGAGGATTTGATTTCTGTCACTGCCAGCACTATAGCAATAACCAAAAAAAAAAAAGAAAAAGAAAAGGAGGAAAACTTGTAACCTTGATGACATCTCTGAGTCTTGAAACTATTAAACTATAGAGTTCTTGTTAAGTGAGTTAATAAATGCTTTACTTTAGAATATAATTTGAAGTTGCTTTTCCATAACTTGCATCCAAAGGAATCTTTGCTGGCACCAAAAACATGTCACTGAGCCCATTGTATCTCAAATATTTCCTGACTCTCATGATAAGGTAATAATTTCTTCCTTTAAGTCACCAATTTTTCTTTGTACATATGCTCTATTTTATCTTGAATAGTTGTGATGTGATTTTATTAACAGTATCAAATTTATTCTCAGAAGTGCTATGAATAGAGGAACTATTTTGAATCTCAAAATCTACTCTGAATCCTCTACCAGTTTCATTTTAAATTGTCTTCTACTTATTTACAATTCCCTACTAAATTTTGGGGCAAGGATTTTATCATTTTTGTATATCCATACAACAATGAGTATTTGGCATCAAAATTGAACAAAGGACCCACCACATACGTTGTAGGCCCATTAAATCTTAAAAGGTGAACAGAAGTGACATAATGAAAATATGAAACACATACCATGCCACTAAACTGATTGCTTCTCTTTCAAATTATTTGTTCTATCCCACATTTCATATTGAATTTACTATAAATGAGCTAAAATTCTCTAGAGTAACTGTTCTCCTAATTAAAGCCTACATGATTACAGAGGTGCCAAAAGACTATAAGTGGAATAGAATTAAAATATTAAAATCTGAAGGTGGTATAGCATAGGCAGGGTCCAGAAAATTGAAATAAGATAAGCAGAGGAAGATGTTGCTGCCAGGGAGCCATGGCAGGAGTTTGTTGTTCATTCCCTAAAGGTTACATGTCCACATCTTTGGTTGTTACACCCTTGAGTCTATTTCATATAATCAAGATAAAAATGTATAGCACACTTACTCATTTTCCATTCCATAAAAAGGGCATTACAAAAATATCTGACAGTGGGAATTATCTTTTATTCACAGGGAGTAAGAATAATAACCTCAAACATTGTAGTTACTTTAAAAATGCTGAAGACAAGTAGAAAGTGCCAAGAAATTCAATAGGGGGACTATTTAGTTTCCACTCATCCATTACATGTGTTTTCCTCCTCTCTGTATTCCATTTTTAAATGATAGGATTCATTAAAACCCTGTTTAAAAATAACATAAGCCACATCCCAGCTATTTGGGAGACTGAAGTAGGATAATCACAAGTTTGAGGCCAGCCTCAGCAACTTAGTGAGACCCTGTATCAAAATCAAAACATACAAGGGACTGGGAGTAGCTCAGTAGTAGGGTGCCCCTAAGTTCAATCCTCAGTATCATAAATAAATAAAATCAGAAAATTTATAAAATACATGAACTTTAAACAGAAGTTTATAAAATAGCAAGTACAACATGCTATCAATTATACTTCATACTATATGAAGTATATTCATGAAAATATGCTAAAATTTCAATACTTATGTCTAAAATTATGAATGATTTTCAATTCCATATTTGGGCTTTTCTGAATAATACAATTTTCCTCAATGAATTTCTACTATTTCTAAAATCAGAAAAAAAATTCAAAGAAGAAAAAAAACAATGCTATCAATAAGTAAGACATGATCAGGTCTTTGAGACATTACCCTTAGTATTCTACAATTTGTTACCATAAAGAAGATTTAAAATTTCAACTTTAAATCACTTATGGGATTATAGAGTCTCTTAGAAGAAAAAAAGATGGACTTAAATTGGCTGCCAGAGGCACCAGTAGGCCCCCTGGAAATACTTAGAACCAAGAGGTTAGAGAGTACTTAAGTGGCAGATTGACTTACTACAAACTCCAATTTATGACATCGGTTTGTATTAGACATAAAAGCTTTACTTTGATGTGCCTCCCACTGACCCCAACTACTAGAATTCATCTGGAGCTGTAGGATTCGTATGTATGGATTCTATGGCATGATTATACCTCAAAGATAGCTAAGGTTAAAACAATATGAAGAAGAACAGTCAAGTTTCTTCATTCTTGCCTTCATATTTCAGCATGAAACCATGAAATATCTTCATGAAGAACAAAGAAGAAGATCAGATCACAGTAGGCTTCCACGGAAGAGCCTTGGAAATAATTGAATGGTTTGCATGTTCTAATCAATCCCAGAGTGAGCCTATTGCAAAGATAGAAGGTCCTACAAGTAAGAGTTTAAAGCTTCCTCTGTATTCCTAATGAGAAAGTGATGCATTTTGTATTCACATGATGATGTTAAAGAAAAAAGAAACAGAATAATTTTTAAGACTATGTAAAAAAAAAAAAAGAAAAGAGAGCTTAATTTTAACTCACCCATTACTGTTTATTATCAACCTTTTTTAGGGCTCCTAGGAAGTCATTTATTTAGATAAGCACTAGGGGCCTCCTGCCAGTGATATTTCATATTGTGAAGAACAAAGGCACTTTCTAAACATTAGAAAAACCTGGATTAAGCAAGATGACTGTTGTCATATACTGTTCAAACATTCTATGGGTTAAAATCAGAGAATCTGGGTGAGTTTGTATCCTTTACCAACTACTACTCTTTCTTGTTGATAAACATGCAGAGAAAAAGAGTGAATGCTTCATAATCATTGTTTGCTTTCTTTCCACAAGTGATGCACAATGGCGAGGACCAATCTATGACTGAGATGAATAAAATGTGGAGGACAAAGAACCAAATTTTTACTGCTTTCTGACAGAAAGAAAAGAGAGGTAACAGAAGCCCCAGATCTTTCCACAGGCTTCCTTTTGTCCAACAAGTATCTCTGTGTTTTCTTTGTGTGAGTGTGATACTACAGGATGATTCACAGTACCTCCTATATACACTGCCAAACTTGATCACATTCATGTGTGTGTGTGTGTGTGTGTGTGTGTGTGTGTTATCTGCTCTTTTTAGTTATACATGACAGTATACTCTATTTTGACAGCTTTATACAAACATGAAGTATATCTTATTTTAATTTGGATCCCAATCTTGTGGATGTATACAATGTTGAGATTCTAAATGGTGGATTATGGAATCCTTTTACAATAATTGAGGCTGTGTGAGGCTGTATGCTAATAGTGGGTATCTGTGTGAGATTTACTGGTTTAAATCCTAACACTAAATGGCATCGTTCACCTTTATGATACAAAGCAACAAAAAGTTTCTCTCCAATTTCCTGTCCATTGACTGTTTTTTTTCCTGCGGGGGGTTTTAAAGAAAACTGCTGTGAGAGTTCTGAATGTTCATTCCATTACTCCCTTGCAAGAAAAATTTGGAAACAGTATATTTTTTATTTATAATAATAAAGCACAGGCCAATGAAGAATTATTTGGAAAATATGGAGATTTAAATTGTTAATGCTCCAAGTCCCACTTTCCAGAGAAAACCTAGATAAACACAGTGTAATTTCTTCAGGCAGGTTTTTTTTTTTTTTTTGGTACATAACTTCAATCATTTATATAATTTTGGGAAACTTCCTTTCTCAGGCAATATGTCATGAGCATTGCCCTCCATTGTTTTTAACACTTGTCCAAGACTACAGTTTGCATTGATGATATTACATGTGACTTTATGTCTTTACACTTGTTATACCATGGCCATCAGATGCCAGAATTTCAGTATCTTACAAGAAAATAAATAGCAACTACTAAAGCTTAATATAATTTGAAATATGATAGTATGTACAATGTCATTTATTTTTATTTTCTGACCCAATTGTTGGAAATTTTAGGTAAGAAGTCTGATAATAATAATACATTTTAATGACTTTTAGGAATATATATGCAGCATCTCAACACTTGGAATTTTTAGAATTTATTTTAATGAGTTATATATGATAGCAACAGGATGCAATTCAATTCATATTATACGAACAGAGCTAAGGTTTTCATGTCTCTGATTGAACACAAGAATAGAGTCACACCATTCATGTTTTCATACATATACTTTGGTAATGATGTCCATCTCATTACTTGGAATTTTATTAATCAACAGTTTCAGAGATAATTTTTATCATCTTAATGATTTATTTTCCTAAATCTAGATTACCAAAATGCTGTGTCATGAATGAATGATGTTGTATTCTATATATGTATGCTCTTTGACTAATAGTTAGATGAAAATGTATTTTATTTTTGTAACAATTTCATATATTATATTGACAAATTTTCAGAAATTAATGTGGAATTCCAAGCATTAATAAAAATAATTAACATCACTTTATTGTATAACTGGATGTGCCCTGTATTCTTTGCATATAGAGTCATAAATTGGATTGACCAAAGCTTTATTGGCTCTGACACGTTTGGGTAAAAATGGTATTTTAATTTGATAAAATAATTTGCAATAATTTTTCACATTAAAGTGTTAGATAGCATATAAATGATTTGTTTCTTAAAATCCCAATAGTTATTCTCCGTCCAATGTCTGTTTTGAAAGTCTCATATTGGAGCCCTACTATATGTCACAGTATATACGTACAGTTTGTGTTGAACAAATAAGTAAATGAAGTATGCTATGAGAGCAGGAAGAACAGGGCTGTAAGATAGCACATAGTGTGAGCATTCACCCTAATAACAGGTGGTGAGAAAGTTTCCTAGAAAAGATAAAATCTGAAATGAAAGAAGTCTTTCCAGTTTAAGAAAACAGCATGTACAAAGGCATTAAAAAAAAAAAATTACTGTTTGAGGATGACTAAGAGACATTCAGCATGGTCATTGCAGAGCACTGGAAATGTCACTAGTAGTTTCAGAATTTCTACCTCAAAGGGACCAAAGAATGATTGGAGGTTGGGCCGGAGGTCTTTTAAGCTGTGTTGCATAGACAGCACATTGTTTTCTTTAGACTGTATTCCTCTGTTGGTGTGACATTTATAGGGATCCTGATGAAGATTATTCCAGGGCAAACCTACCCAGTAACTCCTTCCTTGACACCATCATGGGAGAAGTAATACCAGAAGTGAGAAGAGGAAGGAAAATTCAGGGAGTCAAGATAGACATTTTGTGATGGGTTAACTGTTTTTGGCAACATGACTGTTTTTTTTCTCTTATTCATTCTTGATTATTAAAAAAATATGCACCTTTACCTGCAAGTTTTTTGAACAGAGCAAAAAGAAACCACTTTTTCTGCATTCCTTTCTTTCCAAGAACCCCACTCCAGAATACAAATGTTTAGTGCACTTTATTTAACAGTAAATATTGACTACTTTCCCTTCTTTTCTTCTTCTTTCCTCACTGTCCTCCCTCTCTTCTTCCACAAATGTCTTACAACAAATTAAAACCGCTGTCTTAACTCTTTCCTTTGTGGAATAAGTTCATGTGGATAATGTTCATAGAAGGAAAGGAAAGATATAGGAAGAAGAGAATTTTCCAATATACTGATATTGATAGTATCATTTTTTTTAGCCTTACCAAAAAATCACTGTCCAAGTGATACTCTCTAAAAGGAAGATAAATGTGAACGGGAAAAAAAATGAAGATGAAATTATTTTTCCAGTCCTGTGTACCCTTGTAGGAAAACAGCTCTGTCATCTGTGACCAGCCAAGCAGTAAGTCTTTCATCTACATCTTCAAGCTTTTGGGATACAAACAAGCCAAAAGATATGTGTAGTTATCAGTGAGACTGATCAACAATTAGTATTTTCATTCTATCATGACAACCCAGAGAACACAAGCAATAATAGTGATGAGATAAAAGAATAAAAGATGAAATCTTTATATAATAGTTTACACATATTTGAGCATCTTAAAAATAAGTATAAAACTAGTGGAACACAATAAGTTTTTAATGATATAGATTAAAGTTATACGTAGATAAAACTCAGGGCTGGGAATATGGCTCAGTTGGTAGAGTGCTTACCTTGAATGCACAAGGCCCTTGGTTCAATCCCCAGCACCCCCAAAAAATAAAAAATAAAAATAAAAAAATAAGTAGTCAGAACTTCAGAAATTATGAGTTGGGAGGGAAAAGGTAGAAAAGGTCAAACTTTGGCCAAATTATATTGCTATATTGTGCACATGTACAAATGTAACAAATCTCATCATTATGTATGACTATAGTGCACCAATAAAAAATGTGAAAAAAGAAAAGAAAGTTAATTTGTACTGGATAACTCAAAAGGATTCAAAATTCAAAGACGTTAAAAAAAAAAAAAGGCCAAAACTGAAGTATATTTGTTTTTGAGAGGAAAGTCAAA
This sequence comes from Urocitellus parryii, assembly GCF_045843805.1. Lineage (NCBI taxonomy): Eukaryota > Metazoa > Chordata > Mammalia > Rodentia > Sciuridae > Urocitellus > Urocitellus parryii. The sequence continues at coordinate 183,978,872 of NC_135534.1, forward strand.
GGCAAAAGATTCCAGGTGTGTGATTGCTAGAGGCAAATAAAATGGTAAGGGTTCTCAGGCCATTATACCTGATTATGCTAATCTTCATAATTGTGAAATTCCTTCCTACATGTGGAAAATTAAGGAGGCTATGATCCATCCTTCAGAGCTTTCTGTCAGAAATAAAACAAACTGTCTTGATTCCTATATAAGTGTAACACATTTTTCTAATAGTTTTCTGTTGCTTAAAATCAATATAGGAATCTGTGACATATAGTCTGCTCTGGTGGTTAAGAGGGCTGACTCTAGAACCATGACTAAAATACTCAATTCTAGTTTAATTATCTATTATATCTGTGGTCTTGTGAAAGTTACTTCAATTTTTGTCTTTGATTGCTCCACATAAAATGGGAGTTTTAAATGGTATCTGTATTACAGAGTTTCCCTGTAATTTAAATCAGTAAACATATTGAGTTACATCAGTGTAATGTGGTTACAACAAAGTGCTCAATAAAAATTGGCCAGTATTAGTTTAGTCACTTACAGAAACTTCATGGCCAAAAATAAAAGTAATTAGGAAGGTCCAGGTATGCATTTCAAAGCATCAAATATTAAAAAATGAAATTTTATATATATATATATATATATATATATATATATATTAATATTAATTTATGAAATGATATGAATATGCCTGGAAAACATGAGGTATGCAAATAAATGGTAGAGAATTTAGATTGACTGGTAATGTGTAAAAGTTAGGAGGAAAGGTAATATTTGGTGACTTAAACTGAAGGAGGATGAATTATAGGCACTAGAAAAATCTTCGTATAGTTTGGTGTAGTGGTGCACACTTGTAGTCCTAGCAGTTCAGGAGGCTGAGGCAGGAGAGTCACAAGTTCAAAGCCAGTCTCAGCATTTAGCAAGGCCCTGTGCAAAATAAAAAATAATAAGGGCTAGGAATGTGGCTCAGTGGTTAACTGCCCTTAGGTTCAATCTCTTGTTACCACCCCTCCAAAAAAAAGAAAGGAAAACATGTGCATAATGACAGCCAGGTCTATTTAGTGACTACAAGTTCCTAGAAACCAAACTCCAATGAGTCTTAGAATATTAACTGATTACATGTCCCACAGATCAGAAAGTATTCATGTTCATCAGTTATGACTCCCAACATCAATCCTCAGTTCTTAAATCAACTTCCTCCTTCTGAGCCAATTGAGTAGACTTAAAAATGGTAGTTTGTGACACTTATGAATATAGAAATATATATTTAATATTGTTATATTTTATTCTATATTTTATTATGCTGTATTCTCACATAGTTTTAGAATGGCATGTTGAAACTGTCTACTGTTCCTGCCACCTAATAGATGTTATCTAATTTAATTCTCACAAAAACCTACCAAAGAATTAATAACATCCCCCACTTTTCTAGCTGAGACGAGGAGCTTAGTTAGTTAAAACACAAAATAGTTAGGTAACTTAAAATGGATCATACTGAAGGTAAGTGGCATGACACAAAAATTTACATGGAACTTTAAATTAGAATGAGCTTTATTAGAATGGTTTTATTTCAAAATATTTGATAATATGAAGATTTTTATGTGTCCAAATTTGAATGTAGTTTGTCCTAAGATTATATCTAATCAGAAGCCTGGCATTTCTCAGCACAATTTCAAATCTATGCTGCTGATGCTAGGTAGTATTACCTATCTTTCAGTGCCTCTTCCTTCATTAGCAAAATCAATATACTATCCCTGCTGTTACTGATTCCAGGACATGTTCTAAAAATTTAAAAAATAATAATAATTGAAGAGAAATGAATAGATATAATACAACAAATATTCAGAATTCCCCAAGTCATGTCCTCATATGAACTTTGTAGATGACAAGGACACATGAAGATGGGAAATTATTCTGCAGTGACTGAATTCCTTCTGGTGGGGCTTTCTCAATACCCAGAACTCCAGAATTTTCTCTTTGTGCTCTGCCTCATCATGTACAAGATTATCCTACTAGGAAACAGTCTCCTCATTATCATCAGCATTCTGGATCCTCGCCTCCATACTCCCATGTACTTCTTTCTTGGAAATCTCTCATTCTTAGACATCTGTTACACATCATCAACTATACCCCCAATGCTTATTATATTTATGTCAGAGAGAAAATCCATCTCCTTTCTTGGATGTGCTCTACAGATGGTTATCTCCCTTGGCTTGGGCTCCACAGAATGTATCCTCCTGGCTGTGATGGCCTATGACAGGTATGTAGCCATCTGCAACCCCCTGAGGTACCCCATCATCATGAACAGGGTGTTATATATACACTTGGCTGTGTGTTCCTGGACTATAGGCTACATGACCTCCTTAGTACAAACAGTCATGACAATGGTGTTGCCTTTCTGTGGTAACAATGTTATTGATCATCTCACCTGTGAGATCCTGGCTCTTCTAAAATTAGTGTGCTCAGATATATCAATGAATGTGCTTATTATGGCAGTAGGAAGTATTATTTTATTGGTGATTCCTCTGCTGTTAATTTCTGTATCCTATATTTTCATTCTCTCTTCCATCCTAAGAATTAATTCTGCTGAGGGGAGAAAAAAAGCCTTTTCTACCTGTTCAGCCCACCTGACTGTGGTGATCTTATTCTATGGGTCAGCCCTTTTTATGTACACAAAACCCAAGTCAAAGAACACCAAAGTATCTGATGAAATCATTGGACTGTCCTATGGAGTGATAACCCCAATGTTGAATCCTATCATCTATAGCCTGAGGAATAAGGAAGTAAAAGAGGCTGTGAAGAAAATTTTGAAAAGATACTTGCATCTAACAAAAATATGAAAGGCCCTGAAACATGTGATTCTCTCAACACAGGATCAGATTAGGTGTTTTATAGTCACAGAAAAAGTCTGCTTATAAGGCCATACATGGGACTCTGTTATTTTCAATATGGAATGCTCATATAAAGCTTCTGAGTATTGTCTTATCTGCATTCCCTGTATGTGCACGTCTCCTCTAATTAGTCCCTATACACCTTTCTATCATATAAATCTTATCCTCTCTGGCCTCTGCTATTTTTCACCCTCATTTTTTACTCTCTCCTATTTCTTCTTTTTGTCCATCCTCTCCTCTCTCCATCATCTATTTCATTTCTCTTCCTCCCTTTTGTCCTCTTAGTCTCCTTTTCAGTCATTTTTAAATGGAACATGTATTGTTTGGGGTATTTATTTATTTATTTATTTTGTCTTGCACAGTCTCTTCTGGTAAACGTATTCTTCTTTGGTGAGCCAACAATCCTCCATTTAAGTTTGTGTGGTTCTAGATAGGGTTGATCCAATCTTTTACAAATAGTGGTAAGCCATGAACATTGGCCTATTCAATTACAAACAAAATCCTTCTTGTCAAAGTCAGCATGGTAAGTGAGAAAATCCAAGAAAATGGAACTAAATCCAAGATTACTGTCTCTTAATGAGAAAAAAGGGGAACACTTCCTGCTAGAGTTGCTAAATAGGTAGAGTATGTGTCTGGAGCCAGTCTTTGCCTTTACATGGAGAAATCCTAAATGAAAGATAAAAGATGTGAGAAGGAGGGGGAGAGGATGTCTGATGCAGTTATTTTAACTTCTTGATTAACCTGTATAGAAAATCAAATTCACAAATGTTCTTTAGGTTATATGAGTAAATAAATTATATTTCTATTAAAAACTAACTTTCAATTGGATTCTTAATTACTTACAATCATATAGTCATAATTAATGTATTCCTTCTCCCCCTCTCCATTCTTATTTTTTTTGTAACTTGAAAGAGTTCATATCTTTATTTTATAAATTAATAAGAAGAAATAGTACATTATTGAACATAGGACCTTGCACATGCTAGGCAAGTGCTCTATCACTGAGCTATATTTATAGACCCCATTCCTCTTTTAATGTACTATTTTAAAATTTCCATTCTTATTTTTGAAGCAGAAATTACAAAGATAGATAATTTAAGAGTCCAGTGTTCTATAGCACTCAGGGGTCCTCCTTTTTCTTTCATTAACCTAAATTATGATCATATGATTTTCTGTTCTGTATGCAAGTAAATACTCTAGTCACCTCCCTGATAATTCCTAAGCAGTGTTTACATTTTCCTACATTCTGGTTTTCATTTTGCCCCAGATTAATATTCTAAACTTTACCACTATTCCTCTAGTAATCTTATATGCCTCTTTGTTTTAAAACTCTCAACAGTACATTTTGCCCAGAAAGAATAGACATAACTCTCCTAAATACCCATATCTAAAGATCACAATATTTTACATCTTTCTTTAGACTGAAAAATAAGATTGATGATACAGCAAGAAAAAGAAAAATATTAAACATCACTGGTTTTGTTATCTCTTAGCCATGCCCAGGGCCCCTCTCACGTCTATTTTCCTCTTTATCATCTTTCCTGATACCAGATGTATAGTGTCTATTCATTTTTAAAAGAACAATACTTACTCACCAGGCAATTGGGCCTTAATGATTTTAAAATATTGAAGTCCAATCTACAAGAAACTTGAATGATGAGTTCTGTTTGAAAATGTATCAAGCTGCACACTCAGGATTTGTCCACTCTCAAAAAAGATCCAATAAAGAAATATATAACCCATTGCCTGCCTCACATTATGAATATTAGGATAATCATCACAGCCCTTCTAAAACTAGGATCTACATGATTCATTCTTAACAAAGGAAGAACCATGATTGAAATATAGCAATCCAAAGCACTTCCAACATCCTTTACTTGAGTTTCTTTAAGCTCCAATACTACAACAATATTTTTAAAAATCCCATTGTATTTCAGCTCACAGTTGCTCTGGAACATCTCCTTCCATCATTTCCTAAGACCAGCCTTCTTACAATTTCCACCCTTTCTTTTCCCATCCCACACTTCCTTGATCAGGATATTCTTTTTATGTAAAACAGTGTGGGCTATGAGGGCAAGGGATTTAAAGCAACATGGATTTTAAAGGAATTGAGCAATTGAGCCGTAAATTGTGGGGAGGGAAGCTATTAAAATTCTCAAGAAGTTTTATCTTCCTATAGTTACTTATAACACAAATCTAGCTTTTTTCACCACACTACACAGATGTTATCTTTTACCACTCTATCAACTTTTTCAAGAAGAAATTATTTCTTTCTCTTCTTTTCTAACATAGGTTTTTAGTGTGCCTATATTACATTTCTTGTTATATGTTGTAATTTATTCAATGTAGCATAGTTGGAGAAGGGCTTACAAGTCAAGAAGAAATGATTATGAACTAAAGTTTACTAGAATTATGAACTGTCATGTATTAGACTCTACCTTTCCCATGACCTAAATGTTGAATTTATTACCTAGCTGGGGGCAGGAAGGGATTTGTGAGGACTAAATTAAAAAATGCAAAATGTTTTATTCGATGCTTTTCTAATGTCATGCAAGAAAAATACACATTCCACATATGTTTGCCCATATATACCTATCTCTTCTAATAAACTGAATTTCCTGAAGGCATGATATAAAAGTAATCTTTGTTTAAAAGACCTTTGGTGTCAGGAAAAAAAATACATGCATTTATTGTGAATGTGTATTGAATAAATGAATGAATGTATGACTGTCTTTCTTATGCTAGAGGTAAATAAGGATATTTACAATTGCCCACATAATCCCTACAAGTGTAATCAACCTATAACACCTCTAACTGCCAGGCTAGGGTTGTGGCTCAGTGGTAGAGCACTTGCCTAGCATGTGTGAGCCACTGGGTTCAATTCTCAGCACCACATATAAATAAATGAATAAAATAACAGTCCATTAACATCTTAAAAAAACTCCATCTGCCTCTCAAAACTGTCTCCTCTGACTTAAAGACTTTTGAAAAATCCTAGCACAACTCTCATCTCTTTCCACTAAGTTAAATTTCAATAGCAAACTATTTAGGCTTTGCAATATTTATTATGTTAAGATTTATATTCTCTTCACAATAAACCTGCTGTTTATTGAAATTTTACTAGGGGAAAAGCCTCTGACTTGTTTGATCTTATAATCCCACAATTATTAACAAAGTGGGCTTCGATGAATACAGTAACTGTATCATTTTATACTGCCTTTTTAAAAAAAATTTTTAGTTATAGTTGGACAGAATACCTTTATTTTATTTATTTATTTTTATGTGGTGCTGAGAATCAAACTTAGCACCTTGCTGGTGCTACTTGAGCACTCTACCACTGAATCACGACCTAAGCCCCTTTATAGTGACTTTTTGTATTAAGTTTATTTACTTAAAAGAATTTCATTTTCATAGAATATGGGAAGTATGACTATGATATATGTAATACATACAAGGACTATAGCAAAAATCCTGGTTAAACTAACATGCCTTGTTTTATATATAGTTTTGGGTTCTTTTTGTTTTGTTTTTTAATTCTGAACATCAGAAGATTGACTGTTAACAGATTGGTACAGTCTGCCTAATCCATTTACACATACATATAATCACTGAACTCATTACAGAGCATTACACATACATAACTTGACAATAACCAAAATAAAAAGACATTAATATGAAGAACAATGAGTCCTATATGTGTACCTCAGCCGTAAGATCTAGCATTATAGGCATTTTAAATATAACCAGTTTAAAACAGAACACTGATTTTCCTATCCTCAAACTATTTCTCAAGTCTTGCTCATCTCAGGAAATACAGCATCACACAGGAATGCCCATAACCCACCAGCACAATTTAGTGTGAACACCTCCATTGCTACCATAGTATTCTAAACCACATGGTCTTACCTATGCTAATACAAAGGCTTCCCAAATCCCATTACAGACTTTTGTTCTTCCACAATTCCACTTTTGTTTTCCCACAATTTATTCTTTACACAGTAAACAGAGTTTCGTTTTTAGAATGGCACATACATAAGTCATAGAACAGATACAAACCTAACAATGGTATTTTTAAAATCAGTATAGTAGCTATCATTGTGGGGGAGATGTTATTTCAGGTATCAACTGGGCTGGGGCATGAGGGAACTTTTCAGAAGTTATATTATGTTCTATATCTTGATAGGTGTTTCAATGATGCAGACATGCATTTGTCAGAACATTATTACATTCACATTTGTTGAATACAATTAATTAAATGGAAAACTAAATAAATATTAAACCCTAGTTAATAATAAAGATGCTGAACTATTTAGAGAAAAGTGCAATGATATCTATAGTTTGCTTAGAAATGCACCCAAAATATAACTGGGAAATAATGGAAGGATACAGAGATAGATAATACATAGAATGATATAATTAAATTTAGTAAAATATTCATGGTGGAATCTAGTTGATGGGAATATGATGTTTAAAAAATTTTTCACTTTTTCTTTATGTTTCAAATTTTCATAATATGGTATCCAAAAATGTATCATTAATTTGTCAAGAATATACCTCTTGAAAAAATTTTGTATCCATAAATGAGACAAGGACAGAATTTGGATACTAAATGATATCATTATAAATTCTCTTAAACTTAGTTTAAGAAAAAGTTCTACTATTTTAAAAGGGAAAACTTTTTAATAGGTTATTTACAACTCTTACAAGAGTGAAATTAAAAATAAATTTTATTGGTCCCTTTGAAACTTAATTTCCTATACTGAACTCTTGTCAGAGTTTCAGTTGCTAATCCTTGGGGAATGAGCACAAGGGGAGAAGGAAAGTGAAGAAAAGAAATAGATAAGAAGATTTACTAGAATCAAGTCGTAAGATAATAAGGAAAAGTAAAAACAACAAATTTCTTTGATATGATATGTTGTTGATGGTGGTCATTCCTGTGTCTTTGGCTATTTCTGACAGAACTAATGATTCCCCAGGCATATCAAACTGTATAGATATTAGCATTTGGCTTTAAAGTTGGCTCTTCCTATAGCATTTATTTTTTAAATACACTTTTTGAGTACAATTAAAGCCAAGAAGTTTTGATGGTGCCATTCATATATCAACAAGATATTTGTCTGTAACCTTGTAACACTGCTACCTTAAAATAATCAAGTTACAATAGATGAACCCTAGATAGGGCAGAGGGGTGGGAGGGAAAGAGAGGGGACATAGGGTAATTAATGATGGTTGAATGTGATTATCATTATTATCCAAAGTACATGTATTAAGACATGAATTGGTGTGAGTATAATATGTATACAACCAGAGGTATGAAAAATTGAGCTCTACATATGTAATATTGTAATGCATTCTACTGTTATAAATAAATAAATAAATAAATAAATAATATGAAAAAAAAATTAAGGAAAAGCAAAAAAAAAAAAATCAAGTTACACAATCACATTTCCTGGAGGCTTCTCTGACCTGGAACCTTAATAAAATATAAGTTGAATTTAATTCAAACAAACTATAAGTTAGATGAACTGTTACTATTCCATGCTACTCATGTTCTCACATTTTTATAAATGTGAGTTACTATTGGGTAAGGCTAACATAAAAAACACTGGTTATATTATAATAATAATTCAGGTGATTACAGAACACAGGTGTTAATATGTAGCTATATTATGTATCATTATTTAAAATGGGAAATGAGACTACTCAACGTATTGAACACTAATGGTATTAGTGATGAAAGGCCTACCGAGTATGAATTTTATGCTCCTGATAAAAGTTAAAATTTCCAAGTGTTGAGAGACAGCAAAAATGAAAAAATCAGTGACTGAATAACAAGTGAAATAAATTACTTAAGACATTAATCAAGACAATTAGATGGCAAAGACTATATAGTATAATTATCTAAATTCAGAAGGAATGATGTCTTCCTGAGAAATGCGTGAAGATTTAGGAATCTTAATGTCTTTTACTCTCTCATACAGTGGAATGGTATTCAGGAACAAAAAAGCAAACATACAACCCCAATGTAAATACCACAATAATTATATAAGAGTCATAAATCAAAACAGATTTTATTGAACTAAGATAGAAAATTTTACCATGTTTTTAAACTAGTTGTCTCACTATAATAGTGAAGTCATAAGAATGATTATGTAGAAATACATGATGTGTACAAAACTACATGTTTCTATATGTATATTATGACATTGGTATTTGCCTTACATCTATCTCTTCTTTAAGATACCAATTTATGAAATACAGAATTTAATTATTAGGTTTACAACATAAAAAGTAAAATGATAACACCTAGAATAAGACCCTGTCTGAAGAAGATATCTTTCTGTTTTTTTTTGTATGTGCAGTACAGCCTAGGTTTTGTAGTTAAATTTTGCAGGTTCATTTAAATTTTAAAATCTAAAACTTATGAAAGATGGTTTCAATTCATCATTTTTATAATACGTAACAATGATTACATAATGCTTACAACTAAGTAATTCACTTTTAAAAAGTAAATACAAGTATATAAGCATGTTTATAAATAAGCAAAATGTAATGGTAAAAATAAATGTCTAAAAGGAAACCTGGAAATTGATCTAAGAATGTCATGATGCTTCCCACATAGAATACTTATTCCAGTTTTTTAAAACTGAAGCTCAGGCTGCTCTTAATAGTGAATGATCTTATTATATATTAATATCATTTAATAGCACTTATTTTCTCAGATGCTTCAAAATAATAAAAAATGTCAGCAATGAACACAAAGCCTCGTGTCAATGGAATAATTTCTTCAAATTATCCAAATAAAATAACTGAAAACTGGGATTTCTATATCAAATTAAACTTTCATGAGAGAAGGCAAAATAAAGACATTTTTAGGGAAAAAAGACAAAGATTTTTACCATACAGACAGTACTAGAAAAAAAAATTCCCTAAGTTAAAAGAATGAAATTAAAATGAAAATACAGTAAACAAGGAAATTGCTGAATACATAGGTATATCTAAACTGTCACTGGCTTTGTGAAAGAGAGAAAGAAAGAAGAGAAAGAGAGAAAGAATGAGGGACTTAAAAACAAGGTCAAAAGAATAGATGCAACATGAATGATGATAAGGAAGTTTAAATGTAAACATTTTAGGGCTTTTGTATTCTCATCTTTAAAAGTTAATGTAATCTTGTGGGGGATGTGCTTGCATAGTAGAAAATGTTTTAAATGCAATAAAATGTTTATAAAACTGAGGATACATTAGGGGGGAAAAAAGCAAGTTTCAATGAATACCAAAGACTTTCAAACCACAACCCATGTTCACAATACAACATACATAATAAATTCATTTCAAAAAGAACCCCTTCCACAAAAATGTCTTTTAAATATAGAAATTTATGTGAATTATCAGTAGTATTTGAAAGTTAGATGCAGCTGCAGATTGTAATTTGGTTTGTTGGATGTAATAGACATGCGAAAATGTAAAACCCAACATGATGAATGGGAAAATGAAAATGCATAAAATTTGCTGTAAGACATATGGAGATTTATTTTACTTATTAAAAATTCTTATAAGAAAACATGCATATTTATTAAAATGGTCTCCTATGTCAAGTATTTACACAATCAGAGCTATCATATAAACTCTTCTTTTAATAGCTCATTATTTTGAAAGACTGACATATTGAATTCTGGAGACACGACCAATAAAAGTGATGAAACAAAAAAAGTGAGAATTAAAAAAAGAACACTGTTAAATAATTCATAGGTTAAAAATAGGATAATGGAAACTTTAAAATATTTATAAAGTTAATGATAATAAAATTACTCTCAAAATTTGTGTGATAAAGGAATTCACATGGTCAAATACATACACTGGAAAACAAGAAGGATGGAAAATTAATGCTCTAAGAATCCAGCTTAAAGATTTAGAAAAACGAGTAAATAAGGAAATCCAATTACAGGTTGAAGACTAATAAGTAGTTTAAAAAATTAGTAAGACACAACAGAAATACAAAAACAAATAAAAAGTGGGCAAAGAAGTTGAATAGGCATATTTTCCAAAGAGGCCATGTGAATGGCCAAAATGGGCAGGAAAGATGCTGAGTATCACTGATCATTAAAGAAATGCAAATCAAAACTACAGTGAGCTACTACTTCACAGCCATAAAGATGACTACTATCAAAATAACAAAAGTATCATATGTCAGAGAGGATGTGGAGATATTGGAACCCATGTACTTTATTAGTAAGAATGTAAAATGACATAGCCACAATGGAAATAGTGTGAGTGTTCCTCAAAAACTTAAAAATGAAATTATAATATAAAGCAGAAATTCCACATCTGAGTACAATAAATAAATAAATAAAGGCATGATCCCCAAGAGATATGTATATATCCATGTTCATAACAGCATTATTACAATACCTAAAACATGTAAGTAACCCAAGTTCTCTCTGAATGGATACATGAATAGCAAAATGTGGTGTATACCTACAACTTAATATCATTCAGTTTAAAAGGAAAGGAGTTTTCACAAAGGCTCCATAGATGAACCTTGAAGTTATGCTAGGTGAAGTAATCTAGTCACAAAATCTCAAATACTGTATGATTCTACTAATATGAAGTAGCTATTCCAGAAGTAAAAAACCATGGAGAGGAAGTAGAAAGATGCTTGCCAGAATCAGAGAAATAAAAGGAGGGAGGTTACTGTTTCATAAGTACAAAGTTTTAGCTTTACAAGATGAAAAGAGTTATAGAGATGGATACTGGTGATGGTTGCATCACATTATGAATGCATTTAATATCAGTGCACTGTACACTTAAAAATGGTTAGATGGTAAATTTTAGGTTATATGTACTTTTACCTCAGTAAAAAAAACTGATAATTTTTTTTATTATCCAATGATTCTAATCCAATGTCTATGATATACAAATCAGTTCATAAAAGATTGCAAAGCAGTTATGGAAAGCTCCCCTACCTTTTATAAGTCTGATATAAACCTGAAGCAAAAACTGATCAGGGATAATATAAGACAGAAAAACTTATGGAACAATCTCACTTATGAACATAGACAGAAAAATACTAAATAAAATCCTAACAAAATCTATAAAGCTACAAAACAACAATACCTAACAATAAAATAGGGTTTCTTCCAAGATGCAAGGATTTCTTAACACTAAAAAATAATATAATGCAATGCATGATAATAGTAATTGGAGAATTAAAAACAAATTATAATTTCAGTAAATGCAGAAAAATATTTTAATAACATTCCCTATTCATTCATAATTATAAAAGGTAAAATAACTTAGCAAACTAAAAACACAAGATTTCCTTAACCTTACAAAACTTACTTATTGAAAACTTAAAATTCACAAATTATTTTAAAGTTCAAGAAAAAGAAGAGAATGCCTGTTTTTACATCCTATATTCAATGTTGCAGAGATCCTACAAAGAAAGGTGAAGAGGGGAAGACAGGATAAGGAGAGTAAGTGAAAGAAGGAAAAATGGAAAGAAAATGAAAAATAGGACAATAGAGAGCACATGAGGAAGACAATAAGGAAAGGTATAAAGGAGAAAGGGAGTGACGGGAAGTGTGAAGACTATACAGAGAGAACCACAGTTCTCAGTCCTGACTGAAAAGGTTGTCTATGTAGAAAGAAAAAAAAAATCTGTAAAAACAAAAAATTTAAACTCAAAAGAGTCTCTGACATGGCTGCCAAGCACAAGATCAATATGCAAAACTCAGTAGTAGTTTTTGCAACATGTACAAATGGTTAGAGAACATACTTGGAGAGCATATTAGGAAGCTGGTCACAGTGATATATGCTTGTAACTCCAACTACTCAGGAGGTTGAGGCAGCCTCACAAGTTCAAGGTCAGCCTCAGTGAGAGACTGTCTCAAGATAAAAATAAAAAGGGCTAGGGATAAGGGTCAGGAGTAGAGCATCCCAGTGTTCAATATCCAGTATCATGGGGTAGGATGGGGTGGGAAAGAAAAGGAGAGAAGTGGGGTGGGGGAGAAGGAGAAGGATATCAACAACAAAAGCCAACAAAAAGTATAAAGTACCCATGAATAAAAACTGCACAAGGAATTTTTGAAGAAAAATATAAATATTCACTAAAACACACTGCACAAAACCTCTCATAAGCTGGGCAAATCAACTTCATTTATGTGAGGAAACTCATATTGTATATTTACTTTGCCAAATGACAAGATCAATAAAAAACAACAGTAATTCTGATATCTTACCATTGGCATAGTTCAAGACAGATATATCAATGCAGTAGACTATATACAGCAAGCAGAAATAATCTGAGTTTAGGTGGAATTTTGTATCCTAAACTAATGTTATTTGATTTAAGATTGCATTACAAATCAGTAGAGAATGGTCAACTAACTATTTAATAATTTTTGCTTTAATAATGGCCTTCTAATATTGAAATAAAATCAAATTAAAGCTATACATTACACTGTGGCCACTGTAAGTTTAAGACAGATTAAATATATGAGGACTGAAAGCAAAACTGTACAATATCTGGTAGAAAATATTAAAGTATCTTCATACACAAGGAAAGTAAAAGTATACCATAAATATGGCCACAAGAAGCAGAAAATATAAAAGACTACAAAAGTGAAAATAGACAAATGGGATAATAATGCACCAAAAACTTGTGGAATGGTGGAATTCTCTGCATTCTTCTCTTAGGGGCCCATGGCATAGCAACAGCTGAAAAAGAAGACAGGTAAGATGTGAACTAGCTTGAGGAAGTGCAACCCTATTTCATTTAATATTGAGACAGAAAGAAATGGTTAAACTGCTACAGGAAGTAATGATATATAGCAATGAGTACCCTTGTGTCCTAAAACTCTTAGAAACTGAAGTCCCAACATCTCTCTTTAAGAGTGAAAAAAATAGGGAAGGCAGTCTTTCTCCCATTGGACATTAGTCACCTTATTTTATGGTTTAGCTTTTTTATGTATGTGAAAACCAAATAAAAGGACACAAATACATCTGATGAGATCATCAGGCTATTTTTATGGAATCATAACCCCAACATCAAAAAAGCCTAAGGAATAAGGAGATTAACGAAACTATGAAGAGAGTCCTGTGGCAAACACCCATTTACTAAAAACTATGAAATAGCTTGAGGCATGTAATATTCTCAATGGGGAAACAGATCTTGTCTTTTTATACTGATATTATGAGAGTTTGCATGCTTACACAACCAGATAGCAACTCCCATTTATTTTCAACATAAAATGTTCATGTAAACCTTCAGAACAGTGTCTTATCTGCTGGATTTACAGTTGTAAAGAAGTCTGCCAACTGGTCCCTTAAAGATTCTGATACTCTTCATCAAGATAATCTCAAGTTCACACACCCCCTCTCTCACACCACCTCATTCTATGAACATAGCCATCATGTTGTTATGTAGCTACATACAGTTGTTTTAGTTATATCCTAAGACCCCAGCCAACAGCAAGCATGCTACTATCAGACCTTTAAGTCAGCATTCAGATGATTCCAACCTATACAATTCAAGCTGCCACAACTAATACCAAGAGGAAACCTGTCCAACTAAGCCCAGCACAAATTATAAGATCAATACCAAAATAAATGTTTTCCTTGATCTAACCCACTAAGTTTTGCTGTAGTTGGTTACCTAGAAAAATAACAAAAAAGAAAGAAAAAAATGAAATCCAGAATTTCTACAATGTTCCATTATAGAAATTTCTACAATTTACCATTCACAATATTCAAGATATATCACAAAATTACTATACACACTCAAGCAAAATGAAGTCTGATTATGAGATAATTCAAAGGATGCAATAAATAAGAATTTTCAAGTAGACATTATAACTATTTTTAAAATAGATCATATGAATAAATAAGAAGTCTTTGCACAAATAATACTAACTATAAAAAGAACCAAAGGAAAATTCTGTAAGTGAAAACTGAAACATATAATTTTTTAAAAGCACTGGAAGTTTAACAGCAAACTCAAGATGACATTTAAATAGTAGTTACCTAATTTAAAAAGAGAGGTGAAGAGTATATGATCTGTTTCCTACCAGAATGCTAAGTGACATAATTGCCTACACAATAGCAATTTTTTTCTTTCTTGATAACAAAACCTTTTAGTTCATATTTAATTATCAATCATGCTCAGGAATGGTGGGAACAGAAAAACCATGATTATTTCAGGCTAATATGGTAAATCCTACTTCCTTTTGTGACTAATGATATGTATGCCTACCTTTAGATAGGCATATGACCCAGTTCTGGAAAGTTAGAATGATAATGAACGAGATGGAGCTTCTGAGAATGCTTCTTGCCCTTCAGAAGAGCAATAAGAAGGGACATGCTCTATGTTCCTGATTCTTGGAATATGATGATTTGATTTCTGTCACTTCCAGCACAATAGCAATAACCAAGTCTCTTCCTCTTTTTGTTAAAAACAAAAAGAGGAAAAGACTTGTGTCCTTGATGAACTCTCTGAATCTTGAAACTATTAAGCTACGGATTTCTTGTTTATTAAGCATTAATAAATGCTGTATTTTATAATACACTTTGAGGTTGCATTTTCCCTAAATGGCATCTAAAGGAATCTTTGTTGACAGGAAAAACTTCGTACTGAGCCTATTGTATCTCAAATATTTCCTGATTCTCATTACCAGATAACAATTTCTTCCTTTAAGTCACTACATTTTTCTTTGCACATATGCTGTGTTTTATCTTGATTAGTTATGATGTGATTTTATTAACAATATATACTTTTATTCTCAGAAGTGCTACAGATAGAGGTAATATTTGAATCTCCATGTGTACTAGGAATCTTCTCATAGGTTCATTTTTTATTATCTTCTGCTTTTTTATGATTCCCTACTAAATTTTAAGGCAAGAACTTGTGTTTATCATTTTGTATATCCATACAACAATGAGTATTTGGCATCAAAACTGAGAAAAGAACCTATACATAGGTAGTAGACCCATGAATCTTAAAAGGTGAATAGAAGTGAAATAACAGAAATATGAAACACATACCATGCCACTAAACTGTAATTGATTGCTTCTCTTTCAAATTATTTGTTCTAGCCCCGCATTTCATATTGAATTTACTGTGAATGAGCTAAAGTCCTCTAGAGTAACTGTTCTCCTAATTAAGGACTACATGATTGCAGAGGTACAAAAAGAGTATAACTGGAATAGAATTAAAATATTAAAGTCTGGAGGTGGCATAGCATGGGCAGAGTCCAGAAATTTGAAATACAATAAGCAGTAGATGAGGATGCTGCCAGGGAGCCATGGCAGGAGTTTGTTGTTCATTCCCTAGAGGTTACATATCCACAGCTTTGGTTAATACACCCTTATGGCTATTTCACACCACCAAGATAAAAATGTATAGCACACTCACTCATTTTACATTCTATAAATAGGGCATTACAAAAATTTCTGATCGTGGGAATTTTTATTCACAGAGAGTAAGAATAATACCCTCCAACATTGCAATTACTTTAAAAATGCTATAGACAAGTAGAAAATACCAAGAAATTCAACAGGAAACTATTTAATTTCTACTCATCCATTACATGTGTTTTCCTCCTCTCTATATTCCATTTTAAAATGATAAGATTCATTAAAACCCTGTTTTAAAATAACACGAGACATATCCAGCTATTTCAGAGAATAAAGTAGGAGAATCACAAGTTTGAGGCCAGCCTTAGCAACTCAGTGAGACCCTATCTCAAAATAAAAAGTAAAAGGGGCTGAGAGAGAGCTCAGTAGTAGGGTACCCTTATGTTCAATCCTCAGTATCATAAATAAATAAAATCAGAAAATATATAAAATACATTAACTTTAAACAGAAAGTTATAAAATAGCAAGTACAACATACTATCAATTATACTTTATGCTATATAAAGTATATTCATGAAAATATGCAAAAATATCAATATTTACATCTAAAATTATGGATGACTTTCCTTATTTAGGCTTTTCTGAATAAACCAATTTCCACAATGAATTTATATTATTTCTAAAATCAGAGAAAATTAATTCAAAGAAGAAAACAATGGTATTTAATGAAAAAGACATGATTAAGTCTTGAGACATTATCCTTAGTATTTTAAAATTTGTTACCATTAGGAAGATTGAAAGATTCAACTTTAAATCACTTGTGGGATTACAGAGACTCCTAGAAGAAAACAAAGATGGGCTTAAATTAGCTGCCAGAGGCACCAATAGGCCCTCTGGAAATACTAGGAACCCAGAAGTGAGAGAGTACTTAGGTGGCACATTGACTTACTACAAACTGAAATTCTTGACATGGGTTTTTATTGGTGATGAAAGCTTTATTTTGATCTGCCTCCCACTGACTCCAACTACAAGCATTCATCAGGAGCTGCAGAATCCTGATATATGGATTCTATGGCACGATTACAACACAAAGAGAAGATTGCTAAGTTTATGAAGAGGAACAGTCAAGGTACTTCATTCTTGTCTTTATACTTCACCATGAAGCCATGAAGTATTTTCATACTACAACATGTAAATAGAAAAATTTAGTGATATACCAGAGGAAGTGAATATTAGCAACATCCGTGCTTATGTCTACAATGTCTTACTTGTTTTGAAGATTGTAGTCCCAATAAACCAGGTAATTTATTGTATGTGGAGAATTTGAGAACCCTACATGAATATTTAAATGAGATAGATTAAAACAGAGCTGGGAAGAGCTATTTTCAGAAAGCAAAGAGGATATAGGATTTAAGAATTCAGAATGATTTATTGTATTTGGTCAGTTTTGAATTAAATAGTGAAAAGAACATGGGAAATAATAGTTCAATAAGGAAATATCTTTAATATTTATGAATATCATTATAAATTAGTTTTTGCTTACCTTGGAAAATTAAAAAATGGCAGTTTAGTGGTTCAGATTAAATTGACATACTATGTATGGTATATTCTGTTTGTGCCAAGATCTTCCAGGTATATTATGTTAATCATCTAAACACTACAATGAGGGTACTATTACCCTATTTTACACGACACTCATGACACGCAAGATTTTTGCAGCTGGTAAATCACAAACCCAGACAGAACTCTAGTTAGGCTGAAGCTAAGTCAATTGCTTTTTCTATTAAAATAAAGTACTTCTCCATAAAGATATATTACTAACAAAAAGAACAAAGAAGAGGATCAGATCACAGTAGGCTTCCATGGCAGAGCCTTAGAAATAATTGAATGGTTTGCATGTTCTAATCAATCCCAGAGTGAGCTATTGCACAGATAGAAGTTCCTACAAGTAAGAGTTTAAAGCTTCCTCTGTATTCCTAATAGGAAAGTGATGCATTTTGTATTCACATGATGATGTTAAAGAAAAAAGAAACAGAATAATTTTTAAGACTCTGTAAAAAAAAGGAAAAAAGAGCTTAATTCTAACTCACCCATTACTGTTTATTATCAACCTCTTTTAGGGCTCCTAGGAAGTCATTTATTTAGATAAGTACTAGAGGCCTCTTGCTAGTGATCTTTCATACTGTGAAGAACAAAGACACTTTGTAAACATTAGGAAAACCTGGATTAAGCAAGATGACTGTTGTCATATACTGTTCAAACATTCCTTGGGGTAAAATCAGAAAATCTGGGTGAGTATGTATCCTTTACCTACTATTTCTCTTTCTTTTTGATAAACTTACAAAGAAAAAGAGTGAATGTTTCATGATCAACAGTTTGCTTTCTTTCCACAAATGATGCACAATGGTGAGGACAATGACTGGGTATTTAAAGAGATGAATAAAATGTGGAGGGCAAAGAGCCAAATTTTTACTGTTTTCTGACAGAAAGATAAAAGAGGTAACAGAAGCCCCAGATCTTTCCACATGCTTCCTTTTGTCCAACAAGTGTCTCTGTGTTTGGTATGTGAGAGAGAGAGAGAGAGAGTGTGTGTGTGTGTGTGTGTGTGTGTGTGTGTGTGTGTGTGTGATGCTACAGTATGATTTACAGTGCCTCCTATATACATTGCAAAACTTGATCACATTCATGTGTGTGTATATTTTTTGTTCTTTTTAGATACATGATAGTAGACTCTATTTTGACATATTTATGCAAACATGGAGTATATCTTATTCTAATTAGTATCCCAGTCTTCTAGACGTACATGATGTTAAGATTCTAAATGGTGGATTATGGAATCTTTTTACAATAATTGAGGCTGTGTCAGGCTGTATGCTAATAGTGGGTATCTGTGTGAGATTTACTGTTTGTAACCAGAATACTAAATGGCATTGATTTCATTTTTATAATATAAAGCAACAAAAAATTTCTCTCCAATTTCCTGTTTAATGACTATTTTATTTCCTTCTTGGGTTTTAAAGAAAACTGGTGTGAAAGTTCTGTATGTCCATTACATTATTCCCTTGCAAGAAAAATTTGGAAATAGCATTTTTTATATTTATAATAATAAAACATGGGCCAATGAAGAATTATTTGGAAAATATGGAGATTACATTGTTAATGCTCCAAGTCCATGTTCCAGAGAAAACATCAAAACACACTGTAATTTCTTTATGCAGTTGTTTTGTAAAAAACTGCATTCATTTAGGTAGTTTTGGGAAACTTCCTTTCTCAGGAAATACGTTATGAGCATTGTCCTCCATTGTTTTAACACTTCACTAAGATTACAGTTTGCACTAAGATTACAGTTTTTAATTGGTGATATTACATGTGACATTATGTCTTTACATTTGTTATACCATGGCCATCATATGCGAGAATTTTAGATAAAAAAATATAGTGGCTACTAAAGCATAATATAATTTGAAATATGATAGTATGTGCAATGTCATTTACTTTTATTTTCTGATCTGAGTGCTGGACCTTTATTTAAAAAGTCAAATAATAATAATAATAATAATAAT
The DNA here is from genome assembly GCF_045843805.1 of Urocitellus parryii. Taxonomy (NCBI): domain Eukaryota; kingdom Metazoa; phylum Chordata; class Mammalia; order Rodentia; family Sciuridae; genus Urocitellus; species Urocitellus parryii. Next base: position 183,998,658 of record NC_135534.1, read on the forward strand.
GATAAATTTTAGTGGCTTTTAGGAAAATACTTCCAGCATCCCAACACTTGAAATTATATTGACCAACACTTTGAGAGAGATGATTTTATCATCTTAATGATTTATCTTCCTCAGTCTAAATTACCAAAAGTTTGTACCAAGAATGAATACTGTATTCTATCAAATGCTCTTGCACATAGAGTTAGATGGCAATGAATCTTATTTTTGTAACTGATTCATTTCATATATTATATTGACAAATTTTCAATTTGTGGATATAATATATGAAATTATATTAATTAATTATATTAATTCCATTAATATGGAATTCCAAGCATTAATAAAAATAAGTAACTTCACTTAATTGTATAATTGGATGTAACTGTATGCTTCGCATACCCAGTCATAAGTCATAAAATGGATTTATGAAACTTTTATTGGCTGACACATTTGGGTAAAATTGATATTTTAATTTGATAAAATAATTTCCAATAATTTTTCACATTAAAGTGTTAGATAGAATATAAATTATTTGTTTCTTAAAATCCCATTAGTTATTCTGCATCCAATGTCCGTTTGGAAAGTTTCATACTGGACCCTTACTATAAATCACAGTGTGTATGGCATAGTTTGTGTCAAATGAATAAGAATGAGAGCAAGAAGCACAGGGTTGTGTGACAGCACATAGAAAGGCATCACCCTCCCAACAGGAGGTGAGAAATTTTTCTAGAAAAGATAATATCTGAATTGAAAGAAGTCCTTCTTCCAGTTTAAGAAAACAGCATGTACAAAGGCAGAAAGAAGAAAGACTATAGTGTTTGAGGATGACTAATCAAATTATTGCAAATTATCTTATCAAATTAAGGTATCATTTTTATGCAAATGTGTCAGAGCTAATAAAGCTCTGGTCAATCAAATTTATGACTATATATGCAAAGAATACAAGGTACATCCAAGTATACTATTAAGTAATATAAATTTTTTTAATTAATGGTCATTGCAGAGAACTGGAAGTGTCACCAGTGGTTTCAGAATTTCTACCTCAAAGGGACCAAAGAATGACTGGAGGATGGGCCAGAGGTCTTTTAAGCTGTGTTGCATACGCAGCACATTGTTTCCTTAGACTGTATTCCTCTGTTGGTATGACTTTTATCAGGGTCCTGATGAAGATTATTCCAGGGCAAACCCACCCAGCAACTCCTTCCTTGATATCATCATGGGAGGAGTAATATTAAAAGTGAGAAGAGGATAGAAAACTGAGGGAGTTAAGATTCATGATGGGTTAACTATGTTTTTGGCAACATGACTGGGTTTTCTTTCTCTTATTCATCCTTGATTTCCAAAAAATAATGCAACTTTACCTGCAAGTTTTTTGGACAGAGCAAAAGGAAACCACTTTTCACTCCTTTCTTTCCAAGAACCCCACCCAGAATACAAATGTTTAGTGGACTTTATTTAACAGTAAATGTTGACTACTTTTCCTTCTTTTCTTCTTCTTTTCCTCTCTGTCCTCCCTCTCTTCTTCCACAAATGTCTTACAACAAATTAAAACTGCTGTCTTATCTCTTTCCTTTGTGGAATAAGTCCATGTGGCCAAAGTGAATAGACAGGAAAGGAAAGATAGGAAGGAAATATTTTTCAATATATTGATACTGGTAGTATCTTTTTTTTTTTTTTTTAGCCTTACCGAAAATCACTGTCCAAGCGATATTCTCTAAAAGGAAGACAAATGTCCAGGAAAAAAAAAATGAAGATAAAATTATTTTTCTATCCTGTCTGTCCCGTGTAGGAAGACAGTCCTGTCATCTGTGACCAGCCAAGAAGTAAGACTTTCATCTACACCTTCAAGCTTTGGGGATACAAACGAGCCTAAAGAAATGTATAGTAATGTATAATATAAAGATGAGTCCTTTATAAAATAGATTTACACACATGATTGAGCATGTTAAAAGAATAAGTATAAAACTAGTGGAACACAACTGAGTTTTTAATGATATAGGTTATAAGGTTATATACGTTATAATGACAAAGTTATAAGTAGAAAGAACTTAGAAAAATATGAGTTGGGAGGGAGAAAGTTGAAAAGGCCAAAACTTTGGCCAAATTACATCACTACATTTTTTACATGTACAAATATGAATAAATCTCATAATTATGTATGACTATAATGCATCAATAAAAATGTGGAAAAAGAAAAATAATAAAATTAATCTGTAAAGTATAACTCGAAAGGATAAAAATTTAAAAAGGTAAAAAAAGAAAAAAAAAGTTCAAAACTCAGACAACTGAAGTTCCTGAAGGAAACACTGATTTTGAGAGGAAAGACAAAGGCTAAAGATTCCAGGTGTGTGATTGCTAGAGGCAAATAACATGGTAAGGGTTCTCATGCATTATTCCTGATAATGCTAATCCTCATAATTGTGAAATTTTTTCCTACATGTAGAAAATTAAGGAGGCTATGTTCCAGTCTTCAGAGCTTTCTGTCCAACACTTAAGGTCAGAAATAAAAGAAACTGTGATGATTCTTTTATAACACATTTTTCTAATAGTTTTCTGATGCTTTTAATCAGTATAGGAATCTGTGACTTATAGGCTGATCTTGTAGTTAAGGGAGCTGACTCAAGAATCAAGACTCAAATATTCAATTCTAGTTTTATCATCTATTATATCCATGGCCTTGTGAAAGTTACTTCAATTTTTGTGTCTTTGTTTGCTCCACATCAAATGGGACTTTAAAATAGTATCTGTATTACAGAGTTGTCCTGAAGTTTAAATCAGTTAATAAATTCAGTGTGCTTACATTAATGTAATATGCTTAAAACAAAGTGCTCAATAAAATTTAGCCAATATCAGTTTAGCCACTTATGGAAGTTTCATGGCCAAAATTTTTTTTTAAATGTGGAAGATACAGAGATGCATTCCAAAGCATCAAATATAAAGAAATGAAATAATATATTAATAAGAATTTATGAAATAATAGGAATATGCCTGAAAAACATAAAATATGCAACTAAATGGCAGAGAAAAAAGAATGGAGAATTTAGATTGACTGAAAATGTGTAAAAGTTAGGAGGAAAGGTAATGTTTGGTGACTTAAATTGAAGGAGGGTGAATTATAGGCCCTAAAAAAATCTGTGCATAGTTGGGTGCAGTGGTGCACACCTGTAATCCCAGTAGCTCAAGAGGATGAGGCAGGAAAGTCACAAGTTCAAAGCCAGCCTTAGCAATTATCAAGGCCCTGTACAAAATAAAAAATAATAAGGTTTGGGGATGTGGCTCAGTGGTTAAGTGCCCCTGGGAATCTCTGGTATCTCCTTCACAAATAGAAAAGAAAACCTCTACATAATGGCATCCCAGTCTCTTTTGTGCCTACAAGTTCCTAGAAACCAAACTTCAATTAGTCTCAGAATCTTAATTGATTACCTATCTCATAGATCAGAAAATATTTATGTTCATCAATTATGATTCTCAACTTCAAAACTCATTTTTATTAACTTTTTCCTTCTGAGCCAATCGAGTACACTTAAAAATTGTGGGTTTTGACACTTATGAATATAGAAATGTATATTTAATAATATTATATATTTATATACTTTATTATATTCTCACATATAGGTAGGTTTAGATGACATGTTGAACCTGTCTACTGTTCCTGCCACCTAATAGATGTTATCTTATTTAATTCTCACAAAAGTCTACCAAAGAATTAATAACATCCCTCATTTTTCTAGCTGAGACTAGGAGCTTAATTAGTTGAAACTCAAAAATAGTTAGGTAACTTAAAATGGATCATAGTGAAGATAATTGGCATTGAATAAAAAATTTACATGGTACTTTAAATTAGAATGAGCTTTATTAGAATGGTTTCATTTCAAAATTTTTGTTAATAAGGTGATTTTTATGTACAGATTTGAATGTAGTTTGTCCTAAGATTATATGTAATCACAAGCCTAGAACGTCTCAGCACAATTCCAAATCTATGCTGCTGTGTGAAGCTAGGTAGTATTACCTATCTTTCAGTGCCTCTTTCTTCATTAGCAAAATTAATATACTATCCCTGCTGATTCCAGGACATTTTATAAAACTAAAAATAATAATAATAATAATGGAAGAGAAATGATTAGATATATCTACATCAAAAAGTCAGATTTTCCTGATTCATGTCCTCATATGAACTCTGTAGATGACAAGGACACATGAAGATGGGGAATTATTCTGCAGTGACTGAATTCCTTCTGGTGGGGCTTTCTCAATACCCAGAACTCCAGAATTTTCTCTTTGTGCTCTGCCTCATCATGTACAAGATTATCCTACTAGGAAACAGTCTCCTCATTATCATCAGCATTCTGGATCCTTGCCTCCATACTCCCATGTACTTCTTTCTTGGAAATCTCTCATTCTTAGACATCTGTTACACATCATCAACTATTCCCCAAATGCTTATTATATTTATGTCAGAAATAAAATCCATCTCCTTTCTTGGATGTGCTCTGCAGATGGTTATCTCCCTTGGCTTGGGCTGCACTGAATGTATCCTCCTGGCTGTGATGGCCTATGACAGGTATGTAGCCATCCACAACCCACTGAGGTACCCCATCATCATGAACAAGGTGTTATACATGCACTTGGCTGCGTGGTCCTGGGCCATAGGCTGCATGAACTCCTTAGTGCAAACAGTCATGACAATGGTGTTGCCTTTCTGTGGTAACAATGTTATTGATCATCTTACCTGTGAGATCCTGGCTCTTCTAAAACTTGTGTGCTCAGATATATCAATGAATGTGCTTATTCTGACAGTGGCAAGTGTTGTTTTATTGGTGATTCCTCTGCTGTTAATTTTTGTGTCCTATATTTTCATTCTCTCTTCCATCCTAAAAATTAATTCTGCTGAGGGGAGAAAAAAAGCCTTTTCTACCTGTTCAGCCCACCTGACTGTGGTGATCTTATTCTATGGGTCAGCCCTTTTTATGTACATGAAACCCAAGTCAAAGAACACCAAAGTATCTGATGAAATCATTGGACTGTCTTATGGAGTGATAACCCCAATGTTGAATCCCATCATCTATAGCCTGAGGAATAAGGAAGTAAAAGAGGCTCTGAAGAAAATTTTGAAAAGACACTTGCATCTAACAAAAGTATGAAAGGCCTTGAAACGTGATTCTGTCAACACAGGATCAGATCAGGTGTATTATAGTCACAGAAAAAGTCTTCTTGTAAGGCCATACATACGACTCCGTTCTTTTCAACATGGAATGCTCATATAAAGCTTCTGAATATTGTCTTGTTTGCAGACTCTGTATGTACACGTCTCCTCTAATTAGTCCCTATACACCTTTCTATCATATGAGTCTTATCCTCTCTGCCTTCTGGTATCTCATCTCTCCTATTTTTCTTTCTTCCTTATTTTTCAATCTCTCTGCTCCTTTTCCTTCTCCCTTTTGTCCTTCCTCTCCTCCCTCTGTCATCTATTTACTTTTCTCTTCCTTTGTCCTCTTAGTCTCCTTTCTCAATCATTTTAAATTGAACATATGTGTGTGTGTGTGTGTGTGTGTATTTTTTTTTTTTGTCTTGCACAGTCTCTTCTGGTAAAAGTATCCTTCTTTTGATGAGTCAACGGTCCATCCATTTAAGTTTATGTGCTTCTAGACAGGGCTGATCCAATCCTTTGTAAATAGTGGAAAGAACTGAACATTGGCCTAGTCAATTAAAAACAAAATCCTTCTTGCCACAGTGATTCATTCAGCATTTCAAGTGAGCCAAGTCAGGCTAATCAAACTCAATCCAAGGTTATTGTCCCTATAGGAGAAAAAAAAGGGAACACTTCGGGCTAGAGTTGTTAAACATGGAGAGAATGCTTCTGGAGCCAATCTTTGCCCATACATGGAGAAAGTCTAAATGAAAAATCAGAGTTGTGAGAAGGAGGGGGAGAGGATGTCCGATGCAGTTACTTTAACTCCTTGATCAAGCTGTGTCTAAAATCAAATTCACAAATGTTCTTTTGGTTATATGAGTAACTAAATCACCTTTCTATTAAAAACTAACTTTAAATTAGATTATTAATTACTTAGAATCAAACAGTTGTAACTAATGCATTATTTTCTCACCTCTCCATATATATTTTTGAAGCAAAAAATTATGGGTATATATAATTTAAGTAGTCCCAAATTCTCCAGCACTCAGCGGTCTTCCTTTTTCTTTCATTAACTAATTTATAATCATATACTTTTAATTCTTCATGCAGGTAAATACTCTAGTCACCTCCCCAATAATTTCTAAGCAGTGTTTACTTTTTCCTACATTCTGATTTTCATTGATCCCAGATTATTATTCTAAACTTTACTACCATTCCTGTGGGTAATCCGATATGCCTCTCTGTTTTTAAACTCTCAACAGTATATTTTGCCCACAAATAATAGACATAACTATCCTAAATACCCAATTCTAAAGATCACAATATTTAACATCTTTCTTTAGACTGAAAAATAAGATTGATGATACAGCAAGAAAAAGAAAAATATTAAACATCACTGGTTTTGTTATCTCTTAGCCATGCCCAGGGCCCCTCTCAAGTCTATTTTCCTCTTTATCACTTTCCTGCTACCAGGTTGATAGTGTCTATTCATTTTAAAAAGAACAGTGCTTAATCACCAGGAAATTGGGCCTTAATGATTTTAAAATATCTGTAAGTCCAATCTATAAGAACCTGAATGATGAGTTCTGTTTGAAAATATATCAAGCTGCACACTTAGGATTTGTCCACTCTCAAAAAAGATCCAATAAAGAAATATACAACCCATTGCCTGCCTCACATTATGAATATTAGGATAATCATCACAGCCCTTCTAAAACTAGGATCTACATGATTCATTCTTAACAAAGGAAGAACCATGATTGGAATCCAGCAATCCAAATTACTTTTAACATCCTTTATTTGAGTTTCTTATAAGCTCCAATACTACGGCAATATTTTTTAAAATCCCCTTGTATTTCAGCTCACAGCTGATCTGGAGCATCTATTTCCACCATTTACTAAGACCAGTCTTCTTACAGTTTCCACCTTTTCTTTTTCCATTCCATTCTTCCTTAATAAGGATAGTTTTTTTATTTAAAATAGTGTGCCCCCTGAGAGAAAAAAAAATTAGAGAATCATGGATTTTAAAAGAATTGAGCAATTTAACCCTTAAATTCTGGGTTGAAAGATGTTAAAATTCTTGAGAAGTTTTATTTTACTATATTATTTATCAACATAAACTTAGCTTTTTTGCCACACTTCACAGATGTTATCTTTTTACCACTCTATCAACTTTTCCAAGAAGAAATTATTTCTTTCTCTTCTATTCTAACATAGGTTTTATAATTTGCCTCCATTACATTTCTTGTTTTATGTTTTATAGTTATTCAGTGTAGCACAGGTGGAGGAAGGGCTTAGAAGTCAAGAAGAAATGATTATGAACTACAGTTAACTAGAATTATGAACTTTTATTTATTAGATTCTATATTTCCCATAAACTAAAATGTTGAATTTCATACCTAGCTCGGGGTGGTGGGGAGTGTTATGATTGAATTAAAAAATGCAAAATATTTTATTCAGTACTTTTTAATGTCATGCAATGAAACATGCACATTCCTCATACTTGTACACATATACAACTATCTCTTCTAATAGCCCCTGAATTTCTTAAAGGCAAGATATGAAAGTAATATTTATTTAAAAGACCTTGTTATCCAGAAAAAAAACAGGCATTTATTGTGAATGTGTGTTGAATAAATGTGACTGTCTTTCTTATGCTATAGGTAAATAAGGATATTTGCCATTGCTTAAATAATCCCTACAATTGCCATTCACTTACACTAAAATTGCCCTCCCTGTAATCTACCTATAAAAACTCAAACTGCCTCTCAAAACTATCTCCTCTGACTTAAAAGACTTCTTAAAAATCCTAGCACAACTCTTATTTCTTCTTCCACTATTAAATTTCTATAGCAAACTGTTTAGTTTTTGGTATATTTATCTGGTTAAGATTTATATTCTCTTCATGATAAACCTGCTATTCATTGAAATTTTACTAGGAGAAAAGCCTCCAACTTGTCTGGTCTTGAAATCCCACAATTATTAACAAAGCGGGCTTCGATGAATACATTAACTGTATCATTATATAGTGTCTTTTTTATGAAATTTATTCACTTAAGGGAATTTCATTAACACAGAATATGGGAAGTATGACTGTGATAAATGTAATACAACTACTATAGCAAAAATCCTGGTTAAACTAACATATCCTGTTTTACATGTATTGGTTTTGTTTTTGTTTTTAATTCTGGTCATCATAAAATTGATAACAGGTTGGCTTAGTCTACCTAATCCATTTACAAGTACATCTAATCACTGAGCTAGTTATAGAGTGTATTATAACTGACAATAACCAAAAGAAAAAGACATTTATATGAAGAACAATGTGTGCCTCAGCCCTGAGATCTAGCATAATAGGTATTTTAAATATAACCAGTCCAAAACAGAATCAATGGATTCTCCTATCCTCAAACTACTCCTCAAGTCTTGCTCATCTCGGGACGTATAACACCACACAGGAATGCCCATCCAACCCACTACCACAATATACTGTGATCACCTCCATTGCTACCATACTATTCCAAGCCACATGGTCTCACCTATGCTAATGCAAAGGCTTCCCAAATCCCTTTACAGACTTTTGTTGTCCACAACTCCACTTTTGTTCTCCCACAATTCATTCTTTGCACAGCAGACAGAGTGTTGTTTTTAGAATAGTACATATTTAGCCCATAGAACAAATAAAAACTATCAATGGTATTTTTAAAATCAGAATAGTGGCTGTCATTGTGGGGGAGGGGTGATTTCAGGTATCAACTGGGCTGGGGCATGAGGGAACTTTTCTGAGGTTATGTTAATATTCTATAACTTGATATGCATTTCAGTGAAACAGGCATGCATTTGTCAGAATGTTGTTACATTCATATTTGTTGAATACAATTGATTAAATGAAAAACTAATATTAAACTCTAGTTAATAATAAACATGCTAAGTTATTTAAAGAAAAGTACAATGATATCTATAGTTAGAAATACACTCAAAAAATTACTTGAATTAATGGAGGGATACACAGATGGATAAATACACAGCATGATATAAGAAAATCTGGTAAAATATTGATGGCAGATGTAAGTTGATGGGTATATAATGTTTAACAAATATTTTTTCAGTTTTTGTTTATGTTTCAAATTTTCATAATACGGTAACCAAAAAAATATATCATTAATCTGTCAGGAATACACCTTTGAATGAATTTGGTATCCATGATGACACAAGGACAGAATTTGGATCCTAAATGATATCATTATAAATTCTTTTAAACTTAGTTTAAGAAGAATTTCTACTATTTTAAAAGGGAAAACTTTTTAATGGATTATTTACAACTTTTACAAAAGAGAAATTAAAAATAAATTTTAGTGGTCCCTATGAAACTTAATTTCCTATACTGAACTCTTGTCAGGGTTTTAGTCACTAATCCTAGGGGAATGAGCACAATGGGAGAAGAAAAGTGAAGAAAAGAAGGAGATCAGATGATTTACTAGAATCAAATTGTAAGATAATAAGAAAAAGAGAAAACAATAAATTTCTTTGAAATGATGGAAGTTTGATGGTGGTCATTCATGTGTCTTTGGTTATTTCTGACAGAACTAATGATTCCCCAGGCATATCAGACTGTATAGACTTTAGCGGTTGGCTTTAAAGTTGGCTCTTCCTACAGTATTTACTTTTTAAGTATACATTTTCAATACAATTAAGGCCAAGAAATTTTGATGTTTACACAAGACATTTGCCTATACACCTTGTAACACTGCTACCCTTAAAACAATAAAGTTACAAGATCACATTTCCCAGAGTTTTTTCTGACTTGGAACCTCTATAAAAAATAAGTTGAAGTTTATTTCAAGCAATTAATATATAAGCTAGCTGAATTATTTCTATCCCATGCTACTTACATTCTCACACAAGATAGGTGACAAAAATTATTTTAAATATGAGTTACTATTGGGTGAGGCTAACATAAATGGACAGTGGTTATATTATAATAATAATTTGGGTGATTACAGAACACAGGTGTTAATATATAGGCTGTACTCTATATCATTATATAAAATGGGAAATGAGACTACTCTACATAATGAATACTAATGATATTGGTGATGAAAGGCCTACTGAGTATAAATTTTATGCTCTGGGTTCAGAAGGAATGATGTCTTTGTGAGAAATTCATGAAGATTTAGGTATCTTAATGTCTTGTACTCTCTCATACAGTGGAATGATATTCGGGAACAAAAAAGCAAACAAACAACCCCTGGCAAATACCAAATTAATTATGTAAGATTCATAAAGCAAAACAGATCTCAAGAGAGTGACCTATATTTTCTAGCTATGAACAAGGCTAGGAAATTTTATTATGTTCTTAAACTAGCTGTCTTATTACAATAGTGAAGTCATAGAATGATTATGTATAAATATATAATGTGTACAAAACTACATAATGTTTTGATATGTATATTATGACATTGGTATTTACCTTACATCTATTCTTTAAGATGTTTAAGATGCCAAGTTATGAAATATAGAATTGACTTTTTAGCTTTGCAACATAAAGAGTAAAATGATAACACCTAGAATAAGATTCTGTCTGAAGAAGACACCTTTCTGGTTTTTTGTATGTGCAATGCAGTCTAGGTTTGTAGTAAAATTTTGCAGGCTCATTTAAATTTTAAAATCTAAACTTATGAAAGGTGGTTTCAGTTCATCATTTTTATAATATGTAACAATGATTACATAATGCTTACAACTAAGTAATTCACTTTTAAAAAGTAAATACAAGTGTATAAGCATGTTTATAAATAAGCAAAATGTAATAGTAAAAATAAATGCCTAAAAGGAAACCTGGAAATTGGTCTAAGAAAGTCATGATGCTTCCCACATAGAATACTATTCCAGCTCTTTATAACTGAAACTCAGTTTGCTCTTAATAATGAATGATATTATCATATCTTAATATCATATAGCAGCATTTATTTTCTGAGATGCTTCAAAATAACAAAAAAAAAGTCAGCAATAAACACAGGGCTTCAGGTCAATGGAATAATTTCTTTAGATTATCCAAACAAATAACTGAAAACTGGGAATTCTATATCAAATTAAACTTGCATGAGAGAAGGCAAAATAAAGACATTTTTAGGGAAAAAATAAAAAAGATTTTTACCACCCAGACAATACTAGCAACAAAAAATTCCTTAGCTTAAAGAAATGAAAATACAGTAAACAAAAAAATTACTAAATACATATCTACACTGTCACTAGTTTTGTAAGAGAAAGAAAGAAATGAAAGATGTACTTAAAAACAAGGTAAAAAAGAATAGACACAATATGAAAGATGATAAGAGAGGTTAAATGTGAACATTTTAAGGCCCTTGTATATCCATCTTTAAAAGTTAGGGCAATTGTGTGTGGGAGGTGGGGGTAGGGAATGTGCTTGCATAGTAGAAAATGTTTTAAAATGCAATAAAATGTTTATGAAATTGAGGATACATTAAGAAAGAAAACAAGTTTCAATGATTACCAAAGACATTCAAACCACAATCCATGGTTACAATGTAACACACATTATAAATTCACATCAACAATACCTAACAATAAAACAGGGTTTCTCCCAAGATGCAGGGAAATCTTAACTTTAAAAAATACAACAGCACAATTCACTATAATATTAATTGAAGAATTAAAAACAAATGATAATTTCAGTAAACGCAGAAAAATATTTTGATAACATTCCCTATTCATTCATAATTGTAAAAGGTAAATAACTTAGCAAACTAGAAAGAGAAGATTTCCTTAATAACCTCATAAAAGATAACGAAAACTTACAATTAACAAAATGTTTTAAAGTTCCAAACAAGATGAGGATGCCTGTTTTTACATCCCATATTCAACGTTGCAGAGGTCCTACTGCACCATAGAGAAAGGGAGATGAGGAGGGTAAAATAGGATGAGGAGAGTAAGTGAAAGAAGGAAAAATGGAGAGAAAAAATGAAAAATAGAATGATAGGGAGGACACAAGGAAGAAAATAAGGAAGGGCAAGAAGAAGAAAGGAAGTGACAGGAAGTGTGAAGACTGGAAAGACAGAAACAAAACTGTCATTACTGCCTGAAAATAAGTCTGTCTACATAGAAAGTCAGAAAATAAAAATCTGTAAAAAGAAAAAATTTAAACTCACAAGAGTCTCTGGCATGGCTGCCAAGCACAAGTATCAATGTATAAAATTCAGTAGTAATTATGTAACACTTACAAATGGTTAGAGAACATACTTGGAGAGCATATGAGGAAGCTGAGCACAGTGGTATATTCCTATAATCCCAACTACTCAGGAGGCTAAGGCAGCTTCACAAGTTCAAGGTCTGCCTCAGTGTCTCAAGGTAAAAAAATAAAAGGGTTGGGGATAAAGCTCATGGGTAGAGCACCCCTGGTTTCAAAATCCAGTACCATGGGGTAGGATGGGGTGCGAAAGAAAAGATGAGGGGAGGGGTGGAGGAGAAAGAAAGGATATCAAAACCAAAAACTTACAAAAAGTATAAAGTGCCCCTGAACAAAACTTCACAAAGAATTTTTGAAGAAAAATATTAATTTTCATTAAAAAACACTACACAAAACCTCTCATAAGCTGGGTAAAGAAACTCAAAAATAAATATGCAAATTCATCCCAATTTTCTCTACATTCAATTAACAAAATTTCAATCAAAATATACTTGAGATATTTTTAATTTCTTAAGTTTAACAAGTAATTGTTTACAAATAATTGACTGTGAAGTAGGATCAATCAGGAATAGCCAAGACAATGTTGTAATAATAAATGAATATATACTCTGCCAAAGACAAGATGGATAAAAAGCAACAGTAATTCTGGTTTCTTACCTCTGGCACAGTTCAACACGAATATAACAATGTAATAGACTACAGCTAGCAGAAATAATCTGCGTTTAGGTGGAATTTTGTATCCTAAACTAATGGTATTTGATTTAAGTTGACATTACAAATCAGTAAGGAATGATCAACTATTTAATAACTTTTGCTTTAATAATGGCCTACTAATATTGAAAAAAATCAAATTAAATCTATACATTACACTGTGACCACAGTAAGAGTAAGACAGATTAAATATTTAAGGATTGAAAGCAAAACTGTACATCTGGTAGAAAATATTAAAGCATCTTCATACACAAGAAATGTAAAAGTATAACATAATAGGGCCAAAAAGAAGCAGAAAATATAAAAGACTAATAAATTTAGAAACTTTTATATGGCAAAATAAACTCCTAAAAAATTTAAATAATAACCACAAATAAAAGCCTAGATCAATAACACGTAGATATTAGAATCCATATTTTTTTGTTTTGTTGTTTGTTAATTTTCAGTGCTGGAGACTGACCTCAAGGCCTTACGCATCTTAAGCATATGCTCTACTACTAAGCTGACCTACCAAACTTCAGAACATTAAAAACAAAAAATCCCATTCAAATCAATATGAAAAACATGACCAGAAAAACGAATGTGGGAGAAGAATATAAACAGGGACATCAACAAAAAGGAAAATAATATGGCCTATAAATGCGTGAAAAGATGCTTGATCGGGGGATAGTAGAGGATAGGAAAGGCAGCAGAATACAACAGACATGAGTATATCAATATGTAAAGCAATGAAGTGTAACTGATGTGATTCTGCAAGCTGTATACGGGGTAAAATGGGAGTTCATAACCCGCTTGAATCAAAATGTGAAATATGATATATCAAGAACTATGTAATGTTTTGAACAACCAACATTTAAAAAAATAAATAAATAAATCTAAAAAAAAAAAGAAAAGATGCTTGATCACAAGAAATCCGAGAAATAGATATTATACCAATAAGACATTTCTAACCCCTCTGGTGTGCAAATATGAAAGTCTTACAAGAATTGGCAAAAATGTGAAGAAAGAGGAAATTCTCTTCACTGCCTATGGAAATATGAATAGAAGCTATGAACAGAAATTGACAAAGTAATTCTACTTACATCAGTGTTGCCAAGAATATATCTATGAAGTTTCTCATTAAAACATTATTTACAAAATAAATATACAAGATCACTTAACAGAAAAGGGGAAGAAATAAATAAGAACCAGCTCACACACTCAAGCACTAAATTATAGGAGCACAATGAAAATGCCTAAGCCAATTCTAAACTATTTGGCTGTCCCTGGCAAGCTACTTAATATCTTTGAGCTTGTTTGCTGTTTGTGGGTTAAATCTGTAAGATATAAACATCAACATCACAAAGTGAAATGAACAAGAGTATGAAGGGATTAAGTAAAAGATTCGTTAACAGATCTATAAAATATTATGTATAATAGAATCTAATTTTCTCATCTGTGAGATAGGTATAAGTGATATTCTCTGAAAGAAAAGGGAACAGAAATATATGCTTATAAAATATATTTTTATTACAACCACTGTTAAAAAATGAGAAGGGCAGCTAAATAGGTCAGAGGATTAACCAATCAAATGAGGGCTCAGCACATGTTAAACAGGTAATTATGAAAGAGCCTCTATAACATGGATTGTCAGAAATACTTCTTTCCAAGAAACAAAGGCTTAGAAACAACTGATTTCCAATTAAAAGGGGTATAAAACAGGAATTATACCGAAGTAGCCTTTAAAGTTATGACTTTAACTTTCCTTCTTTTTGGTTTTTAATTTATGCTAAGTGAGCGAAGCCTCCAAAACCTCTAAAGGAATAGGAAAATTGGGAAATATATATTTTTTCTCTTTTTAATTTATTTGTTCTTTTAAAATATACATGACAGTAGAGTGCATTTTGACATATTACACATATATGGAGTATAACTTCCCATTCTTGTGGTTGTATATGATAAGGAGTTATACTGATCATGTATTCATATATGAACTAGGAAAGTTATTTTTAACAATAATTGTCCAGATATGTGAAGAAATTCATTTTGAATATGAAGCCTACTGTTAAGAGCCCTATTACACTACTTTGAAAACATAATTTGAAATGTTTTTCAGTCAAAATTTTTATCTAAAGCGTTCTGATTTTCCACAAATTATGTGTGTCAACCTTCATAAGAGATAGAAGAACATCTGAACTTAGATCATAGAGTGTATGGACACATCTCAGGCAGTATCCTTAAACACCTAATGAGTCCCACAAGCACATGAATTGATGCTCCATTCCTCAACACAATATTGAGACTAGGTAAAACAGAACAAATTATAAAAATGTAAAAGCGTTCAAGAGGGCCAAGAGAAGCTAAAAGAAGTTAAAAATTGAATTACTAGCCCAGGTGCGGTGGCACACGCTTATAATCCCAGTGGTTTGGGACGCTAAGGCAGGAAGAACTTAGAGTTCAAAGACAACCTCGGCAAAAGTAAGGCACTAAGCAACTCAGTGAGACTCTATCTCTAAATAAAATACAAAACTTGGCTGGGGATGTGGCTTAGTGGTCAAATGCCCCTGAGTTCAAACCCTGGTACAATTTAAAAAAAAAAGAAACAAGAATAAAAAAATTAATTTCTCAGCTATTAGGTACCTAGGACAACTTGTGGAGGTAAAGAGAAATAAATACT
Source organism: Urocitellus parryii (assembly GCF_045843805.1). Taxonomy (NCBI): domain Eukaryota; kingdom Metazoa; phylum Chordata; class Mammalia; order Rodentia; family Sciuridae; genus Urocitellus; species Urocitellus parryii. The sequence goes on from NC_135534.1 coordinate 184,014,339, forward strand.
TTGGAGAGTACTGGATACAGGTGTTTTGGGGGTGTTCATGAAAAAATGTTCCAGGCTGTGTACAAGTGCATAAAGATAGAAGGAATCTCAACTTATACCTAGGAAAGAAACAAGCCATATTTAATTAAATAAAAATCTAAAAAAAAATAACAAAAGATCTAGTCACAGATTATTCAAAGCAAAAGATTTGCAAAGCCATACTTGGAAAATGTTTGCATTTATTGATAACAGGTTTTAAAATGTCATTGGCACTAAAATTCACTTTCCAAAGCAAAACCTAAAGAAAGTTAATTCATTTTTAATATTTAAAAATGATATAATGCATATCCATTCAATGCATGTTTTAGTAATAAAAATACTTTGTTGTATTAATAAAGACATTAGAAATTTTACAATTCAATATTTAAATTTTTCTATCACTTATTCTAATAATAGCAACAAAGAAACTGACAAAGACATACCAAGACTTGTTGACAAACTCAAGAACAGGGATACATGTATGAATACATCACAATGAATTCCACTTTTATGTAAAAATATCTGTAAATAAATGAAGGAAGACCTGAAAAGTAAAGCAAGGATTAAGGGGTTTGGAAGGAGCACTAGGAAATGTATTGGAGCAAATGATGTAACGTACATTTCTGAATATGTCACAATGAACCCCACTGCTATGTATAATTACAGTACACTAGTAAAATACATTTTTAAAAAGAAGAGGAGGGATGCAGTGGCTAGTTTTATTTTCCTCCCAAAAACATTTAATTCAAAATTCAACACACAACAGTTACCTAACAAATATCTAGTGATTCGAGTAAGATTCTATAAGGAAAAGTGAATGTAAGATTTTATTTTTTTAATACCAATTACTGTTAATAATAATGCAACTTCTAACTTTACTGCAGTTTTTTAATATAATCTAGCATTACACACACACACACACACACACACACACACCTGAAAGTAAAATCCCCAGTCAATATCTGTAGCTTATATCAAGGAAAATTAAAAGACACAAACATATACACACATACACCAAAAATAGATACACATGCTCAAAAGCCTAATGAAGGAAGGGTTGGTCTATGTCTCCATCTACTGACTACATAACACTAAAAACAAGAAAGTACTTACCTAGGGATATAGCTCTAGAACATAAACACCTAGAGTTGAACTGTGGCTGCTGCCCACCTACTCAGTTGGGCAAGGATTGAATCCACTCTCCTGCTTCCTTCTATACAGTTGTATAAGTCCAGCCTTTGGATGAAACCAAGCAGGAACATCATCAAGTAGACTACACCCTGCACCACCTTATAATTTACACCATTTTGCAATTCATACCTATTTATAGTAACAGGTGTAAAAATGTATCTTCACACTTATAAGACCAAATTGGCAAAAATAAAAAATTAGTCAGATAAACCTCATACACTGCTATTAAGAGTATAAATTTCTAAAATATTTTGTCACTACTTGGTAAAGATTAATGTGAATATAATTTATGACCCAGGATTTCCACTGCAAGGTATGTATTCTAGAGCAGTAGTTTGTAATCTCTAGTACACACAGAGCCAAAGGGAGTCTATTGAGGACTCTCTAGATCTAGTAACTTGCATAGTTAATGGTTGTGTATTTATTGTCACTTACTTCTAATTGAAATGAAGCATTTCCTTTGTTAATAAAGGGAGGTAATAAACCATAATATTATTAGCAGAACTTCTTTCTTAGTAAATAAAATCATAGATATTGTCAAACTTCATTAACAGGTCCTGCAAATACAACAACATTTTTAGGCTCATCATAATTTAAAATTATATCTCTTACACCCACCACTAGATCTTTTTATTTAGTGCCCTGATAAAGATACATGTCCATTTCTTCTTGAAAATTTTGCTGTTATATTTTAATTATTCTAGTTCAACTTTTTCTAAGTATTTGTTTTCTTTGTAACCTATGCATTTGCCATATACTTAGAAACCTAGATATGCATAGGCTCACAAGTTTGACAAAGGGTTTTATGACACAAGAAAAGATTAGGAATACCTACTCTAGAGAAATACTTCTGGTGAAAGCAGGAAAGAACTACAAAGACATTCAAATAGCTGTGTACATAATCATCAAACATGCAAAAAAATAAGGTATATTCATACTTTAATAGGTATGTAATAAATTACAATGCAACAGAAAAGTAAATGAATTACTGCAACTGCATTAATGTGCACAATTTTCAAAAGCCTAAAGTTAAAATAAAGAATCATGCAACAAAATAATAAAAACAGTCTGATTAGATTTGAAGAACAATCTAAGATAAACAAAATAATATAATGTTCAAAGTTATATACCTATGAATTTGAATTTTAAGGAAAATCAATGTAATGATTAATTCAAAATTCAGGTAGGGTGTGGTAGGGAGAATTGACCAGAAAAGAGAACTGACCAGAATTGAACTTCTAAGTTGCTGGCAATATCTCCTATTTCTAATAATGGCAGGAACACAAGCATTCACAATGACTCAGTAAGAAAGAGATATTGAATCCATGAAACAAAATTAGGATAATATTTCTGATGACAGTCAAAATAGGGAAAAAAAGAGACATTCTAGAGAAAGAAGTTAAAAAAATAAACTACTGAAAATAAATATTATGAGACTAGAGGTTTAAAATTTTTGCAAATAAACTAGAAGGAAAAACGTGGGACATTTATCACTCCCAAAATACACACACACACACACACACACACACACACACACACTCACACACACAATTTTTTTAAAAAAATTTTAGTTGTTAATTGGCCTTTATTTACTTTATTTATTTATATGTGGTGCCAAGAATCATGCCTCTCCACCACTGAACTACAACTCCAACCCCTCCACATGCAATTTTTTTAAAAAAGGAAAAAAAAATAGAGGATCAAGTAACAACCTAGTGTTTGAATATCAGAAATTCCAGAGACAAGGCAGGGGGGAATCCAAGATCCAAAAAAGAAAATAAGTTTTTCAGAATTTAAGATTTACAGATTGAGGGCTGGGGATGTGGCTCAAGCGGTAGCGCGTTCGTCTGGCATGCGTGCAGCCCGGGTTCGATCCTCAGCACCACATACAAAGATGTTGTGTCTGCCGAAAACTAAAAAGAAATTTAAAAATATTTTTAAAAAAAGATTTACAGATTGAGAGCATCTATTATATAAGGAATGATGGATTTTAAAAAAATCCTATTCTGAAGAACATGATTGTGAAATTCTGATCTGGACAAAGAAAAAATCATAATAGCTTACAGAATGAGGAACAAATCATATACAAAGAATTAGGAAGCAAAATGACATGAATTTGTCACCACAACTTATAATACAATATACATTGCCTTCATAAATATGAGGAAAAATGATTTTCAATATAGAATTTATACCCAATGAAACTATAAGGGGGTTGGTAATGTATTATTATTATTATTATTATTATTATTATTATTATTTTAGAGATACAACTCTGTAAAGTTTCATCTCCTTTTCCTAAAATTATAAGTTAAAAAAATTCCAATATCCTAGAAACAAAGGTCCAGCACAAGGTAAATGAGATTCCCAGTAGTGCCAGTGAAAGGACATCCCAGAATCCCTGTGGACCCTCTTAGAGAACAAGAAGCTGACACCTGCGCGAGGAACTAGGAGACCTGAGATGTTGACACTGATAAACTGATTAATCATATTGAAAGGAAATTTATGCTTTTGGCAAAGAATTTGGTGATTAATGTCAGAAGTAGAGCTGGGGATCTAACTCATTGGCAGAGAGCTTGCCTAGCATGTGCGACACCTTGAGTTTGATCCCTGGTACCACAAAAAAATAAATAAATAAAATGAATGTCAGAAGTAAGGAAAACAATACAAACAAAATCAGACAGAGACAGAAACATACACAGAGACAGAGAAGGAGACAGAAAAATAGCCTCCTCCTATTTATTTAGATTATAGTCATATAGAAGATGATTTATTTTTATTATTATTAATACATGTTAATTGTACTGGGTCTCACTGTGGCATTTCCTTACTTGGATATACAGTACCTTGATCAGGACTGTCCTCTCTTCTACCCTCTCCTTCTCCCCTCTCTCCTACTACCTCTTACCCACTTATTCTGATTTTTTCCCTAATAGCCCCTCTTCTACTCTGAGGACATCTTTTTTTTGTTTTTGTTTTTGTTGTTGTTTTAGTTTTCAAATATGAGAGAAAACATGCAATACTTGTCTTTATGCAACTGGCTTATTTCACTTAACATGATGTACTCCAGTTCCTTGCATTTTCCTAGCAGATGATTTCTCATATAAAACAAATCCAGAGAAGGGCAGTCAGAGCTCCTAGTAGAGTTCTCCAGGGCATCAGAAACCTAAGCTTCGCCCCTTATTCCACTTTCAAGAGCATGTGCCTTCTACCTCATAGACCAAAGACCAAGCCACTACATCCACATTTCAGCAAGCAGAAATGAGGAAGAAATGAAAAAGGAAACAACACCTTCCTTCTTCCCCCATACCTCTAGACCACTTACAGGTCATTAATGCACTGATATTTCTCACTAGCCAGGACTATCACATGACCACACCAAACTAAGGGTTCAATTACTCATTTAAGAAAAGATTCAAACTATACAAAGAACTAAAAAACAAAACAAAAAATGATGAATGAGCAAAAGAACTGGCATTTCACAAAAGAAGAAATACAAATGTCCAACAAAAATGTATGCAAAAAAAGGAGGTGAAGGCCCCTACGAAGTGAAAAGGGCTCAGAATCGCCCCCTCCCTGCTTCTTGCAGTCCTGGGAGCCCAGCAGTACTGTTTCTTTTTTTTAAGTGAATAAGTGAACCATACATATTGTCAACATGGGACGGAGATCAACATCATCCACCAAAAGTGGAAAATTTATGAACCCTACAGACCAAGCCTGAAGGGAAGCCTGGAAGAGAGAATTTAAAAAGAACAAAAAACAGCGCATGATGGTACAGCTGCAGTTTTGAAGATGAAAGATCCCAAACAAATTATCCAGGACATGGAGAAATTGGATGAAATGGAGTTTAACCCAGTGCAACAACCACAGTTAAATGAGAAAGTACTGAAAGACAAATGTAAAAAGCTGCGTGAAACTTTTCAACGTATTCTGCGACTTTATGAAAAAGAGAATCCAGATATTTACAAAGAATTGAGAAAGCTAGAAGTAGAATATGAACAGAAGAGGGCTCAACTTAGCCAATATTTTGATGCTGTCAAGAATGCTCAGCATGTGGAAGTAGAGAGTATTACTTTGCCAGATATGCCACATGCTCCTTCTAACATCTTGATCCAGGACATTCCACTTCCTGGTGCCCAGCCACCCTCCATCCTAAAGAAGACCTCAGCCTATGGAACCCCAACTCATGCAGTTTCTATCCTTCCTCTTCTTGGACATGGTGTTCCACGTTTGCCCCCTGGCAGAAAACCTCCCAGCCCTCTACCTGGTCCACCTCCTCCCCAAAGCAAAGTGGGCTTTGCTCTAGATCTTCCCCCTCGTAGGCGAGATGAAGACATGTTGTATAGTCCAGAACTTGCTCAATGGGGCATGATGATGATGTGTCCAGTACTAGTGAAGATGATGGCTATCCTGAGGACATGGATCAGGATAAGCCGATGACAGCAGTGATGACAGTGACACTGACAGATCAGATGGAGAAAGTGAGGGGGATGAATTTGTGCACCGTGATGATAGTGAGAGAGACAATAATGAAGGAAAAAATGTCAGGTCTGAGTGTACGATTTGAAGATATGCCTGGAAAATCAAGGAAGAAAAAGAAGAACATGAAGGAGCTGACTCCTCTTCAAGCCATGATGCTTTGAATGGCGGGTCAGGAAATCCCAAAGGAAGGACGGGAAGTAGAGAAATTTTCAAAGGATGATGATGGAGATGATTCTGATGATTCTGAAGCAGAAAAACAACCACAAAAACAGCATAAAGAGGATCCTCATTCTGATGACCCCTCTATTGCTTCTTCATAGTAGCAGGCTCCCCCGCAGTCTGTTCCTCCTTCTCAGATACAAGCACCTCTCATGCCAGGACCACCTCCTCTTGGACCACCACCTGCTCCACCTTTACAACCTCCTGGACCACCCCCAGGGGTTCCTCCATTTTTGAGACCTCCTGGAATGCTAGGACTCCAAGGGCCTTTACCATGACTTTTACCTCAAGGACCACCACCAGGCCGACCCCCTGGCCCTCCCCCAGGTCCACCTCCAGGTCTGCCTCCTGGCCCTCCTCCTCGGGGACCCCCACCAAGGGTACCTCCCCCTGCACCTCCAGGCATCCCTCCTCCTCTCCCTGGCAATATGTGCCCACCTTTGGTGCCTCCACTTGAACCTACCCCACCTGGGCTTTTCCACCGTCTCCCTTGCCGAATCCGGGGGTGTTGAGTGCCCCACCCAACCTGATTCAGCGACCCAAGGCAGATGATACAAGTGCAGCCACCATTGAGAAGAAAGCCATAGCAACCATCAGTGCCAAGCTACAGATCACTAATCCCAAGGCAGAGATTACTCGATTTGTGCCCACTGCACTGAGGGTATGTCGGGAGAATAAAGGGGCTACTGCGACTCCCCAATGAAAGTCAGAGGATGATTCTGCTGTGCCTCTTGCCAAAGCAGCCCCCAAATCTGGTCCTTCTGACCCTATCTCAGTACAAACTAAGGATGTGTTTATGAAGCTTTCATGAAAGAAATGGAAGGGCCGCTGTGACAGCTTTTGATGTCAGAACAGGCTTCTGTTCACCACAGTGGTTTGTGGAGCAAGAGGCTCTTATTAAATTTAGGTGAAAGAGCTACTTCCACTGTCAGGGTATTTTCTAATTTCAGTTCAAGGAAAATCCTAAAATATAGCCTTGTTCAGAATTTACTGCACATAAGAGGGTATTTCACTCAGAATAGATTGGCTATTGCAGCAGTGCTGCTAACATCCATTTCCTTTCACACTACCATCTTCATCCAGTTTCTTCCCCTTCTCCAGTTCTTTGGAAATTTGTGATCAGGGGAGTGTTAGTTACTTATTTGTTTTGACTCTCTTCTTGTGTGCTGTGGGCACTGGAGTAGAGATTTCTGAAAACCCAGTTTATTTCATCTTGCCTTTTGTGTTTGAGTTATTTTTAATATTTTCCTGTAAATATTTTGTAATAATTTTACTTGTAGTGAAATGGATCACAATGTCATTTCCTAATACAAAGCAGGATATGTGGGAAGAAAATGTACAATTCTTTGATTAAAATTATTCCCCACAGATCTGAACTTTGAGTGTTTCATGGAAAAATAAATAAAATAAATGTTCTACACCAAGAAGAAAAATGTATGAAAAAAAATTCAACATCCCTGACAATCAGGAAAATACAAAACAAAACTACACTGAGAGTTCATCCCGAACTAGATTAGAATAGTAATTATCAAGAATACAACTAACAAATTCTGGCAAGGATGTGGAAGGAAAGGTACACTCATACACTGTGGGTGAGATTACAAGTTAGTACAATCACTTTGGAAAGCAGTTTGGAGATTCCTCAAAAGACTAGAAATAGAACCATCCTATGATCCACCAATCCAATTCCTAAATATTTATCCAACAGAACTAAAATCAGCATACTACAGTGAGGTAGGCATATCAATGTTTATAGTAGCACAATTCACAATAGCCAACTTATGAGACCAGCCCAGGTGCCAACAACAAATGAACTGATTAAGAAAATGTGGTATATATACACAAGAGAGTTTTATCAGCCATAAAGAAGAATGAAATTATGGTACTTAATGGTAAATGGATGGAAATGGAGAGCATCATGCTAAGCAAAATAAGCCAAACTCAGTCAATGGTCAAATGTTTTCTCTCATATGCAGAATACAGAGCAAAGTAAGGGGAGAAAGTGGTCGGGGCAGTGAGTTCCATGAAAATAGAGGGAATATCAGTGGAGGAGGAGAAGGAGATTGAGAGGTGGGGATGAGGAACCAGAAAGTAGAAGAAATGTGGAATGAAACTGATAAAATTATGCTATATACATATATGAGTGTACCACCGTGAATTCCAACTAGATGTGTATCTAAAAATTTCACCTGTATGTGTATCAATTTTTAAAGAAAATAATTTAACAGAAGGAAGCCCAGCAGAGTAGAGGAAAGGAAATGGAGGGTAAAAGGGAAGGAAAGAGGAAGCACTGAGAACTAAAATGGAGAAAATTATATTACATGCAGGTATGATTGTGTCAAAATGAACCCCACTATTTTGTATAACTAATACAAACATTTAATAAAGAAAATAAAAGGTGAAAGGAAAGAATATATATTGAGAAATAGCCAGGAGTCTCTCTTATCTCCTCTAGTACTTTCTGCTCTTCATATTCTACTGTATTTTCTTCATACTATTTATTAAACTCTGATAGACAGCTGACCCACAGTATCTGTAAGGTACTGGATTCAGGATACAAAGATGATAACAAAATTCACAGATGGCCAAATTCTTTTTTGGGGGGTAGGGGGAGTGTACCAGGGATTGAATTCAGGGGCACGTGACCGCTGAGCCACATTCCCAGCCCTATTTTGTATTTTATTTAGAGGTAAGGTTTCACTGAGTTGCTTAGCGCCTCACTTTTGCTGAGGCTTGTTTTGAACTCCTGATCCTCCTGTCTCAGCATCCCAAGCTGCTTGGATTACAGGTACTTACCATCTCACCCAGCCCATATCCTTTATATAAAATGCAAACAACATTACACTTATCTTCTTGTATGCTTTCAATCATCTTTAGATGATTGTTAAACTATATCGTTTAGTTAATAATGTCCAGGGGGGAAAAATCTGTATATATTCAGTACAGACACAACATTTTTACCAATATTCTCCTTCCCTCTTTGGTTGAGTCCACCAATTCTGGACTTGTGTATATGAGAAGTGACTGTATTTCTATTTTGTGCTAACTGAAAGTTTCAAGAGGAAATGAATTATGTCTTATGTAAAGTTCTGGATCCATTTCTGGAAAAGTACCTAGAGAACAGAAGGAATTTTTAAAATATTTTATCAATGAGAAAATGAATTGTTAATTTCAGGGTGAAAGAAGGCTAAGAAAATGAACTTACTTATAAAATCCACTCTAAAAAATCCTGAAGCACCTCCATCAGAATTACTACTTTTAAAAAGTCTTTTTTTTTAAAGAGAGAGAGAAAGAGAGAATTTTTTAATATTTATTTTTTAGATTTCGGTGACACAACATCTTTATTTTATTTTTATGTGGTGCTGAGGATCGAACCCAGCGCCCTGCGCATGCCAGGCGAGCACACTACCACTTGAGCCATGCCGCAAATCAGCTGGGCACAGAATCACGCCACTCAAGCAGGAACAAAACTTTATTTTTGAAAATGCCACCAATACCCCATAGGCGTCAGGCCAGCAAGCCGGTCCACCCACTCGGGTCACTTCTCCCGGAAGGAGGCCAGCACCTCCCCCGAAAACCCTCCTACTATCCTTCCCCAACCAATGGGAACTCTCCAGGAGTCCGTTCCAAAGCAGGCCAAGGTGAACAGCAGGAGTCCAATTTCCATATGAATGTAAATCTTCTCAATGGCTAGCTGGCATCACCTTACAACCAAAGGTGCCATGCATCATAATACTTTGCTGTGGCTCCTAGCAGAGCCACATCCCCGGCCCTAAAGAAGTCTTATCAATAACATGAAGAGAGAGCCTACAGAATGGAAGATTACCACTCCAATCTCATATACAGCAGTGATATCTAGGATATATAAAGAATTCAAAAAACTTAACACCCCCCCCAAAAAAACCCAAATAACCCAATCAATAAATGGGCTAAGAAACTGAGCAGGCACTTCACAGAAGAAGATATACAACTGATCAACAAATATATGAAAAAAAAAGTTCAACATGTTTAGCAAAGAGAAATACAATTTAAAACTACTCTAAGATTTCATCTCACTACAATCAGAATGGCAAATATTAAGAATATAAGCAACAATAAGTGTTGGCAAGGATGTAGGGGAAAAGGTACACTCATACATTGCTGGTGGGACTGCAAATTGGTGCAACCACTCTAGAAAACAGTATGGAGATTCCTTAGAAACTTGGAACAGAACCAGCACTTGGCCCAGCTATCCCACTCCTCAGTTTATACCCAACGGACTTAAAATCAGCATACTACAGTGATGCAGCCACATCCATGTTTATAGAAGCTCAATTCATAATAGCTAGACTATGCAACCAACCTAGATATCTTTCAACAGATGGACAAACAAACTGTAGAATATTACTCAGCCTTAAAGAAGAATGAAATTATGGCATTTGCAGGTAAATGGATGAAGTTGAAGAATATCATGCTAAGTGAAATAATCCAAAAATCCACAAAAATCCAAAGGCCAAATGTTTTCTGATTATGTGGATGCTGATCCATAATGGAGGAGTAGGGCTAGGGAAAAATGGAGGAATTTTGGATTGGGCAGAAGCGAGTGAGGGGAGGAGAGGGAGTGTAAGGGTGGGAAGAATGGTAGGAGAGGGACATCATTACCCTGTGTATATGTATGATTGCAGCACCGGTGTGACTGCATCATGTACAGCCAGAGAAATTAGAAATTGTGCTCCATTTGCATACAACGTATTGAAACGCATTCTGCTGTAATGTATAACTAATTAGAATAAATTTTTTTAAAAAGTCTTCCTTTCATAAGCACAGGTGGTAAGGTTGTAATAATCACAGCTTCATGATGTAAACAATGTTGCTTAAACATGTGCATAAAGTGACTACTAGCAAGAATAATGTAAATATTAATATAATGTATACTAATATAAGTTAAAAAGAAAATTAATTTTAATATGAACATTAATGAGAGAAACAGCTTTAAAATTGTTAAACCAAGATGGGGGGAGACCAATAATCAGAGGACCACCTGAGAAGTCAGCAGTTCTATTTCAAGTATTATAGAAATATTTTATTTCAATCTATGCAAGTTTAAATTTGAGTTTCATATGTCAGGTTCAGTGCACCCATTCTTTTGGCTCTTGGAAAGTTTAATTCAAACCTTTGGGAGCCTTCAAAGCCATGCTGGGCTGGCAAGTGGGATGGAGAATACCTTCAGTGAAGACAAGTTAAGACTCCCAGCTCTGCTCTCTGTCAAAAAAAAAAAAAAAATGATTAAATGCAAAGCCTGCACATGCAGGCATCCATACAGCACCTTCCTGCTCATAGACAGGCGCTCTACCCGGAACGTTTACACAACAGCGCCCTGAGGAGGCGACAAACCAGAAGGTGAAACAAGCATGAACTCAGCTTTCAGCTACTCCAACATCAACTCTGACGTTTGGGGCACAAACCATCGAGGAAACAAAGGGGAAACCCTGAGTCAGGGCTGGCACCACACTCCTGCACACTGGCCCCAGGGATGCGCCTCCAGGGAGAGGGCGGAGCTGACCCTCCGAGTCCCGCCCCCGCCCACGCCCTCTAACTGTCCCTTCGCTGCGCCTTTCCAGTCAGGAAGCCGTACGAGGAGAGTGTCACGTCGGACGCCAGCTGGCTGCCTTCCTCAGCGGCCCACGCTGCGCCATGCTGCCCCTCCGAAGCGTCCTGGCCCGGGCTCTGACCTCGCGAACGCTCGCGCCTCAGGTATGGGCCTCCGGGTGGGCGCGCCCTTTGCCAGGCGCTGGGCTGGGATGGGTGAGCCCTGCGCATGCGTGCCACGCGGTCAGCTCTGTCGGCTGAGGGTCCGCGCCCGTGGAGGAGGGATCCTTGCGGGGCAGGGTCATTTACCCACCGGAGCGAGGCTTTCTCTGGCTTGGGAGCCTGACCGCCCCGAGGTCGCTCCCGAAGAGCTAGCGGTTGCGGCTTTGCCGCCAGCACCTTGGCAGCTGTGGCTCCGGGAGCACTCGCCACTTCGTGGCGGGGCCCAGGCGCCGTCGGCCTCGCGTAGGTGTGGGTTTGAAGAGCCTTCGCTCCGTCCACACTGAAGGTGCTGGAAGAGGACCACCAACAAGGGGTGGCGACCCTACCGGCCTTCTCCATTGTAACGAAGTGCACAGCTTGCGAGCCTTGGTGTAGGCCAGGGTCCCAGTGTGGGGCATCGTGCCCGCCCTCCCTGTGTCCTGCGGTGGTCCCCAAGCCCAGCAGGGACCTGAACCTGAAGACCCTCAAACGTGACCTGCTTCAGCCTTAGATGAGAAAGGTCCACAATGGAGCCAGGGATCAAGCCTGAACTGTGGGCACCTGCTTGTTCCGATTCATCCTAGGGAGTCTTTCCTTTCCATCTTGAGGCTTTTACTCCTTTCTCAGCCAGCAAGATGCTGGGTGTGGGCTTAGCCGCTTCTGGAGACAGACTTTCAGGAGAAGAGTAAGGAAGAGCCATTAATGGCCTTTCACCCCGTGTTAACAACGCAGTCTATTCTGTTCTCTCTAGTGGGGCAGGGCCAAGAATTATTTCTTTGCGACTTTTCTTTTTTACATTTCTAGCAGCATTTTCCTATAAGTGAATTCTTAGTAATTGCTCACAAGAATTAATCCTAACTTGGTGATTAAGGGAGGGTCAAATGGTGAAGATTTCTGCCCCAGCATATTTCTAACTAGCTTTGCAACAAAAAAACCCTACAAAATCTCTTCACTTCCTCACACATACACCCGTCTTTATCACTACTGTGTCCCTTCTGTGTATCCTCTCATTGAAAAATAATACAAATGCCCATTAGTCTACAGCTGATATATCTTACTTGTAATTTTTAGATTGTACATATTAGGTTATTGTTTATTCTATTAACATTATTATAATCTGGTTAAAATGTACAAAAAAAGAATATCTACCTGTGGCAGAGACTGCTGCGGTTGTTTTTGATAGAAAGCTTTGTCCTTTGGGCAATAGGAAAATAACTTAAGAGTTATGACAGTCATGAGTGGAATAAACTCAATTGAAATGATTATATTAAGTCTATACTCAACATACATATTGTAAATAAACATATATAAGAATAAATAAGAACAAAGCCTCCTGTTTCTCTAAACATGCAAGGTGGTCAGTGTAAGCACTAATTTGCCCATAGTTTTGTAGGTACCAAGTCTTCTTTAACAGATTTTTCTGGTATAATTACTTTGGAAATAGGCACCTACTAACCACACTTCATGAGTTTGTAAAATGGAATGCTATATAAGTATCTGTATGTGTGCATTTTTAATATACACATATACATACACAGATGATAATTCTGGCAAGTTATTACCTAGTAAAAAGTAAGTTCACTCAGAAATAGATTTAGAAATTTATATAGTGAGCATATAAATATTTTAACAAATTAATGGTTCTTAAAAAAAATAATTCCCATCAAACCAGTATAACTGGATGCATTGAATGCACTTTACATTGCATCTGTCTTAAGAACCTAATAATGATTCAGAAAATCCTGACTCCTTGAATTTATCTTTTTCAGCACTCATAAAGTCTATCACTATATTACAATTGAGTTAGATAGCACATAGTTTGCTAATGCTTACTTAAAATTCCAGTCTTATTTTTGGCCACTGGTTTATTTCATTTTATGTAGGAAATATTTTGACTTGAAGAGCAATTTCCATGTTTTAAGAAAATAAAAGTGGAATTTTCTATTAGTACTATATTTTAAAATAATTTTGCCTGCCAAAAGCCATGCATACTGAATTTATAAAGTTCTTTCAGATGCATAACTCTACAATATGCTATCAACTAAAAATCAAATATTGGCTGAATAAAGGAAAGCTCTTTCTAAATTTATGGGAATTCTAATTATAGTTCTCCAGTACAGGAATATCATTAAGACACCAATGCCTTCATATGAGCAACTTCTCATGAAACAAATGACTAAAGGTTGTAAACCCTTTCCAGGAAAGCAGCAGATATATATTCTGCGTGATTTTTATCTTTTTAAAATTTATTTTTTCTAACTAGACATGACAACAAAATGCATTTTGATTCATAGTACACAAATGGTGCACAATTGCACAATTTTTCATTTCTCTGGTTGTACACAAAATAGAATCACACCATTTGTGTCTTCATACATGTACCTGTAATGATGTCCATCTCATTCTACCATCTTTCCTACCCTTATGCCTCCTTCCTTCCCTACCACTCTTTGCCTTATTCAAAGTTATTCCATTCCTCCCATCCTGCCACCTCCCAACCCCCCCCCACACACACACACACACCACGCATTATAGATCAGCATCCACTTATCTGAGAAAATATTGGTTTGAGGGGATTGGCTTCACTTAGCATGATATTCTTCAACTCCATCCATTTACCTGCAAATGCCATGATTTTATTCTCTCTTAACACTGAGTAGTATTCCATTGTGTATATATACCAACTTTCTTTATCCATTTATCTATTGAAGGGCATCTAGGTTGGTTCCTTAATTTAGTTATTGTGAATTGTGCTGCTATAAACATTGATGTGGCTGCGTCACTGTAGTATGTTGATTATCAGTCCTTTGGGTATAAACCCAGGAGTGGGATAGCTGGGTCAAATGATGGTTCCATTCTAAGTTTTCTAAGGAATCTCCATACTGCTTCCTAGATTGGTTGCAATACTTTGCAGTCCCACCAGCAATGTACGAGTGTGCCTTTTCCCCCACATCCTTACCAACACTTGTTACCTGTATTCTTAATAACTGGCATTCTGACTAGAGTGAGATGAAATCTTAGTTTTGATTTGCATTTCACTAATTGCTGGAGATGTTGACCATTTTTCATATGCTTGTTAATTGACAGTATATCTTTTGAGAAGTGTCTGTTCAGTTTCTTAGCCCATTTATTGATTGGGTTATTTATGTTTTTGGTGCTAAGTTTTTTGAGTTCTTTATATATCCTGGAGATTAGTGCTCTCTCTGATGTGTGTGTGGTAAAAATTTCCTCCCATTCTGTAGGCTCTCTCTTCATCTCACTGATTGTTTCTTTTGCTGACAAGAAGCTTTTTAGTTTGAATCCATCCCATTTATTGATTCTTGATTTTATTTCTTGCACTTTAGGAGTCTTATTCAGGAACTTGTGGCCTAATCCAACATGATGAAGATTTAGGCCTACTTTTTCTTCTTTTGGGCATAGGGTCTCTGGTCTAATTCCTAGGTCCTTTATCCACTTTGAGTTGAATTTGTGCATGGTGAGAGATGAATTTCCAGTTTTCCCAGCACCATTTGTTGAAGAGGCTATCTTTTCTCCAGTATATGTTTTTGGTGCCTTTGTCTAGTATGAGATAACTGTTTTTATGTGGGTTTGTCTCTGTGTTCTCTATCTGTACCATTTGGTCTAACCAGTCTATTTTGGTGCCAATACAATGATGTTTTTGTTACTATTGCTCTGTAGTAGAGTTTAAGATCTGGTATTGTGATGCCACCTGCTTCACTCTTGCTAAGTATTGCTTTGGCTATTCTGTTCTCTTATTTTTCCAGATGAATTACATGATACCTTTTTCTATGAGGAATGTTATTGGAATTTTGATTGAAATTGCATTAAATCTGCATAGTGTTTTTGGTACTATGGTAATTTTACAATATTAATTCTGCCTATCCAAGAACAAGGTAGATCTTTCCATATTCTAAGATCTTCTTTAATTTCTTTCTGTAGCGTTCTATAGTTTTCATTATAGAGTTCTTTCACCTCTTTCATTAAGTTGATTCCCAAGTATTTTTTTTTTGAGGCCACTGTAAATGGAGTAGTTTTCCTAATTTCTCTTACCAAAAGAAAAAATAGTGTACCACAATCAAGTGAGGTTCATCTGAGGGATACAAGGTTGGTTTGACATAGAGAAATCACTAAATGTAATTCATCATCCCATCAATAGACTTAAAGATAAGAATTATATGATCATCATAATAGATGCAGAAAAAGCATTTGACAAAATACAGCACCCCTTCATTTCGAAACACTAGAAAAACTAGGGAAAATGGAAACATCTCAACATTGTAAAAGTTATCTATGCTAAGGCCAAGGCCAACATCATTCTAAATGGAGAAAAATTGAAAGCATTCCCTCTAAAAACTGGAACAGGACTGCCGTCTTTCACCACCTACATTTAACATAGTTTTTGAAACTCTAGCCAGAGCAATTAGAAAGACAAAAGAAATTAAAGGGATAAAAATAGGAAAAAAAGAACTCAAACTTTAACTTTTGGCTGACGACATGATTCTATACTTATAGGATCTGAAAAATTCCACCAGAAAACTTCTAGAACTAATAAATGAATTCAGTAAAGTAGAAGGATATAAAATCAACACCCGTAAATCAAATGCATTTCTGTACATCAGTGTTGAATCCTCTGAAAGAGAAATTAGGAAAACTACCCTTTTTACAATAGCCTCAAAAAATGATATTTATCTTTAATCTCTTCATAACAAAAAGTCTACAGAGAATTGACAAGTACAAACATAGATTTGGTAATAACATAATAAATTCTCTCTAAAATCTTTAAATTTGTCTTATCTTTCTTCAGGTGTGCTCATCTTTTGCTACAGGCCCCAGACAAAATGATGGAACATTCTATGAGTTTTGTACCTATTCACTTAAACCCTCAAAGATGAATGAGTTCATGGAAAACATCAAGAAAAACATGCATCTTCGGACAGCTCACTCTGAATTGGTTGGATGTTGGAGTGTAGAATTTGGAGGCAGAATGAATAAAGTGTTTCACATTTGGAAGTATGGTAGGAGTCATTCCACTGAAGTGTTTGCTATAGATTTTCATTCTGTTCCATGTTTCATGAAATTTAGTTCTTAAATCTATATTTTAAAACTATATTTATAAATCTATATATTTATAGATATATACAGGTTAAGTAAAATCTTAATTTAAAAAGGAATACAGTACCAAAAAGTAAGTTCAGTGATTACTCTCACCAGTGGTCTACTTCTTGCTCAAAGTCTTATATTACCATAACTTGGAAAACATTAATTCTCATATATGAAATCATCAAATTATAAACTAGCTTTAACACTCAGAAAATTTAGAATGGTTTATTACAAAGATGGTTGATAAAAATTTTAAGGTGGGGTTTGAAAAAGCCCAAACGTGTTAAGATTACAAAAGGAAAGAGGAAGTCTAATAATTTAAAAATTTAGGGCTAGTAAGTAAATTTCGATTTAGAGAGGATCACAGATTTTAAACTTCATTCAACCATGAGATTTAATATTTCCATTATGTTTAGAGACCATTTTTTGTTTCATTTCTTACACCCCAGAGTTTCAAGGAATTTACTTTCATACTTCTCAAAAGGAAAAGGAATCAGTTCTTCCCATGTCACACTGACCTACCCCTGAGGAAGGAAAAGAAGTTTCAAGAGTCACCAGAATGTTTGTTTCTCCACAATCTAGTCTGTTAGGGTAACATCAGGACTTGTGGATATCCAAAGACCTGGTAATAATTTTATTTACAATTTGATCATCAGTGTCCAGATTAATATTCATAAATGTTTTATTATGAAAAATTCTACACTTAACTATGGGTAAAGTGTAGAGGTTTTACCTAGTGTAGTAAAACAAGCCCCATTAAAACACAACTTGTGCTTTAGATGTGCTACAAGTTAAATCATGGCCAACTATGAAAACTAATGAAGTCCTGATCTACCTCACATAAGCTGTGAGATAGGTATTATTCATTATCACCATCATAAACCATATAAAACTTTTACCATTAGTTTTACACATTGCTAAATTTTACACATTACCTCACTTAAGCTGTGAGATAGGGGTTATTCATTATCGCCATTATAAACCATATAAAACTCTTATCATTCGTCTTATAAGGTCTTCATAGTAAATACAGTACTAGGCCCATATGTGGGTAAACGTTGATACCTGTTGGAATAACTTAGAAGAAAAATAAGTGCTGGGGGGAAAATGGCTGGTAATAAGTAAGAGAATCAACACTATTTCTTTGAAGGCTCTTTGTTCAAAGGAGAAGAGACTCACCAAATACATTTTAATTTCATTTATTCTAATTTGATTCAAGGTTTATCTTAACCTGAGCACCTGCCATCACCAAAGAAAAGTCTTCTTTCTCTGAACTAGCACCATCACTTAAATGCCTCAACTGAATTAATTAATCCACAAATGTTGATATTAACTGGGTGCTAAACATTGTTCTAAGCTCTTTTTGTGTATTCAGTTAACCTTCACAACAATGTTATATTCTCTCCATTATACAGACTGAAAAACGGAATGCAGAAAGATACAGTAACTTACCTAATTCACACAAGCTTCTGCAAAGTCATAGAACCCATGAAGCCAATTCTGAGACATTTGTATTTCTATTCCCCTTAAGCCCATGAACAACTTGAGAACAGATGTCACATCTTTTTGTGTTGGTATCTCCAAAGGCATAACAATGTTCCTCTATGCTGCAGGTGAATGTTGTTTGGGTGAAATCCAGAGAAGCATAGATGATTTTAAGTTGTAAATGTTTCTTTTTTTTAATTCTTTTCTCCCATAGAGAATTTTGCTCATCGAACTGCAGTTCAGAAAGCCTTGGCTAAAGATAAGGAATGGCAAGAACAATTCCTCATTCCAAATTTGGCTCTCATTGAAAAGCAAGAGAGTGAGATTACTTACCTGGTGCCATGGTGCAAATTAGAAAAGCCTCCAAAAGAGGGTAAGTCACCTTCCTTCTTCACCACTTAGAATTTAGATGAATGAAATACTAAAGATCTTAAGTGATAAAAGGTAAAGTTCCACTGGCAAACAAGGAAGTTAATCCTTTGTTTTATGGGAACATACTGTGGTTATTAAGATGAAACTAAGTTGAACCTTCCAGCTTATGCTTAAAATGAGAATTAAATAATGAGGAATTTTTCCAAATTGAAATTTTACACATTGCTAAGTTTAGCTGTTACAGAAAAAGTCTACATAGTCAGTTAAAGTTGAGAAATTGAACATTAGAAGTAGGGACCACATGTGGGAAAATGAAGAATAATTTTAAGATAATATAAATATTTAAATAAGAATATTTTCCACAAAATATAATTAATCTTAAGTCATTAGTACACTTTTGCTTTATAAAATTAACTATTTGAGGGGGATGAATTAACTGAATCTACCAAGCTATATCACTATAGTTTTTGTGTCTAACTTTTGTGTCTTCCTCTTTCTTCTCAGTTTGAAAATAATTCCTTAAGATATATCTTCTTGCTGATTTCTCTTCTTGATGATTTAAAGAAACTATTGCTTCAATCCAGTATTAAACCAAGGTCAGAATAGAAAAATCAATTTAGATTTATTTTATTCCCAACTCTATGTTTTTAGATTACACTACAAAGAAACTTGAAAAGAATTATTTAGATCCTACTTAGATCTGTCAGTACTATCTAGATAAAATAGTTGATTCCTCAGACAGTGTCTAACATTGGTTCTCTTCCTCTTTTTTATTAACATGAGTAATCTTTGCATGTTTTCCTGTACCTTTCAAATCTACTTGTCTCTAGTTTCTTTCTACCAGTCCTTTATTTCTGTCCAGAAGATAAAATACATTTCAACTACATACTTGGATATTTAGGGACAATGAAATCTCATTAGGTTTGTTTGGGGTTTTTTTCCTCCAAAATTCAGAGACATTACTTTATTTTCATTGTTTTCTATGTTCTTTCTGTTAGAAAAAGAGTCTTACAGGAGGGAGAAATATAAATGTAAAAAAGTATAAATTGGAAAGAAGAATGAAAATATAGGAGACATTGGAAAATTATTTTATTCTTTTCTGAAAGTATAGGCTTAGCTCAAAAATCCTATTTCATTATAAATTCTTAATATCTGTTTTATTAATAGATTTTTATATTAAAATATTTCAGATCATAGTTTATAAATTTATAACTCCAGACTTTTTATCATCTGCATGATAACCAAAGCAAAGAAAAATAATGCAAATACAATAAATATGTCTATGTAACCATATATGATCCTCTAAATCTGTATTTGTAGATTAGTTTTCCATGGAAACAAGACAGACATGATTAGAAAATGCTGGAATGTCTTCTGTAAAAAGTCCTTTTTCTTTCTATTTTAGGAGTCTATGAATTGGCTTCTTTTCAGATGAAACCTGGCGGCCCAGCGCTGTGGGGTGATGCATTTAAAAGGGCAGTTCATGCCCATGTAAATCTAGGCTATACAAAATTAGTTGGTGTTTTCCATGCAGAATATGGAGCACTCAACACAGGTATAGTTATCTGTTTCATCTATAAAATTTCAGTGGTGATCTACTAATAAGTTCCTTGGATAAGTTTCTCTCTCTCATACTATACATTTTATTTTTTATTGCCAAATTTTTGTATTTTTGTCAATTTTAAGGGTTGAAAAAACCTGTGTCACATCTTTTTATTTAGAATATTAACATCTTTATGAAGCCTTTTCAAACACAAAAATGCTATTTTCCTGATATCAAGATGATTAAATTTTAATAGGTGCCAGAATCTCAAGAAATATCCTATTCCTTTTAAATATTTTTTCTTCTGAATTTTTTTATTCATTTTTGAAATAGCATTTCTGGGGAGATTGTTTCTGAGTAAAAACATAATTTATTTATTCATTCACGTATTAATTTATTTATACTAAAGTTCCTCCATAAAAATTCACCCATTTCCCACTATATAAACATATTTGGGACATGTATTTATATACATGTATGTACATATCCATTGGTAAATTTGTAAATATAAATTTCTTTAATAAAATACATATTTGGAGTATTTAACTTTTAAATGTATTTTTTTGTGTGCATAGCCCTGGGGATTGAACCCAGGACCATGCACATGCTAGGCAATGCTCTACCACTGGACTATATCCCCATCCCAGAGTATTTTAACTTTTAAATTTGAAAGATATTACCATCAGAATTCAAGATTTTTTTTTGACAAATTCTGAAAATACTGGTAAAGCTTATCTGAAAAGACAGATGACAAAGAATAGCTAGTAAATATTTGAAAGACTGATAATACACAGTTACCTTTTATCTTCTCTATTTTATGTACAACGGAAATCTCAAACCTAATATAGTCAGTGCTGAGCTTCCAACTCAACACAGAAAATTCATCTTCTAGTAATATAGTTAAATATCTCTTATCTGAAATGCATGGACCAGAAGTATGTCAGATTTTTGATTTTTGGATTAGGAATATTCAGCCTGTTTATCATAAGAAAATGGTCATAATATACAAAAACAGATGTATATTTGTTGGAAAATAATGGAGGAGAAAAATTATTATAAAAATTATACTATATTCTAAAATATCAAGACTTTAATAGATTTCAATGAAAAAATTTAATTCATAGAATTGCTAAAACTTTATGTAGATTAACTTATTTAAAAATATGAATGGGGACTATATTCCTAAGCTAAAAATGAAAACAAAAAATGAAGAAAAAAAATTGATGACTTTATTATAAAAAGGCTCAAACTCTCTATATGTGGTACAAATCATTATAAGTTAAATTCAAAAGCAAAAAGGAAATGAAAATTTATGTAAAGGTAGTAACACATATGACAAATATATATTAAAGAAGAGGCAGATCAAAAATAGTAAGCAGATATCACTTTTTACTTAATGTAGACTTGCTTATATGGGTATAATGTTAGGTCAGGAGTAAATAAGTACTCATATAATATAAAGGGTTCACATTAATCTTTCCTTCCCAAATTGGGCCATATAAATAAAAAATTATTTTCATTGTCTTTGGCAGTATTCTAGAAAATATGCAGGAGTGCATATATCTATAAGAGCTTTCAGTTATATACGAAAGAAATTTGAAAGTATATAGTCATATTTGAATGATGAGATTAAAGGTTACTGAAAGTCTTTTAATCTCTGATATTATGTATGTATAATCTTTATAACTTTTTTATTCTTTTTTTATTAGTTGTTCAAAACATTACAAAGTTCTTGACATATCATATTTCATACATTTGATTCAAGCAGATTATGAACTCCCATTTTTACCCTATATACATAATGCAGATTCACATTATAACTTTTTTATTCTTAAATTCATTTTCAGTGTCCTAGGAAAATGTGGCATGATGAGTGTAAATCAGTACAGCTTCTTTTTAGGTTTATCTTCCATTTTAGGAAGACAGTGTATAATACATATAATATATAGACAGTATAATATATACACTATTTGAAAATTTAAAATATATGTATATAAGATATACTCCTTGGATCTCTCACTTTACATTTTAGGAGATTTTGTTAAGGAAATAAACAGATACAAACAACCTGGATTTGAATCCCAGCACCATTGCTTAGTAATTTTGTGACCTTGGGTAAGTTATCCTCACTGGGCCTTAGTTTCCTCATCTATACAATGGTGATAGTAATAACCTACCATATAGAGTATTATGAGGACTAAATGAGTTAACACATGAAAAATGTTTAAAATCAAGTAAGGTATTACACATGTGAAATCCCAGCTATCAGGAGACTGAGCCAGGATGATTACAACTTCAAGGCCAGTCTGGGCAACTTAGCAAGATCCTATCTAAAAATAAAAATAAAAAGCACTACAAAGATAATTCAGTGGTAGAGCACATGCTTAGCATGCCCAAGGGCCCACAGGTTCCATCACTAGAGACAAACACATTCCAGGCAATTAAATGTTCGTAATAGTAGTCACCATCATCATAATTATAGATATATACATAGGTGTGTTCAAATGAAATTTATGTAAATATTGTTTATATAATAAATAATGTGGTATGATCTTCTTTATGTAATATAGTATGTGATATAGAAATATGCAATATATATTTGTAGTATAAAATATATGCATAGATATAAATATATGTATAGATATGTCTATAAATATTCATATATTTCATATACATAACAACATATATATAATATGTATAAGTATGGAAAGACATAAACCAAATATAAAACTAGTTATTTCTGGGTAGTACAGAAATGATTTCTAGCTTCTCTTTGTGTTTATCTGCATTTTTCTATACCTCTACTTTTTATTACATTGCAATTATTAAAAAAATGTATAAATAATTATGCACAAGAATATTTATTCCAGAATTTTATAGAATAGTGAAATATTGGAAATAATCTAAATGGCCAACAGTAAAGATTAGTATTAAAAGTTGCTGTGTATTATGAAGGAATCCATATCATCATTAAAAAATAATATTATTGCCACAGAAGATAATCACTGTTAATTTTAAAGAATCTGTTAGTAAGCATAAAATATACAATAGACCCTAAGTTAACTTTTAAAGGAAATGCCCTAGGGGTTTTCTCTAGGTAGTTAACATTATGCTATTTTTTGTTTTCCCATTTGTTTCATATAAATTTTCTATAATAAACACAATTTTTTATAACCTTGGTTTTTTGCAATAAAGTCAACTGTAGTGGGAAGTCATGAAATTTGAGTGTGTCTTTAACTGTCTTAGCTTACTTTCCTTTTCCAGCTTTCTGTTTTTACACCAAAAAAAAAATAAGAGAGAGAGAGAAAAAGAGTTTGATGAATTCATGCATAAATTTCTTTCTCAAGTCTCTGATTCCTTTGAAATCTTATCATCTAAATATTTACTTACTGACATTTTAATTTAAAATAATAGAATATTTTTTACTCAGTCTAATTTTAAGAATTATTCTTTTGCCCATGGCATTTTTGTCAATGTCATACTCTTTAGAAACAATTTTGGTTTATTTCTGCAGTTCATGTTCTGTGGTGGAATGAGAGTGCAGATAGTCGTGCAGCTGGGAGGCATCATTCCCATGAGGATCCCAGAGTCGTGGCAGCTGGTAAGCTATTTCACTAGGCATGGGTTATTTTTACAACAAACTTGATTTGCTCAATAACTTTATATGCCTTCTTATGAAATGTTTTTCCAGTTCGGGAAAGTGTCAACTACCTAGTGTCTCAGCAGAATATGCTTCTGATTCCTGCATCATTTTCACCATTGAAATAGTGTTCTACTGAAACACAAAAGATTTCATTAATTTCATTAATAAAATGTGTCTGCTAATGGTGCTTAAGTTCTCCCAAGAGAATTATTCTCACTTTTATTTTAAGGAGGTGATAAGTTAATTTACTATGTACCTTGCATTTTATGAAGCTCTCCCTTGTTTGTCACCACCACTTTAGGAAGTGAAGAGTTCATTTTGCCCATGGGATTTCAATATCTGTCACACATTAAAAATATCTACCATTTGGAAAATAATGTTATTTGGTCCTAAGATTAAAAATCTTTGAAGACTCTTTGGTTTACATGCTGAAATGCCTTCATTTATAATTAATTTTACTAATATTTACTTCATTCTGCATTCTACTTAACAAAGATACTTGCCACTATTTCAAGATCCTGATTTTTCATTCATTTCAGAGGATGTCTTCTGTATGTTAACAAACCTTTATTCAAATACTAATGTTACGTTTCCATGCTTGAAACAATAGTTTTAAATTATTAATATACATTGTCAAACTTTTAATCGTGTCTGTTTTCCTGAGAGATTTTCCAAATTTTGGTCAAGTAAAGTTTATTTTGTAATATCAAATGGTATTCATGAGAATATTAAACATATTTATTTGTCATGGAAAAGTACATTATCATTTGTGTCATCTGTGTTAATTATGGTCTCACATTAGCTCTATCGTCACTGACTTGGAAAATAAAATTATTAGGTCCTAGTATTTAAAGTCTTTGAAGATTCTTTGGTTTGTATGCTGAAATGTCTTCATTTATAATTAATTTTACAAATATTTACTTCATTTTGGATCCTACTTAACATAAGATGCTTGAGATATCTTTGTTTGAATGTGATCTTCATGGATATGGAAATGTTTGACCTAATAAAAGCCTACCTGTATATTCTGATTATTTTTCTAAGTTTTATATTTTTATCATCTCTGAAGCTTTTGCTTTAACAGTATGCTACCAAACCCAGGATGAGACTTCTTTAGTACTTCCACAGATGTGCTACAAATTTAGTTTTTGTTTTGAGTGCTTACATCTTAAAAGATATTTCATACTTCCAAGTCTCCTCATAGCCTGTATTTACAACTATATTATTTTAATTTTTATTGATTTTATTATGTTAATTTTTAACATGTATTAAAAATATAACATAATGAATTATGTCTGAGATAAAATTGAAAAACAGGAAGTATGTCACTTCTCATTGATTAAGCCCTCAGAAATCCAAAGGACAGATTAATTTCATAGTAAGGCAAAGAATACTCTTTGACTCTGGTGGTAAAAACCTATCAAAGACATTAGAGCCATTAGCTCTGAGTTATATCTAAGAGTTTTCTTTCTTGACACTCCTTTGAAAAGACTTCACATAGGAAACTGGGTGGTGATGGTAGTATTAATTGCAGTCACTGTGGACAGATTTTCTCTCTAATGTGAGACAAGCTCCTATATCCAAACCATTGGGGTCATGGAAGCGTACATCTGCCTCTGCCTTTCCCTTTTCCATACATCTTGAGATAAGTTTGAACACTTGCTGGTAAGAGCCAGTCATTCTTTGCTTATACACATACCAGTTTATGGCCTTGATGGAGATTTATAGACAGGCAGTGTTATTAACATACACTCAAAATAGGAAGATAGCAGGCTTTACTCCACTGATGAACTTCAATCATCCCTGGCATGAGAGTAACTATAATGGTCTGCTTCTGTTCTGCTCAAGAGTTCTATGGGTCCTGGACCTTGGGGAAATGGCACAAAGGAAAGCTGGGAAGCAATAATAGAGATAATTTTTGAGGCAGCCATGTAAGGTACTTCATTTTCCAGTGGTATAAATTGACTTTAAGAATTATTCTTTTCCTTAGTCTTCCTTAGTTCCTGATGGTCCTTCAAAACCCAGAAGGAAAAGAAAGGAATATAGGCAGTTTTGATACCTCTGTTATTCCAGTCCTTCTTGGGCCCATGCCAAAGGCCTGAATACTTCTTGAGTCCCTAGGATCAACTGGAAGTCTGACTTTGGGAGAAAGAGTAAGTAGGAGATGACAAGCATTCCTTGAATGAGCCAAATTTAAAAAAACACCTTACAGATCAAAGTTTGACCAACTAGAAGCTTTTTCATTTAAAGTAATATTTGCATTATACATGACATATTTGTACATCATGCCTTTCTCTGAAATTCATGCTCATTATCACTCCAGCACATTCTTACCATCTAAAGTCATTGAGGACTACTAACCTAGAGACTCAGCTGACCAAGGTGTTGGGAAGAAAATTATAAAAAAGCATTCTAGAGCATCAGCTAAGTATTCACAGTGTACTATGATGTCTGGAAACTATAAGGCTGTTAAAAAAAAATTTCCACAGTCAAAATAGGCTCAGTCGTCCTAGGACTCTCCTCATGAATCCATGTATTAGAGTCCATCTGTGAGAAAGGATCTAAAACACTTTATGTACATCATTTCACTTAATCCTAACAACAAAGTTTTATGAGCAACATTAATATTATATTTTATACAAACAAGAACTTTCAAAGGATAATGGGTTGCCTCTGGTCAAGCAACTAGTAAGTGACAGAAGTCAAATTTGAATCCATACTTAGTTTCATTCTAGACCAGCCTGCCTCAAACTTTTAGCTGAAAATTGAATATTCACGATAGCTCTCGCCATCATGTCTAGTTAGGGATAACATTCTAACTTTGTAGAAACATCAAGCCATAATCTGACAATCCCCCCAAGGGGTGCACTATTTGTAGGCCTTCAACTCTTCTAATCAATGATGATAAAGCATGGGCTACAATTAGTAAAGAGTTACCTTTTGGCTATGATCTGCATATATGTCTTCACCAGGTAATCCGAGATGTTCCTTCCCGTCAGATTCTAAAGGACATCTGCAGTGTTCTTGTTTTCTCTGTCATCACATAAAAATCAAGCATATGTGTCTTATTAGACAAGAATTGGCACAGAAAACATATCAAGGGCTACAGTGACACATGTTCTTCCAACACATGCCATTATATGACTGGAGCCCTAACCACAGGGCCCAGGCATCACCCTCCACCAACCATCACCAAGATCTGGTCCATGCTTCCCTCAGTACTGGTCATTCATGTATAGCATGCCAAGATCTTCCTTGGGGAATTACTCTAAATAGCTAAAAAATAAGCACTGAGATGTGATTTTTCTTTACCAACAAGAGATGTTAAGGAGCAGAATTACAAACTATGCCTATTGATTTTTTGTGTTCATTGGGATTATACTGATGACTGGATTAGCAGTTATTTTAGGGTGGTAATCATGACTTCTCACATCCACTTAAAATTGCTTATCCTTACTCTACAACCTATATGCTGATAAAATTGCAGAGAGCAATCACAATCAATACCATTCCTGAAATTGTCAGGAAAAAAAAAATGTCTCAAATGTCCTTCCCAAAGTTAGAATATCAGATAATGACAGAACTGATAAGGCCTACAAAAGTTTTCTGGTTCAGCCTCCCTAATCCAGAAGTGAAGAAAGAGGTCTATGTGGGCTGGGGATATAGCTCCCTTGCATGCACAAGGCCCTGTGTTCAATCCCCAGCACCACAAAAAAAAAAAAAAAAAGAGAAAGAGGCCTACGTGTTCAATTTCACATGTAGAAGGCCCATAGCTAATTTGTGGTAGTTAGATGTTGGACCTGTGACAGTCTCCTATGGCTCCACCACTTTGAGACAGGCCATAGCATGTCTTCCATAGCCCATTCATCCAGAGTATTTTGCTCGGATTTTAACTAAAACAAACCCATACTGATCTCAAGTACAGAAAAAAGTTAAGTTCCCTCACACAGAGGCACAGTGTGGTCCAAAACTCCTCCCCTCAAAGCTTACATGCTTTTTAAGATCACAGCTGAAACATGACATGATATTTCATTCATTCCTGATCACAAACAGAAACTACTAGCCCACCCCTCCATTTGCTCAGTTATACACTAAAACACTACAACCAAAGTCAACAAAAGCATAGGTACAAATATCCTCAGAAAGAAGGAGTTTTTATATACAATGAACAACAGGGGATGCAGTAGGACTAGAGGTAATGAACTAAAAGGAGGGATAATGGGAAATGAGGAAGAGGGAGACAGAGGAGTCAGATGACACAGGCCTGTTCAATGTGCTAAAAATCTTCTGGAGAGTGACAAGACTCACTTCAGTTTTGAAAATGAGTACAGAACTGGAGGAAGAAAGGGGATGAGAGTGAGCTATAGTCTGAATGTCTGAATCTTAACCCCCAAAGTTGTGGGATTAGGAGGTGGGATATGTGGGGAGGTGATTAGGTCTTAACAGGATTAGTGCCCTTATAAAGATGGACCCAGAGAGTGCCTTGCCCATTACAACATGTAAGGATACAGCAAAGCAGCAAATATATAAAGAGCAGATCTTTACACCAGACACCAAATCTGCCAGCATCCTGATCTTGGACTCTGCAGCCTCCAGAAGTGTGAGAATAAATGTTGTTTATAAACCACTCATCTTATTGTGTGTTGTTAAAATAGCAGCCTGAGTGGACTAAGACACAGTGCTTGGTATAGGAAAGCTAGGTTGTTTAAAACACCCCAGGAGATTTTATCTCAGACTTAAGCTCTGAATTACTGAGAAAACATCAGCAAGTCACTTGCCCTCTCTCTAGGCTTACTTTCTTCACTAGTAAAATTAAAATATGACTTATTTCATTGAGTTGTACCTATGTCTCTTCCAGTTCCAGAATTCTATAAAGAGCCACAATATTTATGTTATTTTCATATGTATTGAATAATCCATTAAATGAATAATTTTGAAGTTTGTTATCTTTATTACTCTGCACTAAAAAATGACAAAATCATGGAATTTGCAGGGAAATGGATGGCATTAGAGCAGATTATGCTAAGTGAAGCTAGTCAATCCCTAAAAAACAAATGCCAAATGTCTCCTTTGATATAAGGAGAACAACTAAGAAAAGAGCAGGGAGGAAGAGCATGAGAAGAAGATTAACATTAAACAGGGATGAGAGGTGGGAGGGAAAGGGAGAGAGAAGGGAAATTGCATGGAAATGGAAGGAGACCCTCATTGCTATACAAAATTACATATAAGAGGAAGTAAGGGGAAAGGGAAAAAAACAAGGGGGAGAAATGAATTACAGTAGATGGGTAGAGAGAGAAGATGGGAGGGGAAGGGAGGGGAGGGAGGATAGTAGAGGATAGGAAAGGCAACAGAATACAACAGACACTAGTATGGCAATATGTAAAACAGTGGATGTGTAACCTATGTGATTCTGCAATCTTTATATGGGGTAAAAATGGGAGTTTATAACCCACTTGAATCAAATGTATGAAATATGATATGTCAAGAACTATGTAATGTTTTGAACAACCATCAATAAAAATTAAAAAAAAATAAAAATAAAGTTCCTTAACTAAATAGAAAAGCCAAACTACTAACACAGTACCCTCTTGTAGTGCAAACTTTCAAAAGATGACTGGTGAGAAAAACTTAAATACCCATGGGCACGTCCTAGTCAGATTTCCCTCAATCCCAACACAGTTTCAAACACTTAACATTTGAATTTCATTCAAAGTTGTCAAGGCAGAGTCTCTTCCTTCATTTAGTCTCCAACACACATCAGTGGTGCTCTTCATCAACACAGAACTCTTCACATCAGGTGCAGTGTCTCTTTTTTCTTTGTACCCAGGAAGTTGAAAACATGCCATCACTGGACTCATAATTGCCTACCTATTCTCATGGTCTTTACTCAGTGATCTGACTTACATTCCCCCACCAACATACTTGGAATCCTGAGTCATCACTGAATTTATATAGGCCTTAAAAAGAGATTCTGATGGACAATATAATAAAAATATGAAACTCTTAAGAAGAAATTGATTATTATAAAAAGTTAATGTATGATATTTTCAGGTTTCACGGGAAGAATTAAACAAAACTTCAGATTATATATAATGAAAGCCTTCTGTAACAGGTAGGTGAAAGACTTGGGAAAAGTGGAAGAAGGAGAAAGCATTTGATCAGTAAATATAAAGTGCTACATAAATCTTAATGTTCTAAAGCATTAAAAATGGTCTATAATGATTTGCTGCCCAGGATGTTAGACTCTCCAAATGTTTACTCCCAGATGTTCTGAGTAAGTTACTATAGTTACTCTCTTTAAAATAAAAAATAGCTCAAAGGGCAAATGATGATGACAATGTGGCATGTAGCTGATAAATTTAGTGTATCAGAAATCAAAGCAGGTGACAAACATAAGAAGCCAGCCATGGAGAATCTCGTGGCCAACATGGCATTAATGGGTTGAGTTTCTCCATATTTTAGGTCCCAAAGCAAAGGTGTTTTGGAGAGGGTATTGGGTATTCAAGAGTTCCTGGGAGCCTATGACTTCAGAAGCATTATTACTGTAACTACAAGCAAATTCAGTAATTCATTCAAATCAGGAATTGGGAGGAAGAAATGTTTTTCTACATAGAATAATCTACTAAGCACTTTCTGGGAGCCAGGTTTTAAAATCAAAATGAATAAAATATAGAAACCACCTATGAAGAACTGAGACTCTGCCCATATATTTGGCATCAAGGTAATATAGAATACTCCAAACTAGAGGTTTTATAAATATGTATGAATGTATGTGTACATGTGTGTGTATTAAATATCAGTATATTAAAATCAGTATTTAGAAAGGGCTTTCACAATTATTCATTATCAACATACATCAGGATTTTCCTGGAAAAGGTATACAGATTTTATTGACCAAGCTGTTGCATTGAAAATAGAAAGCACAAACAATAATGGGTATAAGTAACAAACACAAAATAAACTGTGCTCTATAGCTCTGGGAAACACAGCCTAAGCTTGGAAAACAGAGTTTGAAGAAAGCAAATGAGCTAATAAATACGTGAGTTCATGTGTGCGTGCATGCATGCGTGTGTATATGAATTTTGTATAAAAAAGCTTCCTTTCTCTTCTGTATAACTGGCATACTTCCCTGTCAGCAGAGCCATTAATCTTACAGGACTGAAAATAAAAAGCTTGCCTAACAACATTCATATAATTCCTTTGTTCTTAATTTAAAGCACTAGATTGCTATGGAGTTAAAGGTATTTTTGTCTAAAGAATACAAACTAGCTAATAAGTACAGCTTAACAGATAGCAATTATGAGAATCACATTGTACAGAAATCAAGTTTGTGGAAGTTTATGCAGTGTAGGAAAGCCCTGTGATGAACATGAAATTAAAGCACATTTCTAAAAATTTAATAATCATAGATTTTTATTGAGGGCAAATTACTTTACCTAAAACACATATGGTTGTTCCCCACAACAGTATTAAACCACAATGCAAAGAAAAGACCACTGACTCCAATTTTGAATCAAATTAAAGCAAGCTTATATTTGTGTACACAGAAGCTAGCCAAGACTGTCTCTCCCAAAACCCTGGACTAGAGATCAGTACCCCAGCTCTCTAGGAACATAGTTTTATAGCACAAAAAGTTGCAAAGAGGGGTTGTTAACTTACAGATAACAGGATTTAGACAAGCATAATACAAAGGCATATAGTAGGTTAATGATCTGCATGGCTTAACATTTCAAGGTAGGGAAAAAATTTAGATCCCAACATCAAAATTTATAAGACGCCACTGAGGTTTCAGAGAGGGTTGTTATCTGGTCATGGGGAGCCGGGATTTACGAAGTGCCACTAAGGTTTTAGAGAGGGTTGTTATCTGGTCAGGGAAAGCCAGGCATGGGTAAGTTCAAAGCATGGGAAGGAATTCCAAACAAGTTTAGAAATCGTAGTATTTATAGTAAAACAGAAATTAACTTTCCATGACTTTGTGATAAGATGGCTCCTAATCTTAAAATGGAATTAGGCTGGGTTCATCAAACAGCAGTTAGAGATATTGGCTAAAGTACTCACCAGAAAACTAGAACTGTTATTTCAGTAGTTCTCTATACTTTGCATGCAGTAGTAGCTTGCATAGGGGCCTGAGCCACAGCTGGTAAAACCCCTTCCACTGTGCAATTCTTGACTCTATTCTTTTGACCCTCAGCACAGTGATCACCCTTGATCTACTTGAACCCTCCTCTCCCCTGGGCCCAGAAGACAAACACGTACCTGACAATCATATACTGCTCATTGTACATCCAGGGCTGAAGTTCCAGGCTAGGGTACTTGCCAAAGGGTGGCACAATCAGGCTGAACACCAGGGCAATGCAGACAAACACAGCTGGCAGGACAATCTGTAACCAGGAAGTGGAGGGGGTAGGGGGATGGAAGGAAAAGATAAGGTTAGAAAGAAGTCCAAGGGGCAAGTCCCTACAAGTCCAGCCAGGTTCCCAGACCAGGCAGCACAGGAAGGAGGGTGACAGGGCCCATGGCTGGCCCAAGACCTTGTGGGCAGAATGAAAGCAATGGATCCTGAATACTAAACCTCTTCCTTCTAGGACTTTCTAGAATCTGGCAGCACAACGCCAGAGTCTCTAGTCACCTGGCAGAAGCACTAGGCTAGGAACTTCACAAAGTAAAGAGCAACCCCATGTTAGGGTGACTCAGAATGCTGGGTCCTGCATTTCTTCCCCTGAAGACTGAGAAAGACCACACTAGGCCATGAGTCCAGTTCAGCTCAGAAGAAAACTGAGTGAACAAGCCCTGGACTAGGAGCCAGAAGTCCTGAATCCGGGGTCTAACTCTACTACAAGTGTACTCACATGAAATCACTTCTCCATAAGGCCTCACTGTTCTCACTTGCAATCTGAGGACTGAGAAGAAATTCTGATTCCACAGTCCTGAAACCAACTCTATAGCAGTGACTCTAATCACAGACAATAGCAGCCATTGCCTGCCATGATCACATCAAAAAGCATAAACATGTAACTCCTTGAAAGTCCTCAAATTTTTTATACAAACCTTCTCTGAAAATAATACTTGCACATACTTTGCAAGTAAATTCAAAGGTTATTCCATCTGTTACTGAGAAATTTATTCTTTACAAACTTAAGATTCAAATGAAGTCCTTGGTTCTAGTGTTGTGAGGTTTCAATATAGGAAATTATCCTTTAATGAATACAGTCATATACTGCATGTCTTGCTAATTATGGACTGCATAAACAGCAGTGATCCCATAAGACTGTATTGCCTAGTGACATCACAGCAGTCTTAGTTTTTGTAAGTACACTCTACTATGGTATTCACACAAGAACAAAAACATCACCTACTATGCATTTCTCAGAATGTATTTTTGTTTTTAAATGACACATTACTGCAATGCTATGGGAAAATACTATATGAAAACATTTCATTGTCATTACTACCCTAAATAGTAGTATCATTTTCAGCAATCAATAAACAATGTGACTGGACTCAGATACTAAGTAACCTGACCAAGGACACATAGCTAATAATTTACAGAGCCAGTATTCAAAACTAAGACTGTGTGCTAGTTTTTTTGCATCTACTAGGGAAGACTCTCTGCAGACCATTATCTATATGTTTTAATTTTATAAAGTGAAATAACTGGTTTCCCTCCTAATCAAGAAAGTTAGCATGCAAAATTGACTAGTGGGCAATGGTGTAATGAGTATTCTCTGTTGGCCAATTATTTTCTAATCTCCCTAACTTTTCTATCAGCTTGAGTTAAACATCAACTTAGGAAAGAAAATCAATTTTCCAGTAGGTCATATGCAGAGTGCATCTAGATAGCATAACATCTCTCATATTATGAAAGTTTAAATAAAAAGTACATATTAGTATCAGTCCCCACTCTAAGAACTTACTCATTTTTCCCTCATAACAATGCTGTAACATAGGTAACACTGTTAGCCCCATTTTACAGATTAGGGGACTAAGGTACAGAGAAGTAAATTACTAGCAGATACACAAATGGCAAGAAGTAGAACTGCAAATGAAATACAAAAAAAGAAAATCTGGTTCCAGAATTAAACTATGACCATATTCTGACTTCAGTGATCCAACCTACAGCCCAATCATGAAGCCAGATTGCTTAGCCTGGAACAACAGATCTTGTTTGAGCAAAAAGTCCTTTCCAACTCCATTTGGGAATCAGAAGCCTCTTCCATGAAAGGGCTATAACTTGTTGCTGTGTGAGTTTCTAGCTCTTCACTGGTAGAAGACTTTGCCATTCATCTACTGAGCAGGTATGTCTCAGGCTTCTACAAGAAGCCAACACTAAAAGTCATTTTTGGTATTTCTAACATTTATTTGTTCCTCCCTCCAGTATCTTCAGTAAGCCTTCAAGTCAATAAGAAAAAATATGAACTGAAAACTGAACAAATGCAATAAACTAGGACTTTAAAAATGCAAAAAGATGATTAATTTGCCAGAAATCAGAGAATTTATTAACAGTGAGTTACTGCAATTTAAATAGCCAATCAAGGCAAATAGTAGTCTCACATAGTAGGAAAAAAAATGGCAAGGATGAAAAGAAAGGAAATCCTATTCACTGCCTGTCAGAATAGGAGTTGATACTTAAAATAAGCAGGATCTAGTGGAATTGAGTCAGTAATTCTACTTACAGGTATGCCCAGGGAGATAGAAACAAAGTTTTTAAGTGAAGCAGTATTTGTACAATAAATATATGGAAAAATGTAACTATAAGTAGAAAAGGAATAACAAAATTTTGGTATACTCGTCCCCTGGAAGAGTGGAGAGTAATGAATGAACCAGCTCTAAACTGCTTAGTTACCTTAAGTACTTAACCTCTTTGAATGAATGTTTTCTATATGTTTAACTCCATAAAATAGAAATCTAGATTTCACAATGAAATGAGAATAACCCCCCAAAAAAAGAATCTTGAAAGAATGTAATGAATATATCAAATGGATATATAAATGTATTTTAGTGCTAAAGATATTTTGTTTTATTGATAGAAACAATAACAAATGTATACTATAGTTAAATATTAAGATGCTCATGAATCTTTCCAACCACTGATTCTAATAAGGATATCAGCAAATAGGCTAAGACATAAATAAAAACAGGTATTGGCAAATTCAAGAGGAAAGATTTGGTCTTTATCCTTCTACACAGCATTTCATTCAGTATTCAACACCCCAAAGACAATTAGCAAATATTTGGTGACAGGAGTAGGACAGTTATTGAGGAATCCTGAATGAAACTGAGTTTTATTATAAGTGCCTTTTAATAGTAATAATAATTAAAAAGCAACCCATAAACATTATGATAGTAACTCAACCTTTACTGAAATTTCTTCTCTGATACTTGTGTAAGTATCACAAAACTATTAAATTATCTCCACTAAATTTAAATAAATATTGTTTAAATTAAAGGAACTCAAAAATAGATGTGTGCACAGTTTAACACCTAATGGAAGGAACAGTAGTCTATGCCACCATTTGGTAGCTGCAGAATAGAGAAGTGGGGGAGAGGGGACAAGTCTCCAGGAATGCAGCACCAGATGCAGCATTTATAATTGACCTGTAGCTGCTACCTTCCTACTCAGCTGGGCCAGCATTGGATCTACCTCTCCTGCTTTCTTCTGCACAGCTTCATGAGCTCAGTCTTTGGACAAAACCAAGCAGGAGCACTATCACCACCCTAAGCCACCTCATAATTTCCGTCACCTTGCAGTCATGCCTATTTGTAATGAGACATAAAGTTGTATCTTCACATTCATCAGCCCAGATGGGCAATAAAGTTTGTTCTTATTATAAAATAATAATAACTTCAGGGCTGGGGCTGGGGCTCAATGGTAGAGCATTTGCCTAGTATGCGTGAAGCACTGGTTTCTATTCCCAGTACCACATAAAAAAAATAAATAAATGAACAAGATAAATATATAAAAAGACAACATTCTTTAAAAAAATAATTACTTCATCACTTCCAATAAGAGTATAAATTTACAAAACATATTGTCACTATTTGGTAAAGATGAATATGCACATAACTTATGGTCCAGGATTTCCACTGCTGCATATGTACTCTAGTGAAGAGGTTTGTAATCTCCAGTACACAGAACTCAAGGGACAGTACTGACAGAACTCAAAGGGTCTGTTAACCTCGACGGTTAAAAATTACATCTTTAGTGTCACCAACTTCTATCTGAAATTAAGCATTTCCTTTATGAATGAAGAGAGGCAATGAGCTACAAGACCTGTGACATTTTAGCCAATAAAAATCATAGATATTGTCAAATTCTAACTTGTAGTTGTAACAAGTACACTTGAATTCCTTTTATGCTCATCATGACTTCATAATCGTATCTCTTATACCCACCGTTAGATTTGTCAGTTAGTACCTTAAGGAAAAAAAAAAACCTCCTCCAAGACACATCAACTCCCATTGAGAATAAGAAACAATTTCAATAATGCTAAGTGAAGTCAAGCCCCCCCAAAACAAATGCCAAATGTTTTCTCTGGTATAAGGAGGCTGATTCATAGTGGGGTTGGGATGGGGAGCATGGGAAGATTAGATGAACTCTAGATAGGGCAAAGGGGAGGGAGGGCAAGGGAAGGGGCAAGGGGGTAAAAAATGATGGTGGAATGAGATGAATATCATTGCCCTAAGTACATGTATGAAGACACGAATGGTGTGACTCTACTTGGCATACAACCAGAAATATGAAAAACTATGCTCTATATGTGTAATATGAATTGTAATGCATTCTGCTGTCATATATAACAATTAAAATTAAAAATAAAATTTAAAAATTATTTTTAAAAAGAAACAATTTCATGAATTTCTCACTAGAATCTATCAATGAAGCATTGCCTTAAAAATATGAGGACAAAAGATTTCTAGTGTAGAATTTCCAAACCATGAATAAATTTGGCAGAATAAAGATAATTTTAGAGATGAAAGTTTCAAAAGTTTAATTGCTATGTACCCTCCCCTAAAATTTGGACATAGGGAAATATAAGAGCCTGAAATGCTGGTACAATACGAGGAAAATTAAATTCCCTGGGACACAGTAAAAGGAGATCCCTGAATCTCTGTTATACCATCTTAAATAACTAGTCCACCCTGAAGCAAGAGAAGTAGGAGTCCTGAGATGTTAATTCCAGAGTATCAAAATGATAAACTGATGAATGGGTTTAATCATGGTGAGAGAAAATTTATGACTTTAGCACAGAATTTAGTGATTAATAAATGATAGGTATAAAAAAAGAATATAAGCAAATAAGTAAAAGAGAGAAAGAGAAAGAAGAAATATTCATCCTCTCATTTAAAGTACATGGATGAACAAGGATGGTGGAATGTGATGGACATTATTATATAAAGTACAAGTATGAAGACTTAAATTGGATGTCAACATACTTTATATACAAACAGAAATACAAAAAAGTGTGGTATTTATGAGTATTAAGAATTGTAATGCAAAAAATCAAATAATGTTACCTTATATTAGGTAGAGGGAAGTGAAAGGAGGAGAAGGCAGGGGATGTGGGATAAGAAAAATAGTAGAATGAAACAGACATTGTTACTGTATGTATGAATGTATGTGACTGTATGACCAATATGATTCTACAATATATATATACTCAGAAAAACGAGAAATTATATCCCATCTATGTATGATACATCAAAGTATATAAGTGCATTCTACTGTCATGAATAACTAATTAAATCAAATAATAAAAAATTTAAAAAATAAAGTACATGTTTAAGACATACAACAGTGGCTTAAACTAGAAGGCGATTTCCTTGTAAAAGAAATCCAAAGGAGAGAAGTTCAGGACTCCTAATGCTTCATGGTATAAGAAACCTAAACTGCTCCTCTATTATTCCATCATCAACAGCATGTGCCTTCTATCTTGTAGGCCAAGGACTCAAGCCATTATGCCTATGTAGTAGCAAAAAAAATAAGGAAGGAACAAAGACAGGAACAACTCTTCTCTCCTGCACCCCTTTAGATCATTTACAGGTCATTAATGCACTAACACTTCCCACTGGTCAGGACTCTATCATACAGCCTCAGTAAGCTAAGTATTCTATTACTCATCTTTTTAAAAGTGTGAGGGAAGAGTGGATATTGAGAAATAGTTGGCAGTCTCTGCTATCCTCCTCTGGTACTTTCTATTCTCCATATCCGACTGAATTAATTGCCCTATATCCTACTATATTGGATATTTATTAATCCCTGATATATTTTCTCTTCCCCCACCCTATATGACC
The DNA here is from genome assembly GCF_045843805.1 of Urocitellus parryii. Taxonomy (NCBI): domain Eukaryota; kingdom Metazoa; phylum Chordata; class Mammalia; order Rodentia; family Sciuridae; genus Urocitellus; species Urocitellus parryii. The sequence continues at coordinate 184,052,453 of NC_135534.1, forward strand.
CCAAAGTATTAGAACTTTGACTTTTGTTTCCCTCAGTACCACAGTATCTGGAAAAAGGCCTGAAGCCCAGAAGGAATTTATTAACTATTCATTGAATTAGTGAGTGAATAGTTAATCAAATTGCTAATTGGAAATAAATTTAATCATCTAGATCCAGTTCTGACAAACAATGCATTATTTAGTCTTGCTTGGTTAAAAATGGATCTTCTCTTCCGGGAAAACTGATGCAACACATCCAGAATTAATAATTTTATAAAGGATCCTTTCCACTGAAGAGATGACTCAAAAGCCCTTCCCAAAAAACACAACTTATACAATGAGATAACTCTGTAATTCTGTAGTCCTACTGACCTAAACAATATTATTACAACATGTGTACTATATAACTGTTAGTAAATATAAACATAATATAGACTGAAGTACATTAATGTGACAATCAAAGAATTACTTTTAATGTAAACATTAGTAAACTTGGGAAAAGAAGTGTATTTTGAAGAAATCTAAATCTTTATCTTACAAATCAATAGATACTATGGATATGGAACAGACATATGTGAGCAGTGAGCCCACTATGCTGACCCCCACATGCTTCCCAAGAAAAAATTTACCTGCAACCCTGCCTGGCAGGGTAGAGGGGAAAGCTTTTGTGACTCTTAAACAAACCAGTCAGCATGAGCCAAAGTAATCTAGAGTTGTCATGTGCAATGGAGACTTGAAAGTCTGATGTCATCCTGCTGTCAGTCAAAAGTCAAGCGGTGAACCTAGGCCAGGCTTTCTTAAAACTTCCCTAGGACCCCCCAATAAAACCAGAAGGCTGGAAGAGCAAGCCATCCTTCTCTCTGAGCGGACCCCCTCTCTTCCTTGAGAGTATCCCTTTTTCCTATCCCTTCTAATAAACTCATGCTGATCACTCAGAGTGACAGGGGTCTTTATGGCTTGAATGCAAGAATCCAGAGGTGTTCCCAGCTGACAGTCTCTCAGCAGGCAGGTGCCTTGTAACATTATTTACAACTGAAAAATTATGAAGCACTACAATATGCCTATTTGATAAAGATAGAAACACGAATTAGAGGAAACAGCTTTAAAACATAAAATAGTTACTATAGGAACCAATAATTACATAGACAGGACCACATGAGAGGTTGACTGTATTGAGTCTTACTGAATTATTTAATCTCAATCTATGTATGCTGAAATTAACCAGTTTCAGTGCCCCCATTCCTCTAAGTGCATAAAAAACTAATCTGAATCTCTTCAAAGCCATGCTGGCCTGGCAAGTGGGATGGAGAATATCTGCAGTGAAGACAAGCGAAGGCTCCCAGCTCTGCTCTCTGTCAAAAAAAAAAAAAAAAAAAAAAAAATCATGATTTTAAATGCAAAGCCTGCAGGCATCCATACAGCACCTTCCTACTCATAGACACACGCGCTCTACCAGGAACATTTGCACAACAGGGCTCTGAGGAGGCGACAGACCAGAAGGTGGAACAGTACGAACTCCGCTTTCAGCTACCGCAACATCAACTCTGACGTTTGAGGCAAGAACTGCCGTGGAAACACAGGGGAAATACTGGATCAGGGCTGGCACCACACTCGTGCACACTGGCCCCCGGGGTGCACCTCCAGGGCGGGGGCGGAGCTGACGCGCCAGTCCCGCCCCAGCCTACGCCCTCTAACTGTCCCTTCGCTGTGCCCTTCCAATCAGGAAGCCATACGAGGAGAGTCTCACGTCGGACGCCAGCTGGCTGCCTTCCTCAGCGCCCCACGCCGCACCATGCTGCCCCTCCGAAGCGTCCTGGCCCGGGCTCTGACCGCACGCACGCTCGCGCCTCAGGTACCGGCCGCCGGGGGGGGGGCGGGGGGCGCCCGAGCTTCCGAGTGGGGCGGGGTGGGGCCAGGGCGGAAGCGGGGCTGGTAAGCGTGTCCCACGCACGCGCGCGCCGGACGCGGCTCTGCCTAGTGGATACGGGGCGGCGGCCACGGAGGAAAAGGGATCCCTTGGGTCAGAGTCGTCTACCCGGTGGACAGAAGTCTTTTCTGTCATGGGAGCCAAGCAGCCCCAGAGTCGCTCCCAAAGCACTGGCGGTTGGATTTTGCCGCCAGCACCTTGGCGGCAGCGGCTCCCGGAGCTCTCGCTGCTTCGAGGCGGGGCCATGTAGCCGTGGGCCTCGCGTAGGTGTGGGTTTGACAAGTCTTCGCTCGGTCCACACTAAAGGTGCGGGAGAGGACCACCAACCGCTGGCGACCCGACCAGCCTTCACCTTTGAAAGGAAGTGCGCAGCTTGCGAGCATTTTGCCGAGAACCTTGGGCCAGGGTCCCAGTGTGGGGCATCGTGCCGCCCTCCCTGTGTCTTGCAGGGGCTGGAGCCTGAAGACCCTCAAACGTGACCTGCCTCAGCCTTTGATGAGAAAGGTCCAAAAAGGAGCCAGGGGTTGGATCTGAACTGTGGGAATCGGCTTGTTGTGTGTGGTCCAGTGGATTTATCGTCGAGATTGTTTTCCTTTCCTTGTTTAGGCTTAAAATTCCTTTCCAAAAACAATGGGAAAGGAGAAGCAGATTTTTGTTTTGTTTGTACTGGGGATTGAACCCATGGTCGCTTTACCGGTGAGGTACATCCCCAGCCCTTTTAATTTTTTATTTTGAGACAGGGTCCCACATAGTTGCTGAGGCTGGCCTCCATCTTTCTATCCTCCTGCCTCAGAATATGGAGTCGCCGGGATTACAGGCATGGGCCACCTCACCTGCCTAACAATGCAGTCTCTATCCTATTGGTTCTCTCAGGTGGAGCAGGGCCAACAATTTATTTCCTTACAACTTTAATTAAACTTTACATTTCTTTTTTTTGTGTGTTTTTTTTTATTGGTCGTTCATAACATTACATAGTTCTTAATACATCATATTACACGGTTGATTCACGTGGATTATGAACTCCCGCTTTTACCCCGTATACAGATTGCTGTATCACATCAGTTTCCCTTCCATTGATTGACATATTGCCTTTCTAGTGTCTGATTATTCTGCTGTCTGTCCTATTCTCTACTATCCCCCCTCCCCTCCCCTCCCCTCCCCTCCCCTTTTCTTTCTCTACCCCTTCTACTGTAAATCATTTCTTCCATTTGTATTATCTTGTCTTGCCCCTCCTTTCCTCTTATATGACATTTTGTATAACCTTGAGGATCGCCTTCCATTTCCTTGCAATTTCCCTTCTCACTCCCTTTCCCTCCCACCTCTCATCCCTGTTTAATGTAAATCTTCTTCTAGATGCCCTTCAATAGATGAATGGATAAAAAAAAATGTGGCATTTATATACTATGGAGTATTACTCTGCATTAAAAAAATGACAAAATCATAGAATTTGGAGGGAAATGGATGGCATTAGAGCAGATTATGCTAAACTTTACATTTCTACAAAGGTACTCAGTGGATTGTTAGTCATTGCTCGGAAGAATGAGTCCTAACTTAAAGGGAGTATGAAGCACTGATGATTTCTGCCCCAGCACGGTTTTAGTCCTGCAGCAAAAATCAGGAAATGACGTCATTCCCCAGCCAAGCCCCTTACCTCAATGCAGGTTCTCTACTCTGTGTGTGTATAAGTGTGTATAAATACGTATATATGCACGCACACACACACACACACACACACACACATACACATTCTCCTGAGAAAGATTATACTTTAGTGTGTGTTTGAATAACTGTTTCCAAATAGAAATTCACTAACCAACCTAAAATGTGTAGTGCCTTATGTCCTATTGGTTCATTTTTGACATTTTATTTATCATATTTTTTAAACTGTGGACAAAAGTTGTTTGTTCCACTAACATTCTGTTATTATAATTTGGTTTAAAAGTACAGAATTTCCACCAAACAAGACCAGCTGCAGTTGTGTTTGATGGCAAACAGTCATTTTATGCATATGACTATAACTCCTAATAGACATGAGTGGAATGAATTCAAGTGAGATGTTGATATTAATCCTTATATACAATTAAATGAAACCCATATGCTATTGTGTTTTGTAAATAAATGTATCAGAGCAGAGGCTGGGGTTGTGGCTCAGTGGTAGAGTATTTGCCTAGCATCTGTGAGGCACTGGTTCGACTTTCAGCACCATATAATAAAATAAAGTTTTTTTTAAAAAATCAGAGCAAAAAAAATGGATATACAAAGTTATAAATGTCAATCCTAATTTGTAGATTTGTGGGTACCAAAACTGTTTTAAAAGATTTTTCTGGTGTACGTAGTTCAGGCTAGTGAAACCTACATAACATGTATTTGTAAACTAGAATGCCATATGAATGTGCATATATGTGTGCGTGTGTGTATGTATATAATATATGTGTATATATTATATACATATATACATGTATATACACATGTACATATATATGTGCCATATGAATGTGCATATATATATATATATATATATATACATACACACATATGTATGTATATAGACATATACATATACAGGATAATTTATGGCAAGATGTGCCCTAATGTATATTAAGTTCACTGACAACACGAATTAGAGATTTTCATACTGAGCACATTACTATTACAAAAGGAACTACTGGCTCTTAGGGGATGTGTCCATCAAACTGGTATGACTGATGCATTAAATGTGCTTCACTTTGCATCTGTCATTAGAAACTAATAATGAGTCATACAATTCATCTTGAATTTTTCTTCTTCAGCATTCATACAGCCCACCACTATATTACCATTAATTGAATAACACATAGCACCTTCTACATTTTTGACCAATGGTTTAATTCACTGAATGTAGCAAATACTTTGACCTAAATAGCAATTTCCATTTTTTTTTGGGGGGGGGTGTACCAGGGATTGAACTCAGGAGCACTCAACCATTGAGCCACATCCCCAGTCCTATTTTGTATTATTTACAGACAGGGTCTCACTGAGTTGCTTAGCACCTCACTTGCTGAGTCTGGTTTTGAACTCACCATCTTCCTGCCTCAGCTTCCCCAAGCAGCTGGGATTACAGATGTGTGGCAATTTCCACTTTTTAAAAGGTCTTCTAGTAAACATTTCATTGTGCCTGCCAAATGACATACATACTGAATTTACAAAGTTCTTTCAGATGCATAACTAGCACATATACTACCAAGTAAAAATGGAATATTGGCCAACTAAGGAAAACTGTAAATTTATGTGAATTTCAATTGTAGTTCTCCAGTACAGAAGTATCATTGATACCAATGCCTTCATATAAGCAATTTCTCATGGAAAAGTGGCTAAGTTTGTGAACCCTTGCCAGGAAAGAGTAGCTGTATGTTCTGCTTGTTTTGTAACATGATACATCCTACCTTTCCCAAAATCTTTAAATTTGCCTTATCTTTCTTCAGGTGTGCTCATCTTTTGCTACAGGCCCCAGACAAAATGATGGAATGTTCTATGAATTTCGTACCTATTCTCTTAAACCCTCAAAGACGAATGAGTTCCTAGAAAACTTAAAGAAAAATGTGCATCTTCGGACAGCTCACTCTGAATTGGTTGGATATTGGAGTGTAGAATTTGGAGGCAGAATAAATAAAGTGTTTCACATTTGGAAGTATGGTATGAATCATCCTGGTTAAGTGTTCAGTACAGATTTTCATTGCATTCCATGTTACATGAGTATAAGACTTAGTTCTTGGATTTATATTACTAGCGATACATACAGGTTAAGTAAATCTTTTAAAATATATGACACCTTTATGTGTGTGTGTGTGTGTGTGTGTGTATTTAGTGATTACTTCTTCCATTGATCCATCTCTAACAACCTCTGGCTCAAATTCTTCAATTATTATGAATGAGAACTTGTTGTGTCATAAATCATAATATGGTAAACTTCTATTCTCATAAAAAAATGGAATGGTTTATTTGATCAGTGCCCAAATTAATATTCATAAAATATTTTATTATAAAAATATATTCATTCTACACTTATCATGGGCACATATAGGATTTTTACCTATTGTAACAGAACAAGCCCCATTAAAACACAACTTGTGCTTTAGATGTGCTACAAGTTAAATCATGGTCCACTAAGAAAACTAATGAAGTCCTGATCTACCTCAATTAAGCTGTGAGATAGATGTTATTTCTTATCACCATCATAAACCATATAAAACTCTTATCATTAGTCTTATAAGGTCTTCATAGTAAATACAGTACTAGGCCCATATGTGGGTAAACGTCGATACCTGTTGGAATAACTCAGAAGAAAAGTAAGTGCTGGCGGGGGGAGGAAATGGCTGGTAATAAGTAAGAGAATCAACACTATTTCTTTGAAGGCTCTTTGTTCAAAGGAGAAGAGACTCACCAAATACATTTTAATTTCACTTATTGTAATTTGATTCAAGGTGTACCTTGACCTGAGCACCTGCCACCACAAAAGAAAAATCTTCTTTCTCTGAACTAGCACTATCAGTTAAATGCCTCAATTGAATTAATAAGAATATTCCACAAATATTGAAACTAACTAGATGCTAAGCATTATTCTAAGCTCTTTTTGTGTATTAATTCAGTTAACCTTCATAACAAGCCTGGAGGGCAATGTTACATTCTCTCCATTACACAGACTAAGAAACTGAATGCAGAAGGATACAAAAACTTCCTCCTGCAAAGTCATAGAACCTATGAAGTCAATTCTGTGACATTATACTAGTCATTTGCAATTTGAGGACAGATGTCACATCTCCTCATGTTAGTATATCCAAAAGCATAACAGTGTTCCTCTATGCTACAGGTGAATGTTTGATGATTTGGATGAAATCCAGAGAAGCATAGGAGATTTTAAGTTGTAAATGTTTCTTTTTCTTAATTCTTGTCTCCCATAGAGAATTTTGCTCATCGAACTGCAGTTCGGAAAGCCTTGGCTAAAGATAAGGAATGGCAAGAACAATTCCTCATTCCAAATTCGGCTCTCATTGATAAGCAAGAGAATGAGATTACTTACCTGGTGCCATGGTGCAAATTAGAAAAGCCTCCAAAAGAGGGTAAGTCACCTTCCTTCTTCACCACTTAGAATTTAGATGAATGAAATATTAAAGATCTTAAGTGATAAAAGGTGAAGTTCCACTAGCAAACAAGGAAGCTAATTCTTTATTTTATGGTAACATACTTTGATTGTTGAGATAAAATTAAATTATGCCTTTTTGTTTATTCTTAAAATATGAGCATTAAGATTTTTTCCAAATTGAGATTTTTGTTGATTGGTAAATTTAATTACACTGTAGAAAATTGCTGTAGCTGCTAAAGTTTAAGAAATTTCACTTTGGGGGCAGGTAATAAGGAATAGGGTATGAAGTTTTGTTATAATTTCAAAGTAATAAAACATTTAAATGTAAAAAATATATTCAATAGCTGGGAATGGTGGTGCACAACCAATAATCCTTAGCTACTTGAGAGGCTGAGGTAGGAGGATCCCAAATTGAAATCCAGCCTGGCAATTTGACTGTCACTGTCTCAAAGTAATATTTAGAAAGGGCTGGGTTATATATAGCTCAGTGGGATAGCACTTGCCTATCATGTGTGAGGCCCCAGATGGAATCCCAGTATTGCAAAAAATATTTTTTTTCACAAATTACAACTAATCTTAAATCATTAAGTATATCTTTGTTCATAAAATTGACTGGGGAGAATATATTTACTGAAACTGCCAAGCTGTATTAGTGTAGTCTAACTTTTGTGTCAAGAAAGTTTCTCAGCCAATCCCTAAAAAACACAAATGCCAAATGTTTTCTCTGATATAAGGGAGGTGACTCAAAATGGGGTTGGGAGGAAGAGCATGAGAAGAAAATTACCTCTAGATAAGGAGGAGAGGTAGGAGGGAAAGGGAGGGAGAAGGGGAATTGCATGGAAGATAGAAGGAGGAGACCCTCATTGTTATACAAAATACATGTATGATGATGTGAGGGGGAAAAAAAAAAAGAAGTGTGTCACATTAGATTGGGTAGAGAGAAGTGATGGGAGGGGAGGGGAGGGGAAGGGAGATAGGAAGGGCAGCAGAATAAAATAGACACTAGTATTGCTGTATGTATATACGTGTCTGTATAACCAATGTGATTCTGCAACCTATACACTCAGAAAAATGAGAAATTTTATCCCATTTGATTCAAATGTATGATATGTCAAGATCATTGTATTGTCATGTGCAACTAATAAAAAAAGAAAAAAAAGAAAGTTTCTCAGTTTGAAAATAATTCCTTAAGATGTCTTCATGCTGCTTTTACTTCTTACTGATTTAAAGAAACTATTATCTCAATCTACTTTTAAACAAAGGTCAGATTAGAAAAGCATAAACTAGCTTAAATTTCTTATTATTTTCTATATTATTGCCAACTTATAGTGTATTTTAGATTATAAGAAATTTGAACCATCTATTGGGATTCTTAATTCACTTATATTTCCCCTCTGGTTTCAGCACTATCTAAAAATAGTTGTCTTCTGTAGTACTGTCAAATTTTAGTTAACTTTCTCTGTATTGTTCATAATTCTTTAGTAACTCTGGAATTTTTTTCCTTTTATTGTCTGATCTTCTCATTCCCTATTTTCTTTGTCTCTATCCTCTCTATACTTGTGACTAGGTATAAAACTTTTCAATATTATTTGGATATTTAGGAATCATAAAATCCTCTTGCAGACTTTTTCTCCCCCCAATCCCTAAAAAACAAATGCCGAATGTCTTCTCTGATATGACTTCAGATCAACCATTTGCTTGCTAATTCCTGTTAAAATGGAATTCTGTAATGGAAAAATATACAAAGAATAAAATATCTGCTCTCCAAATTAAAAAGAGGGAAACATAGGAGATCACAAAATACTTCTTTTGTCAATTTATTTTCTTTTTTTTTTTTTGTAGTTTTATAAGGTGGATTTTATTTTTATTTTTATTTTTTTATTGGTTATTCAAAACATTACAAAGATTGCAGAATCACATCGGTTACACATCCACATTTTTACATAATGCCATAATAGTAACTTATTTTCTTATAGATTTGAGCAACTCAAAATTTGACTTCATTATAAATTCTCAATATCTGTTGCATCAACAAAGTTTTATAGATTAAAAATATTTTAGATAATAGCTTTGTATATAGCTTCTGGTCTTTTTTCCTTTTCTTCTCTTTGATTAAACTTAACAAGTGGCCATTAATCATGGACAAGAACTTTCTAAACATGAAAGCAAGGAAAAATAATGCAAAGAATTAATTAATATGACATAAATATATGTTTATATAGGTTATGTAGATGTATATATGTGTTAGTCCTTCACTACTAGAATCAAGCACAACTGATTAAAAATTATTTCAAGATCCTCTGTAAAATAATTATTTTTTTCCCTATTTTAGGAGTCTATGAGCTGGCTACTTTTCAGATGAAACCTGGTGGCCCAGCTCTGTGGGGTGATGCATTTAAAAGGGCAATAAATGCCCATGTTGATCGAGGCTACACAAGACTAGTTGGTGTTTTCCACACAGAATATGGAACACTCAACAGAGGTACATGTCTTCTATGGAGGTGTAATGTACATTGGTGATCTGTGTTTCTTCTGTTGGTTTAAAATTTATAAAATGGAAGGATCCTTAAGAAAATACTATTTTTGTCTTTTTTTCTCAAAATATATTTTTCTTGATTTTTTTTCAAAATAACATTACTTAGTTTAGAGAGATTTTTTGAATGAAAATTTAATAAATACGTTTACAAATGCTAAACACATGGAGAAGCCCAAAGAAAAAATTACTCATTTCCCATTATTTCAAAATAATGCATACATATCAGGAATGTAAAAACCAAAACATTATCAGATATAAGAAGGATAGAAACAATGTATATCTATGACTGGTAATAACTTCATAACATTCTAGCATGGATGGATAGATGATAGATGGATGCATGGATGGATAGATAGAAAAATAGATATAAAGAAACAAATTTTAATAAAGCATATCTGGAGCATTTAACTCTTAAAGCTGAATATAATTTCAGTGAAAATTTCAGAGAGGTTTTTCTGTGGCTAACTCTAAAATATCTGTGTAAAGTTCACCCATTGGATAGAAGATTAAGAAAAGCTAATAAAATATTTGAAAGATCCATTGTATCCAATTGCCTCCTCTACTTTTCACTTGAATGTTCAATAGATATCTCAGGCCTACCCCAATGAAAGCTGAGCTCCTGATCTTTACCCAGAAATTGACTAGTCATATGTCCAAAGAAACTAATCAGAATATATTTTTAAAAATGTATTTTTAAGATTAGGAATGTATGAAGAAGATAAGAATTGTGAATATTATTAGATTTCTATCTCCCACCATGTATTAAAATGAAAGTAAATTAAAATGGAATGTAGATTCAATGTAAAAGTCAGAATTGTTAAAATAAAATATCAATTAATTTTGGTAATAATACGGATGGAGACTATATTTCTAAGCCAAAACGTAAATGAAAAAACTATGTAAGAGGAAAAATATCAACTTGATGCCTTTATTATACAAAGGCCTAAACTTTCCACATGCTCCATATCAGCATGAGTAAAATTCAAAAGCAAAAAGGAAAATAAAAATTTACATCAAGGTAGACATACAAGTAACAACCACCTATATGTTAAAGAAAATGCAGATTAAGACATACTGAGATGTCACATTTTAATTAATGTGCTTATATGGATATACTATTTGGTCAGGAAAAAATAAGTATTCATATTTTGTACAAATTCATATTAATCATAATTAATCTTAATGACATTTGTATTATAGATATACATGTAGGTACTGCTCTAATGAGGTTTATGCCAGCTTTGTTTATAGTAGAAAAATACTGGAAATAACACAGTTTGACCCTGTTTATGTAATAAATAAACTCATAATACTTAACTAGAAATATATATATAAATTATGTATATATATATATATATATGGTGTAGATACAGAAACATAAATATTAAGTGCATGCATACATATAAATATGTAAATAATATGCCAAATAGAAAAGTGGTTGTTTCAGAGTGGTAGGATTAAATATGTTTGTTATGATCTTTTTTCATTTTCCAAAAGCTATATAACTATTATAGTAAACTTTAATGATAAAACCAGGCATGATGATGCACGCCTGTAATCCTAACAACTCTGGAGGCTGAAACAGGAAGATTACAAGTTCAAAGCCAGCCTCAGCAATGGCAGGGCATTAAGCAACTCATTGTAAAGTTCATCCACCATTTCTCTAAATAAAATAAAAATAGGGCTGGGGATGTGGCTCAGTGGTCAAGTGCCTCTGAGTTCAATCCCCAGTAGCAAAGAAAAAAGAAATTTTTAATTATAAAAAACTATAAGTAATAATGTACAAAAACATTTATTTTAGCATTTTGTAGAATACTACAATGTTGAGAATAATTTAAAAATCAACAATAAGAAGTTGGGAGAAAAGATTGTGTAGAATACTGCAATATTGAGAATAATCTAAATAATCAACAATTGAAGTTGGAGTAAAAAAAGATGTTATAAGAAGAAATGTATATAGTCATTGAAAATAATATTAACATTACATGATATGCCATTAATGTATACATTTTTATGTTTTTATGTAGCAGGCAAAATTTATTTTTTTAAATTAATATCATTGACAGAAAGTTATCGTATTATTGCTGGTTGTGGTGACACAGACTTATAATCTTAGTGGTTTTGAGGAGGCTTAGGCAGGAATATTGAAGTTTGAGGACAGAATCAGCAACTTAGGGAGATCCTGTCTTAAAAAAATAAAAAAGTGGGACTGGGACTGTAGCTCAGCAGTAGAGCGCCTGCCTTGCACGTGTGAGGCACTGGGTTCGATCCTCAGCACCATATAAAAATAAATAAAGATATAAAAAAATTTTTCAACAATTAAAAAAAATTAAAAAGGGTTAGGGATATAGCTCATGGGTTCAATTCCCAGTACCACCATTTTTTAAAAGGAATTTCACTATATATTAACAGAGGTTTATCTAGATAATTAAGATGATTCTAGTTTTTAGTTTTCTTCTTTGTATATAAATTTTCTACAGCATGCACAATTGTCTATGATCTATTATTTAGAACTATTATAGAAAAACTAATGTAAAACTACTGTGTGGTTTATTTCTGCAGTTCATGTTCTGTGGTGGAATGAGAGTGCAGATAGTCGTGCAGCTGGGAGGCATCAGTCTCATGAGGATCCCAGGGTCGTGGCAGCTGGTAAGCTATTTCACTAGGCATGGGTTATTTTTACAACAAACTTGATTTGCTCAATAACTTTATATGCCTTCTTATGAAATGTTTTTCCAGTTCGGGAAAGTGTCAACTACCTAGTGTCTCAGCAGAATATGCTTCTGATTCCTGCATCATTTTCACCATTGAAATAGTTTTCTACTGAAACACAAAAGATTTCATTAATTGGCATAAGATGTGTCTGCTAATGGTGCTTAAGTTCTCCCAAGAGAATTATTCTCACTTTTATTTTAATGAGGTGGTAAGTTAATTTACTATGTTCCTTGCATTTTTTTTTTAAAGCCAACTCTGTCATCTATTTATCACTACTTAAGGAAATAGTTCTATTCATTTTCTCCATGATGTGTCGGTGTTTGTTATATGTGAGACATAGTTGTCACTACTTCATGATCTTGATTTTTCATTTGATTCAGAATATCTTCTGTATTTTGAAAGCCCTTTGCTTTATAATATTTTCTCAAATTCAAATAATGATTTACATTTCCTCATCTGACAATATTTTTAAATTAAGTACATATATCTTTTCATGTTTGTTTTTTCTGATATCTAAAACTATATTTTTACCCAGTAAAGTTTACTTTGTGATATTAAATGAGATTGACAAAAATATTAAATTAAATATATTTCTTTACTTTGGAAAAGTACAGTATCATATGTGTCATCTGTATTAATTGTGGTTTTCACATTAATTATTAGGTCATTCTATAAAATAATATTATTAGCTCACATTATTACAGTTTCAAGGAAGACTTGGTTTATATGCTGAAATATGTTCATTTATAATCAATTTTACTAATTTTGACTTACCTTGTGTCACAAAGATCTTAAGACCTTTTTTTAAAGAAATATTTATGATTATAGAAATGTTTACCCTAATAAAAAATATATATATTCATTCTGATTTTTTTGACTTTGTGTTTTATAGTTATATCCTCTTCTCTGGAGCCCTTTCTATTGCTATAGTAACATAGTAATACTTTACTGTAAATACTAAGTTACATCATGAAAACACCATTCTGACAACCCCCAGAAGCAGAGTTCCTTTAGTACTACCATACTGCATTTTGTTTGAAACCTCTTTAATTTCCATTTTACTTAATGCCACCACATTCTAAACCAGGTTTAGTACTCCAAGGCTCTCTTGATATTCTATATTTATAGCTATGTTATTTTATGTTTCTAAAATATTTTGTAACTTAAATAGTAAATAATTAATTAGCTTTTTAAGGAAAATGGAGAGTAGAGTTTCCTCTCATCTGTTTGCTCCATGTGCTCTGTAGTTTATCTGAACTATTATGCAAGGTGATATTATTCAGGAAAGGTAGGCAGTGGCAGTTTACATAGACTGCCTCAGTATTCTGTCCATGATGGTGTTACCGCTGTTGACCGGTGACAAGTCCTTGCTTCCTCAATGTTGAAGAATAACACCAGAGAAACACACCGAGGCAAGGTCAGAGTGGAAAATTATAAGTTTATTAAAGGACACCAGAAAAGACTTCTCCCAGAGGAAGAAGGGGACCCAAGAGATGGAAGTGCCGTTGTCTCTCCATTTTATAGTTTCTTTCAGTGATGGAATGTAGGTGGGAAGGCCCAGGGGTGGGACACAGGTGGGCCAAAGAAGTAATCTGGTTAGGAAGGACTTCTGAGTTAGCACCTTCAAGTTTGCTGGGGGCTGTTCATTAACACTTCTTTGGGATGGGCTATCTTCATGTTTGCTGGGGGCTGTTTATTAACACCTCTTTGGGATGGGCTCTGGCCATGGGCTTTTTCTTGGACTTCATTAACATTCCATGAGTTGTCCTGCGTTTCAGGAATTCATTCTCAACATGGCCTCCATTTTAGATCTTACTCCATATTAGACCCGATTTACCTAACTACACTGACTACCTAACTTTAAATCTGGCTTCATTGGACTTGAAGATGGGGCCATTGGGAGGTAATTATGTTTCTGTGAGGAATTGGAACCTCCAGGATAGAATTGATGCCCTAACTTATAAGGGAATGACAAGTCCTGAGTTCTTTTTTCTTTGTGCCATGTGAAGAAACTAGAAAAAGGGACCTCATTGGAACTCAATCATGCTGGTACTGTTATCTCAGACTTCCTAGACTGGAACTGTGAAAAATGTTTGTTGTTTAAACTACTCACTCAGTGTATGTTCTTCTGTTATGGCAGCCTAAAGTAAGACATTGTCTATCACCCCTGCCTTATTTTTGTCACTTATCATAATTAATATATTGCATATTTATGATTTGTTATTATATGTCTTCTTCTACTAGAAACTAAATTCCATGACAATAGGGGTTATTGTTTTAATCTTTGTAGTGTCATCACTGCCTGGAATATGGTAAGCCCTCACTATTTGTTGATTGAATTAACACGTGGAATGTGCTGTGGTTTAGATATGGTTTGAGTATGTCCTCCTAAGATTCATGTCCTGGAAGCTGGTTTCCCATTGTAGTGGTGGTGTTGATTCTGCCTGTTATCAGTGATGAATCCTGCTTCCCCACATGTTGAAATTTGAACATTAGAGAAGCACACCAAGGCAAGCATATGAAGCAGGGTTTATTTTAAAAGGGGTAACATAGACTTCTCCCACAAGGGAGAAAGGGGCCATAGCTGGTATCCTGGTATCCCCAGAGTGGAGATGTTCTGACCTTTTTATATGTCCTAGGCTTTCTTTGTTCTCTTGCCTTTTCCTCTTTATCTTTTTCCTTCCTGCATAGGTGACTAGGCCCAGGAATGATCAGTGGGAGGGCCAAAAGGTGGGTAACAGATGGGCTGAAGCAAGGGAGAGCAGAATGGAGTAGCCAAGACACATTAACAACCTTATAGCTCACTGTAGGAAGGGGAAAATCCTGGGAAAGATTACCTGGGAAAGTTTACCTGGGAAGCAGGTTGGACCAGGAACAGATTCTTGATAAGGGTGGAGGAAGGGCTCTGAAGGAATTAACATTTTCATTCCTCAGGGGACAGTCTCCAATTTCTTAGACTCAAAATTGGCCTTCTTGATCCTACCTGACTCAATTTACCTATCTACACTGACTGCCCGTCTAATTCTGGCTTCAGTGTGATGGTGGAACATTTAAACTATGAGGCCTAGTGTAAGGTAGTTAGGTCATGGGGTATACCATAAGATGACAAACGTAGTTTTCTTGGGACCTTTGTTCCCTTGAGAGTAAGTTGTTATAAAAAGAGCAAGCCTACCTCTGAATCTCTCTGGGTTCCTGTCTTGTGTGATCTCTCCCTCTTTCACATACTTCCACCATGATGCCATTTTCTATGAGGCCTTTTAACAGGGGCTTGATCAGGGGCCACCTGATCTTGGACTTTCATCCTCTAAAACTATGAGCTTTATATATTACCCAGCTTCAGATATTTTGCTGTAACAATAGAAAACAGACTAATACAAGATGTTTGAGTTTAAAAAAAAAAAAAAAAGTTCATCATCCTCCACACACTTTATGTTGCCCACCATTAACAGTGGTTTACCTGACTGATATTGGAGGTGCCTTACCAACCTCTGGAAAGTATTCCTGAAACACACAGTGAATGATCGATTCAATGAAAGTTCTTGCTGTGGGTGCAAAAATAATACTAATTGCCTGGTGGTTATAAGTTATTATCCCAGACTGTGGAGGAAGAGAAACAGATTATGTGACCCATCTGATCTGGTTCCACACCCACCACGTAACTCCCAGAGGACAAGTAAATGCTGTTTATAGACTCACCCTCTGAACTTCATTCTCAGGACTAGCTCCTTACCAAATCCTACATAGCTGCCTGTTATGGCAACTGAAATCGCAGTTGATTCAGTCTTCAAAGGAGTGTGAACCTGCAGTATGTTAGAAGAAGCATAACGCTCCCTAGAGAGACATTTTTCATAACTTCCATCACCTAGAATGCTATTTTTCTGGGTATCATCTTAAAAGAAGCACACATTATTCCAGGAGACCATGGTTTGGTTTCTTGTTTGAGGTGGTGGCCCAAGACCAAATAAAAGTTTTTGTAACTCAGCTATTGTCCTGTTTTTCTGCTTCTCTTCAAAACCCCCTGCAGATTTGTGTATATTCACTGTATCCTCATCTCTTGTTCTTCCTGAATCCATTCTAGATAGGTCTGCATCCTGTCAGTCTGCTGCAGTGATTTACAAAAGCGACTTACCAAGTGTAGTGGTCATTCTTAGCCTTTACCTTACTCATCTTCTCAGAAGTTTTTGGACATAATTTACAACTGCCTTCCCCATACATAATGTTTTGAATTTCAATGTATGGCATCATACTCCAATTTTCCTCCTCCTCTTTGGCCAGTCCTTCTCCATTACCTTTGCTGGCTTTTCTTATAAATCTCAGGCTCAAGAACATTCCCTATTTTTTGCTCACTTTACGTAAGTTCATTCAGTCTCATGACTTAAAACTCATATGTACATATGGTTGATTTGCACATTTTTATCTTCTGTCATTGTCTCATGAGCTCCATGGTGAAATCCAAATACCTTGGTGGCAAAATCCTATGAGACTTGGTTCCTGCCCTCTCTAGGATTCCATCTCCTATGACTTCTCTCCTTGCTAACTCTGCACCAGGAACATTGGAATATTCTCTCTCTTTTAATCTCCCTCAACTTGCAAAGCTTTTTTCCCCTTAGAGTTTTGTATTAGGTGTTCTTTCTTCCAGGAGTATTCTTGTCACCTACCTTCAAATGTTGCTCCTGCTTATTAAACTTGGATCTAAACTTAAAGGCCACTCCTCAGGCTGTTTCTGACTCCTTACCATCATTAACCCATCACCACATTTTTTCTTTGTAGCACTTATTGCATCAGATTTGTTTGTCTACACATACATTGTGCTTCTCCACCAATATATTACTTTATTAAAGCCAGAATTCTGTTTTCAACGTTGTAGCCCCAGAACCTAGAAGAGTGATTGACACATAAAACTAGATATTATTTAAATTATGAACAATGATGGTGAAAGCAGATTTTACAAGGACAAATCTGGTATCTAACTTAAACAAAAAGAACCTATATCATTTAGCCCTATAACTTTGTACAAATTCCTTATTCTCTGAGTTACAAATTATTCACATGTAAAATGGTACTACTTAACTCATAGAACAGAATCAGTTGAAGATCAAAGAAAGTGTCTGACAACACAGTAAAAACTTGAAAGAAGTTGCTGGTTTTCTTAGACTTTTCCATTCTTAATATATGCATTCCAAAAGGTCTAGAATTTTTGGAATCTAGAAAAAGTCCATATAGGCTTTTGTCTAGATTTTGGACAGTACTGATAGGTAACCTTTATTTTCATCTACATTAACTACTGTTTTGTTTTTCTATAGTTTTTGTTTGTTTCCCTCTCTATTGGGAGTTTTTGCAAACAGTGTTTTCAATCATTTTGTTAAAGTCACTTGATGGGAACATTGCAGGGGAGGGTGAAGTTGTGATGCAGATACTGAGGAGGCATCTAAGCTACTCAATAGCCAAGAAACTTCTGTACACAAAGTTCAGATCTGTGCCTCAGCAGAAGGACCACTTAACCATGTGTCATTGCAGCTATTCCAAAGAGATCAAGTGGAACCAGGACTCACGTGCTGCCAGAAAAAGGACTGTTTGACAGAAGTTCTTCAAGTATCAACATAAGCATACATCTGTTTATGAGACTGGTTCTTAATGAGCTATCAAAAGTACATCCGCATTGTCTCATCATAACACCCACTTGTGTGTAGACTGCACAGCACTTATTTCAGGTGAAGGCATCTTGATGTTGGTATTTCTCTTTCCACATTGCCACTCTTGCTGTGTGCTCACCTTTTTCATCACTGCACCTTGCCAGTAGACATGCTATACTATGTTCTTGTATTTTTTGTTAAACAGAAGCACAACAAAGGCTGCCTTTGTAACTGCCTCAAAACCAAAGTGAAATTTTTATTAAAGAAGCTTAGCTACAGAGTATGTTCAGACATCTCTGCAGCTTAGCTCATTTTATTCCATCATCCCAGATGTGGAACACCTATAAAAACTTAAGCAACAAATATGCCTCTTTGATAACCTTGAAATAATATTTGAATATTAAGTTATCAGAATTGAAAGCTTGAGACTTAATGGGTTAACAATCATTGCACAGAATAAGTTCATCTACAAACCTCTTAAACTTTCTTAATATCAGTTATTCTTATCTCAACTGAATTATGAAAGAGCATAACACCACTTTCTATTCAAGTGGTCCCAAGTTCTGTTTTGATTAATAAGATATTTGAACCTTTTCTAAAATTTTTACTTTTGATCCAAATAGCAACCCCAGATCTATGTGGGACATTTCTTCTTACTTTTGCAATGGCTTTATTAACACTTCAACAGCAGGTGGTGCTGTGAATCCACAAAAGTAAATTTGCATAGACAACAGAACTGTCACAGCTTTATTTCGTGACTCAATACAACATAGAAATAAGCCTTTTTAATACATCATATAAAGTTATTGACAATACAAATTTTTTTTGTTTTTTTTCCTTTTAATGAAAATGATTTAACTTAGAAATCTATTGTGAAACTTTTGTCTAGTTTTGCAATTCTCAGATATTCCAGTGCAAAAATAGATCCATTACAGATAGCATAAAGTGCTTGGAATGAAGGGCCAATGATAAAGAAAAAGCACAAGAACAGCTTTACTCAAGGGTATAAGAAGGAATAATAGCATACCTAATCCTTATGGAAATATAAACATTCTATAAAAAGGGATGCAATAATTTTGAAAAGAATTAGAGCAGTATTAACTATGGTATTACATTATTACTAGTAAATACAAATTAATATCTCAGTATCAAAGTGGTTCATTATTACATAACACATGGCTCTTTGGAAAAAATTTTACCTGATATATACAACCATGAGAAGAAAACATAGACAAATCCCTTTAGTCAATGATTACTATACAGTGAATGAATGATGTGCAACATTTAATAGTCACAAAGAAATGCTTTCAGTACAGATATCAAAATACAGTAGTTGAGGTTTGGTTGTTTGTTTTATAACAATGAATAGTGCTAGGTATTTATATAGAGAGGACTTGTTATTTTCTTTTGTATTTTTTATATTCACAGTTAGTAAGTTTTCCAAGGTATCCAAAAGATGCAAGAGCAGAAATCTTTGAACACTTTTTGAGAATTTATGAAACTCACATAGTTACATTTCCACAGTTAATATACAGAAATTTTATTTAAGGATAGAGTTGGTAAAAATTTCTACCATAATTAAGTTTACACAGGGAACTTTAAGATTACTATTTGGATAGTCTAAAAGGTAACACAATAATAATGAAGTTAATGTAGAACTGTATATTATTTCTAGCTTCAGAAAGACCCTTTTAAATCTACATTTAATTTTTTTCTCAAAATAGTTCACAGTGCCTTTGAAGTTTTAAAATGTGACCTTGAAGTCAGAGTAATTAGAAGCAAAGAGTCACTCATGGATTTAATATCGTGAATGAGAGTGATTCATGATGAAATGAGAAAACCACCAGATTTTGATTTTATTTTTAAAATTAATGAGAAACTAAATTATTCTTATATCTTTGAAAATGGCATGAATGTAGTAATCTCATGCTAATAGTTATTGAAAATATGCTTTATCATTTTAGAAAATAATGACATTAATTTTTTGAAAATCATTTTTCTTTTTAAGCAAGGAGTTACTTAACAGTCTATGAATCTAAATATATATGTATATATATTCACATATATATACATACACATTTGAAATATATCTGAAATTGTATACCTTTAGAGTTAATATTTAAATTTTAGAAATAGTTAAGATAAATTAATGATATTGAAAGTTTACTTGAACTTTGCCAAATAGCAATTCCCTCATATTTTTGTTTTGTCTCAAGAAAGATGACACTGAGCATTAGTGAAATAATATTTTTTATTTAAAAACTAAAATAAGATTAAGTCTGAAAACTATTCTTTGTGGAAGCATTTGCTGTTTTTATTTTTTTCAGGATAGTTTAATGATTGAAGAGATTCAAAATTTGAGATTGTCAGAGATTTAATGAGGTGTCTAACATTTCTGCAGAACCAATTATGTGGAGGTACTAAATGTCATAAGTACAAGTTGTATTCAACAAGTTCCCAAGCTAGCTGATTTCTCTTTGAAAGAATCCATTGTTCAGCCTTGTGACCTTTTCTGGCTTTTGCACTGTTGCTATTAAAAGAAAAAAAAAAAGTCTAGCCAATATTCTTTAAGTGGGCTTCCATAATCACAATAAAACAACCTATCTTTTGTAAACCAGTTAGCTGAATAACATGGCATGGGAAATCTACTGAGACTTAATTTCTCTTCTTAATTTCTCTTTTGTATCCATCCATCTATACGTACACATTCAGCTATAGCATATACTCAAAAAATACTTGATTGATGAACTGATTTAAGAGTATTCTACGTGATTTTAAATTCAACAACAATATCATGAGATCTTGACCACCACATTGTTTTATAGTCACTAGGCACTAGTCAGACATTCTATCTGCACATTTGTATAGGAAAAATAAAGCTAGTGAGGCAGTGTGACCATACTCCTCTATACCACAGGTCCTAAAAGAGGTCATTCTAAGGTTTCAGAAATCACTGATATAACTGAAAACTCCAAATGACATAATAGTACAAAGATTTTTGTCAAAATATAACTCAATCTTTTCATTTCTAGATTAATTCAAAAAGCCAGAAATAATACTACACCTGTGTCAAATAACAAAATTTTTGAGATGCAGTGTACCGTGTTAACAATCAGGACAAATGGGCACTAGGTTTGAATACACCATCTCTTTAATCCCATGCCTTGACTTCAGCAGCTTACAGTTCCAACAGTTTGGCTGCTAAGCCTTTGCTTCTTACCAGGATTTAAGTATATTTAAACAGTCCCAGAAAGACCCTAGAAACCCATGGCTCCCAAGCATGGGGCAACATAACAATGGAACCAAGTTTCCTGTGTGTAGAGATATCCATACTTTACATATTACAGCCACCAAAGCAGCTCATCAAAAAGGGACTCAAAGAAGGACGTTAGCCGTACATGGCACCATTTTGTCACCTGATATTTAATGATGTTGATAGACTCTGAGAAGAGCAGCTTTACAAAGGTGTATGTTACACACTACGGTGTTTCAGACTTTCTGAGCAACTTGGCACTAGTAATTCTGGCACACTCATTGCCAGCAATGGTTGTGTCACCAGGAAACCGGTCTCCTGGAATGGGATGGCTTAATGGATGAGGATGTACGCCTTTGATTTTGATAATCACTGGCCATGGTTATTTGATGAATTGTTGCTGCAATCCCAGTGAGGATACACAGGAACAAAAAAGTATGACTTCAAACCCAAATGTCCACTGGGTTCCATACTATAGTTTCACATAGGTAAAGGTAATAAACTAAATTCAAGTCTTTTTCACATAGAGCCATACAAGACATAGGCTACAAAGGCACTGCCCCTGTAATGGAATTTTGTTTTCATTGCATTGAATTGCATTGCATTGAATAGTATCAGTACAGTATCCAGTTTACTTCTTCCCACAAAAACTTCCAGCCTGTTCCTCTGGAACACTTCACACAGTGTAAAAGGAAGATCTCGTTCTTCCTTATGTTCAGCCATCCTGTATGAACGACATTCTTCATACATAACTTTCTTTCACTTTCTCATCCTGTAGAAAAGATGTGAGAACTGAAACATCCACTACTGTCTGGTTTTTGTGTAATGACAAGTCCTTTAAGTGGTCATCATCACTTTGGTCCTTGGCAAAGTTCACAAATACCTGTCAAAACAAAGAAGGGCTTTATAAGTACCTCTTGACTTGTTCTTTCTTTATTCTAGCTGCAGTTTTATTCTAATTGCACTGTCCTCATGTTGAAATTAGGTCATGTAGGAGAATACAGAATTGCAAAGTAGATTAACTAGAAAACTGTGTGAGGGAAGATAAGATACTTGAAAAACATTAATAATCATTTAAAAATTCATCTTCTGTGTTAATCCCACATCACCAACTTCCAATGATTAAAGGGAAGAGTGAAGAGAACATTTACTGAAAACCTATCAAATGCCAGGATCTGTTTAGTAGTTTTTGTTATCTAAATGGGACAAGGCACATAGCAAAATGTCCTATCTATGATAGGTACTCAATAAATTATAGTTGTTCTGATTATTAATTCAGTAAATTTTCACAATAATTCTGTCAGGTAGAAAGCATTATCTTCCTTTTTAGTTCAGAGAGGTTTAGTAAAATGCATTGCTAGTAATCATAGATGAGGAATTCAAGCACAGATAGTCTGAACTGTGCTCAGGCTTGTGGTGAAGGTGTGAGTAGGCAGGAATCATCAACCTGGGAAGAAAATCTATTTTTGACACTAAAAGCTTACTTGGTCAAGTGTTGTCTGAGAAACAGAGTAGTCTTCTATGTGGAGTCGCTTTTTGCTCTGGGAGAGGATACTGAATATCCTGGCCAGAGAAGATAATGAAGAGGGAAGCTGGTACTGTAACATGTTCCGGTGTTTCTCTTTTAGGACGCTTCCTGGGAAGGCAAGTCCAAAGAATTCCTGGACAGGCTTCAGGTCAGGATTGGATCCTGCTATTCGTACAACTATTGTATAACCATCTCCAAACCTGAAAGCAGGAAAAAAAAAAAAAACACCCAAATGAAGTATCCCCAGGAAACTTCTCAGAAGAATATTTACCTCTGAGAAACCAACTTGTGCCATGAAAATGGGAGGTCCCTGAAAGACCCAGAGATCATTTTCAGAGAGAAGGAACCAGTTATCATTTATTGAGAATCTATGAGCAGTGCCTGATGCTCAGTGCCCTGATGCTGAGTGTCCTGTTTCTCAGTGTCTTTAATCCTCACCTGGATCCATGAAGTCTGACAGATGTTACTTAAGCCCAGGGAGTTAGTCACTTGCCCATGATACAAAGTTCCTAAGTAGTAGAGCTAGGAAGCAAACCCATTTGCATAGACTCCAAAACTTGTGCTGCTAATCACACTGTCATGTGAGTTTTTTAATTTCATAAATAAAGCAAAGCCAGGAAGTATTATTCCTGGGAAATAGACTCTCAGAAAGTCTAAGTAACTTGCTTATGAGTCAAACAACCAGTATATAATAAAGACAGAATTTGACTACGGTTCAGTTTGACTTCAAAGCCCTGATTCTTTACTCCATACTATTTTTCCCAGTTTAATTTCTCTTTATTTTTAAGCTACCATTTATTCACCAATGAAATAATAATCATCAAGGTTTCTAAATAGGTGCTATCCTAAAGAAATAGTCTCTTTTACCTATTTTTCAGATGTTGTACACTGCCAAGGCACCTGAACCTCCCATTGACCATAATTGCCATCCTAGTGCAAAGAGCTTCACATTCCTCCATACTGTGGGAAAACAGAACAAAGTTTTAGTTTCAGAGACATGCTCCCATAATCATCACCATGACATCTGGCATTTCAAAGAAAAAAGTTTCCCAGCTTCCAGTGCATAATCACATCCTATTCTAAAGACATGTCAATATACAGATGAAGCTCCTCACTGCAGTGCCATTTAGAATTGTGAATAAGTTGGAAACAATTCAAATGTCTAACAAATGGAAAGAATTAAATAAATTAGGGTATATACTAATGGAATACCATTCAGCTATAAGAGATGATGGCATTACTTAAATTTACTGACTTAGAATAATGTTGACAATAATATTAAGTGAAAAAGATCAGAGTATATATACTATGCTTGCATTTTTGTTTGTAAAAATACATACACACAAGTACACATAAGTTTGCATAGGAAATCCCTGCAAACATGCATAAGCCAATGAGAACAATAGATGTTTTCAAGTAATACAATTTCAGGTGATAAATGTAACCTTGGCCTTTCTGTACTTTCTAGCTTTTACTAAATGAACATATATACTATTTAGCAGATTTACAAATAACACAATGTAAAAGCCAAGCCAAGACTTCACTACAGACCTATGAGATGTAAGCACTACTGATCTCCCCTCCTTAACGATGCTTAGGGCACAATTCCACAAGAATCTTCGGGCTTTGGGATCCATGCCTGTGGTTGGTTCATCCTGAAATTAAAGTAAAATAAGTTTTATCATTTGCTAAAAATAAAACACCAAAGATAGACTTGTTTTTAAAAGCTGAAGCATTCTTAAACATCATAAGTTTTAACTTGCTATTTTAGTTATTTTGAACCAAAATAACAGAATAAATTTCAAACTCACTTAGAACAAGTTCACTTTTATGAATGTCTCATTGAAGCAAGAAACTCAAATATTCTAAGGAATTTTTTTAAAAATTCAACAAATTTCTCCAAATAAATAGGGAAGGTAAAGATCCATTAGTTTCAATCATCTTTTCATTACTAACAAGTATATACTAAAAATTCTCTTTGTCAGGATAAGGTTTGAGTAAAATTCCTTTTCTTCTCTTTTTATTCTAATCTACTTCAGCTTACCCAATTATAGACTAGACCATTCATATGATCTAGATTATTCTATAGCCTCAACCCAAGGTTTCTTCCTATAATAACTTCAGTGCTCTTCTCTAGCAAAGAAAGGAGATCAAAGGCCACTGCTTTCTAATGTATTTTTCATTTATCTCTCTTAAGGAAGAGATCCAGTGAAGAGATCTTTTTTTTCTTAATACTGGGGATGAAACCCAGGAATGTTCTACCCCTGAGATACATTGTCAGCCCTTTTTTAATACTTTGAGACAGGGTATCATTAAGTTGCCCAGGCTGACCTCCAACTTGTGATTTTCCTGCCTCAGTCTTCCATGTAACTGGACTTACAGA
Organism: Urocitellus parryii; assembly: GCF_045843805.1. Lineage (NCBI taxonomy): Eukaryota > Metazoa > Chordata > Mammalia > Rodentia > Sciuridae > Urocitellus > Urocitellus parryii. The sequence continues at coordinate 184,077,526 of NC_135534.1, forward strand.
TGTACACCACCACACCCAGCTACTAAGGGGATCTGAAGCTGTGTCCTCACTCTCCATATTCAGGTTATGAACACATGGATGATAAGAAAGAATGTTCCAGAGAAGACCAAATCACACATTCAGCCTCACAGACTTGTAGGGATTCTCCAAGCCAAGTACATGGGGTGTCTATTTAACAGAGTCACCCCTGCTTGTGCCAAGAAAGAAGCTTCCCTCTTCTTGAAGGCTGCTCTGCCACACAGTCATACAATGGCCTGTTTTCCATTCAGGCCAGAACAGTAGTTTTCCACCCAAAGTCACACTTACCAGAAATACCACAGGTGGCCCACCAATCAAAGCCATGGCTGTTGAAAGCTTGCGCTTGTTGCCTCCACTATAGTTACCAGCATATTTTTCTCCATACTTCACAAGGCCCAGTTTCCGAATTGCCCATTCACCAACCTGGAGAGATAAAGCACCTTGACTTTTGTCTGCCTTGGTAATTTTAGCATGCTTTGTTACACTTATATGTGAAAGTTCTTTGATTAAGACTGGATTCTATAATCATGACCTGCAACTACAGAGGTACCAGAAAAAAGGAGAGGAAATTTATGTGATGGGAGCAGTACTCCCTCTCTGCACACCCCCAACCAATGCATACCTACCCACCCCTACTCCCCCCACCATTATGGGTTCCCACCCATGCATGAGGAAAACAGCCTGAAGTAGTCATATGTGGAAAAATCCGTAAGGTATGGTGTCAGGATGCCAAAGAGACAGGTTGGCTTTCTAGTATCCATGGTACCTTGCCAACTTCTTTCTCTGGGACTCCTCTCAAGAGGGCGAAGAACTCTACATGCTCTCTTCCAGTCAGCAGCTCTGTGATAGCATCAAACTGAGGGCAATAGCCCATGTTCTGATGTACTTCATGGATGTTTGACAAGATACTGCAAATGAAAATAAAACTTGTTAGGTTTTAAGCATTTAGACATATTCTAATCAGACAATCTGGGTTAACATTCCTATAGAGTATGCATGTGCTTTACAAAGATACCAATATCTGCTGCTTAAAGGAATAGCCTTTCTGCCCCTAGGATGACAGCTGTTCCCATCTGTCAGGGTTTCTGTTTCTACCCTGCCTTATCCTTGCATTTCAAACTTGCATGCTCAGTCCTGTTTCAAAATCCCTGAGTCCATGCCCACTGCAGCAGTCTTTACCAATAACCTAAATAACACTATCTGGAGCTTAAACATCTTCATCCCAGAATTGCTCCTGTGGTCATATGTACCAAGTGCATTGTCAGCCCAAAGTTTTCTTCATGACCATCTGGACCCAGAAATCCTGGGTGTGAGCTCCCTTCTGCCTTCTCCTGAGCCATACATTGACTCAACCACAGTGTGCATATTCCAGATAACCTGGTCCTACCAAATACCTAGCCCAGATACCCTCCTAGCTTTTAAGGTTTTTTTGCTTGTTCCTTTATTGTAGACCCTCTGAACATGTGGAAACATAAAAATACACCTACAATCTTACGGGCGGGGGCAATTTTTAGGTTCTTTGATGCCAATAAGGTTACATAATAATTTCATACATAATTCCTAATGTATGAAAATTTCAGTGTCTATATCCCATTTTCATGCCTGCACTTCTCACTCTCAACAAGATACATTAACACTCACACATATGATTTAATGAAATGCTTCATAAAATGGTACCTGTTGTTACTACTAATAGTACATTCTGATAATTCTTATTCTATTCTCTAACATGTCATTTGAAAAGTACTACTTGAACTTGGCCTTTTGGAAGTGGTCATTCATCTCTGCTTATCTATTTAGAACTCCCAGTGTTAGCTTTCTCCAGAATTATGACTGAGTCAGTTCTTATAACCCATTACTATGATAAACCTTAGGTTGAGCCAGTTACTGCTGCCATTGCTAAGTGCCCCAGGAGCATTAGAAATAAGCCTGGGGAACAGTGTTATTCCCAAAAGTTCTGTTCTTTTAAGGTTCTTAAGTTGCTACTGAAATGATTGATAAGGGGGAAAAAAGATCAACGAGTACATCAATTTCCTTACTCTTCAATATTATTGGTATTCCCCTGTTCAGTGTTTTCAAATTTAGAGTCATCTCCCATTAGTGAGTTATAAAATAAATCCACAACCAGCACTTTTTAAATGATATGATAGGCCGGGCGCAGTGGCGCACACCTGTAATCCCACAGGCTTGGGAGACTGAAGCAGGAGGATCTTGAGTTCAAAGACAGTCTCAGTAACAGCAAGTCACTAAGCAACTCAGTGAGACCCTGTCTCTAGTCAAAATACAAAATTAGGCTGGGGATGTGGCTCAATGGTTGAGTGCCCTAAGTTCAATCCCCAGTAACAACAACAACAACAAAAATTAAATGACATGATAGAGAATAAAATAAGAATTATTAGAGTGTATTTTAAGTAGTAACAGCAGGTACTATTTATGAAACATTTCATTAAATCATATGTGTGTTAATGTATCTTGTGTGTATCAGGCTAAAGTATAAAATATTATATCCTACATGGATCATGGTTCAGAAAAGTTTGAAGGTCACTGCCTTTGTACCATGTATCGATATAGAAAGCCTGAAGAAACCCCACATATTTAGAGCATTCAAGGTTAATACTGCCTAACAGGCCTCTAATGTGCTGCTATACTCCCAAAGACCAGACTGCTTGGTAACTGTACAGTCTCAGAAATCAGCCTAGTGATGGCTTCATCAGTGGGTCCACTCTTTCTAGAAGATGAGCTGGCAGGTATTACCTTGTAGAAACTAATACAAAGAAACAATAAAAGTTGTATGCAAGCACATATTTATATAATAAAAAATGAAAATTAATAAATGCCAAACATTTATAAGGAATTGATTAAACAAATTATAGGTACATGTACACAGAGGAATTTTATGGAGCAATGTATTTTTAACCCACTGGAAAATATTCATAATATAACCATTAACAATAAAAACTAATTTTAAACCTATATGCAGAATAATCTCAATTTTATGATACATTTATATGTGTAGAAAGATAGATTTGGGGTGATAGAAAACATCTAAAACTGGATTGTAGTGATGATGGCACAATTCTGTGAACTCACTAAGAATTACTGAATTGTTCTTTAAAAACAAGTAATTGGGCTGGGGTCATGGCTCAGTGGTAGAGTGCTTGCCTAGCATACACGAGGCACTGGGTTCGATTCTCAGCACCACATAAATGTAAAATAAAGATATTGTATCCACCTAAAACTAAAAAGTAATTATTTTAAAAAAATAAAAACAAGTAATTTACACTGTTAAAAGTGATGCAGTAAGACTGAAAGAAAATGTAAAGAGTGGTTATCTCCAGGTAGTGAAATTATGGATAATTTTTTGTTCTTTAAACTTTACTATATTTAAACATTTTTATGAAATCTAAAGGGTACTATTATAATCAAAAAATAACAATGTGTTTCTTTAAAACTAAAAAAAAAAAAGCCCTTGTAACAAAATACAGATCACTTCTTTTCTCACCTATTTTTGTTAAGGAAAGCATCCCCTCTGGTAACAGTAGTGTCTCCAGTTAGCATCTTGAAAGTGGATGATTTTCCAGCACCATTAACTCCCAGAAGTCCAAAGCACTGAAAGAATAAGACCAGGTGAGTTGTATAATCAAACTACTAAAACTAAATTTGAACAACCCTAGAAAATAGCCAACTGAGCTTCATTTTTATATGACATCATCCTGAAACATCATTCTTAAATATCAATGACAAATCAAATATCTTTTGGTTTAGGACACCATACAGATATTAAATATGTATTTTATAATGGGATCATTTTCAGCAAGTCTGTATTTTTAAATACCATTTGAGTTGTCAGATTAAGACAAAAGTTAATGGATGTGCCAGTTAGTCAAATTATACCACCTTATTTGACTATAGGGCATAAAAGGACACATCAGAAATGAAAAGGAGAAAAATCTATTTTTAAAAATCTATTTGAATCTCATCCTATGAAGTAGATCACAAAAGCACGTTTTGGGTGTACATGCTTTTCTTAAAATGCCCGAGATTATCCAAAATCATTCTCTTGATATAAGGGGTCCCCAATCTCTTGATGACTGATTGCTTCACACAGGCATAAGGAGAGAAGCTTTGAAAGCCACTTTCATCCTTTATAAACATGGTTGTTTGATTGGATAGATACAGTGTGAATTAACAAACACAATGCAGACAAAGTGTGTTTACCTCACCAGGAGGAATGCCAACACAAATCCTGTCAACAGCAGGCTTCCTCTTCCTCCTATATATCTGCAACAAACAAAATGTAAATTCATGAGCTTCAGTGACTCACAGCTCTTCCAAGCAACTGTGGCAGAGAGGATTATAACCCAAATATGCCATGAAATAAGACTCTATCAATAAGACTAAGTCATATATGATGTGCTAAGAGCCATTTCTCTCTCTGCCAACCAGGTGTAACTTTGAAGCTCAAAATAAAAGTGAATTTCTTTTTAATTTTTAATCTGGGTCTTTTAAAAAATATATCAGTCACTAATATCTACATATTTTTCCATGTATTGTTTATAGTTCATTTTTAATTTACTTTTAATTTTTTTTTTTTTTTAGTTGTAGAGGGACATAATACCTTTACTTCGTTTGTTCATTTTTACGTGATGCCAGGGATTGAACCCAGTTCCTCATATGTGCTAGGCAAGCACTCTTCCACTGAGTCACAACCCCAGCCTAAAATTAGATTCTACAGGATAAAATTTTGCAATCAAAGTATTTCAAATACTCTACGTGTTACAAAAAGTGAAATTTGGGATTCTGCCATCTAAGAGGGCATTGAAACAGACCCTCCTTCTGAGCAATAGAGACATGTCAGCTTTGGTGATTATAAAATTTAAAAATCAACCATTTATTCTCCATACCTCAGTTTTGACTAGATATATAATATTAGCATGTTTTTTCTTCATTTTTTATTGGTGCATTATAGTTGTACATATTGATGGGATTTGTTGTTACATATCTGTACATGCACACAACATAACAATATAATGTTTTAATAACTAACACACAAATAAATATAAGTAAAATAAATAAATTTGAGAATGGAAATTCACATTACAAAAGTAGACTCTGTAATTAAGAAGTTTCCATGTATCTTTAAAATAAAATTAAATTGACAGTAGCTTAGTATAGATGCACATTTGGGGAAGTAAACTTTTTCATTAAGCAACTAGGGTAGTTTCCAGCACATACAACTGAAAAATTAAGCCTGTAATAGCCCCTACTCACTATCTCACCTTAGTCAACTCTTTGATTTCCAAGATATCATTCTGTCCTCCACCATCCAGAATTCTCTGTCTTTCCCGCCTTACATCTTCATCCTCATCATTCAAAGGAGGAAGCTTTGCTTTCACTGGTCTTAGAAGAAAAATTTTAAGAAAAACAACCTTTCAAACTCTTTTTAAAAACAAAATCCAGTCTCTAAAGCAATCTCCTAAAACCTACTTGCCACAACTTCCAGCCTTGGCAGGGTAGGGGTTGCAGGATGCCCATAATAGGAAAATCAATTTGATTTTCTTGAGTTCAAATTCGATCCAACCATCCTTGGCAAGTGTCTCCCTGTGTCCCCTCTATGACCCTCTACCAAGTGCTCCATGAGTTCTGAGCAAATGCTTACCTGGGTCTGATGAAGAATCTGTACTGGATCAGAACAGTAATGAGGAAAAATACCACCCCTTCCACAGCCATGGCAAAAAGGTTTCGTCCTACCAAGTCCCAAGAGAGTGGTGACACAAAGCGATTCTCCCCTAGTAAACAAAATACAGAAATAAAGTCAGAATTAAGGTGTCAAGAACCATGCCCTTCTTCAAACATGGGGTCAAGTTCACCTATTTTCCTAGAAACACCAATGGCTATTACCAAAGAAAAGGAGAAAAAATAATGAGAGTGACTACTTTTCAAATCTGACTTGTGGGAACATACTACTACCCTGTATCAATCAGAATTTTAGAGCCAACATGTCTTAGATCTGTAACTTCATGTCAGATAGCTAATATCTTTTGAATGAGATAGGCCAAAAATCCTTTTAGATTAAGGCAAACAATCCAGGATAATTTTTAAGATCAGTATTTTAATGAATTCCAAGTTTTAGCAATAAGAAATACTAGAAAGCACATTAAAAAGATGACCATTTCAATGGCACATAATGTAACCCAGTGACTCAATTAAGTCACCTGATTTTATCTAACTATTCCTTAAATTCCTTATACATCTCCTTTGTACCTCCAAGTTGAAGAAAGTCCCTCTTCTGTGTCCGTCAAATAACATGGCCCATCTAACTACATTAGTCAGTAGATGAATGATAGTCATATGATGATACGAGAAATATTTTTAACCACTCTAAAGGTAGAAAGAGCTGCAGTGAATTATCTTTTTATAGATTGTGTAAAAGATAATATATGACCTCCAGGCCTGTGATTTTCCGAATAGAGTCAAAGTGTACATCTCTCCTTCTGATTCTTGTTCTGTATCTAAGTCCCAACGCTGTGTTACTTTTTCAGTAATTCTGACAAACTCAAGTAGTAGCATGAGGCACTGGGTCCAAGCAAATGCCAGCATTTTCTTTACTCCCAAAAATGCCCTTTCACAGATAAATAGCTATGTCACACTACACCAGAACAGCTTTACTGGCATAAACATTCAGTGGGGCAAGAAGAATATGGACATACAGTGCCCATTCATCAGTCCCTTTCCAAAACAAAAGCTAGGGCCCAAGGCCCATGCAATTGCCATCTCTTCTGAAGCCTCTAGCAGCCACTGCTCCACTCACCAAATCTTTCCAGGGCATCAGCCATTGCCTGGTTTTTCACCATATCAATGAGCCCTCGTCCCAAGCAAAAATGTGGGAAGATCAAGAACACAGACTTCAGGATATCATTGATGTTATTCAGCTTCTAAAAAGATAACAGAGAGAGAAAGTATGGATATCAATCATAGTTTAGGCTAAAAATGTATCCAAGTCTGAAAGATGGGAGTAAAGAAACAATTTGATTCCCTGGGGATAAAATGAACCTTTGAATTTGGATACCAATAAATAGGAGTAGGCATTTTCCATATTTTTAAAAAACTTTGGAGTAATGCTGTGGGTATAAAGAAATGAACAAAGAATAGCAACAAGGCTATGTTTGACCAGAAGCAAATCCATAACAAAATATTTGCTTAATATTTTAAAAGCAAATTGCTTGTGTCTGGGTCAATATTTGAATTTTAGGATTTTGCTAGAATTTTATAAAAATCTTCTTAAATACATCAAAAATTATTATGACACCCAGCCAACATTGGCCACATATCCAGGGATTAAGGAAGTTACTATTTGTAAGATGCACTGTGCTGGGGCATGGGAGAGGTAAAAGCTAATGAATAAATAGTCTCTGTGGTTAGGAAGAGAAACATGGAAATAGGAAACGACTATGTAACTGGATATGTGTGGTACTAGAGGCAGAATGGAAGGCTCTGAGGGCCCAGGGAAAAAGAGAGCACATCCCAAAGGGCAGAGTAGCACGACATCACCTTTGAGCTAAATCTTGAAGGGCAGGGAGAATAGTACCAGGCTCTGCAATAGAAGAAGGGCATTTCAAGCCAGGCCTACAGGATTATGCTGGGTTTAAGGGACAACTCTGCTAAAGTTACAGGGCTTTGAGAAAGGGTGTAGGGGGAAGTGGCCAGGAAAGGTTGTTCATCTATGAAACCCTTGTGTGCTGAGTTAAGGTATTTGGACAAAGGCAGTGACAACAGGAATGGAAGGAGTCTTGTTTATGAGACGTGTAACTGAAAGAACTGATGGCATGACCAGTCAAACATGTGAAATAAACAATAGCAAAGCATCAAGAATGATTCCAAGAGAGCTGGGTTGGGCAACTGCATTGGATGGTAATGCCAGCAAGTATGACAGGGATGGCAAGAGAAACACTAGGTTCGAAGGGGAAAGATGATGACATATCCAGTTCTGGGTATCTATAAGTTATTTAAATGAAGCCATCCACCAGGTATGTGAAAATGGGAGAGTAGAGTTCCAGGGAACAATCAAGGCATAAATCTGAGAGGACAATAAGACACTGAGAAAGGCAGTGGTGCACACCTTGGGATTGAATGGCATTGCCCAGATATGGTGTCTCAAGTGGAAAGCAAAGCTGACAGAGGACTGAGCCTTTTGCAAAGTGACACTGAAATGGAAGCATAAAAGAATTTGACAGAAGAAACTGAAATGTTTGGCAGGGAAATATAAGGCACAGCAGGAGACAAAGGTATTATGTAGACCAAAGAAGGCAGTATCTGAAACAGGATGGAGTAGTCAGCAGAGCCAAAGTCACAGAGAAGTAGAATAAGATCATAATTAACCACTGTCCTCTGGCACCCAGAAGTGCCCATCCCAGTAGGAGGTGCTCTTTCTACAGAACTCACATTGTTGGTAAAGAGCTCTAGCACAAAAGTGGCCACACTGCCATTGATGCCAATGAAGAGGTTCACGCTGGTGAGCACCACATAGGCTGTGCTGGGGATCTTGAACACAAAGGAGGCTGGGTACATAAGAGGTGTGATTGACCACCTGGTGAGACAAGAAGATATATGTCCATTGGAGTCCTCTACCCTCCCTATGAAATTGGGTACTATATGCCTTACCCACTTTCAGAGTCCTCTACCCAAAAGTGCCTTACCCATATAGCAAAAGAAGAAGGGCTAGCACAGGCAGGTTGGTGGAGGACACATAGGACTTCTGCTGAAAGCAGATGAAGATGATAATGACCAATGTAGCAGGAACCACATAATTGCACTAAAAGAGAAAACAAGGAAATAAAGTTAACTCGTAAGTCAAAAATACAGCACATTCCAAGTCTTTACCATCACCAGACAAGAAAGGGCAGACAAACATATTGGAGAATAACTTCGAATTAATGAAGCCACATAAACTATTAATCAAAATACGGACAATACATTGTGACAAGCATTTTACCCTTGGTTGGTTTTATAAACTGCATGCCCTTTCTGTCTTTCTCACAACTAAGCCAAGGTGTCACGCTCAGTAAACTCACTGAACGATGGATCCTCAGTCGGAGGAATTTCAATTTCACAGGAGACAAATAAGCTTCCATTATTCTTCCCAGAGATGATTGTGTCTGTTTCATCATTAATGCTATATTATAGTCTGCCCAAGTTCAATCTCACATGTAATCTATTTGTGAGGTAAGCGCTCATAACATGAATGTCAGAATTGTTTCATCACACTGAGAATAATTTGAAAGTCTGTTCTGAAACTGCTTCAAGCATTAAAATGCAGAAATAAAGACCTGACCATAGAACAATTATGAGATTTCATAGCTGGCAGGGCAAAACACAGGCAGGGAGGTGACAGTGATTTTTGTCAGCTGTTAAAAGAATTGCAGCTTAAGGCTACCGGACTCTGCATTAGTCCTATCCTATTCAATGTGTTTATCAACAACTTAGATGAAGATATGCTGATAGCAAACTGCAGATTCTAAACCAGGTAGAGGCAGATAATATACAAAAATATAAGTGATGTCCCTGAAGGTAGGGACTCCATCTCATCTCTGAATCTCCTATGCCTGGCATAGTCAGACATAGAGTAAGCACTCAGTATATTTTAAATGAATGAAGTAATTACTGGACCAAGATAAAACAAAAACAAGACACAATGGACACTTAACTAGATGCAGTTTAAAAGGGATAAGCATAAAGTTTAAGTTCTAAAAAGTTAATTGTATTAGCATAACACAAAAGCTATCCAATTTAACAGTCATTTTTGTGAAGTAAGATTCCAGTTCACTATCAAGTTGCCAATAATACAGTGCTCTTTCTAAAATGCAGAATAGAAGTATGGAAAAAAGATCAATTCCCTCTAGACTTGTAACCATTCAAACCATCGCCTGAATACAAGGTTAATTCTGGACCTTGCTTTTCAAAAGGGACATTAACAATATGGAGTATGGCCATGACGGGACAATCAGATCACACAGGGGCCAGTCTTAGAGTCTTAGTATAATAAGTAAAGACATCATCATCATCTCCATCATTATCACTCACATTGTTACAGTGCTTTAGAGATGACTAAGTGTGTTCTCATATATCATCTCATCTGTGGAAGACTTTGGTTAGATGAGAGTTGTCTTTAAATATCTGAGGAGCCATCCAAAGAGGAAAGAACTAGATTTGTTCCTTATGGGCTTAGAATTCATGGAATTCATAAGGAAATATAGGTCAACTTCACTTTATTATTAGAACTTCAGAATTCTTTGAAGGCTTCCATATTGGACCAAATAGAAGCAATGTATTAATTATAGCTGGTACAAAAATATATTTGCAAATGAATGAATAAGTTTATGATAAAATGTATGGAGTTTTTAAAGAACATATGGCTTTCCTAACAAGATAAAGAATATCTTGACTTTATAGGTCAACATTTATCAGAGAAGTTAAAAGTACTGGCTTGGGAGAGACTAAGGTCCTTCCATTTCTGTTTCTTGGGAAAGTCTTCAAATAGGAAATTGGGTAATAACTGTCATCAGTTAGTCAGATATTCTTTCCTGTGTGAAGTCAGCTCTGCATCCAGCACCATATTTGGAGTTTTGGAAGTGTATAAGTGTCTCTCCCATTCCCTTTTTCATGCACCTTTAGAATAACTGGAACAATTCTCAGTGACAGGTGCTCTATCTTATATATGCCATTTCATGGCCCTGATGGAGATTCATACAAAGATAGGAGGCCTGTGCCCTTACCATATCCCAGACAAAATTGGAAAGCCAGTAGATGACAGGCTTCACTCCACTGATAAACTGTAGGTGCTTGGCTTTGCTGACCCGCTCCTGGATCAGGAACACAACAAAGCTGGCTGGGACAAAGGACATCGCAAAGATGACACATATGGACACAAGTACATCTACTGACGTGGTCATCCTAGAAAGAAAAAAGGCAGTGAAGATCAGAGATGTCTTTGATGCATTTATTATGGAAATACAACAAATGAGGAGATATACACACGGAGAGAGACATACATAAACACACACATCCAAAGAAAGCTCGGGAAAAACATCTATTCACCAAATATGTTTTATTCAAGGTTAAATATGATCATTTGCAAGTTTAAAAAAATGACAATTCAAATGCAAACCTGAGCCCGGTATAATGGTGTACCCTTATGATCCCAGCAACTAGAGAGGCTGAGGCAAGAGGATCGAAAGTTCAAGATCAGCCTCAGAAATTTAGTGAGGCCCTAAACAACTTAGTAAGACCCTGAGTCAAAATAAAAAGGGCTAGGGGTGTAACTAAGTGGTAAACTTCCCCTGGATTTAATTCCTGGTATTATTTTTTAAAAATCATATGCAAAGCTGATTTCACTAAGGTTAAAAGAGTCCACTGCCATATGAAGCTGTTAAAGGAAGTCTGGGTGTGGTCTAACAATATTCAATTTTATCCATTGTTCTTTCTTAAAAATATTGTATTTGTAGATGGACACATTACCTTTATTTTTTTAATGTGGTGCTAAGGATCAAACACAGTGCCTCATATGTGATAGACAAGTGCTCTACCACTGAGCTACAACCCCAGCCCCTTGTCCATTGTTCTTAACATTGTAAGAGCAGTAAATAATAAATATCCATACACACAAAAAATAATGGTATGAAACTACTCAAATAAGTTAATATTTGTTGCTCTAAGTAAGTTTTAGAACAACATAATGTAGCATACCAATCTAACACATATAACAATTCTATCAGATTCTTTTTGTAAGACACTTTACAAGCCAATTAAGAAGGTGTTGGTATAAAGATCCCTAGTGTCCATTATTGATATTCTATAGGAATTAAGTAGAAACTAACTGCACCATGCTCCATTTATAGAAAGGGGACCTGACATATTGAATGTCATCTCTGGGAGCTTGGCTTGGCAATTTACATAAATGGCCTCATTTAATATCAGACATCTAGAAAGTTTACAGTCTAGATTTAAACCCAGATCTCTATAATTCCAAAGACTGTACTGGCTTTAAACTTCACACACACACACACACACACACACACACACAAATTCAAGAAAAATTCAAGTCAAACTATTTAAAGCATGTTTCACTGGGTTAAAAAAGTTTTAAAACAAATGAAACTGACTTTTATGTGTTAATGGTGAATTTACTTATTTTAGGATTGTATTAAGAATTTTCAACTTGATTTATATGAATTCACCAAATATAATGATTTTTACATATCTGTGCCATTTTCTTCTACAATTCAAAAAGGCCCTGCTGGTCAATTTGTAAAGTGATCTTTTCTGCCCAGAGTCTGGATGGACCCAGACATACATACTGTACTTGACTGTGCAACAGCTACCCTACAAGGAGCCTTCTATCTCCCTCTCCTGCTCCAGATTTCCCCAGTACTCTCTCCTCACCCCATTCTTTTAGACACAGCCATACTTACAGAGCCACTTCTGAAAGCTGCTGCTTGGTGAGATTCAGGGGGTGATTGAAAGCAGTAATCCCATACTGGCTAGGGTTCTCTCCCTTCTGCAGGTTGGCCCGGAGAATGGCATTGTTGATGACATTCAGGAAAGAGCTGATAGCATGCCAGCCTTTGTTATTGAACCACACCTGAGATAAAACATAGCAGGTAAAAGATAATGTTCCTAAACACTACTCTCAGAAGTAGGTACGTACATACACACACACACACAAATCATGCACCTAAATTTTAGAAACTCAAGTCATATACCAATACAAAACACTGCAGAACATGGCAGAGTGATAACACAAGGATACAACCACCGACAATGGGGCCCAGGGTTGTACTGAGGACCTTGTATCTTTAATTCATATATTCCCCATAACTATTTGGAGAGAGCCATGATTATTGTCCCCATTTTACAGATTAGAAAACTGAAGGTTAAGTAATTCAAGTCAAAGTCATAGTGGTTCACCTTTAAAGTCTGGCAACAAAACAAATTCTCTTAATCACTCCACTACACGGCCTCCCTAGTGGATTTAACCATTTGCTCTTTTCTGTCATGAATACCCCTATCAATTTTACTATGGCTGAAAATACTTCAGGGAACAGGATAGGTTACCAAAAAGTTAGTAAAACACAGATAGCATTTTACCTTGACATTATTTTTGGTGTCCAGTCCTGTCATGAACCTTCCCAAGTTGTTGAGAAATCGATCTGCAGAACTGTCCTGTAAACAACAGAAACCCACCTCAATTGTGATGATTCAAACAGGTAAAGGGCAACAGTCAGTCCGGAAGCTGTGGACAACAAGACACCCCTATCAAGAGCAACACCACCACTACCACACTAAAATTAAATTTAAAGCCATTAAATGATTCCTGAGAACCAACTGACCAGAAGCCTACAGCATGAATGTTTCCATAATGCCACAGTCTTAAAAATATCTGAGAAATCCTGTGGCTTGAAGTCCCAAGACTGTTGTCTGTATAACCTGGCAATGAGAATTTCTTCCAAGTGTTCCCCTGGAATCATCCCAAGAACTACAACCACAATTTATGTGCAGAGGTGTCAGACATTAGGGCCTGTGTTCCAAAGGCAGAAGTACAGACTGGACTCTAGGACTATTACAGGATCACAAAATCCATGTCATATGACTCCCTCAATTCTCAGTTCAAAATGGGAAATCTGAGATACAGAGAAATGTAGTGTGTGCTCACTAGGACCTGAAGACCAGCCAGCCAACTTAAAAATGAAACTGATCCATTTCTGTTTAGTTAGTGATTGTTTTGGAAGTCTGCTTGAAGGCCAGTTTATTTACTACTGGCCAAACTGACAAACAGTTATTCTAAGAACTTTTAAATCTCTGAATCTATTTGTGGTCTACACTTTCAGGATTTTAAGTATACACCAAATAATTCAATCCTGTCTTGCTGAAGTCACAGAATACCAGTTATGGCTCAGTAGTCAAAGATAATCTGAACAATGAGCTGCTAGCTGGTCAGATCTATCTGCCCACTATGCTCATGTCCCAGCAGCTCCAAGCCCTTTCTTCCAACATGTCTCAAGATGGATATACTACCTTGGCCAGCTTCAAGTGTTTCTTCATTTGCCTGATGGCATCATTAACTTCTTGACTTGGAGGAAGTGCTTGAGAGTTACTGACACCGAGGGAAAATCCACCATACCTAGAAGAACAGCTTGACATTAAAACCCAGTATGCCACATGTGATCAGCAGCAGCAGGCACCACATGAGTGTGGACAAGCCTCTTAGAGACCCATTGCTTATTCAACCAAAGTTTGATTCAGACGAGTTATACCTTGGATTCTAGCAAGCTATTAACTGGGTTGCTGCCCAGTAGGGAGGTCCTGGGTCTGATTATAGTTAGATATCTGAGACACTGAGAAAAGTAAGGTCATTTATTTCATATTCACTACTGCCTTTGTAGGCAAGCAGATGGGGTAGAAGGGTAGGTGGTGAGGGACACTGTCCCATGTGGGCCAGACGGGGATAAGAGACCTTGTATCTTTACTAGCATGAGGGCTACTCTGCTCTGCCCAGAGTTTTCAAAGATCCTGGTCCTTGGGGACAAGGCAAGGAAGAAAAGTATGAAACAGTAACAGGGAGCCTTTAAGGTCCCCTGAGGAAGTCACACCAGCCATCTCATTTCCATGATATACAAACTGGATCCAAAGATGCTTCCTTACCCCCTCACATCTTCAAGACCCAGAGGGACAAATGGATTGAAATACAGTGAAAATGCTTTTTATTTTCTCCAAGACTTTCTTGATCTTATGCCAAAGGCCTGAAAAATTGTTCTTGAGTCCCTGGGAACCCCTGGGAATCTGATTTGGGTAAAACTGCAACTAGAATAGGTATTTCCCTCATAATGTTACTAGTCCCTGGAGACCCACAAGAGATTTCTAAGTGCCCTTAAGGAAATCAGTGAACCAAATTGTTCAAAGGCCTCTGAAGTGGCAGCTGGACACTGAGTAGAAATGCTCTGGGCAGAAAATCCAAGTCTAATCTAAGCCTGTCTATACCCCACATGCTCCAAAGATTCTACAGGGCCTTTCTCTCCTTACAGTGATGTGGCACCCAGGAGTGTGTGAGGGGCAAACAATCCCGAAACCAACAGCTTCCCCCCATCCAATATACCTGCATAAAAATCATTCTCCCAAGACTAGAAGCACCAGGGAAAATCTTGAGATCAACTTACCTAAACTCATTCACCCAGATCTTATTCTTTAAGCTGCAGAAATAAAAACAGAAACCAAAAATCAGTTCTAGAAAAACTGATGCTATACCTGATGATGCAAAAGGAGTAAACATCTACCTGAAGACAAAAGAAAGGACCAGAAGTAATCCTATCATCAGGCTGGCACTACAGGACTGTACCGATGGAAAGAAGCCTATTCTCAACATACCTTGTATTCTATCTTAAAAACCTTACATTAAGGTCATACTTGGGTTGAGCCAGTTTTAAAAACCACCTTACAAACCAAGGCATGAATTAACTAGAAGATTTTTCAATTCAAATAATACATCAGTTATAAATGACATATGGACAAGTTATGTTAATGACTCAAGGTCATTACATTTTTGAACAGCTTTATCATTTAAAGATACTGAGCTTCTAAAACAGATACCCCTCTTTATCAAGCTGCTGGGAAGGGAACCAGAACACAAATTTTCTGAGCATTAACTAAACATTTGACACTATGCCGCCAGGTCCCAGAAGCTTCAAGGTTCCATAGCCACGAGCTACTATATCTTCTCAAGGTTCTCCCCATGATACCACATGAGCATCTAAGACACTTCACACATATCACTTCATTTAGTTCTCACAACAAACTTGTAGGAGCAACAGTAATATCACTTTTATATAAATTAAGACTTTTTTCCACAATACTGGAGATTGAACCAAGAATGTCGTGCATAGTAGGCAGGCACTCTACCATGGAGCTATATTCCCAGCCCCCAAATTAGAGTTTTTTTTTAATTTTTTTTAATATTTATTTTTTCTTAGTTCTCGGCGGACACAACATCTTTGTTGGTATGTGGTGCTGAGGATCGAACCCGGGGCGCAGGCACGCCAGGCGAGCGCGCTACTGCTTGAGCCACATCCCCAGCCCCAAATTAGAGTTTTAAAAGGATAACAAAGAGAAAATTTTGATTACTGTCACTCAGAGTTGTCCCCTTAACCTGGAGGTAAACCACCACCATTCCCTTTTTCAGATTAAAGTTCTGCCTGATAATGCTCCTGGTCAAGCAACTAGTTAGTGGTAGAATTCAAATTTGAATGCATACTTATTTTCATTCTAGACAAGGCTGCCTCAACCTTTAAGCTAAAAACTGAATGCTCACAGTACCTCTATGCATCATTTCTAGTTTGGGATGACATCCTAAACTTCCAGTAGAAACATCAAGCCATACTCTGGCAATCTCCCCACCATGTGGGTCCACTATTTGTAGGCCTTTAACTCCTCTAATCAGGGATGATAAAACACAGGCCACACTGCGTAAAGAGTCACCTTTTGGCTATGATCTGCACATACGTCTTCACCAGGTAATCCGAGATGTTCCTTCCTGTCAGATTCTGAAGGATGTCTGCAGTGTTCTGTTTTCTCTGTCACGACATAAAAATCAAGCATGTGTGTCTTCTTAGACAAGAATTGGCACATAAAACATATCAAGGGCTACAGTGACACATGTTCCTCCAACACATGCCACTGTGTGACTACAGCCCTAACCACAGGGCCCAGGCATCACCCTCCACCAACCACCACCAAGATCTGGTCCATGCTTCCCTCAGTACTGGTCATTCATGTATAGCATGCCAAGATCTTCCTTGGGGAATTACTCTAAATAGCTAAAAAATAAGCACTGAGATGTGATTTTTCTTTACCACAAGAGATATTGGGGCACAGAATCACAAACTTTGCCTAGTGAATTCTTGTGTTCATTGGAGTTCATTGAGTGGATTAGCTACTTAGAGTGGTAACCATGACTTTTTACATCAGCTTAAAATGCCTTATTCTCACCCTTCAACTTGGATGCTGATAAAGCAGCAGAAAGGTAGCACAAACAAGACTTCCTAAAATTGTGAGGAAGAAACAAAAAGGCTCAGATGACTGTGCTAAACTCAGAAATCTCAGAAAAATTACAGAACTGGTAAGGCCCATTGAAAGTTTTCTGGTTCAGCCTCCCTAATCTAGCAGTTAAGAAGGAAGCCCAGAGAATTAAAATGGCCTTTTGGAAGGCCACCAGTTAATTTGTGGCAGAACCAGGGTTAGAAGCCACACCTTCCACTCTCTTTCCTGTGACACAAACACTGTGGGACAGGCATAGATACACTGTGGTCCAAATCCCCTTCCCTGAAAACTCCCTTGCTTTTCCTTATGATAAGCATTAACCTCGAGGCTGAAATAAACTATCCTAATCTCACATCTCACTCATTCCTGCTCCCAGCAGATGCTGGCTGCTGACCCTGCATGAACTATGCAGTCTTACTCTGATGGGGACTCACCTGTGGAGGTGGCATCCCCCCTGCCCCCGGGGGACACACAGGCAGCATCTTTTTGATTTTGTCACTGCTACACTGGCAGGCAGGTGAAGGGTTCTGCATTGTCCAGTTCCCATTTTGGAAGAGGTCCATGATGGTCTGGGGAACTGGGGCAGTAGTCCACTCCTCCTCCCCTGCCAAGCAGGGTGTGTCTCTGCAAAGGAAAAGCATCAAGGGCGGGATCACTGGAGAGGGCCTGGCCTTTCCTATTGCCTTAAGAGCACAGGATCATTCTGTAACAACCACAAACATAAGCCCATCCCTCACTATTTACAAAGAATGGGCATAGCCTTGTTTGATCATCTGATCTCACAACAGCCTTGCAACACTGTTTTATAGATAAAGAAAATAGAATACAAACAGATCCTAAATGTTCATAAACTGAACTCTGTTTGATCCAGCCATCAACATTTGTTGAAACAACACACACACTGAGCATTGGCTATGAGCCAGGTGCTTTTGTGCATGTTTGTGAGTCTGCAGTGAGCAAGACAAACTCACTGCCTTCATGGCATCTGCATGCCAAAAAGGAGTTAGACAGCAAATAAACAATTTAATTTTATATGACTAAAAATAAAATAAGGGGAGAGCACATGGGAAGAAGCCTCCTCCTGAAGAAACAATATTCAGCCACAACATCAATGATGAGAGAGAACAAGCCAGGCAAAGTTATGGGGGTGGGGGGGAATACTCCAAGCAGAGGCAATGAAAAGTCAGGTGGAAGACCCTGAGAAGCAGTGTTTCTGTATTTGAGGAACAACAGGAAGGCAGTGTGACTGGAATGTGATAAGCTAAGAAGAAGAGAGATGATAAACAAGGAGAAAAGTGAGGCAGGTGCCAGAAGGAGCCTGGGAAGGGAGTCTGGATTTTATGCTCAATGTGCCGAAAATCCTGTGGAGAGTGGTAAGATCCAATCTATGTTCTAAAATGAGTAGAGAATTCAGGGGGGTGGGGCGAGTAGGGTGAGAATGCTTGGTATATGAAGAGCTAGTATAAGCATCCCAAGAGACAAAACACATGGCCTTTATTTCTGACTTGAACTCTGAATTCTTATGAAACCATCAGCAACTTCCTTGTCCTCTCAGGGCTTATTTTTTCCACTGGTAAAAGTATAAAATGACTTGTTATTTCTAGTCTCTCTTCCAGTTTCAAAATTCTACAATTTAAAATAGAGCCACAGACTTCATACAATCTTCTTATATATTAAAAGAAATCAAATGAACAGCCTTTTAGATTGATCTCCCACTCTTTAAAGCCTGTTGACTAAATGGAAAAGTCAAACTAAGACATTGTGTCCTCCTGAAGCTGGCTCCTAAAACCTTCAAAAGACAATTAATTGGCTGAGATGAACTTACAGACCACTGAGAAGTACCCAGTCAAATTTTCTCCAGTCCTACCACCTTCTATAAACCTAAAATTGGAATTTCAGTGGGGGTAGCGAGGATGGTTGCCCTTTCCCACATGCAACTTAGTTCCAGGAATCTTTGAGCATGAAAAGTTCTAAGTAATTTCTTTCTAAGGAATTTTCTGTTTTGATGGTCTATCTTTCTGGATAACTGGCCTGGAGAGGACATCAGCAACTACAAATCTGATCAGTACTGCAACAACTGTAGAAGAGAAGACACAGGAACAAGAAGCCACCACTGTCTTTACCACATGATCTCCTGACTTACTTTCCCCTTAACTCAAAGAGTTGTTTGCATATGATCGCTGAATTAATTTGCCTACTCTTTAAAAAATATTCTGTAGGAAAGTAGGCTAAAAATATGCAATGGACAGTAGGCCTGGGTCCATTCCGCCATCCGCAGACACCCCCCGGAACTCAGGCTCTGGCACAGGACCACCTCTTCAGACCAACAGAACACCATGGGAGCCCAGGCCTGGCCTAGATCCACCCACATCAACATATGTGGGACAGGCCCAGAGTAGGTCCAAGTTCACCACCCCCACACACATACCTGGATGCCCAAGCCTAACCCACTTCGATCTTGAGACACTGCAGACATCGCCATAGCCTTCCTCACACAGTAGCCCCTACCTTTTGACAACAGTCAGGGCCTAGAAGCAGCTGCATCTCAGAGCAGGCATCCCAAAAACAGTGTAAGGCCCACCCTTTCAGCCCCATCTGTATAAGACATTGCATCCATCTTGGGGCACCCCCACTATTATCTCATGTTACCTCTGCTATTGCTGCCACCACCTTTAGTTGCAGTAGCATACATTGAGGGACACCAGCAGGGTGTGGAAGCCCAACATCAAGGTGAGGTACAGACAATCTACACAGGTACTATAAGAATATGGGGTAGAAACTGTAATATCTCAGATCCACACTGCAAGAAAGGAAGAAACATAGATAAATGGCCTGGAAAGGACATCAGTAACTACAAATCTGATCAGTACTGCAGCAACATGAAAAAAAAAAAGGGGGAGGAAAGTGCCATAAACAAACCAGGATACTACAATAACATAACCCATGGACAGTGAAGTTGATGAAATGTCAGAGAAGGAGTTCAGAAGGTTCATAATTAAAATGATCTGTGAATTAAAGAATGACTTAAGTGAGCGAATACAGTCAAAAATTGATCACTCCAACAAAGAGATAAGAGCACAAATACTTCAAGAAAGAGATAGAGACTCTGAAAAAAAAAATCAGAAATCCTTGAAATGAAGGAAACAATAAACCAAAAAAAAAAAAACAACTCAATGGAAAGTATAACCAACAAACTAGATCACTTGGAAGAAAGAATGTCACATAATAAAGACAAAGTATACAATCTGGAAAATAAAGTTGACCACACAGTGAAGATAGTAAGAAGCCATGAACAGAACATGCAAGAATTTTGGTATGGTATCCCATAATTCTTGCTATCCATCAAAAGACTTAATCTGAGAGTTATTGGGATAGAGGAAGGTACAGAGTTTCAAACCAATGGAATGCACAAAATCTTCGATGAGATAATATCAGAAAATTTCCCAAGCATGAAGAATGAATTGGAAAACCAAATAAAGAGGCTTACTGGACACCAAATTTACAAAATTACAACAGATCTACAGCAAGGCACATTATAGCATACCGAATAAGGATAGAATCTTAAAGGCTGCAAGAGAGAAGAATCAGATCATGTATACAAAGGAGACCAATTCATATCTCAGCAGATTTTTCAACCCAGACCCTCAAAGCCAGGAGATCATGGAACAACATATACTAAGCTCTAAAAGAAAATGGATGCCAACCAAGAATCTTATATCCAGCAAAATTAAACTTTAGTTTTCAAAATTAACCTTTAGTTTTATTTCATGAAATAAAAATCTTCCATGATAAACAAAAGTTAAAAGAATTCACAACTAGAAAGCCTACACTACAGAACATCCTCGGCAAAATATTCCATGAAGAGGAAATGAAAAACAATGATGAAAATCAGCACAGGGAGGGATTACACTAAAGGAAAAACTAATCCGAGGAGAAACCACATCAAGTTAAATACCAAAAATTTTAAAATGGCTGGGAATACAAAGCATGCCTCAATAATAATCCTGTATGTTAATGGCCTAAACTCACGGATCAAAAGATATAAACTAGCAGACCCAACAATATGCTGCCTCCAAGAGACTCATCTCATAGGAAAAAACATCTGCAGACTGAAGGTGAAAGGTTGGGAAACATCATACCCCTCACATGGAATGCAGAAACAATCAGGGGATTCCATCCTCATATTAAATAAAGTAGACTTCAAGCTAAAGTAAACCAAAAGGGATACAGAAGGACACTACATACTGCTCAAGGAAACCATACATCAACAAGACATAACCATTATAAATATATGTGCTACAAACAATGGAGTATCTACATTCATCAAAAAAACTCTTCTCAAGTTCAAGAATCAAATATACCACGACACAATCATTTTGGGTGACTTTAACACACCTCTTTCACCACTGGATAGATCTTCCAAACAAAAGCTTAACAAAGAAACTATAGAACTCAAAAACACAATCAATAACTTAGACTTAAAGGTCATGTATAGAATATTTCATCCTTCAACAAGAGAATACACTTTATTCTCAGCAGCACATGGATCCTTTTCTAAAATAGAACATATATTATGCCACAAAGCAACCCTTAGCAAATATAAAAAAGTAAAGATACTACCCTGCATTCTATCAGATCATAATGGAATGAAATTAGAAATCAATGTAAGAAATAAAATCCACTCCAAAACCTGGATACTAAATAATATGCTACTGAAGGTGCAATGGGTTGCAGAAGACATCTATGAGGAGATTTAAAAAAATTTAGAGATGAATAAGAACACAGACACAAGATATTGAAATCTCTGGGACACTATGAAGGCAGTTCTAAGAGGAAAGTTCACTGCATGGAGTTCATTCCTTAAAAGAAGAAAAAGTCAAGAGATAAATGACTTTACATCTCAAAGTCCTAGAAAAAAAAGAACAAAGGTATTCCAAAAGCATAGAAGACAGGAAATAATTAAAATCAGAGCTGAAATCAATGAAATTGAAACAAAAGAAACAACTGAAAAAAATGCAAAACAAAAGTTGGTTTTTTGAAAACATAAATAAAATTGACAGACCCTTAGCCATGCAACAAAGAGAAGGAGAGAAAAAACTCAAATTACTAACATACGTGACGAAAAAGGATATATCATGAATGACACTACAGAAATACAGAAGATAATTAGAAATTATCTTCAAAATAATTAGAAATTATTTTGAAAACTTGTACTCCAATAAAATAGAAATATCGAAGGCATCAACAAATTTCTAGAGTCATATGATTTGACCAAATTGAATCAGGATGATAGACACATTTAAACAGATCAATTTCAAGCGACAAAATAGAAGACACCATCAGAAGCCTACCAACCAAGAAAAGCCCAGGACCAGATGGATACAGCCAAGTTCTACAAGACCTTTAAAGAAGAACTAACACCAATACTCGTCAATTTATTTCAGGAAATAGAAGAAGAGGGACCACTTCCAAACACATTCTATGAGGCCAATATCACACTGACTCCAAAACCAGGCAAAGACACATCAGAAAAAGAAAACTTCAGATCAAAATCTCTAATGAACATAGGTGCAAAAATTCTCAGTAAAATTCTGGCAAATTGAATACAAAAACATATCAAAAAGATAGTACACCATGATCAAATGGGGTTCATCCCAGGGATGCAAGGTTGGTTCAACATACAAAAATCAATAAATGCAGTTCATCACATCAACAGACTTAAAGATAAGAGCCATATGATCATATAATAGATGCAGAAATAATAGATGCAGCATAATAGATGCAGAAAAAGCATTCAATAAAATATAGCACACCTTCTTGTTCAAAACACTAGAAAAACTAGGGATAACAGAAACATGCCTCAACATGGTAAAAGCTATCAGACCAACATTATTCTAAATGGAGAAAAATTGAAAGCATTCCTTCTAAAAACTGGAACAAGACAGGGATGCCCTCTTTCAACACGTCTATTTAACATAGTGATTGAAACACTAGCCAGAGCAATTAGACAGATGAAAGAAATTAAAGGGATACATACAGGAAAAGAAGAACTTAAATTAGGATTATTTGCTGATGATATGATTCTATACCTAGGAAACCCAAAAAGCTCCACCAGAAAACTTCTAGAACTAGTAAATGAATTCAGCAAAGTAGCAGGATATAAAATCAACAACTATAAATCAAAGGAACTTCTATGTATCATTAACAAATCCTCTGAAAGGGAAACAAGGAAAACTACCCCATTTATAATAGCACCAAAAAATAAAATAAAATACTTGGGAATCAACTTAACAAAAGAGATGAAAGACCTCTACAATGAAAACTACAGAACGCTAAAGAAAGAAATTAGAGAAGACCTTAAGAGATGGGAAGATCTACCTTATTCTTAGATAGGCAGAATTAATATTGTCAAAATGACCATACTACCAAAAGCACTATGCATATTTAATGCAATCAAAATCCCAATGACATTCCTCATAGAAATAGAAAAAGCAGTCATGAAATTCATCTGGAAAAATAATAGACCCAGAATAGCTAAAGCAACCCTTAGCAAGAAGAGTGAGGTAGGTGGCATCACTATACCAGACCTTAAACTATACTACAGATCAATAATAATAAAAAGAACTTGGTATTGGTACCAAAATAGACTTGTAGACCAATGATACAGAATAGAGGACACAGAAACTAACTCACATAATTATAGTTATATTTGACAAAGGTGCCAAAAATGTACATCAGAGAAAAGATAGCCTCTTCAACAAGTGGTGCTGGGAAAACTGGAAATCCATATGCAACAAATGAAATTAAACCTCTATCTCTCACGATGCACAAAACTCAAAGTGTATGGAGGCGGGGCTAGGTTTGTGGCTCAGTGGCAGAGCGCTCGCCTAGCACGCGCAAGGCATGCGAAGCCCTGGGTTCAATCCTCAGCACCACATATAAATAAATAAATGTAGTAAAAAAAGAAAAAAAAAACTCAAAGTGGATCAAGGACCTAGGAATTAAACCAAGAGACACTGCATCTATTAGAAGAAAAAGTAGGCCCAAATCTCCATCGTGTCAGATTAGGGCCCAACTTCCTCAATAAGACTCCTATAGTGCAAGAACTAATATCAAGAATCAATAAATGGAATAGATTCAAACTAAAAAGTTTCTTTTCAGCAAAAGAAACAATCAATGCGGTAAATAGAGAGCCTATTAATTGGGAACAAATTCTTACCACACGCACGTCAGATAGAGCACTAATCTCTAGAATAAAGAACTCAAAAATCTTAACACCAAAAAACCAAATAACCCAATCAATAAATGGGCCAAGAAACCAAACAGACACTTCTCAGAAGAGGATATACAATAAATCAACAAATATATGAAAAAATGTTCAACATCTCTAGCAATTAGTGAAATGCAAATCAAAACTAAGATTTTATCTCACTCCAGTCAGAATGGCAACTATTGAGAATACAAACAACAGTAAGTGTTGGCGAGGATATGGGGAAAAAGACACACTCGTACATTGCTGGTGGGGCTGCAAATTGGTGCAGCCAATATGGAAAGCAGTATGGAGAATCCTTGGAAAACTGGGAATGGAATCGCCATTTGACCCAGCTATCTCACTCCTCGGTCTACACCCAAAGGACTTAAAAACAGCATACTACAAGGACACAGCCACATCAATGTTTATAGCAGCACAATTCACAATAGCTAAAACTGTGGAACCAATCTAGATGCCCTTCAGTAGATGAATAGATATAGAATGTGGTATATATACACAATGGAATATTATTCAGCATTCAGCATTAAAAGAGAAAATAAATCATTGCATTTGCAGGTAAATGGATGAAGCTGGAGAATATAATGCTAAGTGAAATTAGCCAATCCCCAAAAAACAAATGCCAAATGATTTCTCTGATTTAAGGATGCTGATTCATAATATGCCAGCGGGGGGGAGGGTGCAATGGGAGGATTAAATAAACTCTAGATAGGGCAAAGGGGAAAAGAGGAGGGAGGAGAAAGGAGGGAACAGAGGGGTAGGAAAAATGGTGGAATTCGATGGTCATCATTACCCTAAGTAAATGTAAGAAGACACGAAGGATGTGACTCTAAGGATGTGACTCTACTTTGTGTACAACCAGAGATATGAAAAATTGTACTCTATATGTGTAATATAAATTGTAATGCATTCTGTTGTCATATGTAACAAATCAAAATTTAAAATAAAATAAATACTGCTTCCTATTAAAAGACACTAAAAATCTTGGATGAATATCTGGTTCCAGACCTAAGGCAGGAAATAAGAAGTAAACCTAATACATTAAGGTCAAATGTTCCTGAATGTTCAAGTACTGACACTGGTTTAAAGGGACACAGGAGCTAACCTGAAAGGGTTCCCATTTGCTTAATATGGGACTATATGAGTATCAAGGAAAGACATAACAACTGTGATTATTTGGTACATAACAAATATACACTCATTACGCTGAAAGTTGTTTAATAAAAGAATAAAGCATTATCCTGAAGAAAAAATATGCAATGGAACAAGAAAGTGTCCCCTCTTAGAAAAATCTATTTTATCTTTTCAGGTTGTTAAGATGAAGAAGCTGATGAGCAAAATTGCAAATTATATACAATGGCAGCCTATTGTTGCACTAAAATACAGGAGTTGGGGGTAGAAGTGAGAAAAGCATTTAGTAAGTATAAAGTGCTATTTAAATTAAATATTAATGTTCTAAAGAAGTAAACAAATGTCTTTAATGATTTCCTTTGCAGGATGTTAGAAGTCTCTCTAAATGTTCCTAGATGGGTCTGATTAGGTTATTATATTCACTTTTTAAAAATAAAAAGTAATTCAAAAGACAAATAATAGTGGTTACAATGTGGCATGCAATTGATAAGTGCAGTATATCAGAAATCAAACCAGATGGCAGGCATGAGAAGACAGCTTATGTCGAAAGTGACACTCACGGGATTGGGTTTCCTTCCATACACCGGGTCCCAAAACCAGGGTCTTTGGTGAGGGCATTCAAGAGTTGCTGGGTGCCAGTGTCCTCAGGAGCATCATTACTGTGAATACATGGGAAGCAACCATCTCAGTAATTCATTTAAACCAGGAACAGGGAGAAATGAAAGTTTTCTAAATTAAACACTCTATTAAGTACTTCCTGGATTCCAGGCTCTTAAAAGCAAAATGAATAAAACACAGAAACTAGGTATGAGGATCTTGGACTCTGGCCATATATTCAGCATCTGGGTAGTATACAGCACCCCAAACTGGAATATGTATGAAGATGTGTGTACCTGTGTGTACCTATGCACACATATACACACATTTACATATATATTGTAATTTGAAGTAATGAGACTCATTAAGGATCAGTATTTCAAAATTACTTTCACAATTATCCATTTGGCCCAGATAACCAGTATTTTTCAGGAAGGTCAGGCAGATTTTATTGACTGTGTGCACAACTCGAAAGTACAAAAAATAATAGGCACAGGTCACAAACACATGCCATATTTTATAGCTACAGGCGATACAAGGTCAACAGCTAGGAAGGGGAAAAGGCAAGTAAACCTGAATTAAGAAGAAAGCATAGTTTGGAGAAAAAGAGACAAATTCATATGTTTAGTATATGTTATTTTCATTTTAAAACCTCTTCTATATATCACTTATATATCTCTCCTATCTATACACCTATAAATCCCAGAAAACCTTTGCCAAACAATATCCAGAAATTCCTTTGTCCTTTTATTTCATGCATAGGATTACTATGGAGTAGAAAGTATTTTTGCCAATCATTAACATTAGCTAAAACCATAAATTTAAAGAGTAGGTAATAATTACATGAATTATACTATGTAGAAAATAAGAATGTGAAGCTTCTGTTTTGACATTGTATGGAAGCCCTATGACTAGATAACAAAATTAAAACATGACTCTAAAAATACAAATATTTTATAACAATTTTAGATTTTATCAAGGGCATATCATCTAAAATATGCAGGGTTGTCCTGACACTCGCAGTATAAGGAGAAGGGGTGAAATGTCCAAGAGAGGACTAGCTGCTAAGTCAAGGGTAGCTCACTGTTGTTCTTCGAATGCAGTAGTAGCTTACACAGGGACCTGAGGCACAGCTGGTAAAACCCCTTCCACTGTGCAATTCTTGACTCTGTTCTTTTGACCCTCAGCACAGTGATCACCCTTGATCTACTTGAACCCTCCTCTCCCCTGGGCCCAGAAGACAAACACGTACCTGACAAATGTATACTGCTCATTGTACATCCAGGGCTGAAGTTCCAGGCTAGGGTACTTGCCAAAGGGTGGCACAATCAAGCTGAACACCAGGGCAATGCAGACAAACACAGCTGGCAGGACAATCTGTAACCAGGCAATGGAGGGGGCAAGGGGATGGCAGGAAAAGATAAGGTTAGAAAGAAGTCCAAGGAGCAAATCCCTGCAAGTCCAGCCAGGTTCCCAGACCAGGCAGCACAGGAAGGAGGGTGACAGGGCCCATGGCTGGCCCAAGGCCTTGTGGGCAGAGTGAAAACAATGGATCCTGAACACTAAATATCTTCCCTCCAGGACTTTCTAGAATCTGGCAGCACAACGCCAGAGTCTCTAGTCACCTGGCAGAAGCACTAGGCTAGGAACTTCACAGAGTAAAGAGCAACCCCACGTTAGGGTGACTCAGAATGCTGAGTCCTGCATTTCTTCCCCTGAAGACTGAGAAAGACCACACTAGGCCATGAGCGCAGTTCAGCTCAGAAGAAAACTGAGTGAACAAGCCCTGGACTAGGAGCCACAAGTCCTGAATCCTGGGTCTGACACTACTACAAGTGTACCCACATGACATCACCACTATAGGGCCTCAGTATTCTCATTAAAATCTGAGGACTGAGAAGAGATCAGATCCCATAATCCTGAAACCAGTTCTTAAAAGCAGTGACTCCAATCACAAGCAATAGCAGCCATTGTCTGCCATGATCACCTCTCAAAGCATCAATACGCAACTCCTTCTTGAAATTCCTCAAACTTTCTACAAACCTACTCTGAAAACAATGACTCATACACATTTTACAAGTAAACTCAAAGGTCTTTCCATTTATTGCTGAGAAACTTATCCTTTAAAAACTTAAAGATTCATATTGACTCTGGCTCTTGGGCTTCAATGCAGAAAATTATCATTAAGTGAGCAATTCTACTGGAAAGTACTCTAATGATAATTATCTTAATTATCATTACTACCCTATGTTGTTATTTATGGTGTTACTATCACTGGCACTATCCAAAAACTCAGTTATTAAAGATCAGAGAGTCAAGTTACTTGCTCATGGTCACAACGCCAGCTAATAACACAACCAGACTTCAAATCCAGGTCTGTATGTCCCAAACTCATACTCTTAGTATCATACATACAGTCTGTAAGGAAGACTCTCTATAAACTTTTCTCCACATTTCTTAATTTTTACAGAGTGAAATAATTTTAACTCTTCTAACTAAGCAAGTGAGCATACAAACTCTGACTTGAAGGCAGTAGTATAAGTCTTTTCTCTTTGCCGGTTACATTCTGATCTCTCTGGGTATCTTTTTATCATTTGAGTTAAACATCAACTTAGAGAAAAATCATGTTTCTAATAAGTGCATATGTCAAGTGCATCTGAGCATAACATCACTTATGTTATGATAGCTGAATTTACCTAACAGTTTTTCTAAACTCTGATCCTTTTTATGTTGTTCTCTAAAATAAAAGACATACACACATACACACATACATACCCCTAAACCCAAGCATCAGACTCCATTCTAAGCATTTATTCATGTTTATCCTCAGGATAACATGGTGTCATAGGCACATTATTATCTCTATTTTTCAGGTGAGGAGACTGAGGCCTGGAGAAGTCATTTGCTGGCAGACACACAACTGGTAAGAAATAGAACTGGGATGGAAATACAGATAATCTAGCGCCAATATCTATATCTTGACTACAGCAGCATTCTGCTTTCACTGGTCAGAGAGTGTGCAGCCCCTGCATGAAGCCAGAAACCAGCATATTTCACCTGAGCGAAGAATCCTTTTCTACTCCGTCTGGCGATCAGCAGCCTCTTCCACAAAAGAGCCACAAACTGTTGCTGTGTGAGTTTCCAGCCCTTCACCTGATAGGAGCCTTTACCATCCATCCCGCTGAGCAGGTCTGTCTCCCTGGATTCTGCAAGAAGCCAACACTGAAGGTCACCTATTATGTTAGGTGTTTTTGACCTGATATATTCCTTCTTCTAAGATCTTCAGAAACCATTTGGAGGCTTGTGTTTGAAACTGAAAGTATCTCACAGAGGTAAAGGGTTTTCATGACAACTCTATATTCAAGAAAAACTAATGACTCAACATGTCCAACAGGAGCAATTTCTGTCTTTCAGTCCTCGTCTGGTGAGTACAGAGAATGAAGGTGCCTTGAGACTACTGCAGAGATGTTCACACATTTCTACCTGGGTGTTATCATCATTGATGATATGATGTTACCCATCATTCAGATGAGTGGAGACACTGTTGATTTCTTACAGATTATTCTATGGAACAAGCCATGTATGCAGATGAACACACTTGAGAACACACAATGGCAGTCTCTAATCTTTTATATTTTTGGTAAAAAATGGACACATTTGAAGTGATCTAAGTACTAACAATGCATGAAGTCAGGGAGAACACAAGAGCCACATGCTCATGTGACCATGGACTGGGACAGTGAGAAAATTCTCTGTTCATAAAAATCATGTAGAAATTCTTGTCTGAAATGAATGATTCCTAACAGAGACACTCTGACATCAAATTTGTTTGATTTCTTACCTCTCCTTTTCATTTCAAACACACAAGGACACAGTCATCCAAAATACCTACATCTAAGGGCACATTAACTGAAAGCAAATTACCCTCCCTGACTTTCTCAAAATCATTCATCCATTCAATAAATACTTATTCAACAATAAAACACTTAATGTATGCAAGAAACTTGAACCCTACAGAAAAGACAATAAAAGAGCAGTCCTTTTTTAATATGTGCATCTTAAGATCTCAGCTAACTGAAGGAACGATGAGGATGGGCTCTTTCATGTTTGACCTAAACACATGCACAAAGCTGGAAAAAGACAAGCGGCTTTTCTCATTTTTCCACTTCCTTCTGGACCCTCCAGGGAATCTATCATCTTGTTCATCAAAAAAAAAAAAAAAAAAAAAAAATAACAACCAGCTGAGAAGAACATAAAGGAGAAATTCTTCTTCAAACAATAGAACCTAGATCTTGCCCAAACGAACCTGGGTCTATATCAGAATCATTGGGATCAATAGCATCATCTTCAGTAAATGGGCGAAGGCAGCTCTGCTTGTCTCCAAAGGCCCGTCGGTTTCGTCTCGCTGGCAAGGTACCATCTGAAGGCAAAAGGAAGGAATCCCTCATTTTACTTTATTTGAAACAAAACAAACCTTCTCTACCTATAACAAACATATACTCTAAAAATGGGATTGTATTAGAACAGTGTAAGGGGAAAAAATCAAAATAAAAAATAAAAAGAACAATATGAAGAGAAAGGTACAACACTGGTGAGTGAAGTTTGCCTGCCCAAGACTCTAGCCAGACTGTATAGTCCCTCTCAAAAGGGTTACCTGAAGTCTCAGCATCCACCCCACTCTCTTCAGCCACTTTGAGGAATATCTGAAAAATTAGAGTTGGTGACAATATAAGTACCAACATTATGAGAATAGCCATCACTACCTTGACTATATTATTGACTTGCATATTACCACCTCTAAGACAAAGAAAGTAAAAGCTACATTTACTAATAACACTTGATCAGAGTTATTTGGGAGGTATTTTTGCCAGAAAACATTCCCTTAGTGGTGAGAACTATCAGTCCTGACAATCACTTTCAAAACACAGCTATGACATCAGGACACTGAGACAGAGGAAATCTGTTAGGAACCTATAGGAAATGAGTAAAGTGGTTTCTTACAGGCTGTGGCTTCAAATCTTTTAGTAGAACAGCACTGTGCTAAGTTAGTCAAGACCGAATGGTCAGGAAGACATGGGCTCCCCATCAGTAGAAATATCATGGCAGAGGTCCAAACATCAGAGGAGAATCTGAATGAAGCCACTGATTTCCAAACTCTTGTCTATAGACCACTGTGTACGACATATGCAGTGGAAGTACAGATGTAAGGCCTTACTTCCAGAAATCCTAATTCAAAGACACTAGAATTGAGACTTGGAATTTTTATTGTCAGTAATATCCTCACATGGCTACTACACAATCTAGCATGGAATCACCAGGCCAGACAACTTTTATAGCCCTTCCAGCCCTCAAAGTCTGTGATGTGTCTCTAAAGGGAGGAATTACTACTTCATAAAAACAACCTGGGTTTTGAAGCCCAAACTTCCCATTCTGAATCCCAACTCAACATCCCTGATTAGTTAATTTTCTTGTCTTGTCATGAGGATTACACAAGATTACAAAGATTTAAAAAAGCAAATCAAAAAGAAACACCAAAAACATACAGCTCGGCACCTGGCCCTAGTAGACTATAAATGTCGGTCATTTCTTATGATGCATAAGTCCAGTTAACACAACCACACCAGGGGCAATCCTAGTACTTCTTTCCTGCCTGCTATCTCCCACTACAATCTTAATTGGTTCACTGTGGCCAACATTACCCAGATATTAATGACCTAAAATCTCAATGACCAACCCCATGGTGATCCTGTTTCCTTCCTGTCTGACCTTGAGGTGGTTGGGGCTGCTATACTTGACAGTCAGCCACCCAACTTACTTCTTCCAAGGTAGTCTCTGAGATGCCATAACTGGATATGCCCAGGTCTGAGAGCCGGTCATCGATCTCATGGAAGAGTTCCACAAATGCCCCCTCCTTAGCAGCTTCATATGGCAGTACGTAGGTCAACTCATGCCCAATGTCTTCCACTAGCCGGGCTTCAGACACATGCTTCCTGATGAGGTTGGAGATGGCTGAGACATCTGCAAGGACCACAGTTAAAGATGGTTCAGTCATTTCAGAGGCTCCACAGCAAAGGCCAGTCATCCCCTTTGCCTACTCCTCAGAAGCCTGCTGCTTATACACCACACTGTCCAAGATATTTTAGCCATTCCACATGCTCAACTCCAATAATTCCAGGGGACAAGAATTGTATCTCATTCACTTTATATCACCACAACTAGGCACACTGTGGGTACTCCATGGGTTATGGATGAATGGGTGACTTGCTGAGGTTGAAAATCTGGTGTCTACAGCTTACACGCTGGGATTCTTTAGTAAAAAAATCATAGATTTTTCAGCCTTTCCTAAGCTTTCTTTCAAAGGGAGCTTCCCCCTATTTACCTCAATAGAGGCTAACCAAACAGTTCATAGAAGCAGAAGTCTTCCTGGAAAAAGCCAGCTGTTAGAACTGAGCAGAGATGGCCAGGTCATGATTTCTGTTCCACATGCTACTGGCGACACTGGGCTCCCATATGCACTGCCAAAAAAAGCCTAAAAGGCTGTTTCTTATCTCCTGGGCTCTCACCTTCCTTAGTATCTAAGTTCAAATCCCTCCCTGCTGGCTTGACACTCAATGGCTCATTTGGTGTCCAGCCAGATCCACTCCCCTAAGGGATTCCCCAAACCCCAGTCATCTCAGTTCTCTGGGACACTGCCCTGCCAGCTCCCAGACCAAGCCCCAGGCTCCCCAGCAAGCATTAGGCCACCACCACCAAGCTGCATCCACTCCCACAGCCGCCCAGCCCAGCCCAGCCCAGCAGCAAACCTTGAGTCAGCGCCACCAGCCTCTGCACCTCTCCTCCTCTGCCTCCACTCTGCCCAGCTGGGGGAAGCTCAGGCACCACCTGAATGAGAAACCCCAGAGTCCTTACCGATGGTCAGCGTGTCACTTTCATGGTCGCTGCCCAGGCCAGCATCAGAACTGCTCTGAGAAACACTGTCCTCCTGATGGCAAAGAAGGAGGTGAGAATGGGTCAGGGACCAAGCAAGGTACAGCCATCACCACCTTTGCCAGCGAGGGTTTCCAGAAGCTCTATTGTGTAAGAACTGCAGCAAAAGCTTTTCCTGGTGTGCATGAAGCTGGAAGCCAGGGCTTTAGAGGCCACCGTGTGATGTGTGTGCCATGTGGACAGCCTCTCTTCCTCGGGTGAGTTATGAGCTACCAACAGAACTGTGGCTTGGCAGGAACAGTGCAACCAGGATTTGCCAATCATTGCAGGCATGGGATTTATCTGGCTACTTGTCTAATTCAATGCAACCTAAGCTTTAACATATGTTCAACCATTCCAGGACCCCATTAAAATGCAGATTCTGACTCAATAGGTCTGAATTGGACCCAAGTTATTGCATTTCTAACAAGTTCCCAGATAATCCTGATGCTGCTGGTCCTCATACCACACTTTAGTAAGGAGGCTTTAGTTAAAAGGTAAGTAAGTGGACAGAGTTCAAGGTTAGGATTAAGATGTATCAGGTGCCACTGGTTTCAATCCATGAATAAATCTCAGGCATGTACTATGAAAGAGAACATGTCTGGTTTGGGGGTTCTAGTCCTACCTGCTATTTATTTTTTAGATGACTTTAAATAAGCTAACAAATCCCTACAGGTCTCACTTCCCTCATCTGGGATAGTAATCATGTACTGTCTTCCTAGGATTGCTCTGTACTCTGAGATGACAGATGGGGAAAAAAAAATGTGACAAAACAATAACTATTATTATTTTCTTTTACACCCAGTCTGTGTGGTCTGAAATAAGTGCTTCATAAATATTTGTGTTTTATAGTTCAAAAGTAAAAAATCAATGAGATTTAAAGATAATAAGCAGGAATAGCAGGACATTTTTTAGCCATCTCTTACCTCTTAGCTAGTCTCTTTTCTGCAACACAATAAAGTCCTGAAAGGACATTCTCCATTGCTCATTGAATAGGAAAAAGGAAAAATGGGACTCAACAAAACTAGCACTACGAGAACAGAGGGCTCTAGAACTTTCCACATAGGCAGTATGATGTGAAAGGGTACAGAGCAGGGAGACAGTGGCCACAACTTGGGTGAATGGGGCAGAGGTGGACAAGCCATCTGCAGCCAGCCAATAAGTCCCAACGGCCCAGCCCAGCACTGAGACCGCAGCTCACCTTTTTCAGGTATGACACAGTGCTGCTGCTATTTCGGCAGGAACTCAGGGAGGATTCCACATCTTTCTTGACCAGTGTCAGGTAGTAGCCTGTTCCCAGCTGGTTCTTCAAAAACAGGGAGGAGCCCACACAGCACAACTTCCCATGGGAAATGATGGCAATCCTGTCCCCCAGGATGTCTGCTTCATCCATGTGGTGTGTGGAGAGAATAATGGTGCGGCCTGCCAGACACAATACAAGGATGTGGGACACGTGAGTCCTGTCTTTTCTCATTGATTGTAGTAGCAAGGACTATAGAGACATTGGCAGGGGTGTAGGCAAAAAAGACTGAAAGCTGACTTCAACCCTCTGGCCATGACCCCGAGGCTGGTAATGCATTTATCTGGAACTTGCAAGGTGTCAGAAAGCATATTAGGTGGTTTATGTATATTCTTTAATTAATTTTACCCTTCATGAGGTAAGCACCACTCTTATTACAGATAAGGAAATGGGGCCAAGCTAAGTGATTTTTTTCCAAAGTATCAGGGCTGCACAAGCTCTAAGCACACTGCCAAACACGTTCTTGTCCTTTCCCATTCCATTCATTTATTCATCCACTCTTTGAACAAACAAAATTAGTGCAACAAGTTAGGGACAAAACAATGAACAGAGCCTCTGCTCTCAGGAATCTATCTTAGCGTAGTATAATCACGATATACCCGTGTAAGTCTATACCATTTCTATTCTTGCAGGCCCCTAGGTAATGAAGCATAAGCTTCAAGTATCTTACAACCAGGTCTTCCATATCCATACTAAAGGCAGACACTGAGCTTTAAGAAAAGTTCCATTTTTTTTTTCCTGGAGAAGCAATTCTGTTACCCCCGCAAGAGCAGCCACGAGACACAGCCAGACTTCTCAAGAACACTTCTCTCCCCAAATCCATGACTCAGAGTACACGTTGGTTACCTTGTCGGTATTTCAGCAGCAGCTCCCATATTCCCCTGCGGGAGTAGGGATCCACACCAGCTGTGGGCTCATCCAGAATGACAACCTTGGACCCCCCAACAAAGGCCAAGGCCACAGACAGCTTTCTCTGCATCCCACCTATAAGACAGAGCAAGAGATAGGCTCCAGAACCAGCGCCACATGGTGAATGAAGGAGGAGGGGGGGGGGGAGAGATGAAGACAGGTACCCATCTGGGGACATAGCCCAGGAAAAGGGTCTGTTACCTTCCACCCTACCTGGGACCCTGGGCAGCTTTTCCTCTGTGTATGGATAGGTGGAGGCGGAAGGGGAAAGACAGGGAAGGTGCTCAGGGCCTCACCTGACAACTGACTTGTTTTGCTTTTCAGCTTGCTGGGTGGCAGACCAACATCCAGGGCCATTTGTTCCATCTCTGCTTTCACATGCTTCTGGGAAAGTCCCTTCAGGCAGGCATAGAACCAAATGTGCTCTTCCACAGTAAGCCTGGGGACAGAGGGGCAGGTCAGCTCTGGGCCCTGCAGGACGCACCAGAATATAGTGTCTCCTGACCCAGGACAGAAAAGAATGTGCATGTTTTCCTTCTCTCCCACCTCATTCCTACATTTCTTTTTCGACTTATCAATTTCTTTTATTTTTATTTTCAGTGCATCGTAATTATGCATAATAGTAGATTTTGTTTTGACATGTTCATAATTGCATATATCATCTTTTCCCATATCAATCCCCAGTACTTATCCCCTTAATTATCAATTTCTAGAAAATAATCAAAAGGAAAGATTCAAGGTAGAACAACAGACAACAACAACATGAGCTTCTCAGGAAGTCAAAACTTAGAGGTAACAGATCATTTCCAACCTACTCTTCACAGGGCTGGCCACCAGGCATCAGCAATTGCAATTTATTTTTCAGGTCCTCAAAAGTCTTACCCATAGTTCCATTAACCATGCTGGGTCAGCATTAACCTGGAGAAGCATCCCCTGAATCTCAAAGAACTCAGACTCTGAGCAAAAGCAGGTTCCTAGGGAGCCAGAAGCTCAAACTGCTCACTTTAGATAGAAAAAAATGGGTTTTCTGTCTTAGGTTTTCTCTGATCAACTACGAGGGCTCTCTGGGGTCTCACCTGCAGATGGGACAAGCTGAGTGGAAGCAAATGTCATGAGCCATAAACACAGGACCATGCTACCAAGTGTCCTTAGGCCCTGCCAGGGATTGGTGGTGGAGACGGGGATGGTCAATGAACCAGAACTTTAGAGACAGGTGCAGCAGGGGAGAGGATGGGATGAAAGACCTTCCAGAAGCACATGATGAAGTCCACTGCTTCCCAAGCCCCCGTCAGCCATCTGAACTGAAGTGACATCTCCTGCCTAATAGTCACCCCTGACTTTTCCTAAAACAGATCTCAATGTGTCTAAAGAGATAAGAACTGCTATCTCCAAAGAAGGCAAAATGCCTAACTCCCATTTCACCCATGACTTCCAAATCCAAAAAAGGGGCCTCTCTTCTCAACATACTGTGATACTCACATGTCAAATAGCACATTGTGCTGGGGACAGACTCCCAGGTTCTGCCGGATGGTGCTCATCTCAGAGCGAATATCCTTTCCCAAGATGTAGGCCGTGCCGGAGGTGGGAGGGAACAACCCAGTCAGGATTGACCTGAGGACAAAATTAACAAATGCAGGCATCAGGGCTGGCCCGCCCCACCACTGCAGAGCCCATAATGGTGAGCACGGGGTACCAACCCCCTGCTTCTATTCCTTTATGATGGACCCTAATAGATCCCCAACAAAGCAAAATATGAGCATTTGAAAAATGAAGCCTCTAATATACAATGGAAAGTGAACCTTAAGAGATGTATTTTGTATGCCTAACATTAATTATGTTCATGAAAAACAGATCAAAACAAATTATTCAAAAAGATAAAAAAAACAATGTCTGTTTTAAATTGGGTTTGGTGGTGCATGCCTATAATCCCAGCAGCTCAAGAGGCTGAAGCAGGAGGATTGAAAGTTTAACGCCAGCCTCAGCAACTTAGTAAGACCCTGTCTCAAAACAAAAAATAAAAAGGGCTAGGGATGTGGCTCAGTTCCCCTGGGCTCAATCCCTGATACCAGTAATAATAATAATAATAATAATAGTAATAATGTTTGTGTTAGATGGTAAGATATTCAAGTGTCTTTTAAAAAAATATTCAGCAGCTATATCCACAATATATTGATTTGGTATGTGGTGCTGAGGATCGAACCCGGGCCGCACACATGCCAGGTGAGCGCGCTACCGCTTGAGCCACATCCCCAGCCCACAATATATTGATTTTATGTTTAAAAAAAAAAAAAAAAACAAGAAAAGAACATCACCCTCGAAGATCTACCCTTTGGAATGGTTGAGAGGCCATACTGAAAGCCACTGAGGCTAACTAGTGTTTTGTGGCCCTTACCCATTCCGGAAGCTGTCAGGCAGAAGGTCCTCATGGGTGCCAGGGAAGGCAATGGGAGTCAACAGCCCACTTCCCACATCTGCTTAGAGACAGAGTTCCTGGAAATTGCCATCTCCCTCCAGTGTCTAATCTTTCTTTCCAGATTTTTGCTTTACACTTCTGGCCAAACCAGCTCAGAAGGAGACCCTTTCTCAAAGCTGTCATAGCCTCAGATTCCAAGAACACTGCAGAATTCTGAGCCCTACCTGGGATGGCCATTAAAACACCCACCCTGCTTTAGGCTGAAGAAAAAACATCTAGCAAAGACTAACCCTTGGAAAGCACACTATGATTATATGATGTTTTACACTTATCACTTCCTCATGTGCTCTATCCTTGCCCTAGCAACCAACCCCAATTTCCTCAGCTATGAATTTCTAAGTACACCGCAGAACCTTCTAGTGGCAGACTCTACGGCCACTTCCCCTTCTTACATGGTGGTTGTCTTCCCTGCTCCATTGTGGCCCAGAAAGGAGGTGATCTGGCCCTCATAAAAATTCAGTGCCAGGCCATCAACAGCCACCTTCATGCCATCTCGGTAAATCTTCACCAGGTTCTGAATGGACACACCCAGCTTCAGGTGGGTCGGTTCCTCTTCCATGCAGACTGTGAGAAAAGAGAGGAGAAAGGAATGAACCCACAGAGTATATTGAAAGTAGAATGTAAAGACACAGAGGGCTGCACTTGGACTCTTAGAATGGCTTTTGTCCATAGCCACTCTGGTTTTATAAGCAAGCAGGAAGCTATACATATTTATTTAGGGCCCCTCTTGGCACTGTTGTCAGAATTAAATGATAAAGCAAAATTTGCAGCCTATTAAGGAAGAAAGACTTGACTAGCAATTAAAATACAGAATGCTAACTGCTGTTTTAAAAACACATCTGAAAATGCCATGGAACTATGACATGCATACCATGGAATACCACTGAGCAAGGAAAAGGAATGAACTGTTGATGCACACCACAATTTGAGTGGATCTCTAGGAAACTCTGCTGGGAGATTTTATAGAGAGAGAGAGGGGGCAGAGAGAGAGATATTTACATTGTATGGTTCCATTTCCATAATATTCTGGAAATTTTAAAAATTGGAGAAATTGGAAACAGATGAGTGGTTAGGTTAACAGGTGTCAGGGAGCCACAAAGAAGGGAGGTGGCTGGGACTGTTAAGTGATAACAGGAGAGAGCTTTGTGGTAATGGGATACTTCTGCTCCTTGACTGAGCTGATGAATGTACACATGAGAAAACTATACATATCTAAAACCACACACGATTGAGTGCATGTCAAAACTAGAGGAATATGAAGGTGTGACTTGTACTAGTGTCAATTTCATGGTTTTCCTCCCACCACTGGAGGAAACTGGATGGAGGGTTCCAGGGAACCCTTTCTACACAGTGAATCTACAGTTATTTTAATATGAAAATGTTGAGGGTGTGTGTGTGTGTGTGTGTGTGTTTTACATGCAACAGAAGCTCAGAGGAAGGAGAATCTAGGAGGGCTGCTCCAGGGAGGGAATACTGACCAGATCTTGAAGAGTGAGGAGTTTAAACAGCAGGAAAGCAGGAGAAAAGGTGCCCCCCAGAGGAAACCGTACAGACAAAGGTACCGAGACAGAGAACAATGTGCCAGGTTCCAGAAGTGGCTGACAGGAGCTGGGTGCAGAGAAGAGGCAGGGAAGGAGAGTGGGAAGAGCAGGAGAAGCAGCAGAACAGTGGCACGTGTGCCACATGAAGGAGCTTCGTACGTTTACCACTGGGCATCAGGGGACGGACACACAAGAGATCAGCAGAAGAGGGACCTACTAACTACTTGGGAAGGATCCACACTGAGTGCAAACCTAAACAGAGAACCCAGAAGGCAGAACCTCTGCTGAGCTGTGGGCATCTCTACCTGCTGCTGGGAGCAAGCGAGGATCAGGCCTCTGAGTACTGACCAGTGAGAACATTAAGAAAGACCACCAGTGAAACTCCACATCATGTACAACCACAAGAAAGGATCCTAATTAGAATAAGCTACACTCCATGTAGGTATATGATGTCAAAATACAAGCTACTGTCATGTGTATCTAAAAAGATCAAATAACAAAATAGAAAGAAAAAAAAAAAAAGAAACAGGCTGACTCTTGGTGCCCACCTACCCAGGCTCTTACATGGGTTGCCAGGACAAGGCAGGCAGCGAGGCTTCCTTTACCTCTCCCTGCTAGCTTGTCAGGACAGCATGGTAGTAAGAGAGCAATAAGTGAAGGTACAGTGATCAAAAGACACTTTGCAAGGAGCCAAGAAAACAGGAAATGTTCCCCAGGGACCCATACAAGACTCCCCATCAAGTTCATAGCTTTGGACATGAATGGTGTGGGACAATTTGGAAGGGATACATTGTGTAAGATTTCTTTGTCTTTAAAGTAATTTTGGTTTTTTATGTGCATTCGTATATTTATTATTTTTTTAATATTTTATTTTACTTTTATTGCTTCTTTTTAGTTAATATATGACAGCAGAATCCATTCTGACATAATTATAGAAGCATAAAATACGTATACATCATATTCTAGTTAGAGTCCCATTCTTATGGATATTATGGTGGTGGGATTCACGGTGTTGTTTTCATAACCCAACATGGGAAAACTATGTTAGATTGATTCCACTGTCTGTCCTTTGCTTATCCCCCCCTCCCTTCCCTCCCTTCCCCATTGTCTAATCTATTGCATGTGGGTTCTTCCCCTTGCTGTGTTTAGCTTCCAATTATCAGAGAAATCATTGGACCTTTGGTTTTTTAGGACTGGCTTATTTAAAGTGACTTCAGCATAAAGTGCAGGATCCATCCATCACTTGCCCCTGTGAGCACTTGGTTGGAGGAGGGCAGGACAGCAGTACTTACTTTCTGATATTCCCTTCTGGCTAGAACCAGGGTGGCTCTTCTCATCACTTTCCTCACCAAACCAGTAGGACTTGGTGCAAGGAAAATACCAGGGCCTGGGAATTCCATACTGGCCTGCAAGCAAAGCACAGGTGTGATCCAAGCTGAGCACCATTCCTGTATTCCTCAGGTGTCCCAGCCAGCCCACTCCCTCCTTGATACACCCTTTGGAAAAGGAATAGCCTGGAATGGAAGTGGGGGAAAGGGAGGTAACCTTCGCTGAAACCTACTAAAAACAGTGTACATTCTGCTTTTCTCTGAGGCCCCCCAACAACCCCCTGAGGCAGGCACCATCCTCATTTTGAGGGGTAAGCAGCCTACATAAGGTCACTCAGCCAATGAGTGAAGGACTCAGAATTCGAATCCAGATCTGCAATGATGCAGAATTTCATATTCAGTGAAGGAAGTTCAGGAAGGGATGATCAACATCTCATGTCTACCTCCTCAGAGGAGAATGAGAAGGTGAACTACATGGAACAAACCTTCACTCTCCCACAGTTTCATCTTGTATGAAAACATATCCTAAGACTGGTTCCTCTTGGACTTGGTCAAGAAGATTTGTTAATGAAAGTATCAAAATGAGCTTTTATTGAATATTAATTTGATTTCAATCCCATGTAAAGGCTTAGAGCCAACAGATTGTATTATTCACAATCTGTAATCAAGGTAAAATTACCCTCTCTGGGGACATGGAATTACAGAATTGAGTCAGCACAGGGTGGAATCTCCTGGCTTGCTGATCCAGTGTAACCCAACTGGGTTCACTTCTGAGCACCAGAATTTAGGAGCTGAGTGACCTCAGGCAGGTTACTTAACTTCTCTGAGTCATAGTTCTCTCATTTGAGGAATAACAGTTATAACAGTAAAACTTCTACGTAGCCTTTTGGGAATTAAATGAACCACAGTATATCAAACACTGCATAGTACTGAACACACAGTACTCGAGAAATGATGGCCATAGTAGTAGTATTTTTCAGCACTGGTTGCCTCTACTGGAACTATTTGTTTGCCATAGGTCTAAAGTCCAAACCACTTTCCAGGGAGCCCCATGCCATGAAAAAATTCCAGCACAAAGAAAGGGAAGCTCTGCAGCCAGAATTCTTTCCCTGGCAGATGCCAAAGCAGTGAGGAGCTCAGTGTACCTGGAAAGACAGCCTCAATGTACCAGGTCATCACCCCATAGAGGAAGGTGTCGAACAGCATCATGGAGACTGAAGTGGTGAGATTGAAGCCATCTTCCTCCACAGGGCTCTCAAAGAGGTTGTCCCACTGCA
The DNA here is from genome assembly GCF_045843805.1 of Urocitellus parryii. Classification (NCBI taxonomy): domain Eukaryota; kingdom Metazoa; phylum Chordata; class Mammalia; order Rodentia; family Sciuridae; genus Urocitellus; species Urocitellus parryii. The sequence continues at coordinate 184,119,421 of NC_135534.1, forward strand.
CACCAATGCCCTGCTCCTCAAAAAGGGCAAAGTACTCACAGCCAAACCCAAAAGCCACAGGAGATAGCAGGCTCTGAGAGAAAGAGGCAAGAGTCACTTATCTAGTTAATCTCATTCCTTGTTGCTCTCATTTTCTCATAACATAATAAATTCCACACTTGGAGAAATTTGAATTTGCAAAATAGATCAATTATAGGATACAGAAGTATTCACCTACAGAGTCCCTTTAGAGGAGTGGGCTCCCTTGCAGCATATTAAATTATTCCATTTATAACTATTCATTATGCACACACATTTTATAAATTCATGCAAAATAGCATGTAAAATTTTTGGATTTTATGCTTCCAAGGATTCTCCAAGACTCACCTAACCAGTCCCCTACTCCCACCTCCTACCCATAGTGATATTCATCAAGGTCTTTATGAGCTCCTTGCTCAGCCAGGGAACATTCAGGATCTTGTATAATAGCCTGTTTAGGATTGCAGATGTCTATGGGGCCCAGACTGAGGCACCTGAAGCTCCTTATGAGTGACAGTCAGTTTCCCTTATAAGTGATCCAGGAGGCAGCTGGCAAGTGCTCTCACAGGGGCTCTCATACCCTCAAAGGCTACTCCTACTCTGTTCAAGGAAAGGAAATATCTAACTCAGGGATTTGTGGTTCACTGACTCCTAGTCTCCCTCAGTTCATAAAATATTATTCAAGCCAAACACCACACTGGACACGAGGAAGGCAAGAGTCAAGAATGAGCCACCTTTGACCTCAAGAACCTTCATGTCTATTTGTGGCTATGACTCTGCAGCCAGTTTAAACATGGCCAACAAAACTGGGAGGTTGAGGGTGGAGATGGCATCTATTGCCGAAAACCATTCCCCAATGTACCCCCAACAGGTTTAAGGTTCAGTCTGATCCAGGAAACATTCCATTCAATTCAATCCAACCAGCATTCACAGAGAGAACTAAACATAAACAATTTAATAACACATAGTCCCTGCCTTCAAAGGAATTAGAATCTAGAACTAAGATTCAAGTCCTTTTATAAAGCAACTCTCTCATCTTGTATTCACAGCTTGTTGCTTGAATTCATGGGCAACATCGGGGGAGCTCAAACACCTGCTGTGGCTGTGACTACAACCGCTGCAGAAAGGCCAAAGTTACTCACCGCGAAGATCTTGACTGTGAAGCCCACATAGTCCTGCCATGCCACGCACAGGACATAGGGCAGGTACAGCGTGAAGTAAATGATGCCCCCACAGGCTGCTGCCAGGTTGGCTCGGGAGAAGAGTGTGCTAATCAGGAAGCACTGCAGGATGGTCACCACAGCAAACACAGACAGGAAGACAAACACCACGCTGGGGTCACTGTAGGGCAGCAGGTTTCCTAACTGGAAAGGAAAAGACTCGTTAAATGTGCTGCCTCCACAAGCCCAAGAACTCACTTGCATGATCTGCGGGATCTGCATTCTTGACTGAGAGAGAAAGCAATCAAATCTTGATTCTGTAGTCCTGCTGTGGGCCTTGGAGAAGCTTTGACCTTCCTTAGCCTCCTTTCCTTGCATGCTAAATGGGTCATTTAATGAGAAAGTAATAAGGCAGCACATGGAATGTGTTTTAAACAATGTCTGGTGTCAGTAGCTACTTATGCATAACAGACAGTAGTCACTGTTAAAGTGAAAGTTAGTTCCTGTCCCGTTGCACTCCCCACTCTTTACAAACATTTAATTTTACGTGATATATCCTTATATAAATAAGTATGGAGAAAGAAAACTGGGAAGTATGTTAGTGTATGGGACAAACACAGAACGGCACTGCCCAGAGTCAGCTTGAAGGGAGGGCTGACTATCTGGCTGTCACAAGGTGGCCTCCAGGTGTCAGCATCTCTGGGTTTGTCACAGCTATAGAAAGTCACCTGGCCCTGGGGCACAGCCTGCCCAGGGTGGCCCATATCCAATGAGTGACATCATGGGTAAGCTAAAGAACTGGACACTTCGGCTCAGTGTAGGATGCCTGCATCTGGTTGCCCCCCAGAGTGCCCCATGACACTGGTCCCGCATCACAGCTCCACTCCTCCCTCTGCCAATTCTTCAGGCTTCATCTCTTCCACAGCTGTTGATCCCTAATGAATTCCCATGTGCCATACTCTGTCTCAGCCTCTGCTTCCAGACAACCTTAACTGCACCAACAGTTGTCCTTCTGAGTATATTGGTTTTAGAAATTCAGTAAGAGTTTAAGTGTTAAGCTAAAGGTGGGCTACTTCAAAGCTAAAAAATAAAATCCCAACTCAATCTCTGACAGAAGTTCAGTATCTCCAAGGTCATCTCACGACTGACTGACTTAGTTTAATTCTCATCACACTGCAGAGAAGTATTTCCAGTGGCTCAAATCACCACCTAATACATCTAAGGAAAGGATCAGCTACACTGTAAAACAGACAGTGGGTGCGGTTAGATGTTTGCCTGTCCTGGAAAGCCTCAGCCCTGGGTTCTGGTACACCTTAGCTACTAATCAGCTAGGTGGACCCTGGACAAGTCACTGCCCCTCTCTGGACCTCCCTTTCTCCAACACTAAGATGAGAGGATTACAGGATATGGCAGGTAAGGCTCCTCCTTCCCTCCTAGAGTTTTGGCTTTTATTCTTCCCCTCCTTTAGCTCACACTGGGCTGTTTGGGAGTTCCCTGGCCAGGAAGAGCAAGTGAAGAAGCCTCACCTTCAGGATGACCACTAGCAGGCTGGCACTCAGAAGCAGAGGGATGAGGCTACTGATGAACCAGCTAAACCACAGGATGCCGTTGTCCAGGCCCATGATCCGCATGGTCTCCTTCAGCCTCGCCTCCTTCTCATACACGATGCCCTTGATGATCACAGCCACAGAGTAGATCCAGGCCAGCGTCATGAAGAGGGGCATTGAGCGGCTCATTACCCGCAGGAAGCTAAAGGTAGCAAGGAGGAGCAGGGAAGAATAAGAGACAGGTATGAGCCATGGACCAAGGCCTCTGAGCCTGTATGCTAGAGAAGCACCACATTTGGACCACTTGGGGCAGGCCCCCAGACTCCAAAATATACAGGTTTGACATAGAGAGAAAAGCTAGGCTAATGAAGTATTGCCAACCCAAATTTCTTTGGAGGCTTGCTTTTAGTAACTTGGTAGCTGTGAGATGGTGTTAAGCTAAAGCTAAAAAGTAAAATCCCAACTCAATCTCTGACCGAGGTTCAGTATCTCCAAGGTCATCTCACGACTGACTTGCTTAGTTTAATTCTCATCACACTGCAGAGAAGCATTTCTAGAGGCTCTTGTCAGTAATATTTCAGATTCCAAACTAGCACAAGAAACACAGTGCTACAAAGTAAGGGGGCACAGATTTCAGATCCCAAAAGCTGAGGCTCAAATCCCCTCTGTACTGCTTATGAACTTACTACATGACCATAGGCAAAGGCCCTTAGTACCTCTGAACTCCAGTACCCTCATCCTAAGACATCTTTCCTAAAGTAAGCCTTGGTGTAGGGCTCTTCAGAAAAGTCTTCCTTTGAAAAATTCTATCAAATCATTTCAGGTTAAAAAAAAAAAAAAAAACAGAATTTCTAGTGGCCTGGAAAAGCTAGAGTTCATTATACAAGGAAATGGGTAGTTCAATGCAAGAGAGAGCAAATGCAGGAGAGGAATACTGCTCCTTCACACACACACACACACACACACACACACACACACACACACACACCACAGAATAAGAAACTATCCAGAATTTGGGGACTTGACATATTTGAGATGCCTGCAATAACTACATCTACCTCTGCTCATTCTTTATGAGAAATCATTAGCTCCCAGGGCACAGTTCCCATAATGAGAACTTGGGCTGCTTAGAGACTAAGTGCTAAAAGAATATCTTAAAAGTCTAAGATAAATAGGTTTTGTTCAGTCTCACATGCATTGTTTCAAAATGTGGTACAACAATCATTCAGAGGAAACAGACAAATTTACAGGAAATCTGCTTTTACAGATCTGCCATTCTGAATTTGAAAGGATGTGCGTATATGTATTTGCATGTATTTGTCATGACAAGTTTTGCAAATTGGGTAAATTTTGACCAAAAGTATAAAAAAAAAGAGTGTAAAAAACAGAAGTGCTGGTAACCACAGATGAGAAAGGAAGGAGGATTACTAAGTGTGTGTACAATTGTGTCTCTCTGCCATGTGAATGGAACTACTGACCACTTACATCTGGCTAGTTATTTTCACTTTCTCTCTCTCTCTCTCTCTCTCTCTCTCTCTCTCTCTCTCTCTCTCTCTCTCTCTCTCTCTCTCTCTCTCTCTCTCTCTCTCTCTCTCTCTCTCTCTCTCTCTCTCTCCCTGGAACAGTGTTAACTGGATATTCAAATAAAGCTGGCAGTTTGCTGGTAACTTACATGTCATCGACATAACAGGGGTAAGGCATCTGCTGCACATAGACACCGGTTTTCTTCTCAGTGCCCGTCAGTACCCTGATGATCGCCTGCTCCACCACATCTTGCAAGTAGGCGAAGCCTCCCCAGACGTATCGCATATCCTCAAAGGGGTCAGCCCGAGGACCTGGATCCCAGTACCTAAAACCAAACCACAGGTGAAAACCTCCAATAAGAAAATCCCATCCCCACAATCTCACCACCTTTGTCAAGCCACTCTCTTTTTATTTCCATAACTTAATTTCTGGTTTCAGTCAATATGTACACATATTTTTAAATAGACACAAGCAAAATAAACAGACTACTTTGGTTTTTATCCATCTTCCATTTAGTACCTAACACTGCATGGAGTAGATAAGTCAAAATTTACTTAACCATTTCCTTCTTATTGGTTGTTTGCTCCTTTTCAGAAAAATGAATAATGTTAGCATGAAGAACCTAAAGGCTTTTTTTCCTTTTCTTCTGTTATCTTAATTTCTTGAGATTAGTTTCTCTTGAGTGGAAATGCCGAATCAAAAGTTACTAATATTTTATGACCTCCAAAATCATAGCCCCCAGCAATGAATGTACCAGTTTTATCAAAATCATACTGTAACCAGTGATTTTTTTCCATTGAAATTTCTACTAAATTATTAATTCAAATAAAGAAGCTCTAGACATGACAGCTGTCTTGACTTCCCCGAGACTGGGCTGGTGTTATGGGATTCAACTTACCCATCCTTGATTTTGTTTGTTCTCTCCACATTGTCAATGTCCATTCGGATTTTGTACTTGACGTGATGGGGCAGCTCGGCACTGCCTGGAGCGATTCCTGTGAACACGATACCAGCCCAGAACTTCCTCTCATCCAGCAGCTCCATGGACTTGTTGATGAGCCGGACCTCTGTGGGTATGGGTTCCAGCTTGTTCAGGTTGACACACTGATGGAAAAACAGGCTTCGTGAGAACACTGGTAGCCAGGAAAAAAGCAGTGGCCCAGGCAGACCCCACCCCGAGAGGCAAGAACTGATTGCCTGACTTAAACCCTCACGATCTAATCTCTCTAAAGTACTTTTCCAGTCTTAACCAAGAATGAGTCTTTTCTTTTTTAACTGACATTTAAGAGAAATGATGGAAGAATCTAGAAAAAAGTTACTTATATTGATTTTTATGGGGGAACAGAAGTTGAAGCAATCATTATATCTTATTTCCTCTGTTGAGTCATAGCAATAACCAACTAAACAGATCCCAAAAACCCTTTATTCATCCCTACAAAATGCCATGATTTTCAGGATTATATTTTTAATATTTAATCTGTCCCTAATTAAAGCTCAGCTATCTTTCAAAAATAATGATTTTTTTTAAGGAAATATTTTTACTGCCATTACGCATGCCAGGAAACCTAGAAGAAAATGGATGGAAACACTTGAATCCACACAGAATAAAGCTGGACTTAACGAACATTTATAGAATGTCTTTTATACCCCAAACTGTTAGGCTTGAAGGATACTGCTGGAAATGGGACTGTACACCAACTCAAAGCTTTCCTCCTGTCTCTGACTTTATTGCAACATATTAAAGAAATGAGCCCTAGGCTTTTTCTAAATGATAGACACAACAGATCCTCACCTCCATGAAGCGAGATATGGTCTGGATTGCCCTGTTGGTCTCGTTGAAAGCTTCTCTCCAGGTGTACACAGAGCCATTGGCAGACTGGACATCCTCTGGGTACTTGGCCAGAAATGCCACGATGTCTTGGGCTGTCCAATCTAAGCCGTCCAACTGCTGTTCCCAGAAGCGGTCATTGCTTCTGCTATCCAACAGCGTCTGCCATTCCAGAGGGAACGTATGAGTGGTGATCTACAACTACATCTGGATGAACATTTACACGATGTACCAAACCCTGGCATATACACTGTCTCTCTGTGTGACTTCAAAGAAATGTTTGAAGTACGTTATGGTGTCCCCATTTTACAGGAGAGAAGACTGAAATAATGATCTTAACCACAGCTGGGTCATCATGCTAATAGGCATGGGGCTGACTCAAAGTCAGATCAGTCTGAATTCACAGTCCACATGCTTCCCACTGTACCTAACAGCTCAGGCCTCCAATACTAACTGTAACAATGGAGATAGCAAGACAATGTTGAGTGATCTATATACTTTACATCTCACATAGCTCCATGAATGAAGTATCTTTAATATTCCCCATTTCACACAGGGGAAAGCTCGGGTTCAGGGAAGTTGTCTCTCATATAAAGACACAGTTCATAAGTAGCAAAGTCCTCTGATTCTAGTGCACCCATTTTATTGAATACCTTCTTGTTTTGAGGACCAGTCTGATTACCCAAATAAAACCCCTAAATCTACACTAAGCCCACTTTTACTGCTTAATTTAGTGGGTGGGGGGGGGATGATGCTGGTTAAAACAAATGCAGTCTTTTCCAATCTCTGCATATATGGTTCATGATGTGAAGGAAACCCATTTTCCATTCCTTATTCCTCCCTCACCAGTTGGTTGCTTGAGTGGGTCAGTGTGAAGGAGAGGGGTAAGTCAATCTGGTGCTCAGACAGCAGACCCACATCCAGCAGGGCTGGAGCAGAGGTCTGCAGAGGTATACGGCCAGGAAAATAAAGCAGTTGTAAGCTTGGCAAAGATTCGCAGCTGTCAACACAGCTTCAAGAGGGAAGAGGAAGCCCTGGTTTGTACTGGACTGGCTCTCCAAGGGTCTGAAAACTACCTTTGAAAGTCAATCTTATTTTCACTAACATTATCAGATTTTCCTCTGTGGCCCTTCATTTCCAGGCCCTGTTGTCTGTCACATCATAATGATTTTACAGAGTACACATACTGTAATTTCATTAACTATTCCTGAACTTCTGAACATCTAGTCTATTTCTGATTTCTTGCAATAGCAATTATTACAGCAATAACATTTTCTTTCCTATGGTGACATCTTTAAAATGATTTCTGTAGGATATATCCCTGAGGGTATATGAAATGGAGGTACCTGGATGGCATGGTTTTTGAAACCTTCATTCAAAATTGTTTTCAATAAGGAATAACAATTTATGCTGTCATCAGTAAAGATTAGTACTTATTTTTGCAAACAGATACAAAACTGTACCTCCCAGAAGTGCACAGAGGCAATTCTGAAACTACTTTATTTGGATGCATGAGACAAATAAGAGTAGAGTAAAGGGATATGGCATTTGGGGGTGAGGCTGGCCCTATTAGATGTGGCTTCTTAAAGCAATATGGCCAAGGAGGATGGCAAGAGCAGAGCGATGTGCTCAGTGACATCACTGACCATGTAATAGTTCTGGGAGCTTGAGAGGACCAGGAGACTTAAGAGTGCCCTTGGAGTGTAGGCAGAGACATACCAGGGCCTGGAGATGAGGTGCCAAGAACAGCTCAGTAAAGAGCAAATCAGCATCAAAGGCTGCTGGCACTTGAAAAAGAGAAGTACCTCCAGATCTACAGGGTAATGTAATAGGAGCAGACAGAGCCAGAGACCGCAGAAAGAGAAGAGCTACCCCAGCAGAAGCAGAAGCCTCAGGCATTGCCTCATGTACCAGAGGCCAGGCTGCAAGAGGTGCTGAGGACTGAGAAGCCCATGCTTGTGAAGTTAAAACACTCCTTAAGTCCAGAAAAGAAAGCCACTGGACAAGGTTCCTGTGATTCTAACCCACAGACTGACAACTTCCAAGTCAGTGTCCACAGTCCAACTGCCCTCCTGCACTATGATCCCAGCAGCCAGCAGCCTGCTGGACATCCCCACCAGCCTGCCAGAAATCAAGAATCATCCTGGTGCCTCCCTCAACCAAGCAGTCAGCAGGCCTCCCTCCCTATCTATGCCTTGGTCACTCACTTGCACAGACACTGCCCTCGTATTTACCCATCTTCCCATCTTGCCTGTTCAATCCATGTCATATCAGAATAATTCATCTATATCTCTACTTGCTTAAAATCCTTTCATAACTGGCCCCCGGCAAGCTTAAAGATCCAGAGCATGACACACAAGGCCTTCCAAGGCATACTATGCTTTTCTCTCCAGCCTCCACTCCCCTGCCTCCTATCACACATCCAGGATTCTCCTAGTCATATTTCTGAAGCTGCCCTTAGTGCTCCTGATCCTCTCAAGTCCCCAGATCTGCTGCTACATGGTAATCTCACTGGGCACATCCCTCTGGTCATGCTGCCCTCTCTGGCCATACTGCCTAAAGAAGCCACACTGGGCAGGGCAGACCTTACCCCAAATGTCACATTCCTAGTGCCAACATGACCACCATCATGTATACAAGGGCCTTTTGCCTTAAGAACTGGGAGCTTACAAGCAGTTGGAGATTCCAAGGCAAACTATCAATTTAAGATCAGGGAAACATCTACTTACCCCCCAATTAAAGCTCATGGAATCCCTTCAACTGGGTTCTTTATCATTCTGAGACCAGAGAGAACAAGTCCAACTAATAGAAATATAAATTCCAAGAAGAAGACCAGGGAGAAGAACTCTGAGACCACCCTTAGCTCTACAGCACTGTTGGTGAATAGATCTTGTGACTCCCTTTTAGGAGATGGACTGAAGCCCAACGGAGAGCTATGCTTAAGGGACATGAGCTATTCCTGTTATTCAGTATCAGCCCATACCAATCATTGTTCATGTTTTCCTCACTTGAGTCCCGTGTTTTCAAAGGCCCCAATATAAGAATTTTGCACATGTGTGGCAGGATTAGTGCAGCACAGGAGGTTTGGGTTTCTCCATCACAGGATACTTCTTCCTTAGTAACCTGCCCTCAAGGGGATAGTTCTAAACTTCAAAGGAGTTCCCTCCAGATGGGTATAGCTTCCAAAACCCCATGCCCCTTGGGTCAATGAGGTGCAAAACAAGCAAACTGGCAAGAGTCTCCTTAAAGGCAGCAGAGACAATAAGAAGCATACTCCCTCACCATGGAACAGGAAATAATCCACAGGTTCTGACTCAGCCCAAGGCAGGGATGATATGATTAAATGACTCTCAGGCTCAAGCAAAGCAGACATTCTGTTCTTCTTGGGCTGCTCTGCTTTTCAATCTAATTGTCTCCAGAGCATTTATCTCCTTCAAGGGGCTCGGAAGCATTAAGTGCAATTCCTGTTCCACGCAGCAGTGGCCGTTCTGCACTCATGCAGCACCTCAGGGACCAGTATCTCCAGCAAGTCTGCATGTCAGATGACGCTTTTGCTCCCACACCTCCTTCCAAGACCTACCTCCAGTGAATGAAGCCAGAAATGAAAATAGGGTCCCGCAGTCACCAAACTACTTCCCAACATCAGTCCTTTCTATATTTTGTAGGAAACAGGTATTTGACCACCCGAGGCATTGATGCTGAAGTGCACAGAATTATCAGTTACACTGTGGTCTCTCCTTATGGATGGGGGGACAGCCCTGTGGATGGAACTATGCTCACTACATCTCAACCGATGAAACAACTCTCATCTCAGTGGCTTCTGGCAAAATGACCGAAAACTCACCTCTCCAGGATCAAGCCAGGCACAAAGCAATCAGAGGGACACTCACCCGAACAAGGTCCATTTCTTGGCTGTTCTCCATGAAGGTCCAGATCTTGGGGCTGAGCTCTTCCCACATGCCTTCCAGGTCATGGAACACAGCCAACTCCTGGAAGGTCTTGTTCACCTGGAGTCAGGTACAGAGCCAGGGGCCACAGAAGAGGAGAAGCAGAGATGGTGAGGGAGTGCTCACTAAAAAGACACTCCATCATAGCAGCCCCTGCCCAATCCTCTCTCATCCCCAAGGAGTGTCTGCCTGAAGCTATCATTCAAATACCTAGGCTCAGGGAGCTGGTCCCCACACAGCTGTGGGCTGGATCAGACTTGAGGTTTCCACTATTTAAAAGTCCCAGAGGCCAAGAGCATATGCACACTCCATCTGAACCCACCTTTATTATTTTTGCCCCTAATTCTAACAGAACTCTGGGGAGGGAGTCTTGGGTCTGGGCAGCTTACCTCTGCCATAACCTGCCTCGTGGCCGGAGTGTCAGGTGTATACAGAATCTTCCCAACAAGCAGAGGCTTGAGAGCTTTCCAAATGATGCGGGAAAGAGGACTAGACTCCAAATTCTTCATCAAATCATTGCAATAAGGAGCTACAAAGGTGATAGAAGACACTCATTCGTATGCCTGGTCATATACTGGTAGGAATTTACAAAGGTTTGGGAATGAGAAAGACAGTCATGGATTCAAATCCCAGCACTACCATGTAACAATCACATAAATATAATGTTACTTTCCTGAGTCTCAGTTTGATACTCTGTAAAAAAAAAATAGACTTCATAACAGCTACTTGGTAGAGATGTGGGGAGGATTATCTGAGACATTTTCAGTGAAGCCTCTAAAATGATGTTTTGTAAATAATCAGAGCTTCTTGTAACGTACAACTGTGCGGGATCTAGAAAAAAATGTTTTTACCATGCAGAAGACCTCATAACTCTAGACTCATACTCTCATGCCAGCCCTTGAACTCTCTTTTCACTGAAAATAAACAAGATTCCCAATGAGCAACCAGAGGCCTGAATTCAGACTTTAGTTTTCAAAGAAAAGCCAAAATTATCCCTTTAATTAACAGACCTCATCACAAGTATGCTGACATTTATAAAAACCCCAAACTGAAAAATCCAAAGTTATAACAGACCAATGGGGTTTATCTCTGATATTTTTTTAAAAGTTCATTCTGGGTTTTTCAATTTGTTTTAGCTTTCATTTTGGTTTTGTGATACCAAGTAACTTCTATATGCTTCAAAGATAATAGAATTGGTATGCTGGGGATCCATCTCATGGTGACACACATGCTAAGCAAGTGCTCTACTGCTGAGCTGCATACTCAGCCCCAGAATTTTTTATGGAGAGGATACTCTCCCAATTACAACTATTGCACAAATGAATCCTCTCCTGAGTTGATTTGCAAGCTGGGAGAGAAGAGGCTATGGTGTTTCATAAAGCAGTTTTAATGCCACTCTTTAAAGCAACTTGCAACTGTCTGGTGTTTTACTCGAGAGAAGAATAGAAGGTTCTAGTGTTTCAGTAATGCACAAAAACCTGTCTCACTCACTGTCTGAAAGACACACCAGTGGCTGGAAATGGAGAAAGGCTCAGTTGCTTCATGTTTTCAGAGAAAAGGATGCCATTGTTGAAAACTAACACTGGATCCCTGCTGCCCCTGGTGCAAGACTCATATCCCCATAAAACTGCCCGAGTGTGGCAAGCAGATATGGAGTTACAAGGTTCTTTAACACTGCCTGTGGCTGCGGACGCAAAACAAACAGCAGATCAAACGCCCAAGTGTGATGGTACACACATGCCAACAGGTATTTTAAAAGCAGTGTGGTTTACAGGAAAAGGCCCAGAGCCAGAAGAGTTTGGGCTTGGATCCCAGCTCTTTTGAATTAGCTATGATGTGGTTTTGACCAAGTCACAACCTCTCTGAGCCTGTGAAATGTAGGGTTATAGAACCTTCCCTGCAAGGTTATTGTGAGGGTGAAATGAGATAATTTACAAAGAAGGCATGATGCGTATGAAATTTTGCCTACATGTTAGATTCTGTTATAGTTATTGTTAGGGTTATTATTTTGATTGATTTTTCAGTTTTTACTATAAAGCATAACTCAACAGTAATATTTGTAATAATAATAATAAAAAGAGCATCATCTCATCCTTTTTAAAAAAATTCTTTCCAGCTTTAACAAAGTATAATTAACAAAAAATGGTATATATTTAAGGCATACAACCTGATGTATGAATATATGCATATACTGTGAAGCAATTACCAAAATTCAGCTTGTTATCCACACCTCACTTAGTTATCTTGAGTGTGCGCGTGTGTGTGTGTGTGTGTGTGTGTGTGGTAAAAGTAAATTTTAAGTATACACCACAGTGTTATTAACTATAGTCACCCTACTAGACATTAGTTCTCCAGAATTTATTCATCTTGCATAAAACTGAAACTTTGCACCCTTTGGCCAACATTTGCCATTCCTCCACACCCAGGCTCTGGCAGCCTCCATTCTACTCTTTCATGAGCTTGATTTTCAAAGATTCTACAAGTAAGTGAGATCATATTGAATTTTCTTTCTGCCAGTATCTCATCATGATTACTCTGGGAGCCACCTTCCAACATCCTCCAGAAAGCTAGGGAGACTGGTTTGGGGTGGTTTTGATGAACACCACTGTGCACCTAAGATGTGCCAGGCCCCATTCAAAGAACTAGGGGAAATTAGCTGGTTAAGAAAAGATTCCTTCCTGAGCTCATTAGGAGAAACCAGACACGTCAATGTCAAAGGCTGCTATGGAGACCAAGGTAAACATGAGGAGTGGGGACAGGCTTTGGGTGGCACAGACACTCACTTGTAGAGTTGTCATAGAAAGTGTCAGCATCTTCCTCAGTGCCATTGCCTCCAAAGAGGGCTTTGTAGTTGTTGTCCTCGTACCAGTTCAGAGACTTGATCTTCAGCCCCCCGCCCTCTGGATGGCCACAGACGATGCGGGACACAGCCTGGTATATCTGGGTGGAGGAGCTGGAGCTGTTCACGTTGGTCAGAAACAACACCTCCTGTCGCATGTCGCTCCAGCTCCTCATGCTGAACAGCTGATGTCAGGGACAGGCAGGAAGAGGAGAGGGAAAGGGAAGGCAAGCCAAGGGCACAGCCAGGGTTGGGGACAGAGAAGAGAAAGAAACACTTTATTCTCTTAAAATCCATGTCCCAGAACATATTTTGTCTGACATCATCTCAAAGCCTTGTGATGGGCTTGCTAGAACTTTCCTACCTTGTCTGTGGTCCTAGAATCAGCAGCATCTCCATTGGACTATTTGAAATGCAGATTACAAGACCCCTCTGCACTGCAGCAGAATCCACACTTGAATTTTTACCAGATACCCAAGCAATTACCCCTTAAAATGCCCATTAAAGTTGGAGAAAACAGAGAAATTAATGGAGCCCCTGGGATGGCTTATAGGAGAAAATGCTTTCTGTAAACAGCCATTCCTGACGGTGGATGAGTCCCATCATTGGCTGAGTCCCGTCGTTGGCTGCTGACTCAGTGAGGAAATTGAGGAGCCCTCTTCTGGGAGGGCGTGAAGTTCCCTATCCTGGTCTCAGTTACGTGATGGGCAATGGAAAAAGTTTAAGGCAGGGGATCTGAGTCTGAATCCCAGCTACAACCCTCACTGGTTTACAGCCTTAGAAAAGTCATTGCATGTCTCTGAGGACCTAACTTCTCATCAAGACAACAAAGACAAAACAGAATGCTGAGGAATAATTGCACAGAAAAGTCCCAAACAGGATGAGTCAGAAGCGCTAGGCAGTCAGGGGCTGTGACTGACTTAGTCAATAAGCATCAGTGACACAGCCAGTGTCTGGTCTCACATGCAAATATACTCCAGCACCTCGGGGGTTCTTGGCCCAACTGCTATATGGAGTACTTCGTATTTCCACATATTTCACAATAAATCATTAATAAACTCCTAACTCATTGAAAGGTCACTGTATGTTCTCCCCACCTGGGAAGACTGGGCTGTGGAGAGCAGGGGGAGAGACTGCAGGATCCCACCCACCCTGAAGAACTCCATTTGCCCAGTTTTTCTACCTGTCTGAGGCTGCTGGTTCCTGTGAGTAATACAGTCTAGGACATGGTAGCTCCTAATGGTTGCCTTCTGCCTCCAGATTAACAGGCTCTCCAGGGTGGGTCAGATGTCACAAAGATTTCTCTCCATAGAGGGAGCATCTAGCATGTCCCCCAAGAACACAATTAGGGGAATAGCTATTCCTTGCTTTATCTTTTCATAACCTGTATGGGACACGCAGTCAGGGAGAGGCTACCTTTCCCTTTGTCAGTCGATGGACCATCCCTAGGGATTTTTAAAATGACAAGGAATCAAAGCCATTGACTGAGCTTTCCACAGGCTGCCTCACTGCCACCTCCAACCTCAAGAACAAAATGCTTCCCACAAAAAGCCAGCCCATCTTTGGAGACAAAGATGGAGTAACTATTGAGTTATTCCAAACTGTTGGTTTTTCCCAGCACTTGCCTTAGGGGCAGACTCCTGCTCATCCTCCTCTACCTGCTGACTCACAGGGAGGGTGGCCACTCGTCCTCCAGCCCACAGATGGCAGTAGTAACTGACAGTGTTTGATAACCATCCCAAATGAATGAACGAGCCACCAACTTCCTCCTTTCTCAATCCATGGCAAGGTGTTCTTTCTTCCCTGCCCCAGCCCCAGTCTCTTCTCAGACCGGCAGTCAGGGTGTAAAGACGTCTATAAACCCCAGGTCACACCACAGCCCCCTCTGCTCCAAACCCTCCACTGGCTTCCCATCTCGAGTGGTGAAAATCCCAACTGCTTCTGTCATCTCATCTCTGGTCACCCTCCCACTAGCTCATGTTTTTCTAACCACACTGATCTCCTTCCTGGTCTTTAAACAGGTCCTTAAGGGCTTACGCATGCCCTGGAGTCAAGGTACTTAGCATCTGCTCTTCTTCCTGCAGGTAGTCCCCCCACCCATCCTCATCACTCCCTTTCAGGTGGCACCTCATCGCTCTCTATGCCCCTTGCCCTGATTTATCTTCTTGCACATATCCCTGCTGTCACACTGCACACTGACCTGATTATTTCTGTCTCCCACCCCATACAAATCCCTGAGGATAGAGAAGTTACTGTGTTCACTACTGAGTCCCCAACATCTAGCAATGCCAAGCACCTGACTGGTACCGTGCGGGTGTCTGAGACACCACTTCTCTGTCCTGCTTTCTCATTCTTGTCCAGCACACCTTCCCCATCACCCAGGTGTGAAATTCATGTCAGTCCCAACACGTCTCACTCCTAAAGTCCCCCAACTGCCACGTCTGCTAATGAAAATCTTCCTTCTTTGAAGAGTCTCCTTTCCATCTTAGTTACTATCAAGGTTTGTGACAAATTCTTGAAATAGAAAGGAACAAATGAGAACATGAGCTTTGGAATCCAACAATCCTGGATTCAAATTTCACTTTTGAAATTAACTCACTGGGCAACTTTGGGAAAGTTGCCTCATTTTTCTGAGCCTCGGTTCCATAACTGTATAATGGGTACAAGAAGATCCACCTGATGCTGCTCATGGTGGTGCACACCTGTAATCTCAACAGATCAGGAGGCTGAGGCAGAAGGATTGCAAGTTCAAAGCCCTCCTCAGCAACTTAGCAAGGCCCTATGCAACTCACTGAGACACAGTCTCTAAATAAAATATAAAAAAGACTGAGGATGTGGCTCAGTGGCTAAGTGTCCCTGGATTCAATCCCTGGTACCAAAAAAAAAAAAAAAAATCCACCTAACATTTGTCATGTGGATCATCCAGGGAAATAAAGTAAAAATGCCTGAACCAAAGCAGATCTTCAAAATATGCAGGCTCCCTTTTTCTTTTTCTTTTTTTCTTTCAAGGCTAGTGTTTTGGTGAAAATAACTAACCTTCTTTCCAAGCATTGACCAAACACAGAAGTGCATTTTTTTTTTATCTTCTTCCATTTGTCTCACAGAAATAGCAAGTTAGACAATGAATAACTTGTGATCAAAGTGACTTGAAGGTGTTCTATTAAGAGAAGCAGGTGGCCCTCACTTATCCTAGACCAGAGCAAGCAGAGCCCAGGAAGCAGCTGCCAAGGGAAATGCACATCGTTCGGCTGTTGACACCACATCAGCAATCGGAACATCATGTGTTTCCAACTATTTTTTTTTACCCTAGACAAAAACTAGGGCCAGTGATGTAAATGAAAACACCTGTAACAAACCCTGAGTTTCGAGGCAGCCTCCCTGTTACTACCCCTGCTCTGCTTTCTCTACGGACAGGAATGAACAGGGTAGAGGAGGGCTGTGAAGGAACCTGCCAGAGCAAAGCAGGGCATGTCCACGTCCATCAAGAGGGCCTTGGGGAAACAGCTGAGGCTTGCAGAGCAGTTTCTCTTTCTCTTTCTGTCTCCTGGAAGAGCCCCAGTTGGCACAGCCTTTCCACCTAGCCAAAGGTCACCAGCCTTCATAACCAAAGTGCGAATAACAAGTGGGAAGAGGGATGCTCCTAAAAGGAGGCTGGTCCGAAAGCCAAGCCTCTGCTGTCAGAGACACATGGGCAGAATTAAAAGAAAGACATATATTAAAGGGTTGGCATGTGGTTACTCGGGGGTTTTCTGTATTTTCCACAATGAACATGCAATACTGTTATTGTCTGAAAACATCAATTATGATATTTGAAAAAATGGTCCCAGTATTTTTAAAAATGAGTCAAAGACAGCTAAAAACAAGACCGGACCAAGTTTGAGAAAATTTCTCCACATATTACTCTTTTCCTATGTCCTATACATTAAAGCCTACATTGTTGATGACCACTGCCCAGCTCGGCCACTAGGCATGATGGCTCCAAACAGCTCTTCCTTGCCCAATCTAACTTGAACTGAGCCTGGGAGTCAGAAACTGAGAATCAGAAGAAGGGTTAACTATTTTGCAACATCTATAGGCCCTATGGTCCTAGGACAAAGATTACTCTGACACATCTGTCAATGTGTGGACCTAAAAGGCCAAATCAACTAAATGTTCCTTAAGAGACCATATTCCCCAAGTTGAAGCTCAGAGCGCATATTTTATAAGGGAAAGAGCTGGATTAGAGATAGCTCATGATCTCATTATTAGCAAACACATTTTGATAAAATGACTGAAGGATCTTGCTTCTGAATACACAGTGTAGAGATAGAGAAGTTTCTGGTCAGACAAAAGCAGTGTATGCAGGTTGGAGAGAATTCTCTTCACAAGTGTGTGACTATCAGGGACTGAGGGGATGGGGTGGGGATAAGAGGGTGGGTTCGAGACTAGTTATGGACCCTTTAGCCACTAATTAGTTCTGAGACATCAGTGAGTCTTGGTTTCTTCGTCTCTAAAGTAAGAAGATTAAAACAGATGATGTTTTTTGATCACTTATATTTCTAAAATTGACATTAAGGCATCTAACATGATATTCCAATCTAAAGAACCCTCTTAGCCAAACTTGGAACTGACCACAGTGGATGGTCCACTTGCTGGTGCTAGGAAGGCACGACTTACCTCTTGGGCCAGACTCCCGAGACTATCCAGCAGAGTCTTGGTGGCTTCGGCCAGCTGTTTGCTTGGGAAGGGAGATGTAGAGTTCAGTCCTATCTGGAATGGAAAACAACGCTTCGTTCCTAAGTTCAAATGGAAGCCTGAAATCTCTATTGAAAATAAACAAGTTAATTCAAACCATGCCCAATCCTGAATTTAAGAATAAGAAACCAACTCCTAACCAAAAAAAAAAAAAGGACACAACAATTATTCTAGTTGTATGTCTGTGTGAATTTTTTTATTCAGATAAGAATTTCTAATTCTTTGATAAATGGTTGTAAGTGCTGCGGGAATATATAGAATAAAAGAGCTATCAAACGTGCAATGGATAAAAACATCGAGTGAGTGTGTGTGACTGTGCTCTGACCACAATGTCCCAAGTCACGATTCTACAAGACACACATGTGGGAATGGCCTTGAGAAGCAAGTGTGTGATGTCTCACAGAAAAGGAAGAAAATGTAAAGCTTAAAGCTGTCAAAATGGGGGAAGAAGGAATTGTCTCTTTTTGTTCTCTTCAAGTCAGTACTGTAACGCTGGAAATTCAAAGTAGAACACTTGTTTTATGTCTGGTTTGAGTCAAAGCTTTATGTTTACTAATTCATTTAGTTGCTGTTATCTTCGACCAAGGTAAATACAAGAAAATAACTAATTAGGTTCTAGGGAAAGATAAATCAGAGCAGAAAGCTTATGCTAAAGAAAGAACACAGCCAGGCATGGTGGCACACACACCTGTAATCCCAGAGGCTTGGAAGGCTGAGGCAGTAGGATAACAAGTTCAAGGCCAACCTTAGCAACTCAGCAAGGCCCTAAACAACTTAGCAAGACCTGGTCTCAAAATAAAAAGGGTCGGGGATGTGGCTGTTAAGCACACTTGTGTTCAATCCCTGGTACCAAAAAAAAAAAAAAAAGAAAGAAAGAAAGAAAGAAAAAAGAAAAGAAAGAACAATAATGCACAGATTCTGAAGCCAGAATAGCTGTAGTTGAGAAGCTTCAGATTGGTTGTGAGATTTTAGGCATCCAAATAAAAAAAAGATATTAGGTCAATTTCATCTTCCTCATTTGTTAAAGAGGAAAGAAAAACTCTCCAGGGAAAACGTACCTCTCCCTGGTGTTTCTATGGGCCTTGTTCGATGTCATATTAGACACCCTCTAGAGAAGGTTGAATCAGGAGGACATTTGTCCTATCAGACTTTGCTGTGAACTCATAATGTCGACCACACAGAATATGGCTAGAAGTGGACTATGAGAAAGAGCAGCCTGGATTGTGTTCTTTTAAGAAGATCTCCAAGTGCAGAAGGTTGGGTTACTATCATCTTAATCACCATAATATCCAAGCACAATCCTGATTGTACATTTCTGGGAAAAATGTACCTAATAGTTCTCTTGTAAGAACTTTTCCAGCCCCATGCAGGGACTCCTGTGGAATGGCTTATTCTTGAGAGTCCCAGTGTTCCCAGACTCAGTCCCCAGAGGGCCCTAACATCTCCCACAAATGCTCCATACAGGGAGGTCTCTCTGCAGCCACTCGCAGATGGCATCCATGATTGTTCCTTCCAGAGGGAGTAAGTCATGAGCAGAAACAGTGGGCTGTTTTGTTTTCACTTTCCCCCTTTAGGTTCACTTCCTAACTGGAGATTATCACACTGCAAGTAGAACCTCCCAAAAATTGCAGTGAGGGAAACTCTTACAAATGGAGAAGTCTTAATTGGAAGCGACAGGAGGTAAAATGTTTACCAGGAGGTCTACAGGATGATGAATGTTCAGGATTGTAGAGCAAAACTAAAGCAAACCAGGACAAAACAAAATGTGCCCAATTCACTTAAGGTAAAAATTTGAGACTTTTAAGTGTAATCTGTAATGTGGTAGCTGATCCATTTCTTTTATCAAGTGTGAATGGAAGTAAGATTCTTATAATTCTTTCTTGTCACTCATCCCTGTCTTCTATTCTCAGGTCATGGGGATCTGGGGTGGCCACAGAACCCTGAGCAAATGACTCGAATTCCCTGTCCTTCCATATTCCCAACTGTATAGCAGAGCTAACAATGCTGTGCATGCATCACAGCGTTTTCAGGAACACAGAGTTAGAGGACATGTACACAGCACCTTGTACACTGTCTGGCACATATTAAGTCCTCTCAATTATAAACAATTTCATCTCCTGCCTTTTTCTTTCCTTCTTCAAAAGTTTATTGCCATGGAGCAGGAGTGATGGTGCAGGCCTGTAACCCCAGTGATTCAGGAGGCTGAAGCAGGAGGATCACAAGTTCAAGGCCAGCCTGGGCAACTTATGAAGGCCCTGTCTCAAAATAAAATTAAAAGGGCTTGGGGTGTGGCTCGGTGGTAGAGAGCCTCTGGATTCAATCTCCCAGTACCTTTCCCCAATAGACAGACAGATACAGACACACAGACACACACACACACACACACACACACACACACACACACACACACAATACTGTCAAGACTGGCAGGGTCCTGTCTGCAGGCTGACTTTTCCAGTTCTTCAAAAGACAAATCCTTCCTCTGTTTCTTAACTAGGCCTTTTTTCCTGTTAGGATACTCTCCCTGCACCATGCAGAGAATTAGAGTTATCATCCCACAGCACATCAAACACATACCAACGTGCTATTTCTAAAATTACAAACACTTCTCACTGCAAAGTTAGATATCCTCACCCTAATTCCCACAGGCTGGGGCTAAAATGCCTTCCTCTCTGCTGTAGCCCTTTTCTTTTATTCGGTGTGTGCCAAACTATGAAGAAAAGATGGTGTTAACTGGATAAAATATTTCATATTTCATGCACTTAGCATTATGTACATGAGTCTCTATATATAAACACACAGAGATATATACTATATAATACAAACATATATTATATATAATATACATATATATGATATACACACACATATGTACCATATATATATACATATACATATCCCACACACACACTGCCCTGAATTGAAGTTGACATTTCTATTGAAACCCTGACAGACAACTCATTACCTAATCATATCTACACACACAAACACACACCTTCATTTCTATGTATATCCATGTGCACCATTAACACACAGCATTGGACAACGTTCACAGAGCCTCTCCTTCAGAGTGCTTTTTGCATGAGTGCGGGATTTGTGCATTCCATACCACCATCTGCTTTGAACTGTACAGCAATAAAGAAAAGGTTGTCAGCCCACCTGGCCCTGAGGAGACTCCAAGATGGTCCCACCATATGTGTCATGCCAATTAGGTGTACAAGTCACCAAACACAAAAGATGTTTGAAAACCTCAGACCCAATACTGGCCCACTATCACCAGAACCAGGCATCTGTTCCCGAAAGGGTACTATCAGTGAGCACTTCCTGTCACTCTCAGACTTTGTTTTCTCCATCTGCATTTACATTTTCATAGGTAATGATTTTTCTTCAAGGATTTTATTTGAATGCCTTAACTTATGTTCATTTTAAAAGTACCATAATTCAGCACACTCCATGCACACAGCAGACCTACTACATGACTGTTCAACCCAGGAGTGTAACTGACCATGGATGTCAACACAAGAATCTCACTTAATTGCTGTCGGTGTCAGACCTTTATGGAAACCACGTCCTGTGATACGGTTTTATTGTCAATAGTCTGTACTTTGCTCTGTTGGCTTGTTTGATGGACTGATTTTGATTCTGGTCTCTAAACAAAGGAACTGTCTGAGCTTATCCATAAATAATGAGGTAGAGCAGTCAACACCATTATAAGGATCCCTTTACACTAGTTGCTTGTTTAAGAATAAATGCTCAGTATTCTTCAACAGTAGTGACAATACATGCAAATTAACATGTTTAAAGGTGTGCTAGTTGGAGCTACCTATAGAGGCATGGGTTGACAAAATTCAAATTTAGCATCAAATTTCAAGCTGGGATTATTCAGATATTTTGCTCAAGACTTCACTTTACATTTCTGTGCCTGGACACTATAAAATACAGAGAAGAGGATGATGCAAATCATCAAAATGAATGCTACAAACTGACAGGGCAAGGATAAGCTATTCAATAACTACTGCTGCGTCAACTGGCTATTTGTGCAAGAGAAATTAAAATTTTTTTCATCTCACACTCCTATTCAAAAATAAATTCTTGGTTAGATTAAAGAGGTAAAAGTAAAAGTGAAAAGTTCAAAATATATAGAAAAAACTATTAGATAATATACTTATGAAGTTGGGGTAAGGAAGAATTTCTTAAACAAAATATTAAAAACCCCAACCAAAAAGAAAAAAAATGAATCCACATTTTAAAAGTAAAAACTGTACATCAAAAGATACCATAAACAATAGATACACAAAAGATACATAAACAAAGACACCTAAGAAAACAAACTGAAGATTAAAAGAATGGATTTTTTTTTAGAATAAAAATGGGATACCATGCAACCGATAAAATGAAGCAGATGCTACATGTATCAACACTGATAAATCTCAAAAAGATAATATTTAATAAAAAGGACCAGTGACAGGGCAGATCAATATCACATTTACCCAATGTAACACATGCAAGCCAAGGCTTTATCTGCTATTGACAGAATGTAAATACATATGGAATGAAGTATGAAAACACGCAGCTCCAGACAGGGATTCTCTCTGAGGGAAGAGACAGGGATATACAGGTGGAATCAGCTGAATCTACCATATTATCTTGAACAGAATTAGAAAGCAAGGGTGACAAAATGTTGACTGGTAATCTAAGGGTATTCTTTATATTATTCTCTATACTGTTTTATAGGTTTGAAATATTTCCTGATTTTCTTTTTAATTCAATGAAAGGCTAACAGAAGGAAGATGCTTGGACAGGAATGCAGGAAGGGTAAAGAATGTATGTTGGCCTGAGCGCACATCAGACCTGAAAAACAGCTGGGCTCCTTGAAGAAAATTAACCCCAGGAATTAACTCAAGCCTCAAAACTAGATCACAAAACAAAACCCGAGAATCACGTTGGCACCCTCTATTAACTGTGGTCTGTGGCACACACTCCTCCTTGACAAAGGGGACAAAGCCTGCCAAATCATATTCCCAAAGTGCTCTGGTCAATAATTCACAGCTTGAAATTCCTCCTGTTATTTTTCCTAACCAAAAACATTCTCTCCGCTATGAACTCATGCATGGGGTCTCACTGTGCACAGGAGGCAAATGATTTTCTTGAATGGAGTAAAGAAAGGGGATTAGGGGGAACAGGACCTTTAGGTATGGACTATACTTCCTGTGCTAACAGGAATTCGTATATTATCCAATATATTTAGGTTATAACTGAACACCATAGTATCTTCAGGGGAATAAAACACAAATGCTTATTGTATTACTCAAAAATCCACATCCGCTTCTTCAAAATATGTTCATCACAACAGAATAACATTTACTAATAGGATGACCATGCCCCAGCATGACAAAGGCCACTGTGCTCCATCCTTCCTGGGTCTCACCGCTGACTTCATCATATTCTTCCTATCCTCACTAGCTTAACAGTTAAGTCATTGAAGATTGAAAAGTGGGAGAAGACAATAACCTAGCAAAGTCGATTTTGCTTTATATTTTGAGCGGATATTTTATTTTAACACAGCGTCTAGGGCCGTTGACACATCACCTAACATATCAGAGCCAGGCACCCAGCAAATGGGGGCAGAAGAAAAGTTAAAAGGAAGGGAGGACACCTCCATGAGGTGATAGATGGGCTGGTGCCAGTCCTGCTTCAAACTGCCATGCGCCACCGTCCCCTGGCTACAAGCTTTCCCTAGCGACAACTTCTTCACTCAGCTATCTGCATCATGTGCAGCTCCTTCTCTCCCCTCTCCCGCTACCTCTGGACCCATGTGCATACCAGGTCCTTGCCTGGAACATTCTATTCCCTGTTCCTTACCCAGCTAAGATCTACTCTTCAGGTGCCTAAATAGAGGATGCTTCTTTCCTGATCCTTTACAACTGGGTTAAGAGGCCCTGTACAGCACCTAGCTGAGCCCTGATGGCCCTACCCAACATGTGCTCATTTCCTAGTCTGTCCCACAGAACAGAAATTCAGAGAGAGCTATATTTCCACACCACTGCCTCCCTGGCCCCATGCACAGCACTGATTAGAACTCAATGAATGTTGGCTGAAGGAAGGAGCTTGTTTACAGATTACCACTACATTAAATGAAAACTGGAAAAGAATATTGCCAATGCATTAGAAGTCACACAAATATAAAGAGAGGACAGAACACCCATGAAATTAAAATGCAATCGAAAACTATTTTCAATTTGCAAAAATCATATCCACATCCCAATTTTTCAGAAACTCTGCTACTAAATAAAGTGAGATGTAAGTGTGCATATATTTGAATCATATTTTCAATACAATTTTGTTTTCCTCCTACAATCGTACATGACAATGTGATCATTGGGACATTTCCAATTTCCCTTAAATACCTTCACAAAATAAATGCAAATCTCTTCTTATTTTTTTCCATATGCAGAAAATCCGACTTAGGGCTAGGATTTAATATGTTTTAGTTCAAAATGAAAATAAGTCAGTCACCTACCAGGTACAAAGACTATCACTGTCTCTTTCCAATGATTTATATGATAGCAAAATTTCCTTTGAGGGACATCTTAATTTTTCTTTTTTAGTTAAAGTAGGAAATGATAAAAGTCATGTCTGAGGAAGGTATTAATATTCCAAAAAACAATTCAACAACTTAAATATCAACTTTTACCTTTGTTGTACTTCATGCATTAAAATATTTCATCTTTGTGTTGCTTCTAAACACAATTAGCTGTATTTACCAGCATGATTCAAGACAAAAATCAAACCTTTATTTTAGAAATAATAGGGTTTTTTTTTCAAGGACCAAAATAATATAATTGAGGCAAAAATATGCAGATGAAGTTGAGTACTGACACAAATGCTGAATTCACCACTTCATCCCTCAGTTCTTTGTTCTCCTTTTCCCGTGGGAATCAGGTGAACACAGAGGCTAAGGAATAAATCCACACAGCGTGTTGCTGCACCAGACACCCAATGATGAAGACTGCAATTGCTTCCAGGGTAAAAAGCCTATTTTGTAAACAGGTGGGCAGTAAAATCAAACAAAGCCAAACAAAATCGGATCCTGTCCACAAGTGTCTGAGTTTCAGGCAGGAGGAGAGGAAAAGCAAGTGTTCTCCCCTGCAAGAAGCCATGTAACAAGGTGAGGGATCTGGCCCTGGGCAGCCATGAGACAGAAGGTAACCCCAAGCCCCATCTAGATTCTAAGTCCTTGTCTAAGAGTAAAGAAGGGGCTGAACAAAGACCCCTCAAGAAAAGAATGACTGTCCATCCCTTACCCATATACCCCTTCAACCTATCCACAGCCCAGCAGTGAGACCACTGGTCTTCCCAGGGCCTCAGGGGACCCTCACTTATGAGGCACGTTCTGCCCTGCTGGGGTGGGCTGCTGGCACCAAAGGACACTCCAACAGAACTCTTTGTTCCACAGAAGCAAAACTCTCCCTTTTAAAAAGGCAGAAGGTACAACAGAGGTCAAGGCAATCAGTGCATGTAGTTGTGTGGGCAATATCCGAGTTGTTACTGCAATGAAGGACGGTGATCTTTAAATCTGTCCTTCCACCCTCAGGGATCAGACACCATTTTCACATCATGGAGACAATAGCGAGCCAGCACCCAAACCTGGCTAACTCCCATCCCACATTCTTCCCGCTGCATCTCACAGTGTCCCATGTTGTCAAAGACTGCTGTCAGGGAGCTGGCTGGGAGGTCATTGTTGCAAGTGGGGTGGGAAAACAGTCCTCACACCGCACCCCCAACACCTGTGAAGAATTCCTCAAATGCCCAGTTGCAGCCTTAAAGCTGGTTCTCAGTGCCTACTAGAGGGTCCATATGAATGTCACCTGCCTTTCTGTGGTGGCTGCACCTTCAGTCCCTAAACAGTGCCTGGTGTAAAGCAGCATCCCAGGAATATTCATTGGATGTTGTTGGCTGAAAATCTCCTGCCTTGTTCTCATGCTCTGCTTCCCACCTCTCTTTGTTCTGTGCATTAAAAACCTTACTGGGTAGAATTTGTCACTCTCAGAATATGGGCCAGAAAAAGTAGAGAGCTGACAAGGAATCAGTACAAGTCTAGGACACCAAGGAACACTTCAAAGACATAACGAGATACACCCTCCAATCAAAAGGCCGTTGTGACAGGTGAATGATCCTCCAAGGATGTTTGAATCTCTGGAATCTGTGAATGCATGACATTATGGGGCAAAAAGAGCTTTGTAGATGTACTTGAAGTGTGTGCCTTAAAATAAAGAGAGTATCCTGGATTATCTGGATGGGCAGGCTAATCCCATGAAAACTTAGAAGCACAGAACTTTCTCTGACTGGAGGCAGAGAGATTCCGCAGAAGGAGAAGTAAGAGTTAAAGTGTGAGAGGATTCAACCCACCTGCTGAATAGGGGCCACATGAAAAGGACAAGAAGGGACACTGGTGCCTACAGGAGCAAAGCCCAGCCCCCCAGCTGACAGCCAGCAAGGAAACAGGGACTACATCCTACAGATACCAAAAAAAAAAAAAAAAAAAAAAACTGAATTTGGCTGACACGCTTATTGAGCTCTGAAGCAGATTCATCTTCAGAGTCTCCGAGAAGAGCAGAGACCTGAGAACACTCTGATTTCAGTCAATGAGATCCTAACTGATCACAGGTGGACCTCCACCGAATCCAGACTTCTGGCCTTCAGAATTGTTAGAGAATAAATGCATATAGCTTTAAGCTGCCAAGTGTATGCTCATTTGTTATAACAGCAAGAGATAAACCAATACAACCAGCAAGGACCTCAACAAGAGAAACAAATAAATCACTCCGCCTAAAATTTGCTGACCCACTATTACGGCTCCTTCCCACCATCCAAAATGGAGTGGAGGTCACTGAGGGGCAACATAGGGAGGTCCCCACAAACACTTCTGTCTGCTCTCTGGGAAAGATGTGTGCTGCTTCAGGAAGGACCTCGGGAGACGGCCACCTGTCTTCACCTGCTGTGCAGTGAGGTAAGAGAAGTGGTTGCCAGGTGGCTCTGAGCTCCTACTGCAGGAAAAACACTCTGAATACTCGGTGACATGAGCCTTCCTTGGACTCAGAGGTAATATTTCATGTATGAACCCATCAGAAAGCCTTTCTTTCCTTCCTTCCTTCCTTCCTTCCTTCCTTCCTTCCTTCCTTCCTTCCTTCTTTCTTTCTTTCTCTTTCTTTCTTTCTTTCTTTCTTTCTTTCTTTCTGTTATGCATGACAACAGGATTCATTTTGACATAATTATAAAAGCATGTAATATAATTTGTTCTAATTCAGCCCCCAGTACTTCCTCTTTCCTTCCCCTCCGCCCTCCCCCTTTCCCTCTCCTATACTGATCTATTTTTTATAGTTTTTTTTAATTAGTGCCTTGTGGATGCACATATGGTGAGATGTACTGTGGTACAATCACATAGGTACATAGGAAAGTTAGGATAGATTCATTCCACTGTCTTTCCCTATCCCATTCCTTCTCCCTTCCCTTCAGTCCCTTTTGTCTACTCCACTGATTTTTCTTTGATTCATTTTTTTTTATCTCCCACCTCCCTTATTTTGGATTAACTTCTGCATATCAGAGAAAACATTCCACCTTTCACTTTTTGGAACTGGCTTATTTCACTTAGCATGATAGTCTCCAACTTCAACCATTTACTGGCAAATGTCATAAAATCATTCTTTATGACTGAGTAATACTCCATTGTGCATATATATATACCGCATTTTCTTTATCCATTCATCTGTTGAAGGGCACTTAGTAGCTAACCTACAGAGCCAGCCTGTGAATTATGTTTCTATAGACATTGATATAGAAAGCCATATTTTTTGAGGATCTCAGCTAGTCCAGCTCTGTAACAGTCCTGACACATAATAAGCAATAAATATCACTCTATGGATGAATAAGTTTTTAAGTAAAATATAGAAAACTCTTAATTAAAAACATATCTTAACTCTAGAAAACTTGAAGCACTCCAGCATCCAGTATTTATTTTCATGTGAGATATGGATTGCAGCACAGATATAAATAAGGCTTTATAGGGTGAGAGGTTTGGGTAATATCTGGACAAAAAATGCGATTTTCATGGAAATGTTCTCCAGAACCACCTTGCCTGGTATGACTCTAATTCCCAACACTGATCTATGGAAGGGAATGTCTATCTTACCAGCAATTATTTTCAGCACATAATTTATATTGTGTCAATTAAATGATCGGTTTCTATTTATTGAACACCTATTGTGTGCCAAGTCCCATTCGAGGCTCTTCATCTATGAGGCCGATAATCACAGCAAAGATTAGCATATATTTATCTGCAAGTAAAGGGAGAGGAAGCTGAGGCCTACCAAGGTTAAAATAATCTTTTCAAGGTCAATTCCAGGAAACAGCAGAAGCAACACTTGAACCCAGGTGAGCTGACCCCAAGCCCACAGCCCTTCCAACTCTGCCACACTTCCCCATTTTGTCCCAACACTATTTTCCAGAAGTCATTCAGAGACTGGAAGAGGCCCAGGAAAAAGACTCAGAATACCCTTGGCTGAAAAATGAGGAAACACCCACGTTAAAAAATAATTAAATGAGAAAAAATGTTTCAAAATATGTCCCTCCTGATGATTCCCTTTTGGTACAGAAACACGTATTGACAGAAGTTTCCCCCCATGATGCTGTCCCTGGCATCTGGTTGCTGCTTCTGTTGCAGTTCTTGGCATAATTAACTGGCCACGTGCGATGATGTCACGTGTCACATACATCTACCATCACAAATGTTAAAATTGCAACCAAGTGACAGGAGGAAAAGCCTGCTTACTGAAAATCAAATATCAGTCCAGGGACCCCAATTAAAACTGGGCTTAATTCAATAAATAACATCCCCAAATGTTAGAAAGTCATTTTATCTCAAAGGCAACCTCCAAAATCATCTTTCCACAGAACAATCCAAACCACTCAGAATAACTCATCACGAACCCATCTTCTGACTTTATGAAGACAGGTTTCTCCGCAAGAGCAGAGGCGCAGAAGCAGAACCCCAGATGTTCTGGACACCCAGGAGATGTGCAGCAAGCATCCTCCAGCCACCTTAGTCAACACCTGTACAGCCACCACACAAGCAGATGGAATGCAACGCGGCTGACAGGTTTGAAGGACCCTCTCCAGGTACTTGTCATGTTGCTGATCGTCCCAAATGGAGAGGAATTTCAATTTGAAAGCTGAGCTGTTAATTGTCAGCGTTCTTCTCTGAGTGAAATTCAGACATTATGTGATTGGGTGGGTTTCTGTTGTATACAACAGGTGTTTAATGAGTAAACAGAAGTAAAACAGAGTGAAGGGGCACCAGAATAAATTACTATGTCTTGTAAAAACACTCATCTTTCTAAAATATGAAGGATGAACATTTCTGTCTTGTAGTGAAGTGAAGAAGCCAAAAGCAGTCCAAGGAAAGGTTTTGTACCCCAACCTTTTGTACCATTTGTAATAACCCTGACTTTCTATGTCTCACAGTGAAAAATGCTAATAAGCTTCAAATCTCTGCACAAGTGAGCTTATCTAAAATTTAGGGATGTTACTTGGGGCTTCAAACATTCCCATTAAGAAATAGATCAAGCCAGGTGCACTGACACACGCCTATAATCCCCATGGCTTGGGAGGCTGAGGCAGGAGGATCACAAGTTCAAAGCAATTTAGCAAGACCCTAAGTAACATAGTGAGACCCTATCTCAATTTAAAAAAAAATAATAAAGAGCTGGGGATGTGGCTCAGTGGTTAAGCACCCCTGGGTTCAACCCCCAGTACCAAAAAAGAAAAGAAAAAAATAGATCATACTTGAAATTATAATATAGAAACATTAGCCAAGAGAATCACAGACCATTGAACAAAGCACTAAGCTTATTTGTTTTTTAACTGAAATAGAATGTACTACCTCTGGAATAAAATAAAAGGAGATCTTAAGCATCCGGCATAAGCTGGTCATAAAGACTAAGCTGAGTGTCCGCCAAGAGGCACCCAGAACCTCACAGTGTTCCTACAACCTTCTCCTCAGGAAGGGGCTGCAGCATCATAGGGTTGAGCAGTATATAAGAATGTCTCAATGGTCAGTCCAGAATCCATAACCTGAGATGTGTTTCTAAGGTCACATCCAAGGCACAGAGTCCAGAAACTGCATATTCTTAGGACCGCCCCCCCCCCCAGGGAAGACCCAACTCTCTATAGAGAAGTCATGGCACACAGAGTCCAAGAGAATTATAATTTCATTTTCTAATAATAAAGAATCTCTCTGTTCAGGCACATTCTTCTTCCAGGGCTCTTTTCCTGGTTTTAAGAGAGCTTACTGACAAATCAGAGCACTCTCTGTTAAGTAGGAAACCTGAATCCTGAACATTAAGTGATATCTGGGCATTTCACCAGAACTCTCAGAAAACCCAGAGACATTTTTATTCTTGAATTCCTATCTACAGGCTCATGCTCATCCACATGATTTGGTTAAAAAGGAATGTGTATTCTCATGGAGTGCTTCTCTGAACAATGGATTCCTGAGCTGATCAAATTTTGTTGGGATTTTTTCCTTTGGATGCAATTTTGTCATTGATTAAGCTAATTACTGGGTGTGGTCCCCTCTAATTCCAGGGTTTTACTGTGTCAGCCTACTGTATCTCCTTTCTGAGTGTTTTTAAAGCACCTATAAATAGCCATCTTCCCATCAATGGTTTTGAGACTTAAAAAAAAAAAAAAATCCAGGGAACGCTTTCTTCAAAAGAACTCTGACTCATCGTTATAGTATGAAAAACATGAAAAAGCAGGTCTTCTCTGATTGAAATGGGCACAAGGGACCTTGGGCTTGGACTCAGCCACACCCTGCACATCCTTCCCTCATTCACACTTAAAATACCACTTGGCTAAACAGTATCACAAACTCCCAGCCAGCCCTGTGTTTCTACAAAAACAAAGACATGTTGTCCAAGGAAAAATTTTACATTCCAATAGCATTATTACCACGTGAAGCTTCTTTTCCACAGAGCAAGTCCACTCACCACGATCGGCTTCAGGATGTCCATGTTGGAACGAAGCACTCGCTCTGCCGCATCCAGTTTTTCCCTTGGTAGACTGCAAAGCTCAGAAACTTCTGCATCACCAAGTCGAATCACTTCTCCTAATTTGGATCCATTGCACAGATTGGTCAAATGTAACTGGTAACCTTGCAAAAATACCTGGAAATATTCATGCAAAGAGAGACAAGTGGAATGGGATTACAAAGACGGGAAGCAGGGTCCGTGAAGCCCTTGGGGTGCTTCCCACAGGTACAGCTTTGAAGGTCTTAAAAGGAGCACTGCTGATGATAGTTTAAAGCATCGGGTCTTTTTTCTGAATTTCAGAATAAATCATGGCATGATCTGACAGCACATTTTAAACCTGCATGATGTGTTAGACTCAGTATCTTCCACATTCTCGTCCCTCTTGCAGAGAGAAATCCAACTCTGCATCCAACTCTTTTTTTCAGTGCTGGGATACATGATTCAGTGAATAGGAATCCAGAATCTGAACTCCTGGAACCACTTTTATTAGAGTAAAACATCCTTGCTGTTTTTGAATTTATGATTTCTTAAACTGGGATTGGGGTGGATACTGAAAAAAAAATATGATTTGTCTACAGGTCTAGATATTTAATCAATGCACAGAACTAAAGGCAGAATTTGGAATTTGGAATTTACTGGAAAATAAATTTACTGGAATTTATTGGAAAGTTGGACCTCCTATCATCTCATTGATAGGCCAGTTTAAGTCATTCTTATCTATTCAGAATAGCAAACCCACTAGGAAGCCTCTCCTTGGTCATTTTTGTTTACTTAATTAGCTGTCCTGGCCCTGAATAAATTGTGCTTCTTGGTCCTTATTCCCCTGTAGACAGCAGGCTTTGTAAAAAGCAGGGCCTTGACTTTCAGTGCTGACTTTGTATTCATAGAACTGGAACACTAGAGTCTATAAAGATTTGTTGAATGAATGAATGAATGATACAGGCTCTTTTTTTTTATATGTAGAGTTACTAACTTCCCTGTTAGTTTAAATAAATACAGCCTGTCTTGCTAATAGAACAACCTAATGTGAGTGATGGGCCAATAGCTTCTCAAATAAACTGCAGAGTATTTGGCCTGCCACGGTTTCCAATAAATTTTCACCTATGCCAGATACTCAAGTGCACTTCTGTTTTACTTCTTTCTTTAACCAGTTCTTGCCACCAGGCTGCCAGTTTACCCTTAGTGTCTATGTTTAAGAACACCGACAACTCAGAAATTCTAATTACCATGTGCGGACCACCTCCATGCTTAGGATGCCCCTTATTCTAAACTGATGGGATGTGACAGATATGGAATTGGCAGGGGACAATGGAAATTGTGCTAAACACAACCATTTTCAAAAGCTTGCTGCCTCTGGCCCACCTCCCAGCCACACAATTGGTAAACACAAGGCATATTTTCCTAGTTTCATAAGGGCAAGCAGTAAGCACATTTTTCTAATTTTAAAAATTCTGGATCTTGTGAAGCAAAGACCTTATTTTCAAACATAAACATTTCCACTACTTCTGCTTATTGTAAAGACCAGATATTACGCAGACATGAGACCTGGTAAGAAAGAAGTTCCCTTCCTGCCAGAGAATGCACTTGAGAAGCATCTCTGAAAAATCAATATCAGGTCATCTGTGCAGGAGCTCCATGAGAATTAACGATGCCACAGGAAGTTCTTTCTCGAAGAATCTAAGGTTAAAATGCCATATAAACTCTAAATATTACTTCCTGCTTTTATAACTTTAAAAAGAAAACTCTCCTTAGGTATCTTTGCTCTCTTTCAAAGCAGCATTATGCTTTTTAAATCTCCTGTCTTAGATTGCATAGACGGAATCTCTCCAGGTCAATAATCCTTAACCCTGGTTCTTATCTCAGAACTGTGAAATATTTTTTTTTAGAAAGTTTCATTCATTTGAACTTAAAATGTAACCCTTTGGGGAGGAAGTCATCATAAATGCCAACCAAGGGATAGTAAATCAGTTTTATTTCAACCAGCCGGCCCTTGACGCCAGGCTGCACATTTTGCTCTCTGGAGGGTTTCATGATGCCCAGCCTCCTCCAGAAGTCACATTAGGTGAAGATGAATTCGAGCTAACTTCTTCCTTCACCATCATTATAAAGAGAGAGGTTTATCCTTTCTTTCTAGGCAAACAATGTAACTGCCATCAGGAAGTGAAGCGGCCACTTACCTTCTGCAGACTGACATCAGCCCCCAGCATTTTCTCCACAGTTGGCCTTGGTAGAGACAGATTGTGATTCAGGAATCCTGAGAAGGTTTCATTGTCCACCAGGAAATCCTGAAGCTTCAAGCCTATCAAAAAAAAAATGGTGTTTTGTTTTCATTTAATAAGTAACTCAAAACAAAACAAAACAAAAAGCACTATGAGGCAGGTGGAGAAAAATATCATAATATTGATTGCCTGGTTTTAAACTGATTGATGACCACAGGCTTCTGGCTTAAGCACACATCGAAATGAGCTAGGGGAGATCTGCCTCATCAGGAGAGACAGGAAGAGACTGCCTTCTGATAGTTGAGTCTCACTCCCAGACTCACACAGTGCCACAGTGCTGTCACACACACACACAGCTTCTCCTTGCTTTTCAAACAAAAAGCCCAATCTTTTAAATGATCTCATCCTTTCCACCAGAGATTTGAGATATCAACCCTACCACTCCTGTCTCCCTGGGACCATCTACCATAGCTAAAATCTGAGCGATTTAAAGGCTTATTCCATAAGCCATAGGGGCAGATCTCATGGAGCTGGCAATGGTTCTCAAACTTTAATGTACATCAGAATCACTAGTGGGACAGAACAGACAGCTGGACCCCAGCCCCAGAATTTCTGATTCAGTGGACCTGGGATGGGGCTGGAGAACCTGCATTTCTAACAAGCTTCCAGGAGATATTTGATGCTGCCTGCCAGGGACCACTGGTGTACACATTGTGCATATCAAAGTACTCTCCTGGTCTCATTTTAATTAGAAACAAAACATGTGATGTTAGGCTCTAAAGCCCAGGCTTGCCATGCCTTAGAACAATACATAGGCATATACTTTTAAATCCACCCTACCAAATAATTCGCTTGCTAAAGGGTTTCATATAGATTCCTATTAAACAATAAGCCCTCCAGGTACATTTAGAAAAAGCTTCAATCCAGTGATGCAAATCAGAAAAAGCACTGGTCAGGAACCCGGAATTCTAGAGCCTAGATTTGGAAGCTGTTTCTGATACCATGTCACATGGGTATTTCAGGCCATTGTTCTGAACCTTAGTTTCTTCATCTCTAAAACAAGAGATTTCTAAGCAGATGCCTGGAGGGGCCCTCTGACTCTGAAATAATATCACTTTCCCCGTCTTATTTCATTTGACTGTCCACCTCTTCTCTTTCCACCCCATCCTCCTAATAGTCTAAATTCTTGTTTGCAATAAAGATAAAACCAGCTCATCATGACCTCAAGGCAGGCTGGGCAGTCACTTGCCCAGGCCCAGACATAAATTGACCTCTAGGGGGCAAACTTTACAAACACAAATGATTCCCCTGAAGAGGTTTGATCTGACCACAGGGTTCCAGTGTGAGGCTTAGTGAGTTCATCCTAAACTAAGAGGGTCAAGCACAGACATAAAGTAGCAGCTAGGACCCTACAGACCATGCTGATTTCCATTAGAGCTGTGTGATCCAGGCATGTTCTGCCTTAAGCAAATTTCGGTAATACTGTATGGAGTTCTAGAAAAATAACTAAGAAAGATTCACATCTCTAGAGAAATGATTCCCCATGACACCTATGTGGCCAGCTCCTAGGGATTCTTCATGACCCCCAGAAGCTGTTCCTGGGCCTTTTAGTGTCTTTCTCAGAATAGGTTCTCCTGCAAACTGCTGCCAGCCTGGTGCTCCCCCTCACACATGATGCATACTGCACCTAAAACTCACTTAGGGGGGTATGCTAAAACGCAGTTTTGGGGTTTCAATCCTTACAGATTCTAAAAACGGATCTGGAGAGGGTGGCCCACAAGTCCACATCTGAATTAACTGCCTTGTACTTCCAAGGCAGGGGATCCGAGAGCCATGTTTTAAGAAACACTGATTTACTTACATGCTGCTCCACTTGACCATGCCCATAAGGTCACAGAATATGTGTTTTATTAGTGTCCCCAATTCCCATTTCAGGGCCCAGCACAGAATTACCGTTCAGTGAATGACAGCTAAATAATAAATACCAGGAGATGGGATCAGGACTGAAAAGATTCACAAGTATCTGAGCAACAGCCCAGATTTCTTCCATCTCTGAGCAAGCCCAGGAAGAGCCTAGGGAAGTACCCGTGACAGGGGTAAACAGGAAGGAAAGGGGTAGGTATGGGGAGACTTCAGTTGAGGCCAACACCGACTATCCTACAACAATAGGAAAAAAAAACCACCAGCAAGCCAGAAACCTGGTTCTGCATCTTTATTTACCAGGTCATTTCACCTAGTTGTGCTTGTACTGCTTTACCCCCAAAATTGAGGGGCCAAAAAGAGTCCCCATAAACCCTTGACAGAACAAAATAAACATGTGAACTAACTCATCGACCGGTTCAGCTACACACTCCTCCCAAGCAGAGCCAGGGCAGCGCACAGCACTGTGCCAAGGAACTGCAGAACAACCCCCTCCTTCCCACCAAGGGCGGCAGAAATGTGGGAGGCTGACCCAGACTGCACTTTCAATGGGTCTAGGTCATCCAGCAACACTCTTGGGACCAGCAAATGTACTCAGCATGTTTATAAGACTCTTCTGTTATGTCAACAGGCTCTGAGGATGAAAACAGCTGGATGTGATCAAACTCTAACCGCCTATCCCCTGGATGAGGCACAAGAACCAAGAGGCTGGTGAAATAGTCAACAACCTTTGTCAGTGCACGTGCGTGGTGTGGTAGGATGGCCGGGTGGGGAAGCGGCACAGAGGGCCAAAGAGCCCTGGCTATGAAGAATTCACAGTCTGGTCACATGGATATCTACACATGCTGGCTCAGTCTCACATCGCCCCTGACAGCTGCACGCATGTGGACACAGGAAGGCAACGTGGTACTGTAAGCTGATTCTCAGTCTTGGCTGCATGCTAGACTCACCTGGAAGCTTTACAAAAAATTCCCAAAGCCTAGGCCACACCCCAGAATGCCTAATCAGAACTGTTAGGGGTAAGACTCAGGCATACCAGAATTTAAAAAAAAAAAAAAAAAACTTTCTAGGTGACTCTGACCAAGTTTGAAAAACAATAATATGCAGAGGGAAAAAAAAATCAGGGGTTAGAACTAGAAAAACCTAAATTTGGTAGTACCCACTCCCATGAATTGGCTATATGACCACAGAAGTGCACTTGGCCTTCCTGAGATGGAGTTTTCCTGCCTGTGAATGAATGTAACAGTCCCCACCTATTGAAGACGTGTGGACTGGAGAGATTCATATGTGAAGCATGAATAATGAGCAGCTGGCTCATGACAGGTGCTTAATAAGTGGTAATATTTTGTTATTGAAGAGACAATTTCCTTCAGGTTTACCACTGTACAACGATGCACTGTAAAGAAGACGAAGACACAGTCCTGCCTTCAAGGAACTTTCTGGGCTGATAAGGAAGACAAAGAGGCACATTTGACTCAAGAGAGCAAAAGGAGAGATAAGAAAGCCCAAGGAAGAGAGTTAATAGAAGCATTTGTCCAAGATGAGGTTTATCTGCAAGTGCTTCATGGGAATTGCAGGGGACAAGTTCTAGAAAGAACCCAACAGCCCAAAATCCCCAGAAGCTGCTAAGGAAAGAGTAAGATCTCCCCTGATGGCAAGGATGAAGTCATCCTGTACTCATGTACCCAGAGTGCTGTGCACACAATAGGTCCTCAATTATTGTTTATGAATGAATGAATAAAATAGCAAATAAATTTAGAGAGAAGAGAGTCCTCAAAACTTAAGATTTCAGAAGTAGGGAGGAAGAAGAGAGGAGAGAGAGGGGTGTGTATGAGGACAGAACAGGGTGGTCCTGTACCTGCTAGAAAACAAGTGAGGAAGCCAAGAATAGTGTGAACAACAGATGTCTGAAGCAGCCATCCTTCTCTCACTCCTTTATGACTGAGCCCATGAGTCACCACCTCCAGGAAGCCTTCCCTGAACTTCCCACCTACCCACCTTCAAACTAGGTTAGGAACCCTCTTCTGTCTCCTGACAGCAACTTCATTTCCCCCAAATACTGCACAGATCAAGCCTTAGTTGTCTGTGTGTACATCTTTCTCCCAGAACACTAGAAATATGTTGAAGACCAGGATTTGTAACTCCAAAGCCAGCAATGCCTGGCACAGAGGAGCACTCGGTGAATGAATGAATGCATGAATGAACAAATGAACAAATACAAATGAGTGAATAAATTAATGAATTGATGTGATCTGGGAAACTACCACTGTGGAGGGTTGGAGGGAAAGCTATAGCAGATGGAACTCAAGTTCCTCTAAGTCCACTGGGTCACATCAGTGCAGGTCAAGAGAAGAATCGGGTTAAGTAGTAGCTGGGAGCAGAGCAGAGAACAGAACAGAGGGAGGCTGAGTCAATATATGATGAAATGAAAATGTCACTGGCATTTGCCTCACTGGGCTGAGCTTGGGGTCGAATGACAGAACATACTTGTAGGCCCAGGATAGTTCCCGGCACTGAGTAAGATGCTCCATAAAAGAATGGATAATATTATCAGTCTTTCTAGGAATGACTAACATCATTCCTAAATTCAATCCTAAATTAACCCTAAATTCAGGTTGTTATGGGGGCACAGAACAGGCTCCCTAACCTAGTTTAAGGGTGGGAAGGTCAGGAAAGCATACGCAGAAGAGATAGGAACAGAGAAGTGACTTTGCCAAATATGCTGGCGGGCTGAATTCAAGGTCCAATTACGTTTATACACATATGTGTGTGCATATGTACGGGCATATTGTATATTTGCCTGGCTGAGTTCCTGAGCTGATAGAACTGACGAATTCTTGCTGGTGATACTGTCTACAAGGCAAAGGAAAGGTTGAAGCAGGCTGATTTGTCTATTCGGGACTTTATAAAAGAACAAATAAATCTAGCATTTTACAGAGAATCAACTCCCACCGATGACATCTGCTGGTCT
The DNA here is from genome assembly GCF_045843805.1 of Urocitellus parryii. Lineage (NCBI taxonomy): Eukaryota > Metazoa > Chordata > Mammalia > Rodentia > Sciuridae > Urocitellus > Urocitellus parryii. Next base: position 184,157,216 of record NC_135534.1, read on the forward strand.
CTGCAAGGATGGAGACAGGTAGAAGATGACCACCAAGAAAGACCAGCCATTCCCAGCCGACTAGGAATACTTAATGCAAAGGACAGTACTAGGTCACTTAAGTTTGATCAAACGAGATGACATGGAACTGGATTTTATCAAGTATAAAACTTGTGGGTGGGATCTCTGAGGTATTCTTACTTGTGGTACTGAGAGGAGTACAAGGTCAAACAAAAACTGGAGAGAGCATCAGAAGAGCTGAACTGTAACATGAAACTCTTTCCCCCTTTTCTTGGTCTTTCTGGGCCTCCATTTCCTTGGATGTAAACATGAAGCTAATAATATCCACAGATTATTGTGAAAACCAAAGATCAGAAATGTGAAAGTGCTTGGCTCTGGGGAAGGGCTGACTGGCTTCACGTATTTACACGGGAAACTGAGAAGGTATGACCACTGTCACAGACGCAGGGATGGGGAGCCAGGATACTTGCTAAACTAAACCTGAGTCCCTGCTTCCCTCAGGGAAGACTGAAAGCCGCTCTCCAGCAGAGGACGAAGAGAGTCTCCTACCACAGTGTCTTCAAGACTGACCGAAGTACCACTGAGCTCAGCCCTCTTGGTTTGGTTTTGCCTGGAAGAGCAAATAGGGGCCTTACCAATTCCCCAGAAACTTTTGCCGTGAGTGCAGTGTGGCAGAGCAAAGGAAAGGAGAAAGGAAAGGCAAAATCAAAAAGAACTTAGTGTCGACAAAGAACAAACAGGTGAAATGTGTGTGTTGTGGGCTGGGGAAGAGCTAGGCAGAATCCTCAGTTCCTCGCCATCCATAGAGGCCGGGCCTCTCTGCCCACACTAAGGAAGCGCTTCACAGGCAGGCAAAGGGGTGTGGAGAGGCGAGGCCCTGCCCCAGGGGATGCTTTCTTGGCCACTTAGTGTTCTTTCCCTTCTCTCCAGGCAGCCTGCCCAGCCAAGGCCAGCCACCACCTCTGAAACAGAGAGCCATGAGGGAGAAGGGATGCAGAAAGAGAGGGAGGGAGGAGCAGAGGAGGGGGACAAGGGAGGGCAGCGGAAAGCGGAGGAGGGACGTCCTCAGGCAGGCGAGCTGGCTGGGGTTACTAGCGGTCAATGCCCTCCAGGACCCAGCTCAGGTTTCAAGATCTCCCCAGCCTTGGGCTCCACATGAAAAGGAACCACAGCAATCAGCAGCTTGAGAAGAGGGTGGAGAAGGCAAATTTTTAAAAGGAGAAGCAAAGAAAGAGATCACTCAGCACTGGAGGCCCAGATACTCTTCTTAAAAGGACACCCTGCTGGAGGGGCTGGGTCTCCCAGACCTGGCCATGTCAAAGGAGCAGTGACTATGGCCAGTGGAGGGGTGGAAGGGCACGGAGGAGACAGGCTGGCTGTGCCTAAACTTGTCTGGCCTAAAAACCAAGACCTTGGAACATTTCTCTGCTACAAAGGGGCTAGCAACAAATATGCTCTGCTGTCTTCTGGGGTATCCTTGTGTTCTGTTGGTTTGTTTTCCTGATGCAGGGGCTCTACTTTCTTCAGTAGACTGAGCCCTCTCTGGGAAGACCTTGATGTTCTAAGTTAGAGAACAGGAAAGGCAGTGACAGGCTGCTCCTGGTGTGACTCCCTCAGGCAGGGGCAGGAGACCGGGAGCACACAGAGACGGGGCACAAGGCCTTTAGACCTCCCTGCTGGTCATCTGGGACCTGAATTAGTTTCTTTCTCTACAGTAAAGGCTTGCTGAGGAGTCTCAAGGCCTGAGAGAACTCAGGCTTTGGAGTCTGGCTAACCTGGTTCGAATCTCAGTTTCAGAATTTTCCAGTTTCATGGGCTTGGGAAAGTCACTTGTTAGGCTCTCTGAGCCTCCGTATTTGTAAATGAAGGTCTACCTTCCTCCGAGTGTGCGTTACGCAAGCATTAATAGCACCCAAGTGTGTTAACTACCCTAAATACTGACTCACACATAATGCAAGAGAAAATCAGGCTGAAAATTAAATATGCTCAAAATAAAGGTTGATAAAGTCATTATGACAATTATGTGAAGAGTTCCCAAGAGAAACCAGACTGTTTGTGGTTATGTGCCCTGAATCTTTGCAGAACGTACTAGGGAAGCCAGAGTCTTCTCTTTAGACCAATGGGAGTGATATAGCCTTAGGAACCACATGTTTCTTAAAGAATTTTACACATGTGAATGTACACTCATTCAACCAACTCCTAAATAGCTACTGTCCCCAAAACACTAGTGCTTTGGTTGAAAGGAGTGAGACCTTTTTCAATGTTACCCAAAGGCAGGCCCCTGTAACAAAAGAGGTGTCATATGAAGGCACAGTCCTTTCCCTTCCAAGAAGAGGTGGGCAGAGGGTAAGCAGAGTGGTGAGCCTCCAGCCCCGTCTGCCACTATAGTCTGTCAGCACTGAGATTGGGGGTAGAAAGTGTCCTCATTTGTTTTTCCCCACATTCATCTCCTAAGACAGTAACACACCTGCTATGATTTGAACATTGGAAAGTTCCTCTGTTGAAACGTCACCACCAATGTGATAGTATTAAGAGGTGGGACCTTAAAGAGATAATAAGTCATAAAGGTAGAATCCTCAAGATTAGGGCAGTTTATGTCCCCCTTAGTACCTTCTGCCATGTGAAGACACAGTGTTTGTCCTTCCCATAGGATGCAGTGACAAGGTGCCATCTTGGAAACAGAAAGCATCCCTCACCAGACACTGAATCTGCAACACCTTCATTCCAGATTTCCCAGCCTCCAGAGAAATAAATTTCTATTGTGTAAAATTTCTCAGTTTTGGGTATTTTTGTAATGGCAGTCCAAAAAGACTAAGACAAGACCCAGGTCTGACTGGTAGGAAAGGTTGTTGGAAGCCACTGGAATAACGTCTGAGGTCCACTGGTAAGAACCTGAATGGTAATAAGGAGCCTTTATCAGAAAGGCTGAGATCTGACAGGTCACACTGGACAGAAGGCACCCTCAGGCTGGCTGGGGAAGCCCAGAAGAAACAGAAGTTAATACTGAGGAGGTCACATGAGCCCAAATGAGTTCTGAACCTAAACAGAAAGACAGGAAGAAACAAGGGTCCAAATCACAATAGCTGAGAAGAGAACTTTACACAGAGAACACTTTGGGAAGACCAGAGAGGCAGAGAGAGGGAAGAGGAAGCCCAGAAGACGAAAGGGGTGAAGAGAGAGTAAGAGTCTAAAGTAGGAAGAAACCAAGAGTCCAGAAATGAGAAAGGCTGAATCAAACAGAAGGGGGCAGAGAGAAGAGGAGCTGGGGAGAAGAAAGAAATGAGGACACTTTCTACCCCCGATCTCAGTGCTGACAGACTATAGTGGCAGACGGGGCTGGAGGCTCACCACTCTGCTTACCCTCTGCCCACCTCTTCTTGGAAGGGAAGGGACTGTGCCTTCATATGACACCTCTTTTGTTACAGGGGTCTGCCTTTGGGCAACATTGAAAAAGGTCTCACTCCTTTCAACCAAAGCACTAGTGTTTTGGGTACAGTAGCTATTTAGGAGTTGGTTGAATGAGTGTACATTCACAGGTGAGATGCTCTGACTAAACATGGGACCAAGAACTCCAAACACCACATAACACAGGGCTAGAATTATCCTGCATGGAGCTGCAAGGTCCAGGGAACAATAGGAAGAAAAGAAAGATGGGTCTACAAATTAGGGACTGTGATGGAATTTTTTCAAGGGCTGGTCTAGGAAGAACTGTTCATATACATAATGTACAAATAGGTTAATTTTTCCTAACTTCTAAAATTAATAACACTTGTTAAAGACATGGTGGTATTTTGTGGGCAGAGAAAGAAAGGCGATTCATATTTACTAAGCCTTATATTATTTTCCAGAATCCCTAAAGCAAGCTTATAAGAAAGGTATTATTACTCCCATGTCTCACGCAAGGAAACAGATCTGGAAGTTAACATCTTGCTCAAGGTCACAGAACCAGCGAATGGCATATTTGAACACAAACAGCTTCAGCTACAAAGCTTTGGTCCCTTCCACTTTATTAGCAATTAAATGAATTTTTCACTCTCTAAAAATGCTTAATTGAAAGCTAGTATTGCTGCCCACACTTCCTGGTGTTGGATGACATGACAGCATAGCAGAAAGAGGCTGAGCTTGGAGTCACACAGACCTGGATTCAACTTACAACTTTACTCTGTGGTCCGGGGTGGCAGACAGAACCCTTTGAAGCCTCAGTTTCATGGTCAATAAAATGGGGATCATACCACCAACCAGCTGTTTTAAGCCTTTAATTAAATAATCCATTTAAGACATAAAACAGCATCATTACCTGGTGCAACCTGGTCTGTTGTACAAAGAGTCGCTCTAAGATTGTCTTTTTGTGCCTCAATGCAACAGTGATGGAAAAATGAGAAATGGGGAAGCTCTCAGCAAGAAATAAACTGGACCCCCAGGGGTTCTTTGCCACCTAAGGGGTAAAGAAATCTTACACTGGAAAAGCAGGGGACACGCAACACTGTTTTTGATGTTAACAATTCAAAAAAGTTTTAAAGCAATCTGATATTGGTGGGGTACATGCCGTTCTGTAATTGAATGCAATTGTGTTTTCTATTCTCGTCTGGGTAAAGCTGACCTTTGATTTGATTTAGTTCAAGCAATATTTCAACACTGCAGTGGAGCGTTGCACCCCCCTGCTTACAGCCCAGCTGGGGCCAGGCTCCTGCCCTGATGAAAACCAATGGCCTGTACTCAGGGACACAGCCCTGGCTTTGACAGGTCTGGGAAAACCTTCTCATGGTAGGTGGAAAGGTTTCAAACCATGAAATTCTTAAGGCCTCCATCCTAAACTTTTGATAAGTGCACGCAGAACACGAATTGCAACCACCCAAAGATTTCAAGGGATTTCCATTTTGATGACAAATTCTAACACATATGTCATCAGATCTCCCTATAAGATGACACATGGGGTGGGTACCCAAGGACAGAAAATGAAGTTTAGAACTACAACCTCAACTTCAGCAGCTGCTTGAATGGAATAAGGGACTTCAGGCAAGAAAGGAGAAGTGGCTATGAGTCACAGGAAGTTCGTTATAGATGGGCCTTGGGACATGTTACCCGTCCCCATGCCTGTTACCCATAGAACCAGGAAGGGGAGGAAGTCTGGCCCTCTTGTCTCCTTTCTCACCCTAGTCTGTTCATACCCAATGCCCTGTGACCCCCAGAGAAGTTTCTGGCTCTCCCAGGCAACTCTCTTTAGGATATAATTAACAGCAGAGCACTTAAGACTAGAACTCTGTTCCTACTGCAGCCCCTTGCTAGCTGTGCTTTCTAAGGCAAGTTACTTAGCCTTTCTGAACTTCAGCTCCTTCATCTGAGTAGAAAAAAAATTAAATCCCCTACATTCATTCCATGATGACTGTGAAAATGCAATAAATCAAGGCAGAAGCCTAGAACTTACCATGTACTAAGTGCTTTCCCCTTCTTAATACATTTATTTGCTAAACCATCCCTGAAAAAGGTGCTATTATCCCATTTGGGGGGAACTGAGATACAGAGAAATTATGAAATTATCCAAGGGCAAGTAGCTGGTAAGCAGCGCCCAGAGGCAGGATTTGAACCCTGGCAGCCTGGTTGCCACATCAATTCACTAAATTGTGCAGCCTAGGGGATATTTACACCATGTTAATTTTATAGCCCTTTCTTCAAATGCTGACCACAGCCAACTACCTTGCCATGTCACCACATCCACGGGCCCCCTGGAACTCCTATCTTCTAGGCTTTCAAAGATTAAAGCAGAATCAAAGGCCCATACCATGATTTCTAGGTATTACCTAGATTGACAGGCAGAAAACTGTGACCCTTTTCCCTAAGTCAAGTCCAGCAAAACTTGCACAACAACCTTGAATTGAGCGCCATTAGAAAGGTCAAACAAGCCAGATTGTATGCTGAATATACAGAAAATGGCAACCACTCCATTGACTCAACACAAAATCTAGCTGAAGAGATAGAAAAATCAGGATGTTGGGATCCATATGGCGCTGCCCTTCAAAAAACACCATTTATTGGATGAAGTTGGAGAAGATAATGCTAAGTGAAGTCAGTCAATCCCCCAAAAAACAAATGTTTAATGTTTTCTCTGATATAAGGAGGCTGATTCATAGTGGGGTTGGGGGGGGGAGCATGGGAGGAATAGATGAACCCTAGATAGGGCAGAGAAGTGGGAGGGAAAGGGAGGAGGCATGGGGTAGAAAAGACGGTAGAATGAAATGGACATCATTACCAAAGACATGAATGGTGTGAATATACATTGTATACAATCAGAGATATGAAAAATTGTGCTCCGTATGAGTAATATGAATTGTAATGCATTCTGCTGTCATGAATAAAAAATTAGAATAAAAAATTTTAAAAAAAACGCCATGTAGAGTACAATTCTCATGGAAAGTGCCATTCACATGCACCATGAGGTACATGCACCATGAGGTACATGCACATCCAGAAATGTATAACTTGCCAGCCTTGGGTATAGCTGGAAGGCATCCCTCAGCTGACCCATCTACCCTTCATGGCCAAATTCCACAGGTGCAGAAAACGATCTGCAATCCCACAAAGTAACCAATGGTCTTCTGTAGTTAAAAGGTGTCTGTGTTGCCCTAACTTGGGACAGGGCCAGACACCTGGGAAAACTAAGAGCCAAGATCTTGGCTGAGTCCTACTCATAGGGGAGATTAGCTATCTGGCATCCTGCCATATCACAGAACCCATGGCCCTATCTATATGGTCACAGTGATAAAAGATAGAAAAACTCCACAGGACCCATAAATGCTCAGGAACTATCTCCAGATCAGCATAAGCAATGGTGAGACTCGTGGAGCCACCATGGGGGACATAGCAATGGACAAGAGCCCAGCTAATTATGGAAATGGGGGGTAGGGGATTTGAGGAACTTCCTAGAGAGGCCAAGAGGATGGATGATCTACCCCAGAGAGGCAAGAAGAAGCCTCAGCCCCAGCATATGCATTTTCCAACTTCCAGGGCAAGCAGAAAGCCCTGACCGCTACACAGAAGTACCCACTCAAGTGGGGTCTGTGTCCATGGAGCCACCTGGAATTGAAGGGGAGCCTGAAGTCAAGATTCCAGGATTTGGGAGAGGAGCAAGCACTGGGAAAAATGGATGCCTGAGCAGAAATGCTCAGCAGGAAGCAGGGTAATGAGACCATTAGGTATCACTAAGCAATGCACTTGGAGTCACAGAAAAGGAAAAATAGCAGTAAAGACATTACAGACAAAAGGACACCTCCTTTTCCAGCCCCATCCTGATTCTGGAAGTACCAGCCCCACCAGGAAGGCCTTAGCTTGGTCCAGTTTCTGCTGTTAACCCCGCCTGGAAAGGACAGAGTCATCAGAGCAGGGACCCAGTGAGGCAGGTGGCTGTGGGTGGAGAGTGAGGCTGAAGGGCAAGGCCAGGGAGAAGGCTGAGGAAGGAGCCAGTTCTTCCTCTTTCCCAGTGCCCTGCAGGAGCAGATGCAGGTTTGTGAGGCCCAGAAATGACACAACATGGGGGCAGACTTTATGAAAGAATGTGTAAATACATTGCTAAGACTCCTCAGAGCAGGTTGCAAGGGGCCATGAAAGTGAAACACTTAGTTTCCCAGTAAATGCACGCTATGCCTCTGGGTTCAAGGTAAAGTTCTGAAAAATAAACTTTGTGAAATAAAGAAAGTTGAGACTGTTTTAAGAATTTCTATTACTAGTATTAACTTTGAGCCCTGCTGACCTGGGTTCATACAAGGGAATCAATTCTACTATTACATGTGCTGGATTTTCTTATTTTTGTAACCAATTTCACCTGACCCTTTCAACACTGTGTGAAAGAGAAAGGGCAGCTATTTTATTTTCTCTTAGCTTCATCCCATGAAGATGAACTGATTGCCTACCTGCCTGCTATTGTGTTGTGTCTGGGATAGAACCAGGAAAAGGGCCTATGAAGAGGACAGAGTATGGGGATCAGGCACACGGTTTGGTCCTGACTGTCCTCCCAAGTTTCCAAGCATCTTTGGGTTGTTTTGCCAAATCTAAATTTTGAGGCAAGGAAACCTGAGGCCCAGAGAGGGTAGTCCAGGCAAAGTGTAGCCAAGGCCAAGGTCAAAGAGCCAGGAACAACAGGGAAGTGGAGCAGCTCAGACTTATTATGAATCAACTACGGGTTAGGAGCTCTCTACCAGACAGCCACAGAAATCATCTCATTTAACGTTCAACCATCCTCAGGGTAGCTAATCTCCACATTTTAGGTAAATAGAGCACCAGAAATAATCAAAACTTACCAAAGGTTCATATTTAATGAGGGATAGAGCCTTCATTTGTTACCAAAACAATCTTTACACAGGGCTCAAAACTCTTTCTTTTTTACCAGTATTTTCCCATCTTCAATGATTCACAAATTATTCTCACAAACTTTACCATATCCACGTAAGATGATGTTTTCTTTAATTATCTTTTTTCCTATTTAACATCCTTTTAAGTAACAATATCTATGAAACTACAGTCTAAGTTGGAATTCACAGATATCATCCATGCACTGCCTGAAATCATCTCAGCTATCACTCAGAACTCACTCAAAAAAACATTCATCTTTGTTGATCTCTATCTCACAGGACCAGAATCTAGACATTTCTAGGGTTTCTGAAAATTAATCCATTTTTTTTTTATTTCCTTGGAGCTGCAGTCATGACAGGCATTTAAGAAGAATGAATTCTTCTTACACTGACTCCCAGACATCAATGGTTCACGCCTCAACCTTGTGGTTATTCTCTGGTTCAGAAATAGGATGACCAAAAAGTTCACCAAAAAGTTCTAGTAATAGGAAAACTAGGTTAGCCACCTCTGTTAGCCTCCTTCCTTGGGCTTCTCATGAGTACAACTTCCGGAACAATTAGAAGATTCATTTATGAATTAATTCTTCAAAACTGGAGGCCTTCCCAAATGGAAGATTATCACAACAGCACATGATAGCACTGTAGAAGGAGAACTGCATGGGCAACAGGGGTGTGCAAACTCGGAGAAGTCACCTCACCTTTCAGGATCGGAGCATTCGCCACAACAGAAGTTTTACATTGTTTTGTACATCTCTCTATCTCAGCACCTTGAACAGTGATTGGCATGGATGAATGATTGAATCAATCAACCCATTTATCTATGAATGAATTAAACAGCCTTAAAGTCTCTTTCAAAAGATGGAAATTAAAAGGATGTTCTAGTTCAGGAAACCATGAGATTAGAAGAGAGTATTTGACTAGAGACTTCCATATCCACAACTTATCTGTGGATAGTACACTGGATTCAGTACATGTATGTTGAAGAAAAGGTAAATCCTCCAAAAACAGGACCCAGTGACACCAACAAGAAAAGCTGGTAGTAACAAGAAAAGCTGGTAGTTCTCTAAGATTCTAGGGGTATTGTCTGAAGGGTTTGATAATCTCTAGGCAACTGATCCAATCCTCAAACCTTGGTCCTATAGTAATCAATGACTTGAATGAGAACAAAGAGAGTTATTCATCATATTCCTAGACAACAGGACACAAGCAGCAACAGATGTAACACATGGAAAAATCAGAATGTAAAATAGTTGAGGTAGGATTAGATGGCACAGAGAATCTAAAAATGGAAATTAGAAAAGATACATATTCTTCCTTTAGTTCAAAAAGTCAACCGCACAATTTAGAAAAGGAGAACAAGCCACTTGCCATTCTGTATTTAAAAGAATCTGCCATTTTGGTTGGCCACACATGGGTTATGAGTCAATGGGTACGGTGAATGCCAAAGAGCCTAATGCAATCTCAGATTGCGTGAACAGAAGCAAAGCACTTAGAACAAGGGAGCCAAAAGTCCCTTTCTCTTCCACACCAGAATACTTTTGTAATTTCTGGTAAACTTTAAGAAGGAGATAAACACAATGGAGACATCATCAGAGAACAGGCAGAGATTTGGGAGGAAAAGCATTCCAAAAAAGGAATGGAGGACATTTAGCCTAGAAAATTCAAAGGCTCCAGGAAGAAAGGGAAAAACAGTAGAGCCATCTTCAACTTTTCAAGGAAGTAAAATTGGACTTGTTCCCTTGAAATGATAACAAGGTAGTGAATATTTTCTGATAGAAAATATTTGGTTGACACCAAAATGCACTACCTCCTGAGACATAGGTCACTATTTCAGGAAATGATGTGCAGTACAGAAGGTGAACCAGGGCAGAGCTCCGGACCAGATCATCTCCAAGGATCCTTCCAGCTCTGAGAGAAATGGTACATAGAGTGAAGCCCATCATGCTAGGACCAGGGTGTGAGAGCAGATAAACACACGCCCAAAGGGATCAAAACTGACATTTCCCCAATGCAGATTTTCTCTGAAACGTACAGTGCTATTCAAAATCAATACACATTCACTGAATTCCTCTAGGAAGACAGAAGTAGCAAGTCTGTGCATTTCCCAGTAGAACTAGATCTGACTTTGCACTGCAACACAAAGCAAAGAAGATGATAGGAACAGCAGAGGTATCTTCAGGGAGGTAAAGGGGACAAGCTGGAGAAGAGGAAGGAGCAGGAGACATTCTCTCTGTACAGCCTTGCATTCTCTTCTCCAACTTAACTCATATCTCCAATTGCTCAAAGAAGAAATATAGTTCTGTTTCTAAGGTTGTCTCTATTAGATCTGAAAATTCTGGACAACTCAGGCCATCAGACAATTTCAACAGCCCCATGGGTTGAGGGGAAAAGAGCTCAACCAGATGGTCAGAAGGCATCACTGTCATCTAAGAGTAACAGGGACTCCTGTTTATTGAGCATCTCCAATGTGCCAGACATTGACATTTCAAGAATAGGTGTTATTTTATAGCTGAAAAAAATTAAGTCTCAAAGAGGTCACAGGTCTTGGCTGAGATGCCAACAATCCAAAACAATCATAGTTCATATTCACTGAGTACTTCCTAGGTGCCAAATAGTATTTTCAAGCAATAAAATGTTTTATCTCATTTATGCCTCCTAACAATCCTAGATAGGTTATCTGTTATCTCCTTTTTACAGATAAGAAGAAATGCCCCCAAAGGGGCTAACCAACGGATTCGCAAAGTCACATAGCTACAAAGCAAAGCATGCTCACACTCTTTGCTCTGTGACACTCTGTCCCTGGGTGATACAAGCAATAACCCAGCTCTACCCTTGGTCAACCAGATAGGGGCCCTCTAGTACATCAGGAAGGACTGAGGCTTTGACCAGTGGCCTGCAGGTCAAGGAAACAGCACCCAGGGTGATCCAGCCATAGAGTCAGCAATGGTCCAGTGGGAAACCACTCACAGCTGACCCAGGGGCCCAAGTACAGCTACATTTCTCCACTGTGGAGCAACACATCCTCTGTACCATCCCCAAGACAGCTTTGCTTCCCTTTGTCATCAGGTCCCACTTTGCCCACTGCCTCTTCCTGCCCAAGGAGAATACAGCTCTGTCTGCCCAAGAAAAAATCTGGTTTAAACTCTATATCAATTTTTTTTCCAAATGAATCACAAACTGGGAGCCCCACAGCAAAAGCCAAATTACTCCATTCCCTCCTAGGACACCAAAAAAAAAAAAAAAAGTAAAAAGTGCCTCCCTGGAACAGAGGCAGCGGTTGGCCCAAGCTGGCCAGGACTATTCATCCCTGACACCGTTTGGAACCACTGTCCAGGGTGATAACAAAAAGCCAACCCGCTTTCACTAGACTTCATTATTGCTTCTGAATCCTCTAGATCACCATGCCATTCTTGCCTGCCCTCAGTGGACTGTTCTCACTGGCCTCTGTCCCTTGGCAGGCCACAGACTGGGAGGCTGCACTGTGACTTCTTCGGCCAATGCTTGGGTCAGCAGACTGCCTGCTCCTCAGACACTTCAGTGGCATGCAATAAACCGCCTGGGCACTTACCAGATCAGAGGGAAAGATTTCACTTTTTAAAGATCAGAGTTCAAATGCCTAACAGACTAAATCAAATGACTACAGGGAAGATAAATTGCGTTTTCCTTTAAGAAGTAAACACTCAACTTTCCCTTACCTGTATCAAGTTGCAACTCTCACTGCTTATATACACAGAAGCATCCCCTGTCTGTAAATCTGTCCATTCACCATATGACTGGCCCAACTCAAAAATAAACATGCAGTTGCCAGCAACCTGCACCCCTAACTCCCTCTCTCCAAGCCTGTGCCATTCCTATCTAGGGATTTTTCTTCCCAGAGAAGGCCAGTCCATTCACTGTGGCCACCAGCTTCCCTAGTTTTGTTTCTAGTGCCTCCCTCAGCTCAGAGAAGCCCTAGCTCCCAGCCAGGGATGAGAAAAACCTCTTAAAGAAGAGCTAAAAGCAACAAGCCCCAGGCCAGCACGGCAGGCCAATGTCCAATTCCAAAGGCTACGCAGGAAGGTTCTGCTTACTTGGACTGGAATTCTTGATCTGCTGTAATGTCCTCAGAACTTTGTGTATGTCTTTCATGCTGGTATCTCTCCGGCTGTATAAAAGAAGCCTCCGAGCGTCTGAGAACAGGCGAGATACACTATAAAGAGTACAAGAAAAGTGGAAAAGCCCTGGTTAGGCCAGCTGCTGCTTCAAGAAAGTGACTACCATCCACCTGCCCCAGCCTGGCTTCCAGGCCCTCTCCAGGCCAATCCCATCCTCTCCCCTTGCCCAGCCTCACTGACAACCTGTGCTCCCACCCACCATCCCTGCCTCAAGATGCCCTTCCTATGACCCAAATCAACCTCAAAGGCCCAGCCCATCTCTCTCTCTCTCTCTCTCTCTCTCTCTCTCTCTCTCTCTCTCTCTCATACACACACACACACACACACACACACACACACACACACACCAACATGCCCCCAGGTGCCCCCAGGGCAGACGTATCTACAAGGCATAGTGAGCCCATGATAACCTTAAAGGCCCATGAAAATGGTTTCACTTTTTATAAAAATCAAAATTTAAAATAAATATAATCAGAAAGCACATTTGGTGAATGAATCTACCCTGGATTATATTTGCTCTTATGCCAACAGTCATAAAATGTAATTTTTAATATTTTTTTTCACAGAAGAAAGGCCCCGTGAAGGCCCCAAATCCTGTGGTCCATGAACTTTATAATGTGGCTCTGCCTGCCCCAGCTGCCGCTCCCTCAGAATTGTCTTCAAGTGGGTCCTTAACACACTCTAACTCATGTCAAGGTTCCAGATATCTCAAGAATCTTCAATGGCTCATTTGTTAGATGCTTTATTAATTTCATACTTATGTCCACATTGAAGCCAGGAGGCAGGAATACAAACCCAAGGTAGAATCCTGGGCTCAGGATCTCCCACCCAGGAGAGAAAGACCTGTAGACATGTGACACTGAGGACTGAGACGCAGTGAAAGAGGTAAGAGCACGGATCTGAGAACATAGAAAAGGGCTCTGCCAGTCTGGATCTGAAGCTCCTTGGAGGTCACAACCCATCCAGGGTGCACCTTGGTCCCTGCCCCTGCACCCTAAATCTAGAACCAGCCATTTGAGATGTGCAGTAAATACTGCTGAATGAGGCAGATTAACTACGAGATGGAGCCAGTGCACTGTGTGTCCCTTCACTACTTACCAGTCTTTGTGCAGAAGAACAGCCTCCAACCAGACAGCTTAGGTTACGTATTACTGTTACTCCAAAAAGACATCAAAGTAAGGTCCCACAGTCTTAAATCCTGGCAGTGAGCCTCCCTTCCCTCATTCTGCAGACTTTTCCACACAAACCTTTACAGAAGCAACTTTGCTCAAATCCAGCCATTCATAACTCTCCAGAGAGCAAGAAGGGAAGGATAAGTATTCACTGACAAGTCTGAGAAAGAAAACCTGATCCGGTACTTACATGGACTTGTTAAAGTTTCCAACAACCCCTGGAGCCTCACCAGGGGTTGGATAACGGAAACAGGGGTTGTTGGCATTACAGATAATCCCCTGAACCCAAGGAAGTGTTCCTGCAGAGGGCATGGCTTTATTTGGAAAGTGACCTGTTGAAATCAAGGAGAAGAAAAAACACACAGAGAAATATTAATTCCTTGAAGCCATTTTGAGACTCCCCCCCACCCAATGCTTTGTCCCATATTCTGTGTGTCCCATTCCCCTCATCCCAGAGACCTGCCTCCTCTGGATTAATCTGACCCTGAGCTGGAAACCTGGTATCAGATAATGGTTCTTAATCTACATGGCATGTCTGTAGAGTGGGATTCACAACATCAGCCTTGGAGAAGTAATGAGACCATGCACAGGAAGTGCCGGCCAAGTAGCAAGTGTTTTGCCACCATTTGTTCACCTTGGACCACCAGATGGGTCTTGGGGATGACCTAGTCCAATTTCTTTACACTCTGAGAGGAAGTTATAGCAAGACCGACAGCTAATGAAGAACCCTCAAGGAGCACAACTAGGAGCGGAACCTGCTTCTCCATGATCCCAGTCCCAGCCCCCGCCTCACACTGTAATCTACTCCACAGTTCCCTCTGGTACTCTCCTTGGTTGCCAGATGTCTGTCAGTTTGCTCCTCTGCCAGCTCCAAAGCTTCTCAAGGGCACCTCGAAAACATGCTGACTTGGGGGCAGATGTCATCCATGAAGCTACTTTTGTTTTGCTGCTATTGTTTTGTCACTTGTCAAAATAAGGAAGCCCCATCCACCAGGTGAGCTCCTCACCTGCCTCTCCCCTCATCGTGGGAGCTTCTTACAAACAGGATGAATGGGCATGTCTGGGCTGGCTCCCAGGCCTTGAAGGCCCAGGTTGGCATGTGGCAGTCACCCACGGGTACTGCTTATGGGGATCAAGATAAATGTGCCCTGGATCAGGGGCTCTTAACCCAAGGGCCAATTTATGTTTGAACAAAAAGGCCAGGGCTGCAGCTTTCCTCAGATTCTCAGGATTAACTGTGACCCTCAAAGAGTTGGCAGCCATTAAGAACCACAGCTTTAGGTAGTGAAGAGCTTGTAGTTTCACAGACTTCTGGGTCAGACCAACTGGGCTTCACATTGGGTCCCTGCAACTTGCTAAGCAACAACTTTGGTCAAGTCCCTGACAGACCCCCTAATCTTCTGTTTTCTCATCTGTAAAATGGTGATAAAAATACACGTGCTAAGTATTATATGAGCTCTTCTAGGTAGAGCACTTTTGCAAAGTGCCTAGCACAGAACAAAAGCTCAACGAATAGGTCCATGCGGACTCTGGAGGCCCTGTGGTGTGAGCCTGCAGTAGTAGTTCCTCTGCTGTTGCCCAGCCAGAATACTCCTTCAGTCTCACAGCTACCTTCTTCCTCCAAAGTGGGACCCTCATTTTATTCATCCTTCTATTTTCATGCAAATGGGCTAACAGAGCCTCCCCAGAAGTTAACCCAAAGCCAGAGCTTGCTGTACTTGGCATGTCCGAATCAGGGGCCTTCTATCTTTCTTCTCTCCATACTCCAACCAGAGACAACATCCAAAGCAAGGATCCAATCCCTGCAGTCACTCTCTGCAGGGACTCTGGCCTGTTGAACATTTACTTAGTTAATCTCTTTATCTCCCTGTTAACAGTTCAAGGAAAACCAAACAAAGCCCCTTGCCTAAGTCAGCTGCTCCTCATTCAGAGATTTATGTAATCCAGTCAAATACTCCAAGGACCCAGGGATTCTCCCCTTTCAACTCCGGAAGATACTGGAACTAAGAACAGATAGGTTCAGCCAAAGGCAGCACAGGGCCCTGAGGTATTTGGGGATGTCCTTCCGCAGGGGAAGCAAAGGCCCCTTTCTGGCATGTTGTCTTCTATTTCATTTGCAAACAAAGCAAGATGAGGATTAGGCACTGAGTGCACAGGATGACAGCCTAAGGGACTCTTAGGGCCCAGGGAAGTTAATGGGACCTTGATGACTAGGGCTGAACCGAGGTTTATGGGGAAGAAGTGTATCACCAGCCCTTTGTTCCCAAAGAAGGAGTCTTCTCAGGAGAATGAGAAGCCCAGTGTCCTAGGCTCCCCTAGTAAGTAACCCAAGCACTCTCCTCCCACTGCAAAGAAAAGACACCTCCATGCACTTCACCTTAGCTTTCAACCTGCCCTTCTAACTAGGTCCCTAGGAAGGTAGTGAGAACAGGAAGGACATGGATGGATGGGCAAAGTCTCATCTGTCTTCCATATGTTCAAGAATTTCACAGATTTCCAAAATTCTCTGGTCTGGGGTCAGAGGGCCTTGGGTCAGAATTCAACGACTTACTCAAGATTACAACCCCCACTGCACAGCAGAGGCAGCACCCACACAAACCCCCATTTGTCAGGTGCCAAAGTCTGTGCCAGTTCCTTTACTCTACCTTCCCTCTTCGCGATCATTCCAGAAAGAGAACTGCCCAGGGGATGAAAATGCTGAGCGCGCCCTGAAACATACTTCTGTGGGGCTCAGGGTAATGTTTAAATAAAATCAAATATCCATTTGCTAATCAATCAACCTCTCTTTGAGATTGTAAAAGCGAAAGCAGAATTACCTCACAGGCCCATAAATTGAGTATAGATTTCATTAGATGTTCCATTCCTTTCTGGTGAAGTAAGAAAATCATGCCTGAGGGAAAGTTCTTCAGTTGTGTGTGTGAGTGTGTGAGTGTGTGTGTGTGTGTGTGTGTGTGTGTGTGTGTGTGTAACTTGAATATGTATGATGGTGTATTAGCAAATTAGCATGTAAATAACTTCTGCTCTGTGCTGTGAGAGATGAGGCCAGACCAAGAGACAAAATTAAAAGTAGCCTTGGCCTCCACAGCTTTCCTAGGAGGACAGAGTCCTATAAATTTAGGGTCTGGTGGGAGATATAGATACAGTTGGCTAGTGGCAGGAAAAGTCCCTGGAACCGTGAAGCTGAGGTCTCAGCTAAACGCCTACATAAATGTCGGTCCTTTAGATTTGGACTGCTCTGCCATGTCAATCTACCCATTGAGCCATGCCACAGAGAAAGACTATGGCTGTGGGGTGACGACCCAGACAACAATAATATGACAGGGGTATTATTATTCCCTCCTTTACAAGAAAGTAAAGTTACTTGCCCACCATGTAAGCCTAGTGAATGCTGTGCCAGGATTCAAACCCAGAAAACCGTGCATTTTTCATCACTTCTCACTGTAAAGGACTGTTCTTCAAAACACATGACTGAGAGACAATCTGAACTGATTCCACCTCTATCCTTATTACCAAGTCCCTGCACCTGTGTGAGCCCTAATTTTCTCAGCAAGAAATTAAAACAAATGATAATAAAGTCTAGGAGGTTGTGACTGAATCAAATGAAATAATATCAGTCAAATAATATCAGTCAGATGTTCTGCACAAAGGCTGCTTAAAATATATGTTCTATAATTTTAACTGCAAGTTTAAGACATTCATACAGTGGTAAAGACCAGCAGGACCAAAGAGAGCAGTGCCTTAAGGGTGCTTTTTGGTGGGCACTGTCTGAATTCTATTTAAAGTAAAGTTACTTTATTTTCATGATTTAAAAATGTATGAAACAGATGGTAGCTATTGTTGTCATTACTCTTATCACTATTCACTAGGGATCAAAATCAAACTATTAGAAGACTAGATGTTCTGTGCCAAGCTATTTGTGTTGTTTCCTAGAGTCTTTGGGAAAGGTAAACTCAGCCCATGTTTATTGCCTGAATTTTGCATGGGAGAAGTGAGTCTCAGGCATGACCCACAGATACTCACATTCATGTTGTTCATAGGGTGGGTAGCTCAGTCGAACAGAGATTAGGATCAGGAAGATAAACAGAGGCCAGGCCACTTCCAGCAGGAGCTGACACTGAGTAGGAAATAAGACAGAGCAATGTGAATTCAAAAAGTAGTATGATACCCAACACCACTGGGTTCTGAAAAATCCACAGAGAAATTCATTAACAATTGACCATCTTCTGCAGCCTCTCCTTCCATGAGCTTTAATAACACTGAACTGTCTGCAGGTCTCACCTTGTAACATTCCATTCCACACCTTTGTGCATGTCTTAAGTCAGGAAAGATGCTTCCCTGCCAGCTTCATCAAGCTCACTTCTTCTTAGTCTTCAAGACTCAACCATGGAGTCCTTTACTAATTCTCAGTTTGAGAAGCCCAGTCTCCTGGGCTCCCCCAGTAATCCAGGCACACTCCTCCCAGTGCATCTCCATGAGCCCTTGAAGTCACCTGTTTGCATCACTGGCTTCCCCACCATAGCCTTAACATCACACTGGGAACATTTTCCATTGCAGAAAATATTCTCTTAAAATATGGCTCTTAATGGCCACTTCCTATTTCCATTCTATGACAAGATCATAATTTAACCTTCCTGCTACTGCTGGTACTTCAGAGTGTTTAATGAAGGGTTTGTTTTGTTGATTATTTGTTGTTGGATTTTTTTTTGCTGTTTCAAATAATTGACTTTTAATTTCCCAAGAACTTTGATATGGTTTCCATTAAACTCATCATCAAATCTTCTTTGGGGAAGGAAATACAAGATAATAACCATGTATGTTCTAGGGTGATAAGAACACGTGTGACTTTTTAAAAAAATGCCTTCTTATGTGTTCTAAAATTTCCACAATAAGCCTGTATTAATTCTCTAATCAAAAAAAAAAACCACTATCACCATAAAACTATAAAGGGGAGTGGATCCATCTCTGGAAGAAAACATATTGATTATTGGGTTACCAAGACAAAGATGGGGCTGTTCTTGCTAAATATTTCTATAAATAATCCCCAAAAGACAAAACACACTGAAATGTCCAAGCTTGCAAATGACATTCAGCTTCTTCCCTTTTATTTCATACTAATTTTTATTAATGTCTCTTTATTTCATACTAATTCTTAAGTCAATATATATGTATATCACAATATCACATTGCCCCCCTTAAATATATACAACTTTCATCTGTCAATTACACCTCAATAAAGCTGGAGGGAATAAAGAAAACTATTTTCTTTCTGCCAGAACAAAGCCGTGACACTCAAAATAAACGTCTCTACCCACTGAGCTGGAAGTCCCTCCTCTGGATGGTACTCAGATCCCCAGGTACTCTGTGCCTTTATCAGCTCTTGGCATAGTAGGGCTATAGTCATATAGGAGCTTCTACTCCAGTGTCCCTTGCTGCTCACTAAGTCTGCCACATGTTAAAGGCTTAAAAGTGTTTCTTGGGTGAGAGAATGAACTGAAGTTTATAAAATAATGAAGATGAAAACATAAATCAAGTGGGACCTTTGGGAAAGCAATGTGGCAATATGTATTTAAAAGTTATGTTTATCCCCTTTGACCAAATAATATTCCTGGGAATTCATTCTAGGGAACTAAATTTAAAATGCCAAAAAGCTATATCCATCAAGTTATTCATTGAAACATTATAATTGCAAAATATTGGAAACAACTTAATTGCACAGCAATAGGGAAATGATTAAATTATGGTACATCTAGTTGGCAATGGATTATGCAGTCATTATAACAATGTTTATGAAACACAGATACCATTAACCAAAAATAAAATTTAAAGAAAAGGACACAAAATCATAAGCATTCCAAGCTCACAGCTAAATAAAAGCACTTACAAATATTAACAAAGACAGGAATGAAACTTTTAAAAAATGATCAGACGAAAATGAATTCAGAAAAGAATAATGAACCTTGAAGAAAATAAAAGTAAAGAGAGTATGCATAAGATAAATAGTCATCAACCCTGAAGCTCTGAAGCTACCATTTGCACTGGTAGGATAAACAGTAGCTACTATTCACTTAGAGTCTAATATGTACTGGGCATATTTTCTATGGCTTATTTCATTTAATCCTCAGAACAACCCTAGGAGGTAGGAACCATTACTGTCCTCACTTTATACATGAAAAGGCTAAGGCTCAAGGACAGTGAATCACAGAGCCTGTGAGCAACAGGGCTGAGATTAGTGGCCAGTTCTGTCCCATCTCTAGGACACATCGAATCCTATTTGATACTGCAGGAGTCTCAGGCAGGAAATGGCCCCACTAGGTGGCACGGACTAAAAACAGCAGCAGGTTCCATAGACACAAGATGAACTCACAGCTTGCAGATTTATAAAAGGTACAGCCAATACTGAGCACCTACTGTGCACTCAGGGATTTTTGTACATTTCATCTCCAATATTTAATCTATAACAAGACTGAGGGGTAGATTGTAACATTTCTATTTAAAAGTGAAAAATTAAGGTTCAGATAAACCACGAGTTAAAGCCTGAAAATAGACTGCACCAACGTTTGAACTCAGATCTACTGACCCCTAAATTTCTGCTCTGGTCATGCTGTCATGCTGCCTCTCACTGAACAATGTCGGGGACATATCCATTTTAAGATCTGCCCCTTAAGTGGAACCCTGTACTTGCCAGCCCTGCTGAGAACTGATCTGACCCAATGAATCAGGCCTTATGTTTCTGGACATCTCTACAGATCCACATCTAGAACCCTGTAGAGCAGCAGATGCTCAAAATATGTTGGTTACTTGAAAAAAAATGAATGGATCTTCCCCCATGATACTGGTAGCAAAAGGCACAAGCAAAATCGTACAAACCACTGTTAGCAGCTGAAGCTAGCATGGGTAAGCAGACCAGGGAAAGAAGTCACATTGAAGATAGCAGTAATAATAGCTAATACTTAAAATAGGTCTTTCTATGTACCAATATGCTAAATGCTTTGCAAATATTGACTCATTTAGCCTTCAAACAACTCAATTAGTAGTAGTATTATAATACCCACTTTATAGATGAGGAAACTGAGGGTCAAGAAGTTAATGAATTGCCCAAGAGTACAAGATTAGTAAATAGCAGAGCTGATATTCAAAGTCAATTGAGTCCCTGCTCATAGCCACTATCACATCAACCTCCTTAGGCCCTCTGCCCTCCTATGGCCAGAATATGTAGACCCCTGATCTTTCAAAGCCCCTACTAAGCAGAGACACTAACATGTACTGATGAGTGAAGACATCATCACCAATATTCACACCACCCAAATGAGGGAACTCATGAGACAAAATGTAATCATGTCCCTCTCTCCTATACCTCCAAAAAACACTTTTACCATTGAAAATAGAACTCACCTTCCAAGATCAGGGGGATGTTCTAGGTATTTCTTTTCCTAATAGCCTCACTCTAGAGGGAAGGGCTGCTTCCGAAACGCAGTTCTTGCTCCACTCATCAAAATCAGATTTCTCCCCCATCACTACGCTTAGTACTTTTATTAAGCACAGGCTCTCAGAAATAACTTATAAATTAAAGCTGACACTTTACCATAATACACTTCTATAGAAAAGTCTTGCTTTGGTACACCACCAAACTCCACACCTCCCCACCATGGCGTTGGGAAGATGAGGAACATTGCTTCCAAAAAAGTGTTTTTCACCAAAGTCTAAGACGCTCTGGGGAGAGCCAGAGCACTACTGTGTACTTCCCATTGATATTCCTCATCATCATGTGGGCCTGATTTCTCAACAGTGGTGCCATCAACATTTTGAGCCTGATAACTGTGTGGGAGACTCTCCTACTAACTGTAGAGTGTTTAGCAGAATCCCTGGCCTCCACCTATTCATACCAGCAGCACACACATGCCCAGGATTGTGCCAACCAAAAACTTCTCCAGACACTACCAAAAGGCCCCAGGGTGGGGGAGGGGGATTGCCCCTAGATAAGAATCACTGCTCTAAAGTAACTGTGAAAATTAAATATCATTTCCTGTAAAGGACTGAGGACACAGTCCAGCTGGTCATGGCTATTATGATCATCATGTTATTCAATATGCATCAAGCCATTTGTGAATCCTCATTCAGAACTGTGCCAAGACCTCACTCACTATGCATGTTCACTGTTCCCTGAGTGTTCATTGCTGCTAGTTGCAGAAGTTCATATACCACAATCCAGTCACTCTGCGAAAGCATTTAGCCACCTAGCCTGAGGACGGTCATGGAACTCCTGAATTCTCAAGATTTATGCATATTAATTCAAAGTTGGGCACAGCAAGGACCATGTTTAAAGAACACAGAAACCAGTGAAATAAAGTTCGGCCTTAGGCAAAGGTCTCTTGAATAATGGAAGCCCAAAAAATTCCCTTCATACTGAAAAAAGAAATCACTGTTTCTTAGTACTGAGTTAAAAAATGCTTGAGATTTCAATGGGGCATGAAACAAGAAACAAAAAGAATATACATCAGAGATGCAGAGATGAAAATTTCCTTTCCATTTACAGCATGGTCACAAATCTAGGAAAGCCCACAAAATCGAATAAAAAGCTGAAATTGAAACTGAATTGAAAATAGGGGTAAATTAATCAGAACCAAGGTAAATCTAAATAATGGTATTGCTAGAGGCCTGTGATAATCAGCTAAATTAGTAATATGTAAAAGGAGAAAAAAATTACTATTCACAGTAAGAACAGACACATAAACAGAAAAGTTAGATATTCTCTTAATGTTAAATATCCCTGAACTTTGGTGAGGTAAGTAAAGGAAGATGGGAATTAATGAGAGTTAAGCCATGCTTCTTGGTGGGAACATTTAATATCCAAATTTTCCAAACCAATTTATAGATTTAACATAATTTCACTTGAAATAGTGATAGATACTTTTTAGAACTTCATATGGAAATAAGATTCAATGAGAAAAAAAAATGGATGAAAACAACAAAGGATATCCTAAGAGGTCAAATCAAAGGAACATATAACACAAGCTCCCCCAGGAATCAGAATGGTCACCAAAGTAAGGACACTCCTGGGGCTATATTAACACACAGGTAACCAACACCTGTCAACCAAACAAAAAACTCCAAAATAGACCCCCGCAGACATAAGGTCTTATGAATGTCCCCAAAATAACTAGGCTACAAAAGCTACAGGGATAACATTATGTGAATGTAAAGAAAAATTAATTTTAGACCCATTCCTAACACCGTGTATGTTTCAGTGAGGTGTGGGAAAACTGAAGTGAAATCTGAAAGATTAAATCAGATCAATGCTAGAGGGAAATACAATTTTTAAAACCAGGCTGCCCTCCTGGAACTACTGAGCCTGATACATTGATAATGGCTTTTTAAATTGGGTCTATCCTTTAGAAGGACATCTGCTCCTATACTTCAAGGACCATTTCCCTTTTGTCCCGGTAATCCTAGTCCTGAGATTTTTAGCCTAAGGAAATAATACAAAAGTAAGAAAAGTCTAAGTATATAAAATCTTTACAGTAATTTAATTGTAACAGCAAATGCTGAGAGCAAATTAAATGTTGTCAATAGGGTTTGAGCTTATAAAATGAAAATTGCATGGACAGCTTAGTAAAGAACATAAATGGTGTCATCCTATGGTTGGAGCCAAAGGTCCAGCCTTTCCTCCTACTAACTTACTAACAGTACTTTCTTCACCTGTGGAAAAGAAGTTGCAATGCACAGCTCTCAGCATCACTGTGAAAACTGAGACATAATAAGTATAAAAGCACTTCCACTACCACCAAACACAGCCTACCCTCAGGAATCCTTATTATAAATATAAAGATTATTTGGAAACATGGGATTACACACACTAAATACCATTAAACTAAAGAAGAAAACAGCATAAAATGGTATACATGTATTAATGATTATAATTACCCCCTGGGGCTCTCCTCATTCAAGTTCCTTAAGTGTCAAGAACCACAAGACTGATCCTAGAGATCACAGCCCACCATCAAAGATTCCTTGTGAACATAAAATCACAGCTACAAGGCATTGTATGATCTGGCCCTGCCTCTTTCCATCCATCCCCAGCCAGTTTTCCTTCATTCCATCGGTGCCACTGGCTTCTTTTTGTTCCTTGATCCAAGAACATATACCCCTAGTCTCTTGGCCTGGAATGCAGGGCCTCTGATCTCAGAACCCCTGATCATTGGTCAACACTGCTGCTCAAATTTCAGGGCTCTAAGTTAAATGTCATGACCTTCCATTCTAACTGAAGTCCCTACTCCTGTCTGTACCATCCTTTGGTTGTTTCTTTCATAACACTTATCATAGTTTATAATTATATTTTTTTTATTTTTGTGCAATGTGTTTCATATCTGCCTCCCTCATTAAACTGGGAGTTCTGCAAGGACAGGGACCATGACTATCTGGTTTATCAATATATACCCAGCATAATCTCCCAAAAGTAATATATGCTAAATAAATATTTATCCAAATGAAACAACAAATAGCTATTTGTTCTGATTTTCTTCATTCCATAGAAGAGAGAACTAAAGCTTGGAAGAAATGACCCACTGAGGCACACTGTGGCTAAGGTGAGTTTAGATCATGGCCACTGGAGCTGGGCTAAGACTAAAGTCAGGGAAAAAAAATGTGTCAGTGAAACTGGAATTCAGGAGGGGGTACAGATTTTTCATCCACTGTAAAATTCTCCAATGGCTCAGAAAGGAGGAATTTTATTTATTGATTGATAATTTATTCCTTATTATTAAAGAGTACCAAATAGTAGTACTTCTAAGTTATAAAAAAAATTATCTATTTTCTTAGCCACATGACTGAAAAAATGATCTAATAGAAAAAAAGTAATGGTAAAGGAAAAAGGAAAGAGGCCACATGGTCACCTTCACTCTGTCCCACCTGTCCCACGGAGACCTTGGCCTCTGGCTCAGCCTAACACCAGATGAAGAGCTTAAAAGCTCTGAAGGCCCTCCCCCTTCCTGTCCCAAAACCTGTTTGCACTGAATGACTGCCACCCACACAAGCTAACTGTTACTTTGAACCCAAACTGAGCTTTGCACCCAACTTTCGCAACTCAATTCAGTGAACTCTTTGCCCAACAGAAATAGTGGAAAACTAACCCTGGTTGATGGTCCTCATGAGTCTGCACAATGAAGGCCCAGGACAGGGGTCCTTGGGACACATCAGCAAACAAGGACATCAAGAAGGGCAAAGCCACCTTTCAACAAGGTTGCAATGGGATGTACTGCTCAGTTCTGAGCTTTGACATGTTCTCTCTATTCCTCCTGGAAGCAACAAACAAGACCCCTGACCCAGACCCCTGACCTCCTCAAGATCCACACTAACGAACCAGGAATACATTGACCGCTAATTCAGCAAACTCTCATTAATCATGTCCCAAGTTCCAGGTTCTGTGCTGGGCTTCGGGACCAAGTATATGCATTCCTGGATCTCAGGAGCAAGGAAACATGCAATATGGGCATTTATTGTGGGCAAGAGCTATCATGCAGATATCATGGTCATATCATGGTCATGCAGGTATCATAGTCAGGGCTGGCTCTGACTATGTGAGCTAACAAAGTGGCACCAAAACCTTTAGCAGGTTCCAACGTCTACACAATATAATGTAGAAACTCAAGCCAGGATTAAGAGGTATCCACCAGTCAGAATCTCAGATTCAAGAATATAAAACCTTTCATGCCGATAAAATAAACCCTGCTAAGAAGGATCCAGCCTTATTATTTGTACCCAACTGAGGCTACCAGGAGATTAGTTCTGTTGCTTTCATGATGGACCCTCTCTGGACCCCTCCATCCCTCCAAACCCTAATTCCATCAAGTATACAAGAGGCAAGTCAGATCTTTCCAGCTCCAGCCCCATCTGACAATCTGAGCATCCGTGACTTAAAACAAACCACCTTTCTTTCTGATTCAACAAAATGGCATTCCTTTAGAAATCTTGAAGAGAAGTAACTCAAACAGGCTAGCAGGTAATGGCACAGCGTCTAAAAAAGGCCTTTAGTGTCAGGGGACTTGTTCCTACTTCCTTCTTCAACAAGAACTCTGCACAAATTGCCTTTAACTAAGCCTCCCTATCTCTCTAATCCCAACCCTTGTAAAGACATAAGTAATACTGAGCAAAAAGCTCAAAACCAGTGTAGACTGGCCCAGATGGGAGGATCCAGCCCACATCCTGTTCTACTCTTTCCCCTAATTCCTTTCCTGGTCAAGCACAGAAAATCTTTTTCCTGCCATTTAATCCTCTCCCAGGCTGGGCACTGCTAGGCAGCTGCTAAGCATTTGGAAGAGAGAAGGGAAGAAATGTGATGGACGGAATGAGAAAATCACAGCCTCTGGTCCTAGCTCAGGTGCTACCTGACGACCGGGGGGATCCCTCCCATGCTCTGTGCCTCAGCTTTCTCATCTGTAAAACCACAAGTTTGAATTGGACTGTCCTTGAACCCCCGCCCCCTTTCACTGTCAATATGATTCCTTTCCATGACTCACTAATGGACACACCATGGCAAAGATAATTTCCCACTAAGAAGGCGGCTGCCACTAGGTTGAAGAGAAGCGGGGAACATGGACCACATAGTAGCTAAGAAATGAAGAGATAAGGACAAACCTACTAGAAAATGGAAATATCAGAGACTGGGAACAACTGCAAGAGGCAGGAGTTAAGGCAAGGAAGAAGTCAGAAACTTCAAGATTTTCGATGGAGGATAGAAAAATAATGATGCTACTAATCATTACTAAAATAATGATGGCACAATGGTGTAGAATATCAACTCTGGAATGAGATTATCTGGATTTGAACCTTACTTGTGTTCCTTGTCACCAATGTGGAACTCTGTCTATCAAATACCTCTCTTAACCTTTCTATCAAATCCCTCATAACATGAGAACTGACAGCTATAATATGAGAAAAAATAGCACTTTATGAGGCCTTAAAAGGAATAATCTAGTTAATAATCCACTTCATGCCTGAAACATGGATGCTTATGTTTGTTTTTATAATTAATATTATGCATTAAGTTTCACTACTATTTTGACTAAAACAGAGAGGATACATTTAGAGAGCTAGTCCCTGCTCTCTTACTAGTGACCTTGGGATTCAGGTTCCCCATTTGTAACATGAGAGGCTGGACAAAATCAGTGTTTCTCAAGCTCGAAGCAGTATGCATACTTTGAAAGCATTATACGTGAGTTCTCTGCAAGGATTTTAAACATTTTGTGTTTTCATTTCAATGATCATCTAAACAAATCCTGATAAACGTATCTGGATTTTCTGAATGCTTACTTTAAAATCAAGTGCTGGCACAAGACTTCAAAGCCCAAGTTTATATTCATGCATGCGTTTGTGTTGGCATCAGTATTACTGTAGAGGACTGAGAAAGGAACAGATGAAAACTCGATTTATGAATGATGGGAATGAACCAAATGACATCAAATGAAACTTGTTCAAGCAGGAAAATGTACAGAGATTTGAATAATTAGCACACAGAAATACAGACTTGCCAAACTCAAAAGGAACAGTCCTGTACCACCCACTACTATATTCATGTTGCAGCTTATAATATGCATTTTAGCTAAGCAGAGTCAGTTGTTTTATCACATTTATTGTGTTAAATTTTAATTGTATTTTTTTGCAATTTTGTTTGCATTTAATTTGTAAAAATACACATGGGTCATATAGTTATATCATAGCCTATAAAAGATATATATCTAGTTATATATATGAGCATACTTAAGTAACATTAAAATCAAAATTACATGAACAAAAGGGTATCCTGACATTTTTTGTTCTTTTAAGGAAGGTCCAAGCATCACTCTACTTTGAGAAACACTGAAATAAATTCTCTCCAAGGTTATTTACTGCTATTTGTGTTTCTGAAAGATGAACATTTTTTGGATCCAGATAAGTTGTGCTTCATTAAGACAGTGAAGTGGGGATGCAGGCTTGGAAATAGACAGAACAGGAAAGAGAGATTTAGAAACCAACTACAGAGAGATGTAGCTAAGCCAGGAGGACTAGATAGGATCACTAAGGAGGGGTAGCCAGAGATAAAACAGCAAAGAATTGACGCCTGAGCTTCAGGGAGATCACCCTGCCTTTTAGCCCTCCTGTTCCTTTGGAAAAATACCAAGCACCTGTGCATTAAAGATGACCTCCTCAGGATTACTCAAGGCATTACTGACCCATCTAGGAGGTGAAAGGCATAGAATCCTCCACAGAAATAAGACAGGCCTTGCTTATCATATTCCTCCAGGCCTACAAAGTTGGAAGGACAGAGCACAGTCTGACACCAAGAGATCCAGGAATTGATCTCTAAAGCTGTGCCATTATCTCACTGCACTCCCAATTCCCAGAAATACAGGGGCCCATGTGTTGCTCTTAGAAAGCCAGAAAGCTCCCAGGGCTATAGCAAAAGGAAATACTGGTGTGAGGTGGCCAGTGGCAATTATCTATTAGGTTTCAGAAGTCAGAACTCATGGGTCTCGGGGCTAGCACAAACCAAAGACAATATTCCTGCCTGGTTGCAAATCTTCCCTCTATGCCAAGCCACAAGGCCACATCAGGATCGCAGAGTCCTGGGTCCACAAGTGCCAGATTCATTCAATCTCTCTGGAAATCCAGAATACTCCCTTCCCTCCCTCCTCTAACCCGCTATGGAGGAAAGCATGAGAGAGCCCCGCAGAGAAACCCACACTTACTGTTTGTCTTCTTCTGAAAGTGAGGTTCTTCCACAGCAGCAACCTCAACTGAGGCCAATAAGCCATGTTACCTCAGCCGGCACCCAAAGCAACCTGTGTGTGGCTCAGGAGCCCTGGAGGCACTGGCCGAAGCTCACAGCAGACGCTGTGGCTGGTCATTAACTGAAAGATAAAGCAGAAGAGGAGACAGCCGTCAGTTATTGATGCAAAGTCATACACCAATGAGGGCCGTGGCTCCAGCCCTCTCACCTGAGACCGCCAAAACCCCAGTCTACGTCCTAACTGCTCCTCCATGGTCAGGTGTCCTGGACTCCAGCCAGGCTCAGGATACTCCAGCAAACAGGGCTTCAAACTGCTGCTTTCTGGCAGCAGACCGGGAGCTAATCATTATGGTCCTAATCATTTGAACTCCATTGGTGTGATCATTTGGGAATGAAAAAATGCACTCAGAAAAACAGATTCAAGGGAGCAAACTTAGGTGATCAAAACACTGAGGACAGAAATGGCACATTGGAATCCCAGGCCTGTTTCCCTTCTCTGAGAAAGTAGCTCCCCTTACATAAAGTGTCAGCAGCATTGATAAATTTTGCCTCAAGCCTGGCGTGACTATGATGCTATTTCCTAAAATTCACTGCAGACAAAATTTTCATGTGGCCACAAAGTTGGGTCCTTCAAATGATAAATGGCACCATCAATAAAGCAGTTTCCCTGTCTGGAAAGCCTCAACGTGACTTTGATGACTGTGAATAAGCACCAAAGAAATGCCACAATATCTGGCTCCCGGGTGATAAAGACAATCTGAGAGCTGTGTCTCTGTGGAAAGAAAACAACATCCCACAGAGAAGCAAGGGCTGCTGAGGCAGACACAGCGCAGCACCTGTGAAACTGACAAGCTCCCACAGCCCCGGGCATATGCACACTTCTGGCCCTGTTGAACCTGCACCTGGGCGCACGGCCTGACTACTCCTTGTCAGGTGTCACAGCTGCCTCCTTTGGAGAAGGGTTTCACCACGCTGGGACAAGGAGTTCTCATAAACTGGAGATACAAGATTCTGTGTGTTCCAGCTGTCCACCCAACAGCTGTATTTATTGAATGCTGAAATAATCCCAAGGAATGATGCTCAAGTTAAAGTTGAGAAAGAGGCAAAAAATGAAAAGTGAAAAGAGAGAGAGAGAGAGAGAGAGAGAGAAGAGTGTGGCACACACAGGTTAAAGTCGTACCCTGTCAGCATTTGGTAGTCATGAACCTTCAACAGAACCAGAAACCAACTTTATTGATATAAATAAATAAATAAATAAATAAATAAATAAATATTGTGGCTTCTAGTAGCACAGGGTGGGACATTAGGCCTAAGGAACCAACAGCAAAAGGAGTTAAGGATGTAGAAACCATTTATGGATAAGGAACCAAAAACTGGACCAAAACTCCTTGAATCCAGAGGAGCTCTCAGTGCAAAGGTTACCCTGCAGTAGAATATTATCCTTTGTTCCCCACTCTACAAAGACTCTGATTAAAATCTTCTAGGGAAGCAAAGAGACTGGAGGAAATTTCCAGTGTCTGAGAAGAAAGGGTGACCTATCATAAGATATTCTACTTCATTCCTTAGCAATCCAATAAAACAGGAATTCTTTCGAGATAGTCAAGATCTCTCTTTTCTTTATTATTTGTTCAGCAAACTGCTAATAGACACAAACCTCCAAAGTTTCTCATGCCACAAAGAGAAAGACTTAAACCAGAACTATCACACTGGTTTGCAGTTCCTTGTTTAAAGATGTCAACTGGACTCGTGGCATGAGAACCAGAAAGGCATCGGGAGGACCGTGCTTATAATCCCAAATTGTTTTGTAAATGGCTAAGGATTAGGACAGGGTTTGTACTCCAGAACTTCCAAAAAAATAAATGATTAACTAGATTTTTCTCCTGCAGAAAGCTTCTCTCAGGGAATCACTTAGTTGATTTATATACTACAGGAAACTTTTCAGATCCCCAAGGTAACATTGAGGAATCTAGAACAAAGTTTGCTATTAAAAAAGGAAAAACTAACCAACAGAAAGCAGAATTAGCCCCAGTTTCCCAAGCATGTGTCCATGGCCAAGGCTTCAGGGTCTCTGAAGGGGGTGATAATACCTGCCTGCCATGGCAATACGAGGACTAAATGAGATAAAATAAGTTCCCAAAACAGTCCAAGGCAAAACCTAAGTTGCCAAAGAAATATGAGTTCCCATCTTCCTACTTATATTTCTCTGTTTTATTATAACCCAGATAAATGGTTCCAACCTGTTCAAACTGGTCATTCTATTATTTATAGCAAATCCATTGTGAGTTCCTGGAAAGGAAGGAGGGATCAAGTCAGAAGGATGAAATCTGAGTGGCCTAGAGCCAGGGTCTCCAGGGCTGAACCCAAGTATAGAATTTCCTTCCCTCAACTATGCACGGAGAAGCTCAGAGGGAGAGAAGAACCTCCAGCATGCTCATAAGAAAAGGAGGAAAGGAAAACCAGGAGGGGGTTTCTTGGATGGCATTTATATAAAATTGCATTTTTAGGTCTCCAAACATGGGTGCTGACCCCACAGACCCTCAAGAGACATACAGATGGTTAGCAAGAAGTAGCCCAGGGCGGCAGGAGAAAGTTCGACTCTGGCTTCACTGTGTGCAAACAGGCAGGCTTCCTGCCCCAATTCCTCCCGCCCACCTTGGCATTTCCTGACCTCCTACACAATCCCCCACCTCCGCCCCCATCTCAGAACACAATGATCAAGGCTGGGAGCAAGTCTCTCCAAAGAGAAGGGTTTGTCAATGCCTGAACCCTTCTGCCCAGGTAACAAAGCCAAAGGGACATTACCACATCAGTTTTCCAAGGAAGTGAACAAACAAAACCAGAAACCATAAAAAAAAAAAAAAAAGCCAGTACTACGTAATGTACTGGATTTCTCAATGTTTCAAAGCATAGCAGGCTCACTCCTGCCCTTCTACACATTTCCAGTTACTGGCTGGAAAGGATCCCACTTCACAATCATCACCAGTCAATAGGCCACTCTCATCTTGCTCCTGGAGAACCACAACAGCCACTTTACTGGCCTCCCTTCCTCCAGTCTTGCCCCACATCCAGCCCTTTGACCCACAGCACCTAAGTTCTTTGACCAAACCAAATATGCCATTCCACAATCCTTTCCAGCTCCTCACCGCCCTGAGGATGAGGTCCAATCCTCCACAAGGTTCACCAGCCTCTGTCCTCCTGGCTGGGACTCCAGCCTACTCTCTCACCATTCCCCACCTGCTCAGCAATGCCTGGAGCTCTGAATCACAGGCTGTGGAACACTCAAGGACTGCTGGGAATTCTCTGGTGTGTTCCCTTGTCCTTTGTCCAGCACTGTCACCCTGGCTAAGTCTTCCTCCACCTTGGGTCTCCACTTCGTCACCACTTCCTCAGCTTCCTTTCCTGATCACCTCCACTTCCTAGGTGGCCCCAGGGAGACCTCTGTTTTCCCTTATATGAGTATTCCTCTTCTGGGTCCCCGTCCCTTCATGACTGTTTTCAAAGACAATACAGGCAAAACTCAGGGGATGTTGACTTAATTAATTAAGAAAATGATAGACATGAGAAATAGGGTCTCAGCATTCAAGGGTGGTGACATTCATGGGCCTGTGGTAACTGATTTCACAAGCTTTCCTAACGGATTCAGACAAATTGTCCCCAGAGAGGAAGCTCTGTGTACAGCAGGCTTCCACCTCACACAGAAGAGGGTCACAAAGGACTGCTGAGCTTGCCAGGTGGCTCCTGGGGCATCCTGGAAACTGTAATTGAATCTAAATCTGCTTCCCTTAAACATCAGGCTTAGCTACGGACTGAGCAACCCTCCCAAAGCCACAGGGACCGCTGAAATCCATTTCTGCCAATCCTCAGACTCAAGTCCTAGTGGCAGGCTCTCTAGGTCTTGTCATCAGTCACTCAGGTGCGTCACTCCTGGCCAGAATTTGGTAATTTCCATATCTCAAACTTGTTTGGAGCAGCATGGATCCGGAGAAACTAACTACTCAAACGTGACCAATGTTTTTCTGAAATTTTCACTTCAAATGCCACTGATATTCTGAAGCTGTTCATATCTGCAGAATACCAAAGATTGCTAAAAATAGAATCATCCCAATAAGCAAAGATGCATAACATCACACATTGCAGAGAAATGCAAGTTAAAACCACACTGAGATATCACTACATATCCACTGAAAGTTAAAAAAGTGCTAGGGAATATGTGGAGTAACTGGAGCTCAGGACACGGATTGTGGTAATATACGATGAAAGAGCCTCTTTAAGAAGTTTGGCAGTTTCTTGTTAAGGTTTACATATACTCAGGACATCACCCACCGATCCCAGCCTAGGTATTTACCCTCCAAAAAATGAGAGTATATGTCCACACAAAGACATAAATATAAATGTTTACAGAAGTATTATACAGAGTAGCCCCAAACTGCAAACCATCCAAATGTCCATCAACAGGAGAACAAATAAAAACGGAATACTACTTAGCAACACAAAGGAACCAACTACTGATAGATGCAACATCATGCATAAACCTCAATTACCTTATGCTAGGAGAAACAAGCCATTTATTTGGCATTCTGGAAAAGGTAAAACAAAAGAGACGAAAATCAGGACAATGGTTGCCAGGGCTTATGGCAGGGGAAGAGGATAGAATGTGTAGGGGCATAGAAATGTTCTCTATTAGAATAGTGGTGGTAGAACATCTGTGAAAATGCATCACACTGCACAGTTTACAGGGGTGAATTTTACTGTATGTAAATTATATATCAATAAACCCAACACCAAAAAAAATCTGCCTTCTATTATAATAATTAATATCCCTAGAGGTCAAATTACACCTTGGAAGATCTAAGAACCGCAGAGTAGAAAACCTGATTATGGTGTGATCCCCTCAGAAAAGAAAAGGTAGATAAACATTCATAACTACTTATTAATTCCACAAACAACTGCAGCCTTAACTGAAAAGGCTCCCATTAGCCACAACAAATATTTATCGAGCATCTATCATGTGCCAGGTGCTTGCAAGACCCTAGAGATTCAGCAAGGAACAAGAGACGCAAGCTTCCAGCCTTCATGGGATCTCTGTTCTAGCAGAGGAGATGGAAAATAGACAATAACTGTGGGTTGCCAAGACAGTGGGTGAAGAGGAGGAAGAGGAAGGACACAGAGCATAACAGAGAAAGGAAAATAACTCCTCTGAGGAAGCATCTTGAGGATAATGAAGTGACAGTGGCCCAGTCATATGCTACCCACAAAGAGGTCATTGAAGTAACAGCCAGTATCAGACGTTCTTTTTACTTTCCCTAGACCAGAACTTGGAATGTCAGTCAGGCCCAGTGATGCTGCAAAAGGAAAAAATTTCAAAAATAAAACATAAAAATAATTTTAAAACAATAACAATAATAATAAAAGCTCACAAGAAGCTTGGTAAGACAGGAGAAATGATGACCCTGGGCTCCAAGCTATTCTCCTCTCCTCCCTTTCTCACCAAAACATTTTTTTCCCTTTTGAACTTGACATGTCCAATTCCAAGAGAGACGAAAGAAGAGTTTAAAAAAATTTTTTTAACTTAAAAAAGAAGAAAGGAAGAGTTAAAAAGTCAAGGTGGGAGAAGGATTTATTTTCCCCCAATTTGGCATAGCAGAAAGAAAAACAGGAACTCCTTCCTGTGAGCTCTACCCTCTGTAGCACACAGTCTGTCTATGGAAAAGGAGGAAGGGAACTTGTGCAGGACTGCCCTGCTACCAGAAGCCGTCCTCACATGTGACAAAAGGCTGATCTGGTCTTGCTCTTTCTTGCAAGAAATGGCCAGCATGAGAGCTCTGGCACTGGGCTCCTCTTGAAGGGTGGCAGTCAGTACGTGTACCTTAATCAGGCATGTTCCCAGGAACAAGATCTCCAGGCAGGGACCACATCAATGTCAGGTCCCAAGGAGACAGAAGCCACCCCCTCTGGGCAGGAGAGAAGGGCCTTTCCCAAGATGATACTCTGTCGGATTGCTGTATTGGTAGATGGAGGGCCTTGGGATTTTGGAGACCCAATCCTACCACATCCCTCCCACAGTCATGTAGGTAGAGAAGCTAAGAACCCAGAAGCAAGTGACTTAGAGCTGCTCCAAGGGAGCTCAGGAGATCACTTTTTCAATGACTCGCACTACTCCTTCCCACCAAGCTATTTTTCCTATGACTGTTTATTCCTCTGAACACATTTCTCTTATGAGTTCTATCCAAACAGTTCACATATCCAGAATGTGCAGGCAGCAGTTAATTTTCACTCTTCAAAACCAGTGATTATATGATAGCTATTTCTCTAAACTAAAAGTAAAAAAGAGAGAGAGAAAAATGTATATGTGAATATTGTGCTTTAAGACAAGTTTCCACATCATTACCAGAAGTGAGACAGAAGTTGCAATTTCTGACAACAGCTCAGTATCTCTCTTGATGGAACTGTTCATAAATATCCTTTTCTTACTTGAGGTAAGAAATGGACAAAGAGTGTACATATTTATAGTGTTCTAGATGTTTTATGTTAATAAACAACTAGCCAGTAAACTATAAAGCAAGAGTTTAATGTAAATGACATTACATATGAACAGAAAGATGTCGGTGCTAAGGCTCAACTGACCATCTATTTATGAAATGTTGATGCAAAAGCAAGAATCACAGACGTGAATCATGTGCCCAGGCTCCAGAGAGATGTGCAAGGTCCTGTAATATTAGGATATGAAACTTGTAAGCCCAGCAGAGCATGCCTGCTTTGGAAAAGGCCTGTTCTCTAATTGCCTCTCTGACTGGCCATCTCTGGATCAGTAGCCATCTTCAGGGAAAAGTCTAATGAGGTTACTAAAGGCCAGAAGATCTGGCTCAAACAGGCTCAGCACCCATGATTGAAGACAGAATGTGGCTGCCAAGGGGGCAGGAGAGGATTCTGAGTCATCCCTGATTTCTCCCAGGCTAACCCTTCAGCTTTAGCAAGACTTAGGCTACTTTGACTGCCTCTATTTAACTCTTCTGGCCTCCAGAAGCTAATGGGCTCTCTGTCTTTAAAGCCATACTTGCTAGTGCCTCTAAAATTGCACCCCCCACACACACACACACGCACACCCTGTAAACTCTACAACCATCCCATGGACCCTCAATTCCAATGACATCACCCTGGATTAAAAAGAGAGCTACCAAAGGGCCATGGTATAAAGGGTTGATACTCAGTCCCCCTGAAATTGTGTCCCCAAATTGTAATTTTAATACTCAAATTTGAGAAAACACGGGCTAAGAAACCATCCAAGGTAAATGTCAAGGATAAAATGAAGTCATTCTACCATTCCAGAAGAACTCCATCATTCTAGAAGAAGCTCTACTAACACACAGCCCATTTTAAAACTACATAGATCCAGTGAATTATATTAATCCCATCTGTCTGTAACATGAGGTGGGGGGGGTTAAAAGTACCAAATTCATCATGCATACTTGATTATTAGTAACAATAAGATATGATAGCTGCACACCCTTCTTTCACTCAGGAATACATATCCAATTCTCCAGACAAAATGATTTGTTAATAGCCAATTTTCTATGAAGTGTCTATGAAGTGAATATACAAAAAACGAAAGAAGAAATCCAAGAACAGTGCATAAATCTATAACTAGCCTTTCTTTGGGGGGTACCGGAGATTGATCCCAGGGCACTTTACCGCTGAGCTAAATCTCCAGCCCTTTTTATTTATTTATTTATTTGTTTATTTTGAGACAGGTTCTCACTAAGTTGCTGGAGCTAACCTAGAAATTGCAATCCTCCTGCCTCAGCCTTTCAGGTTGCTGGGATTACAGGCATGTGTCACCATGCCCGGCTGTAACTAGTGCTTGAGAGGCATAATTTCTCAAGTTATCAACAATTCTGCTTTAAAGGAGATCTTGAAAGTTTAAAGCTGTTTCTATCATGTCATTGACAGTCAGACAACCAATGATTCTATGCATTACTCTCAAAAACCCAGATGCTACCAGCTAAATGGTCTTAGGACCTACAAATCTTTGAAGAGTCAGGCTTTGTGGAAGAAGACCTGTTTTAAACCCACATCCTTGTTGCATTGTAGTAGAATTATGGAGAATTCTTAAGAGAGCCCCTTTTCCCCTACTAGTTTCCATTAAGAGCGACCTTCAAAGGAAGATTTCAGCAAACAAAACAACTATTTGCTTTTTTCTCTGGTGAGTCTATGTGGCACGTAAGAAAATGAAACTTTCTCTTAGAAAAGAAACAACTATCAGCATTTTAGGTCATAAGAAAAAAAATCACATTTTCCAACCATAATGATAATGCCAGAATAAAGGCAACCTAAAGAACAGGGACTCTCGCATTTACAAACACCGTGAGTTGGGCTGGAGATGTGGCTCAGCGGTAGCGCGCTCGCCTGGCATGCGTGCAGCCCGGGTTCGATCCTCAGCACCACATACCAACAAACACCGTGAGCTATAGAAACACCAGCAAACAAGCCCCACTCAGCAATCTGTGAGCTGCAGAAAGACTTGATGGGTTAATATTCCCTGTTGTATGGTTTTCCAAGAGGATTTTAGGAAAATGATTTTTAGCAAAAATTATTCGTTTGGCTTAATCTCTGAAAGGTCTTCAGACATCCAGCATTCCCCAAGCCTAAAGAGCGTATATTTATAAAAAATGCTCAAAGATATGAGGGATAGGAAAACCCAAATCTTTCACTCTTTCCTTTCCTTTGGATTTATTCTGCTACACAGCAAGCTCCCCCAATCCTTAACTCTTCTGTTTTCCTGAATCAACTGGTCCAGTAGGAAGAAAGGCAGATCTGGAGTCAGAGAAACTACTTTTGAATCCCGACACTCCTATTCACTGGCTCTGAGTCCCTGAATCCTCTCCATAAAGTAGAGCTAATAATGTATAAAGCATTTATCCAGTTCCTGGAACAGAGTAAGTACAGCACACAGTAGCTATTATCATGATGAGAAAGGCCGACCTGCAGAGTGAAGCTGTCATCCAGGGTGGGGCCCAGCGAGGGTGGGGCATTAAGTAAAGGAATCTCTCTTCTTTGTCTTCACAGGATATCATTTCCCTTAAAGGCCTTTCCAGAGCAAACTGGAGCTTTCTCCAATGCCTAGCAAGCTCACTGGAAGAAGTGACAGTGTTATCTGGGTATCCTGGAATCACTTTTGGCCATTGTTTTACCATAAAATTCCCTTTCAGGGGTCCCCACTCACCTGTACTGTTTTCTCCACACTTTCATGGCTTTCAGCTCCTGCTCTTTTTTTTTTTTTAATATTTACCTATTTCTTTTTAGTTATAGGTAGACATAATACCTTTATTTTATTTGTATGTGGTCCTGAGGATTGAACCTGGTGCCTCATGCATGCTAGGCGAGGGCTCTACCTCTGAGCCACAACCCAGCCCTCAGCTCCTGTTATCCTAACCCACAGCTGCTTTCCTCCAAATCTTCAGCAAATACTTCAGTTTTCCACTCCTTATATTAGAAATCTGAGCCTTATAATTCTTACAACTTTTTAAAAAGATATCTGTAATAATCTTCAATAGATCAAATTATCAGATGGGCCCTACTAAATTATAAGCTGCATGCAGCAAGCTACTGTGTCTCCATATGTTATTCTCTGCCATCCTGAGCCCAAGGATGACCTGGTGCTACATAAACATTTGTAAAATGAGGCCCTTGGGAAAAAAAAAAAAAACTCAGGGATAAGAAAATAGTCAAAGTAGATTTACTACAGTAACAAACCAAAAATTTCACTGAAAGAAAAGGTTCAGGTACCCAAAACCACGAAATATTTCCAGTTGTGTTCAAAGAAGCAAGTTTAAACAGAAGAACATTTCATTTAATTTCCCTCAAAGTGTCTGCAGTTTGTTGGGAAAGTTATTCATCTTCATTAACTTTGTAAGAATAAGAGAGAATATGGAATGGGCCAGGCAGAAGCTCTGGAACCCTTGTGAACATGACATCGGACAGAGACCCCTTCCCTAGGTGCTCACCCTAAAATACAAGACTTTCAGTCTTGCTCCAAGAGCTTGAACTCTAAACCCACAGGCTCAAGTCAAGAACTCACTCAAAAGCTGTCGACACCTGTATAAGATTTTTCCATAATAATACTTCATTCCCTCCACTTTGGCCAAACTGAGTCATCTAATCTCCAGGCTCACATCTAGTTCTAGCTCAGAGAGTGAGTGACCACTACCAGGACCCATCTCCAGAAGGTTCTTTCACCAGCCGGCTCTTGAGGCAGTGCAGCATGTCATGTGTCCCAGGCACCTCTGTTTTCATAGTCCAGTGAGAGCCAGCTGACGAGATAAGTGAGGATTTCATCAAGGTGCCAGGCAGGGCACAGAGGAACAGGTCCTGCCCTCCAAGCCTATTAACTGAAGTTCTCCTCTAAAGTAAACCAAAACAAGCCACTGTGTTGGCAGCCTCACTAAATTAAGAGAAGAAAGAGGAATCAGATCATAAGTTTAAATCCACATTCTACTTGTGATTCTGAAAAACAAGAACTTAAAAGGCTATTAGCTTTTAAAAAAAGAATTTGCAACATGAACACTATTATTTGAGATCTGGGAGGATCCCACAAAAGGAAATACACCTGTATTACTCCAGTATTATCAAAGATTCTGTTTATTCCTTGTAAAAAGTGCCAATGTGGTTAAGATTTTCACAAGTCAAATATTCCATATATCAAAGAAAATGTATTCAAGGAAAAATGGAACTAAATTATTAGGCGGAACTTCTGCTAGTCTCCTGTTTTTCAACTGTGGTTTTATGGTGGCATTTAAGTAACAGTGTGCTAAGTGTCTACTTCACGAGACAGCCAACTTCCCCAGATGCAGCTCCGCCTGAGGACAAGAACTCTGTTCCTCTCTGCAGGCTCCTGGGGCAATCTACTCCCCTTAATGGAAGCCATTTGAACCAAGTGTCAGACAATCCTCCATTTGCTCCCCAGAGGAGAAAGCCATGCTGTGACCATGTGAAATGTTACTGGCACTATAAACTGGAAAATGACACTAATTCCATTAAATTTGCAAATCCTGCAGCAAGACTGACAACTAAATAAATACTACTTGACCAAAAGCTTTCTTTATTTTGAACTCAAGGTCCTTTACTACAATTAACACAGTCATCAAAATTATTATACACACACACACACACACACACACACACGTGTGTGTGTGTGTGTGTGTGTGTGTGTGTGTGTGTATGTATGTATATATATATCCTCAAATCACAACTACTCTTAACCAGGCAAAATTAGCACAGGATTTTATACTTTTGCCTAAAGAAACAATACCTGGAAATTCTCAACATTCGGGATTTCTACAAATATTCCCTTCTCATTCAAATTGGCCTAACAGATAGAATAAAAAAAAAATGAGACCAGCCTGATATTTAAGATTTCAGTGTCAATTTAAGCTGAAAAGGACAGGATTTATAGATACAAATTCTTTTTTCTCTCCTACATGGCACTGTAAAGAATACTCTATGGGTACGGTAGAAAGAAGCCTGGACTAAAGACACAAAAGACTTAAGAGACTTCCTCTTTCTCTTTTGCTCCCTAGCCATGAGGTGAGTGATTTTATTTGCCACTATCACCATGACGTGTTGCCTTGCCACAGGGCCAATTGAGGTACTTGGATCCA
This sequence comes from Urocitellus parryii, assembly GCF_045843805.1. NCBI lineage: Eukaryota > Metazoa > Chordata > Mammalia > Rodentia > Sciuridae > Urocitellus > Urocitellus parryii. Next base: position 184,197,299 of record NC_135534.1, read on the forward strand.
CAAAACAGTGAGCCACAAAGAGAGACAATCTTCTCTCTTTACAAGTAGACTGTCTCTGGTATTTTGTCATAGTGATAGAAAACTAACACAAATGCAGCAAGTTAAAACAGTACAAACTCAGGAGTCAGCAAGACTTGAGTTTGAATCCCTAGCTCAGCCATTAGCCAGATACAGGAACCATGAACTTCTCTCTGTCAGGTGTATCATGTGGAAAATGGGACTAAAACAGACAACCTCAACATTTCCTCAAATGTGAAAGAGTCACACAAGACAGATTAAAGTGATACTCAGAGGGGTATCCAGTTCCTGGAACAGAGTAAGTACAGCACACAGAAGCTATTATCATGTGAGCACAGCCAACCTGCAGAGTGAAGGTGGACAGGCACAGTACTAAACACTGAATCACAAAATGGGAAAATATTGTTGCTTCGCACTTCTTTAGCTCAAAACTTGATTACATAAAGGAGATGGGTTTTGTTTAGTCTTTTCTTCAGCATCTCATTTTTTCTTGACAATTTCCCTTTTTAAGAAAGTGAGAGCAAGTTTCTGAGTTAATTAGTGCTTTTGGAAAGCAATATTTTATAGACAGACCTCAACAAAAGTAATTCAATTTCATTCTAATTATTTTTAAATTACCTTCTTTTTATGACAACAATTTTTAAATTGTAGGCTTAATGGAATGTTAATTTTTAAAATATATTGATGATTACAAAAATGTAAGCCAATTTAAATCACTTGTGCCACCTTGAATGCTACTTGTCCCGGGTGAATATTAAATGAGATAAAAAGATGATGTGCAGGAAGCCCCAGCTCACAGTGGGCTTTCATTAGCCGTGGTGTGGATAATGGGTCAAATTTCAGTAGGCAAATATATGACTTTAGGACACAGTGAAAACAAAGGCAAACAGGAAACATGGATGTGAGATTCTAGAACAACAAAGAGGGAGAAGTTCTCAAAGCAAAAGTCAGAGAAAAGATAAAAACTGTAGAGGGAGATTCATTTAACAGTTACTGAGCAATACAACATGTCAGTCACTCACCAGGTAGTTCCTTCTAATACACTTCTTATAATCTGGGACAAAGCTGTCAAAATAGATCCAAAGCTTGTTTTAAAGAGCCTTGAATGCCAAGCTAAAGAAGTCATTTACAGTGACAGATCCTTACCCATCTTGACATTTGTTCAGAGCCTAGTATTTTATATGGTACGTGGTGTTTAATAAATATTTGCTGAACAAATGAATTTCAGTTTAACAATACTGTTTGGATATTAGCACATTTAATTTCAAAATATGTAAATATTTTGTAGTTATTGTTGTGACTGTCAGTCGTGTAATTCCTCTTACATCCTTTTCCCAGCAGCGGAGATCAAACCACACCCCAGCTAAAGTAAACTGCCACCTCCATCCCAATGCCCTGTGTCTGAAAGTGAAGAAAGGTCTGCAGGTCATCTGAGCTCATCAGTTTGGGCCTTTGCTTTCTCTCTGCATTCCCAATAATGCTGCTTTCATCAGTATTGCCTTTATGTCAAATCTGGATCATCTAAATACCAGATCCAATCAATTTCAAAAATGCCACCTCCAGAGACTCGTTTCTTTAAGAAAACAAGCTTAGTTTGACTTGTGGAGAAAAAATAAAAATAAAAAATAAAAATAAATTATTCCAAACCTGGTCCCCAAAAGGAACTTTGCAAAACTAGAACATGCAAGGATTTGACACCCAAGCAACCTCTTTCTTAGCAACTCCTTTCCCTATCCCCTAACCCTGTCAAGAACCTTTTGTTCTTCCTACCAGTCCTAATATGATTTCTGAAGCAACAAATTCAGGAAATATTTTAGGAAGTAATGGGTCTTATCCACCTACTCATAATGAAGTTCTTCCAAGTTCTTTAGAAATATCCCTATAAAGTTAGCCCAATTCTCATCCAGCACAAGCACCCGTGCTATATTCTTGGAGGCTGAATGAGCCTTAGCAGTCTTTTAAATTTATCTCCTTTGACCTGGCTTAAGTATAAAAAGCAAAACCTATGCCCAAATTGGAGCTGTCCAAGATGGAAACATACTTTCTTTCGGAGGGGTTTTTCCAAATGGTCCATCAGAGGGAAAACAAGAGTCTTCATTCAACCAAGTTTGCTCTATTGAAATTTATTAAAACTGAACCAACTTTCTTCCTTTGCATTTCAGATAAGAACCTCATTCTGGGTCTTTGATCCAACTCTCTGTCCCCTCAATACGGATAAATAAGGCAAATTCAACAGCTTTCTCTCCTCCACCTTCCTCTTCCATTGTTTTCCTTTCTTTCATCCTCACTTCCTCAGAAATGCTCTGAAGCATTTCTGGGGTGCTTTTCCCCACCACTCCAAATCACAGGAGGCATTACAATAATGTTGAATATGTCCCTTAGAACACATCTCTGGGTGTCCAAATTCAAAAGACTGCCCCTTCTCCTATGTACAGGCCTGGAGTCAGAGGACCTAAAAGCTTGAAGGGCTTTTTAAAAGTCTTGAAGTTTCCTATCATAGGCCCACAATCTAAATCTCAGAAAAGCAAAATGACTTTCCCAGGGCCTCATGGTTTCTTAGTGATTTTGGAGTAGTTTCTGAATATACTGTAATTAAACATAGAATCTGGAGTATATGAGCCCAGGCATGTTTCTTCTTAAGAGATAATCCATAAATTTCAACACACCCTAAGGAAATTATCTAAGGAGCCCCTGTCCCCAAAAATGATAACCATTAGTAAGATTAAAACCTGATTCAATAATTATCATCTACTTTTTCCATGTGTGAAATATCAATGCAAGTAACATGCAATAAAACAGTCTGAGGTGGAAGTAAACTAAAAAATCAAGTTTTTTAAAAATCAGTATAAAATGAATAGCAATATTCCAAGCATCATATCATATGCTTAACACTGTATAAACGTGCACCCCGCCCCCTGCACACACACACACACAAAAAATATTTAACAGGTTAAACATGTATTATGAGGTAAAGAGAGACTGGCAACGTGCCTAATGCATATATTCACTGATAGCACCAGAATTCTAATATATGTTAATTTGAGTTTAATACCCATGCTCATTTTCATAATATCTTCGCTGTAGTTCAAGATGCCCTGAAACAATATGTCTATTTTCTTGTTTAGAAAGAACTAAATAAATATTCTAAAGATAGCCTCAAAAGAGTATTTTATAAATGGATCACTAACAGCAAATTCTACCTAGAAAATGGCATATAATAAATAGCAGTTATCATAAAACATCTTGATTTTAAGACTAACCAGATAAAATGCTTTGACTTCCAAATGCTTCTTGGAAGTTGTATTTGGCATAGAAAACATTGCACAGTTCAGCAGACACCAAAAACAGAAACAAAAACAAAAGTATAAAGGAATATATCTGATGCACACCAGGTTATTTTGTTTTTTAAAAAAAGTGCTTAAATCTCTGAATTACTTGGTGAGTTATCTCCTTCTTCTCCATAAAAATAAATCAATGTACAACTCAAAGTATTTAAATGTGGAATGTCACAGACTAGCACATTTGCTCAAATCACAGCTGCCTCCAAAAGGGAAATGAAACTGAGCAAAACAGAATTGTTTGTTCTACAAGAAGTAATCTTGCCTAAATAATTTAAATACGCACTAAACTTTATCATAAACCTAGCTTAAACTACAGTTATTTGTCCTATAATTTTTATTGCTAATGCTTTTCAGTGGTTATCCCATCAACTCAAAAAACTTTAAGAAAACAGGAAACAAGCATGAGGTTCCATTCCCTGTTGCATTTGTGCAAGTCACCACTTATTATTAAACCCCTTCCGTATAACTGGGAATGATTAAGGACAGGGGAGAGTGAGTCAAAGACCTTCTTTAGAGAAGCATGCGTGCAAAAGAAAGACAAATAAATGTTAACTATAATTTTAAAAAATACTAAATACAGGACATGAAGAGTACAGCAGGGCAAGAAGGGGATAACTAATTTTAACTCAGTGTTGGAAGGGAAGTGTGAACCCAGGTGAGGATGGTGATGTTCAAATCAGGTCTTAAAGTAGGTTTGCAAAAACCTCTCAGTGTTTTGAATCTAAGTTCCTCTTCAGAATGGAAGGACTTCTAACTGTAGTTTGTCTTGGGAACCAAATGTGATGCTCCTGCATGGTTAACAGTAAAAGTTCTTTGCTTTAATAGTTTATGGTCTTAATGGGATGCAGAGTAACTGAAGGCCCTGGTTTGAAAACACTTATATATGAGATTTGCATCCACTAGCTTCATGTATTTCTAAAATGTAGCTCTAATAACATCTGTGCTGGTAACTCAGAACACTATCTTCAAGTGAAAATACTCAAAAGGAAGATCCATATTTTTTTCCTTTTGCTAATACTTCATTTATCAAAACTTTTTTATATTTTAACAAAGTTTTTAACCCCAAGGTTGGTAAACTCAGGCAAGTGGCACTAGTTAGGAGATAACTTGGGACCATAACCAGGCTAGTTAACTCAGTTTCCCCATCTATAAAGATAATGATAGGACCCATCTCATGTGGTTCACATGAGCATGAACTGAGTTATCACATGTAAAACCCTTGAAAGGACATTCAGCTCACACCAAGTCAAGAGTAAATATAGCTGCTTTACTGAGAAGGGTTTTCAAAGAGTTTATTTCTAATTTGCTACACCAATTGAGAAGAAATGCAGTGTTCTGTTCTATTTCACTTTTATAAGGCGGACTCTGAAACTGTACTTACTTCCAGAGAATAAACCTAAGAAAAAGCTGATTTCTTTTCTAGACGATAATAGCAGTCACAGAAATAGCTTACTTCAAAAGGTTCACAGCCCATTTAGGGGGTAAGTGAAGTAAGAATCACACTGTATAATAACAAATTTTTTAAAAATTCACCAAAGCTAGGATTAATAGCTAAGCTAACATTTCTCTTCCCTTTTTATTTGTTCCTTACATTTGCAGCCAAATACTCCACCATTCCATTTTCTATACTGTTTATCACACAGAAAAACACTTTTGGGATCACAGATTACTCACAAATAATTGGCTGAAGCAATCATATCATTTTTATTTTAAACCAAGTTTAAAAAATTAGAGTTGAGTAAATGTCACTATGGGTCAGGCAGTGTCACAATCCCTCTGCAACCAAGATCTCAACAAGCTGAAGAGAATTTGGCTGGCCCACTCAAGGCAGCCAAGGAAATATATAATAAAGGTTGTAGATTCTGATAAGGACTATAGCAGATGGATATACAAAGAGAGCACACTGGGCATCTTTCAAAGTTCCCTTCTCATAGAAGCTGAAATTGGTCTACTTAATGTAGGAGTTAAGAACTCTAGAACTGAGTTCAAATATAAGCTTTGCCACCAGCAAGCTGTATGGCCAGCGACAATTTAGCCTCTGAGCTTCTTAATCTGCAAAATTAAGATAATGAGTTTGTTGTAAAGATTAAATTAGTATTTGAGAAGCATTAAGAGCAGTACTTGACACGGTGCTATATAAAGTGTCTACTACATAAACACTGCAATAACTTGGGCATTCATGCTAGTTTCACTTGCAGATGTGAAGATGATTTCAGTTTTTAGTGTAGGCCCTCTCTCAGCACAGTTATATAAAATAAGCATTCAGAATGATCTTTTAAAAGTTGATGCTGGCCAGGAGAGGTGGTGCACGCCTGTAATTCCAGTGACTTGGGAGGCTGAGACAGGAGAATCACAGGTTCGAAGCCAGCCTCAGCAACAGTGAGGTGCTAAGTAACTCAGTGAGACCCTGTCTCTAAATAAAATACAAAATAGGGCTGGGGATGTGACTCAGTGGTTGAGTGTCCCTGAGTTCAAGCACTAGTACTCCTGCCCCCCAAAAAATTTGATGCCGGAGTAATTACCATATGGGACATTATAATTTTGTTCTTTAATATTAGACTTAGAGTGCTTTAGAAATAAAAACAACATGCATTTTGGTATTTTCTAGATAACCAAAAGTTCATGATTATAAAGAGTTCGAGACCAGTGTCCATTTAACTATTTTAATAGCTAAAATTTGAAATAGCAAAGATCTAACAATTTGCCTCTACAAATATAGTAAGCACATGCATCCTGGCTTATGAAGAAGAAGATACCCTCCCCTCAAATAGTTTAAATGTAAAAATATCCAACCCCTCTCCTATAAGGTAGGTACTACAAAGGATAATAAAAAGCTTGAGTTGCTGAGTTTCATTCATTTTTAATAATGTTTGGATTGGAACTTTTCCTGAGCAGAGGTTGGAAACAATCAAGCCCTAAGTATTCTTTTCCAATTCCAGACTAATGCATTGTCTCACATGAACTGTAAATACCCTCTAAGCAAAATGTGCCCAAGGTCCATTATAAGCCTACATTTAGATGCCAATCAAAATACTTGTAAGAATTGAGATTTCAAATGCTCATCTATAGGCAAGATATATATATATATATATATATATATATATATATATCTTGGGTCATAGTCAGATATGTCATTTTGGGAAAATGCTGTTTTGCAAAGGGACTCTTTAATTACTTTGACTATAGTAGCAATTCTTGTCCCATAAAGGGACTGTGGTCATCATGAAGACCAGAGACCCTCTTCCCTAGTTCCTCTGATTCTACTGCTTGTTTTCAAATAAATACTGATTCACTCTGTGAAACCAGGGTTTTCCAAAAATTCCTCATAGTAATTATTTTAATGGGTTATGGGAACATTTGGGAAACAGTCTAAAAAATGGAAATTTCGTACTTAAAAATTACTTTAGTAACTGAAGATGTTCTATTAAGGAATATTCTCCAAATAGTTCTTTAATGTGGGAAGAGTTTCTTAAAAGAATGCTACAAACAATAGAAAGCCTCCATTATTTTTGTGGTAAGTTTGAGAAAAGCAGGCTGAAACAAAAGGCGAGATGAGAAACTAAGTACTTTTTTTTAGTAGGCATTTAAATTTTGTCTGAAGAGAAAATCAGAACTTGGTTGTAAAAGAGTCAAACTCTGCTCTTGGGGAGAAAACTTTCAGATGTTTGTAGGAGATGAGGACTGAGCCAAAATAGTGATATGGTGATTCCCATCACCAAAGAAATTTTTTAAAAAATACCAAAGCTGTCCTCTACTATATGAATACATATACCATCCACTTCTTATGTGCAGTATTATTGAAAAATCTGAGGATTTAAAAGCTGGTGATATCCACAGAAATAGAGGAAGGCCAATTACATCTAATGCCAGATATTTGTTTCTTTCTTCTTTAACTTTAATCTTATTTCTTTCCTTCTTTCTGATAAGTGCTGATAAAAACAGGCATCTACACACAACCCCGATCCAGGCAACTCTCCAAAAACCTCTGGTTTAGCAATGGCCTGGGATTCGAGAAATAGGCGAACACACACACACACACACACACACACACACACACACACTCTCTCTCTCTCTCTCTCTCTCTCTCTCTCTCTCTCTCTCTCTCTCTCTCTCTCTCTCAGATGGGCTTTCTTTCTCCTGAGCCTCTGGGTTCCTCCAGTCTGCAACCACCGGTCTTCACCAGATTCACAGTCTGAAATCCGGAGTGAAGCCCACCACTGTGGAGTCCGCCCTCCTGCAGCCACGGGCCAATACCTGGACCACCCGGCCAGGAGGCGCTGCGGGCCATTCTCCAGGGGCCACTGGCAGCCGGCGCCCAGCCCCCATCTCCTCGCGCAGAGCCCAGCCCAGCCGCCAGCTCCAAGTTCTGCGCCGCCCGCCGGGGTTACTCGCGGTCATTTCGCTGCACCACCTCGCCCCAGCTTCGCCACCCGCGCCCGTCCTCAAGCTGTCCCAAGGGACGAGCAGCAAAGGGCAGAAGATGGAGCAGAAGGTGAAGCAGAATGGGTTCCCCGGCTCTGGTTTCCGCAGGCTCTTCTAAGTCTTGAAAGGAACAAAACTCATTCCCCCACCCCCACCCTCTGTGCCAGGGACAACAGCTCCGCGAGCGCACGGAAAGTGCAGGCAGGACCCCCAGGTCTAACAAAGCCCCCGGGCCTCAAGCGAGCCATATCACATCCGACTCCGTTTGGGACACAACTACTCCAGTTCTGTGGATACAACGACGAGCCTCTCCAGTCCTGGGGCGCGCTGAGCTGATCCAGAGCTCAGAGCTCAACACCGACCGTTTCTTAAGGAAGGAGTGAGGACTCTGGCATTTGTCCCCGTGGGCGCCGGCTCACTCGCAGCTAGAGGGGTTTCCAGCCGGCCCCAGCGCTTCCAAACAAAGGGAAGCGCTTTGCGTCCGATCTGCCATTCTCCCCACCTCAGTAGCAGCGCCCCCAGCATACCCAGGAAACCCCGACCTCACTGCGCCCAAGATACTGCTTCTGGTTCTCCATGCCCAGAGATGCTCTCAGGACACCCAGACAGGGCGAGCCCCGAGGGTAGCAGCAGTGCGGCGACCCGAGGTCTGCACAGCAGGCATCCTCTCCCCCTTTACGCCGCTCCTACCCCATTTGTATTGCAAGAAGTGGGAATGTGGGGGCCGGGAACAGAGTCCCCGAAACCGGGTACTTCCCAAAGCCTCTTCCGCCCCAAAGCAAAACAATAATGTCCGAGTCTCTAGAAAGCCTCTTACCTGTTTTCCACTTTTGTGTTTGCGTCTCTTTCCCCCACCCCTTGACCAACCGTTCCGGTGAAGGGCAGAGAAAGAAGTGTGGGAAAACGGGGAGCAAAGCGCCCCTGGAAATGGGCTTCGGCTGCGCTGTCCTGTGGAGCCCCCTGTCCTGCCCACGCGCGTAGGGGAAGAGAGGTGTGGGCTCGGCTCGGCCGGTCCCGGCCCCACTCACTCTCCCTCGGAATTACTGGGTTTTGCCGCGACTAGTTCCTTTTATAGATTCGGCTGCGCCGAGCGCAGGGGTTACTATCGGTCAAAGCCTGTTCTCTCCCTCCTCCCCCGCCCCCTTCCCGGCCTCTGTTTATGTAGTTCAGTCACTCAGCAAGAAAGCACGTGGAGCTGCGGCCCGCCCCTTAAACCGGCGACGCAGACCCGGCCGGCAGCGCTAGGCTGGGGTGGAGAGTGCTCCAGACCCAAAGGGTCCGCGGTCGGTGTTGCGCACCCACTGCCCCGGCCCTGACCTGCCAGCCTCAGACGAGCGGGAAACTGGGCTTCAGCTGCGACCAACTGGGCTTCAGCTGCGACCAAGACTCGAGTCTGTGTTCTGGGCAGCCAAAGGCGCTGGTGGAATTGCTTCCTCTAAACTGAATCTATCTCATCCCCCCCCCCCCTTTGTTAGTTTACTCAACCGTGGGATTGAGGGAGAGAACTGGAGGTCAGCATCCCTCTAGGCGGCAACCCTTTAGTCTCTCTTCCTTTCAAAGACCCAGAATGTGGGCAAATGTGGACAGTCTCTAAATAAACTTTTTTTTTTTAACCCCAAACCTTGACTCTGGTTTTCAGTAGGAGACCTACTACTGCCTTTGAGATTCTCTGCTTGAGTCCCCCAGGTTCCTCCAGTACCAATAAAGAGATCTTGCTTCTTGTCTTTCTAAATAGGGAGGAGGGACACGGGGATGGGTGGGGGCAGAGGAACAGTGTAAAAAGGGCCAGACCCCTTTTTACCTTCATTACATTGGTTAAGGTCCCTGTGGTAAATACCCAGGGCTTGTGTTTTAGCTTGTTTGTTTTATTTATTTATTTTTTGAGAGAGAGAGAGAGAAAGAGAGAGAGAGAAAATTTTTTTTTAATATTTATTTTTTATTTTTTGGCGGACACAACATCTTTGTTTGTATGTGGTGCTGAGGGTCCAACCCGGCCGCTCGCATGCCAGGCAAGCACACTACGGCTTGAGCCACATTCCCAGTCCCTAGCTTTTTTAGATTTACAAAGTTCAGCTAGAGAATCACCATCTCTAATCATGTAAAATTATATAACCACTCCAATGTTCCAGCCTCTTCCTTGGCTTTGGCTTTGGGAGTCAGGTACAAGATTGCCCCAAACATATGAGGGGCAGAGGCAAGAGTATGAAGGGAGGTCTACATGCTATATGTTTAAATATTGAGGTCTTAATGTCTCCTACCATGAAAAAGATAACTTTGCAGAAGCCTTGAAAGCAAGATCACATTTAGACCCCCTCACCGCTTGATGTGCTTTTGGACACTAATATAGTGGAATGGGAAAGCTGTTCCCTGTCCCCTTCTCTTTACACCCTGAGTTTCATCATATTCCAGAACTTTACTGCTTGCAGGTGCACCCCCAACTGCACACACACACCCTGCACAATTAACAGGCACTTCTGAGGCACAGCAAATATGAGTGGTTTTGTCAACATTCAGGATAGACCCATAGAAAAAGCCCAAGCAGTCCCCGGAAGTGCACTGGGGAGCCTGAGGGCAAGAATTCTTGGGTCCCAGATACTATAACTCAGGGTAGCTAGGTCCATTTATTCTGTAGGCTGCTTGCCCTTAAGCTGGAATGGAATTTAAGGAAGGCCAAAAGCAACCCTTCTAAAGTTGGGGCGCAGGAAAGGGACACCTTATACCTCAATCAAAGGACAATCTGGTGAAGAGAGTGGATGCTAGCATCAAACTGGAAAAAAAAAAAAAACCTACATAAACCACAATTTAAGTAATCTTTCTACCTATGCTCTTATTGTCTCAGGAGTTTTCTGAAAATGAGTTTTGTTGAAAACTTTGAGCTCCTTAGAGGAAAGCACTATAAACAGAGAAGGACACATTAGCTATTAATGTCATTTTCAGTTGCCACCTATGGCCTATAAAGTTTTTCTCCTGTCAGAGTTTTACAACACCAGTACTAGCAAAGAGTGAAAATGAATCTCTCTGATTCTCTGTATATAAAGGACAACTCCTACAGGAGGGGCTACCACCCCTAGCATGATTTTAGGGAGTGATTAGATCTTCCTGAGTCTCTGTCTCCTTCTACCCTCCCCTACACATTACAGTTTAAAATCCCACCACAAAAATCATTCATTTTGGAATTTTAAAGGATAAAATATGGTTCCTAAGAACCATATTTAAAAGTTATGGTTCCTAAGAACATTCCTTTAGATTGCTCTAATGGGGAATGGGTGGCAATAAGTTCTATAGGAATAAGATAAAGATAGGATGCCAGAGAAAGGAATGGAGCCCAAGAAAAAAGTGAAACCCCAGAGTGAGGACAACCATTGATTATAAATATGTAAGTCTATGGCCCATAGCCAAACTGATTGCATTTAACTAAGACCACCTGTGGTACAAAACATCTGCTCATCCCCACAATGCACACATCAACACCCTGCAGTGTTTGAAACATGTTTATTTCTCTTATTGATGTCTACTGTCAAAAGAGCCCAAACCCCTAAAGAGGCTCAGTGTGCGTTTCTGCCAAGTTACACAGGACATAAGTGGCAAACTCTCCAAGTGTGACAGCTTCATATGATAAAAAATACTGAATTTCAAAAGTTAGAATCCAAGAGAATTTACTGTCATTACGGTATGTTTAATGTAGAAATTACAGAGAAAAATATCTCAAGTTCAGAAAGACTGCTTGATTGGTAAGGCTGATGACCTCTTTTAAGTCCACCCCAAGGGCTATTTGATCTCTCCGGTATTTGACACTATTGACCACACCTTCCTTCCTGAAAACTAGTTCTTCTCTTGAATCTGGTTCTCTTCTGACTCTGCCTCGTTAGCCAAGTTTTCTCTTCCTGTTTGTTTGTTTTAATGTGTCCTCTAATATTGATTTTCCTCTTTTTATTTCTACATGTTCCCCAAGCACCACACTGGCTTTGTTTAAGCCCTGTATGGCCAGCGCTCATCTTGCCCAGCTCCCTAACACACTGGAGAACACACAGCAGGACCAGTGGTGTGCTGGAGCCTGCTCACACCAGCTCTGGGCTGCATGGCTTGTTTTCCCAGCTCCTAAGTGACCTCCCTGGGGCCACCTTAACATCACCAACAGTGTGAGTATTCACACCATTAGAAATTATACATCAAAGAATTCTTTCTTTCCTTTTATTTTGGTTTGGTTTTATTTTTCTAAAGACACTTGTTAACACCAGCACATAATTTATCAAGACATTGTACAAGTAACCCCCCTACACACACACACACACACACACACACTCACACACACACGAAGGAAAACCCCAAGTTTCTCATCTTCCCTTTAAAACTCCCTCATTCATTTGCCTTTTACAAAACTTCTTCCAATGACATCATCATCCAGATATTGACTATGGGAAATGATAGTCGTTCTTGCTTAACTTTTTTCCTCTTTGTCTCAATCTTCTCATTTGAAAAAACACAGAGGTCAGGTCAATTGTACCTCCCAAAATCTTTTAAAACTGTCCCTTCCTGTATTACAGTCCCCTCCAAACTCCTTTCCTGTGTCCAGTTTTTCCCCTTCCTATTTATCTTCCTAACTGTAGTGGAGTAATTTTTACTCAGGGAGGGTGGGATGGGAAGCTAAGCAAGTCAACACAAAAGCAAAAACAATCTAATCCTATCTTTCCCCACTCAAAACTTCCTATGTTGTCCTTTGCTTACAAAGAAAAAACACAAAGTTCCTTAAGACGACCTTTGAAAACATGACATTTGAAAGCCTCTGAAGCCTAATTGTGTGTACATCCTTCCCTATTTCACCCTTACCCACCCCATCCCACAAATTTACCATCTACTTTCCTGTGGCTTAGAAACTCCTCCCCCTATCACCTCTGTCCTGTTATGTCACTCTAAAGCATGAGATAAGAGGGACAGAAATTATAAGGCCTACAGAATCCATTTCTTTCATTAAATGAGAAGTTGTGGGACAAAGGGTGGGATCTATAAAGTGTCCAAATGAATAGACAAATATTGCCCCATGCACAGTCAGATCTATTAGCAAGCACAGCAGTAGATTCACAGTGGGTAGTCAGTAGCCTTACTTATTTGGACTCAGGATTAAAAGAAATGAAGCATTTACTTATTATAGAAGTGAAGTATCTATTTCTTTCCTTATTCAGAGTATTTTTCTGGCACTTAAGAATCCATATTCCTGGCTATGATTTCTGGGATGAGAGACAGTTTTATTTCTTAGCCAAAAGCTTTCCTTCCCTTTGACATATTAATAAGAGAATAAATCATTTAAGAAAACAAAGAAATCCTAAAAAATGTTTCAGATTCCCTTGCCTATTATGCCCCTGGAGAGACAAGCCTCTTTTTCTCCCTGGACATTTGGGGACAATTCCTCCAGTAATGCATGGCATTCCCTTTGTTGTTCTTAATTGTCCTGTTTTGTTTTGACCTATCCTGTGGACCCTTCATCATGTCTCAAAAATTGTCTGAACAAAACAAATATTCATGCCTCCTCAAAGGGCAAATGACCCAAAGGTTCTTCCACCCCTGAAATGAGCCGATTATCAAATAACTTACAACTTCTTAAGCTACATGGCATTTTATTTTTCTCCAACCTTTCCAATAAACATGATCATCAAGACGAGGGGAAGGGTAGGAATGTCCACATGTGCTGTGACCACACCACACTGGAGAGGCAGGCTTTGATTTTCCTTCCTTGTGGCCCTTCTCTGGTGACTGATGTTGCCCAGTAAATTCTAAGCCATTTCTTAGAATTCTGGCTACTTATCCTGGTATGTTAGTGGGTAATAGGCTCCCAGTTTAGCCCACCCTAAAGCGGGTTCCTACTTAATCAGCTCTTGATCAATTCCTTCATCTTCCAGAGAGCCCCAGGAAGTCCCCACAGCTGCCTCTTTACCACTGGGATTGGGCAGCCTTGGATACACTTCCTAAATGGGAAAAGAAACCTAATGGGCAGGACAGGGGGGCAGAGTGCAAAGTGGCCTAATACTCTGACAGTTTAACAACATGCATCAAGAATCTTTGATCCACTAACGTCACTTGGAGAGAAATGATCAAAAATATGATTAAAGACTTATGTTCAAGAATACTTTTCACTAAATTGTTTATGAGGGATCATTATGAAAATATGTAATTATCTAACTGTGGAAATTCTAGAATAAGTGCTGGTAAACTCATATGATAGAATATTATTGTCATGGTTTGGGTATGAGGTAGCACTCCCCCCTCCAACTCCTATGCTAAGGCAGGAATATTTGGAACTAAAATGATTAGATTATGAGAGATGTAACCTAACCAGTTCATCCTAGTTTGAATGGACTAACTTGGTGGTAATGGTAGGCAGGTGGAGCATGGTTGGAGAGGTGGGTCACTGGGGGCCTTCCCTGGAAGAGTTCAGCTTTCTTGCAGCCTCTTTTCCTCTCTCTCTCTCTCTTCTTCTCTCTCTCTCTCTCTCCTTGCTGGCCACCATGAATGGAACAGCTTCCCTCCACCATGTCCTTCTGCCATGATGTTCTGTCTCTTCTTAGGCTCTGAGCAATAGTCAGCCAACCATAGACTAAACCTCTGAAATCATGAGTTCAAAATAATGTTTTCTTCCTCTAAGTTGTTCTTATCAGATATTTTAGTCTCAGTAACCAAAACTGACTAACACAATGATATAGCCATGAAAACTAAAATATTTTCAAAGAGTTGTGGTACAGAAAACTACTCATGGTAAATGTTAATTGAAAAAAAAATAAGAAACCAAAGCTATAGTTATGTGTATATGTGATTTATATTTAGTAAAAATAATTTTAATATACCTGTAGTCATTTCATTGTATAGAAAAGACTAGGAAGAATCCCACCTAAATGCTAATAGCAATTTTCTGTGGGTGGTGGAATTATGAGTAATTTTTTGCACATCTATAGTTTTAAAAATTTCTAGGATAAACGTATGCTATTTTTAACTATAAAAATGCATAAAAAACAGTTTGTAGATATGCAGTGGGAGGAGAAACTTTAGAAAGCAAACCATAAAATGAAAACAGCACATTAAACATTTCAAAAATAAGAGTTCACAGTAACAGAACAGAAGAGAATTTGGAGAAATAAATTGTTAAGGCAGCTAGAACTCTTTGGCAGGTGGATTTCTGAACTATAAAAGACAACAAAGAGAGATTTCAAACCAATCCTAAGAGCTCACTACTGAGTGAAAAGTCCTATATATTTCAACCTTCTTACTTATGTGCTCTTCTGATTTATCCCTCATATCTGTAAAACATGTATGTTTCTTTGCATCTCTGTGCTTCTGTTTAGTCATTGGTCAAATGGAAACAATAGTAGAAGCTACCTTATGGGGTTTGCATGGGTACTAGATGAGTTAGTACATATGAAGTGCTTGGTACTGGGCTTGCCATGTGGTAAATGCACATGTTAAATAGGAACTGTTGCTATTATTGCCATTTGTCATCATTAACATCATTATCTCAAATAATATAATATGATTTATTCAGAATCCAATAATAACTTGTTAAATGTGACTCCTTTTCAAAACATCAATCTATGGATCTTTTTTTTTTTTTTTTTTTTTTTTTTGTACTGGAGTTTGAACTCAGGAGCACTCAACCACTGAGCCACCTCACGGTTGCTGAGGCTGGCTTTGAACTTGTGATCCTCCTATCTCAGCCTCCCAAGCTGCTGGGATTACAGGTATGTAATAACAGGTATGTAATCCCACCTTGCCTGGCTGGATTTTTAAATTGATGTTCTCAATTAAATTAATCAGTGTGAAATGACTCATCAGCCTAAATATCAAATATGTTCATATCTCTTTTAAAATTGTGTTTAATCATGCAAATACTTCCCATATATTAGGAGAAAGTTCATAATCTCTTTTTTGAGATATCCTTTCCTCCCCACAACCCTGAATTGCCTAAAATTTCTGGAGTTCTACACATCTAGAGCAGTCAATCTGTTCACCATCAAGCTGCATATTTTTAGTGACCAATGACATAGTCACAAACACATAGCAGTTTAGAGAAAGACTGGATCACAAAGTCCCACCTGCTTTATCCACTGCTGAAACCATGGCCGTGCTGGTCAGAACAGCCTCACCATTACGTGCCCTCAGTCTCCCAAAGTTAATATACTTTAGCTTCTATGAGAAGTTGCACACTAGGGGCCCTCTGTCCACATCCGGCTCTTTGACATGTGGTTTGGGCTGAAGAATGTGTTGATATTTTATTTGAAGTAGTCAACAAGACTAGAAATGTCACACAAAAATCTTTAGAGGTGGAAAATTTGACCACACATGCTTATTCCCAGGTAGCAACAAATGACTGACACTCTTTAAAAGGTGCATGCTCCTTCCACTCTGCCAAAGACCTCTCTAATCCCTGTTTTTCTTCAACATTTTACCTGATTCATTTGCACTACATGCCGGATCTCTGTAGTCTTCTAGACTGGTAGCCCTTTGGCCTAAAAGCTCTTGAAGGGCTGTGACAGGGGTAGAGGAGACAGTTTGGTACGCAGTAGTACCTCCTGCACTCCAACAATTTATTGGAGAAGTGTCTCAGCTTATGAGTATAGTAGGCAGTGAATTAACCTTAACCTTGGTGAAGTGAAACCTAGCTGAGAATCCTTTTATAAATATAGCCAGATTTTTGTGTCTACATTAGTAATAAGAATCCCATCTTTCCTTGAAGATCTTACAGAAATCTGAGTTTCTACTTTTGCCACTTTGAGCTTGACTTTTGTAGGCACACATTTATGAACACTACTTGAGTCAAAAAGCAATAAAAGGCTTTACTACCTCTAACAAAAGCAACAGCACTGCCTCAAAAATCTCACCCCTCTCCAGAATCAAAGGCCTAGTAAAATCAGCAGGGGAGAGTCAAGGAGGTCAGAGGCTGGCCTCTCCTTTGGTGAGTAAAAATGAGACCAAAGCATACATCAAACCCATAAGAGTCCAAAGTTTGATACAAGCCACTTTGTTTATTGAACTGAACCCTGAAGATAAACAAAAGAAAGCAAGATGAAAAACAGCACTCCACTGGGGGTGCACCATAAGGCAACTCGGAAAGGCCATAGATCAGAAAAACATGTGGGCTGCTGGGGAGACAAAAGCATTCCCAAATGAGCCTTCAGCATGTGGCAAGAGAATTTTCAGTGGCCTGAGATTCAACAAGATAACAGCAATTATATCTTCTGTGAGTGATTTGTTAGTCACCTTACATGTCTAAGAAATGACCAAAGTATCATTTAAAATGCAATACAATGAAAACTAAATTTGCAGTTTTGCATTCTTCATTTTCTTAAACCAGGCTAAGGCAAACAGAAATGTGAGACTGAGATTTCAAGGAAACTGTAGAGTCATAGTAATTTGATTCTAAAAACAAATGCTGGACAAGAAGTTATATTTAAATCAACCATCAATCCATCAGGACACAATTTCTAAATTTAGTCATAGATAATCTTTCCATTTCACTGTCCCCATCATCCTATACATAAAATGATATGTCTTACTAAATAAAGTCTATTATTTGATTTTTAAGCTCATAAATATTTGGAGGTTATTTTCTTCAGCCCAAGAATTTGCATTTTAAACATCAAAAACAACTTCTCAAAAGTGTAGAAGAGTGTTTATAATATACACATATTGAGAGTGAAAAGTTAAACAGGTAAAATAGTATTTTGGGCTCAGCAGTCTCCTAAAAATGCAGCTAACTGCTTTCTTTTGTGGTATATAGTTCAGCAGGACACTTTGGGTTGTGGTACATAATCTTTGAATAAGCCTGTGTTGATGGTGAAATTTTAACATGGTCTCAAACTCAAACCTTCAAACCTTGCATGGATTTTAGTAAAAAATGAAAATAAATTTTAAGAACACATAAGTAATATACTTGCTCATAATCAAGTGTTCAGACTACAACAAAAATATAGAAATAAAATGATTGCTAAAAAGGCAGAAGGAAGAAAACAAGAATAATTATAGGACCCTAGCCAAGGAGATGACTTCTGTTAATGTGTGATTAATAGCCTTTCAAAATTATTTTCTACAGCCAGGCACGGTGGTGCACACCTGTAATCCCAGCAGTTAGGGAGGCTGAGACAGAAGAGCCAGCCTCAGCAACAGCAAGGCACTAAGCAACTCGGTGAGACCCTGTCTCTAACTAAAATACAAAATAGGCTGGGGATGTGGCTCAATGGTCGAGTGCCCCTGAGTTCAATCCCCAGTACCAAAAAAAAAAAAAAAAAAAAAAAAAGCACTGTGCTAAATATATATATATATAATTTTTTTCTACAAATAAATATATTTGGATATGTATATTTTGGGTATTATGGTACTTACATTGTTGGTGAACTATTCTCACTACATAATATATCTTGGACATGATTTCATGCAAACTGTAGATTCTATCAGTTTAAAAGGATGCATAATATTCACCTGAACCTATCATAAAATGAAAGCAAATCCCTACTGATAGACATTTCATTTTTCTCTCTTTTTTTTAATAGTCATTAGAAAATACAGCCGGAATCACCTTTGTCTCTCCACATGTCCAAGATCCCTTAGAATATTTTTTCAAGTTAGGAATAGCAGAATAAACAACTGGACATTTTGATACATATAGCTAAATTGTCCTCCATAATAACTGGTATCAATCTGTACTCTCATGAACATGAGAAAGCCTAGTTTTGTTTGAATTATCATAAAATAAAATTTTCCTTTTGATGTACTATTCTATAAATCTTAACACATGCATAGATTTATGTTACCACCATCATAATCAGTTTTCTCTATCAAAACAACAACAACAACAACAACAAACTTCCCTTGTGCTCTATTCCTTTATGATCATATCCCCACACACACCTTAACCCTTGGCAAGCACTGATCTATTCTCCATCCCCATAATTTTGTCTCTTCAAGAATGTCATATAAATGGAATGAAATGTATGAAAAGCTTGAGACTGACTTCTTTCACTTAGCAGAATGCTTTTGAATTTATCCACATTGTTATAAACATCAATATTTCTAATTTTTTAAAATTCATTATAGGGATACACCAATTTATTTCTCCATTCACCCATTGAAAGACTTTTTTCCCAAAAAAATAGAACTACTATTAACACAAGTTTTTTGTGCATGAATATAAATTTTCATTTTTCTAGTGTAGATACTGAGGAGGGTGATAACTGGGTCATATGGTAAGTGTATGTTGAACTTTACAAGAAATAACCAAACTGTTTTCCAAGTGGTTGTACCATTCTGTATTCTCACCAGCTATGAGAGAGCTCCAACCCCTACACATCCTTCTCATAACTTAATATTTTCAATATCTTTTAGTTCGGACACTGTAATAGACATGTAGGTATGAGTATGCCTAGTTTTTCATCCCTTTATTAATATTCTTCTCAGTCTTTAAGTTATGCCCAATTTATTAATATAAATTTTGATTTATATTTTCTTTGACCATCTTTTCATGTGTACAGACTTCTTAAATCCAGTGCTTAACTTTTTCTTATTTATTTGTTAAAGCTCTGGTTAAACCAAACATTTCTCTCTTGATTGTTACATATGTTGCAAACATTTTTTTCCCAGATTGCCATTTTTCATTCATCTCTACATATTTTCCTTTAGAGTTTCTGGCTTTGATGTTTCAGGACTCTATCTCCATTTTAAGTTTATAGAAATATTGAACCACATTTCCTTGAGCACTTGCATAAGTAATTAAACATCTGACTTTATCTCCAGTTTCTTTCACCCCCATCCAGTGCCCAGAGACTCAGAAATGGGCTAAGGGTCAGGGCACACAGCTGCATCATTGTCTGAAGAAAAAAAAAAAAAAAGAATTCAAACCATGTTTCCTATCAGCAGGGATCATTCTATGCACCTCCTCAAAATTATATGTAAAATGGTCTGCAGAGATGGGAAGGGAAAGCCAAGCCAAGCTATAGTCCAAGTAGGGAAATTATTCTGATGCTTTGTGGGGAGTGTAAAGGTGGGGTAGGTCCAGACTGGTGAGAATTCTCTCTCTTTTCCTCAAAGAGAAAGACAATGGCCTCTCCAAAAAGCAAGAGCTAATTACTAAAGATCCTGATTTAGAAGCTATGCACCCCCAAACAATAGTTTTAGTGAGTAAATGACTGAGCTAAGCAGAGGCCACCCCTCAAAAGAGATCTTCATGATGCATGTAGAAGCAGGGTCTCCTTCCATGTTGAAGAGAACCAGGGAAACAAACTACAGAAGAGAAGAGAAAATGTTCATATGCAGGAGGATAAATGGCACCAGGAGAAAGAACACAGGAGGAAAACACCCTGAGAAAAGCATCTGCAAGAATGTGCAACAAAGCAAATGACTGGCCCTGTGAGGGACAAGGAGAAAAGAAAACAGTAGCTGAGAACCCACCCCACCTGGGCAGGTATCCTTGACTGGGTCAGCAACGGTTTAGGGAGACATGAAAGCTATGCCCATAGCAAAGTCAAAAGTTCTAATGAGTTGTTGATTGTAACTCTTTAGTAAAATCAACTAATGGGTTGTCTATATATTATAAATAAATTATTCTCAAATGTGTCCCTTTTTTCAAGGGCCTGTTTAAGAACCCCAAATGCTCATTAATTCTGTTAAAAATTCCAACTTCTGTCATACCCAGAAAAGGAATGCAAACATATCCTCTTTCAGCAATACCTGCTCACCTGCTGACCTGGAAAAGGAGGATTCCATGATTGGGCCTGAAAATAAGTGTGTTACCTGTGCATACATTTTATCTTCAGCATCATTATCTTCAGAGTGATTCCTTACTTCATAGTTTAGTGTCTTCATGGTCAAATAGTGAAATATTTACAAACTGTCAGCGATCTATGCAAACAGGAAAAAATAAATGAAAAGTTTGAGAAAATTGTCAGGATCAATAGAATCAAAAACAAAGTTCTTTGCATAATTTTGAAGAAAGAATTTCTGAATGTCCACAATTATCTAGTGATGGTAACAACTGCTTTAGGCATTCTTTTTTTCTAGTAAACATTTATGTGGCACCAGCTATGACCTGTATACATTGTGCTATACCCAACCCATATTTTAAAGGAGTTCACAGCTTAGAAGAGAGAGAAAAAGAACAAGAAATCAATATTCTACAACACAATCTATGATTAAAATGTAAGCCAGATGTTGAGGAAGCACAAATGAGTAAGAGCCCAGTCTGAAAGGTCTGAGAAAATTTCAAAAAGGAGCTGACAACTGAGCAGAGTCTAGAAGGCTGAGGATTTCCCTACAGTTAGTAGAGCTTTCCAGGAAGGATGTGTGAAATATAAAAGCACAAGCAACCGAGTAAAACAAGGTGAGTGTGAACAAAGCTGCTTACTACAGCTGGTGCTCAGGAAAGCCACTCAGTGGGAAGTGGAGACTAGCAACGTTGTCCAAGGCCAAGTCAGGAAGGTCCAAGGAGCCAGGCTGGTGGCTTGGATTCCCTTGGATTCAGGCTAAGATAGAAGTGGACCTCTTCACTTCTATCTTAGCCTGAAATATCCTAGTAATTAAAGAGGCCCCTATCCTCATTGTTATGTGAATGGAAGCATCCTTCTTCTTAAGGCCATAGAGGGATGGTTCAATGTGAGCCCTGAAACCAAATCGTCACCCAGCTTTGACCCTTGAGTAGCTGAATACCCTGAACAAATTATTTGCCATCTCCGTGTCTTGGACAAATTATTTTCCATCTCCGTGTCTTGGTTTTTTTTTTCATTTATAATGCAAGGATAATAATAGTACTTGCCCCATAGGTTCAAAGTTAGGATTTATGAGTCAATACGTGTAGAAGCACTTGGGACATAGCTGATAAATAGTCGACAATAATTAGTTCCTCTTTTATTAGAAGGTCATAGAGTTTTCCAAAGTTAATAATAAGCTCTTCAAAAGTTTCTTTTCATCATGTGCTTTCCCACTGGCTCTCTGATTTGGCCACATGTGATTTTTGTTTTCTTTCCTCCGTTCTGCCCACCCCCCTCCGAGGACAACATCCTTCCTTAAAAATTGTTTTTGAAGCACAGCAGTGTGTTGCTATTGTCAGGCTGGACTGTGTGATCCCCATCCAGCCTGGCTGCTAATCAGAAATGAGTGTACAGTTTACAGCCAGATTGGCTGTGCCACTCAGAGCACAGCCCCAGGAGGAGAAGTCTCCATCCCAGACTCCCAGACTATAGCAGCCTAGAGGTAGACTTTCCATTCTAGAAAGCAGGACACCATGCTATCACACCCCCACTGGAGGCATTCCATTTAATTTTCTGAAACAGCAATCTGCCAGCTCTGTGGGTAGTAAAAATAATAAAAAGGTGTCAGCTATAAAGACTGGGAGAGAAACCAGAGACCAGGCAGGGAATAAGTAGACAGCTGTGAGAGCACTGTCACGTTTCTTCCAAACTAACCACAAATGGGTGTGGTTAGTTGCCAGTTTGGCAGACTGTTTCATAATCTGATTTATGATTTAGGATGGACTCAACAGGGTATGGGATTCAAGCACCATTAAACTGCAACTTAAGAGTTATCTTTTTGCACATTATTGACAAAGTCCCTGTATGGACGTTCATGCAAAAGTTGTGACTAATACTCCTTTTTCAATTACACAGTGTCTGATGTAACTGGGCATTTCAGCCAGGAGCATGAGCATCATTGAAAAAACAAAGGAAAAAAAAAAAGGTGATCCCAGTACTATGGGCCACTTCAGAACTTGGAGGGCAAGAAACAAAAAGACACATTTTCTAAGGCCTCAGCATTTCCCAAAGCATTTTATTGTTAACTCCGTATTAAAAAAAAAAAAAAAAAAAACCTAGGTTTCATCTTGCCCAATGAGAGCATATACAAATGAAGGAAACTGAGGCACATGGAAGCCAAATGGCTTTCCTGGGGCTATTTTTAATAAAGAAGGTAGAGCTGGGGATATTTGACTGCCAGGCTTTCTGCAAAACAGGATGATTAAGTCACCAGGATACCAGCAAGCTTATAGCAAACATTGTCTTGCTGACAAGTCCAGGTTTCACCTGTCTATGGCTACAGATTAGGTCACATTATCAAAATTTCCTAAAAGCACTGTGCCTCTACCCACTTTGGAGATGTCTCCCCTTTCCAAAGTCTTTCCTACTTTTGGTCTGCTTTGTCCTGTTCAGGAACTGTCGGCAGCCCCCAGCCCCTTGTTGGGAGATGCAGCTTCTCCATTAGCCCAGCTGCCATGCCCTACAGAGAGTGTGGCATGGTTGGTCTTCCCTAATGCACTATCTAGGTCTGAATATTTCTGCTCACCAGTCTCTGAACCAGAATGTGCAAAATGCATTCTGGGAATAGGGGCAGGGTTTGGGGCCGGGGTAGGAAGGACCACAGAGGGCTTGTCTCATTAACAGAGAGCTGTCTTTGGCCACCTTGGTCTGCAGCAGGACCCGTGTATGCCACACCTCTTCAGACCTTGAGCCATAAGACTGAAGGGAGTAAAAGTCTTGGAGCTCTTCAGTCCATCCCTGCAGTCCTCGTCCTATCCTTGGGGGATGTTTACTTCATGAGAGCTCTGCTATTTTATCAATGAATCAGTGCCAGCGGGAATCCTGTCCCTTTTCACTCCTTTTGTTTCTTCTGCCAGGTGAGGACACAGTGTCCCTCCCCTCCAGAGGATGCAATAACAAGGCACCATTTTGGAAGCAAAGAGTAGCCCTTACCAGACAACAAAACCTGCTGATGCCTTGATCTTGGACTTCCTAGCCTCTATGACTGAGAGAGATAAAGTTCTGTTCTTCATAAATGACCAAGACTCAAGTATTTTGTTATTGGTGGTACAGATAGACTACTTACAAGTAGATACGTTAATAAACAGGCTATTCACCATGGGCTATTGGGGCTCAGTCCTGCTGTGGATCTTCTCAGAAACTATGGAGGAACTTGCCTCAGAATCAGAGCCAGAACTAGAGTGGAATGAATGAGTCACCTTGTGAACCCAATTTAAGGGGACACTTTCTCTCATGGTCAGTCAAGCTCATGTTGTGCAAAAGCAGAGTTAGCCCTGTTCAGAATCATCCCAAGGGAGGATGGGAAGAAGGGAGCATTTACCCACTGACTTTATCTCCCATTGGTCAAAAACTGCTTCCTATTCCAGGAATGCTAAAGTCCCTGAATTTGTTGGGTGAGCTTCATTGTGGCCCTGCCAGTTTCTCATAGTGTCAAGAAAGCCCCTAGACAAAGAAAAACAGAGATGCAGATATTTGAGGTAGGAAGCTGTCTACTCTCTAAAAACTATTTATCATAGCTTCCAGTGAGCATGGATGAACAGAGGTGATAGAAGCATCCACTATAGGGCAACCACTGTAGGTACTATTACTCTTCAAGTACCAACAGCATCTCAAAGACATGTCAAAATTATGAAACCCATGTGAAGACCCCAGATTGCTAAGTACCTGGGCCTCCTATAACTCAGCTATTCTCTATAAATTCAAAACAGTTAGTTTTAGGGCAAAAAATCATGTTATCCTTGTAGGTGCAGAAGAAAAATTATAAAGCTAAGATTTAAGATATATGAACTTTAGGAAATTAATAAGTCACAGGTCTTCAAAATTTTTCTAAAAGAAAGAGATGTCGAGTCAATATCACTCACTGGAGAAATCATGAGTCTCATAGTCATGGGCTTGCATTAAGATCCTCACCACGCACTGTCAGAAACAGTCCATAAGAAGTACAGCCTAAGCAAAATGTAGAGATGAATCTAGAGGTTCGAGAGTCATGCTCCTTAGAGCAGGAGATCTGAAGAGCACAGTTTCATGGAAACCTCAACTGTCACATTAGCAAGGTTGAAAGAGACAACAGCAATGCATATATATGTTGAATCCAATGTTAAGCAAGAAATGTCACTCATTCTCAACAACTGTAACCTGCCCTGCTATCCCAGAGCTATACTAAAACTGTTCTTGGCCTTGTTAGTGATGAACCCCCAGTTATCAAATACAACCATTATTATAAAATAAATAAAATTATTTCTTAACAGACCCTTAGAGCAAAGTGCAAAGGGGGGAGGAAATAAATAAGAGAGAAAAGATTGGAGGAGGGTTGTATTAAGGAAGTTGGGGGAAAGGCTTATGTATAAAGAATAGAGAAAAAGAGATAAAGAAAGGGAAATTTTGGAGGAAAAAGAGAGGAGTATAAAGATTTTCATCAAGTTTTACTAGGTTGTATGCACTTACACCTCCATCTCCCCCACAAAATCTTTAGCAAAACTTCATATTACTCAATAATGATATTAGAATTGATTTTGACAATTATTTGGGACACCCATCACCCTGATATCAACCTCTTACAGGGGTCAGGAGAGAACAGAGAGGTCCAGGAACCTGTCTCAGCTACCCTAGATTCTCTTCAGTTCTCCATAGTCTGTATTCCTGTTCACCTTTCTTTCCTTCAAACAGCCTTCACTTAGCCTCCATGACACCACACTACTTTGTTTTCTGAAGAACTCCCTGATTTACTTTAACATGCAGTTTGTCTGTTCCTGTTCATCTTTCCCATTCTTTAAATAGTTGTAAAACTCATGGTTCCTTCTTAGCTTTCATTTTACTCTGTTCACCAAAAACTTCAATTGCCATTTCTGTATCGTCACACAGAGATGACAACACACCTATGCCATCAATGTTTATGACCCTCAAATACTTTCTTTAAAGACAGGCATCTAGATGAGTCCTCAACACTTACGTCCAAGAGGCTGCTGTCCATTTCCATTGACTGCCCCACAAACACTCCAAACTCAAAATAGGATCCATCAGAATTTCATCATCCGTCACCAAAAGTGTTCCTCTTCTCGTGTTCCCTATGAGACGGAATGATGCCACCTGGTAACTCAAGGCAGAAATCGTGTTCTTGCCCTTGATTCCTTTATCTCCCTCCCACAACTAACAACTCCAACTCCAGCCAATCCTAACTGTTGAGATCTCCTGACTTTTGTCAGTGTCCACTCTCTCACTGCCTTACCCCACTTCACCATCCGCTCTCATTTGGGTTACTCTAACAACCTTGGTACTGGCTGTTGTCCGCTTAACCCCGATACCTCCTGCATATTAAATTCTTTACACCACACTCACAATATTTTTTATCAAATACAAATCCTATCTGTTGATTCCTGCTTAAAATACTTCAATGACTCCCCCATGGCCTGCAGATTAAAGTCCAGACCTCTATAATAGTTAACAAGGCCTTTCATAGACCCCTTCTCCAATGTCACACCTTTCTATGCTTTCTTAGACACTGTATTTGACTTTATCAAATTAACTGTACTTCTATCACCTGGCCCTTTGTTCTACGTGCACAGTTCTTCTCATCATGCTGCCCTCATGCTCCTGGCTAATCCCGACTCACCTCACAGGACTTATTGGAGTTGTCTATTTTAAACGTGTCTGCATATTGGCACTTGCCCAGTGAAGAGGTGGTGTCTAATTCTCCTCCCTTGAAGGTGAGTGGATAGTCACTTCTCCAGGTATGGAATGCCATGGACGTGGTGCTAGGTAACTTTTTAAAGAAGGTCAGAGAAGGCCAAGTGACTTTTGCTGGTTTCTCTTGAGAAACTCATTTTTGGAACCCAGTCACCATGCAGTGGTGAAGTAGAAAGACTTACAGACCAGCCACATTTTGGTATTGTGGCCCCAGCCCCAGGAAATGTCTCAGCCAGCATCAGCTTCCAGACAGAGTGTAGAGAGCAGCTTCTGGGTGATTCCACCAGCCTCCATCCTGAGAACCTTCTCAGAAGATATGGGGCAGAGATGAGCTGGTACTCTGAGCCTTCCCCTAATTAGAGATCTGTGAGCAAAATAAATTGTTGCTTGTTTTCAGCAGAAAGTTTGGGTGGTTTTGTGCACAGCAATGCATAACAGGAACACTTGTCTCTTTTCCCAGTATATCTTCTTTCTTTGACAGGGTCTCTCTTTGTTGCCTGGGCTGTTCTTGAACTCATGATACTCCCTTCTTCGCCTCCAGAGTAGCTAGGATTACAAGTATGTGCCACCTTATCTGACCCCAGTATACTCTTGAAGGTGAGGACAATGGCAGTATCTCTAGCACTCGGCATACAATAGATTCTTTATGTGCATTGAATGTATTCTTTATATGTATTAAATAAAATAGTTTCAGCTTTGAAAAGCAAGTTCAGAGGATGAATGAGCTGTACTGAAAAGATGGAGGCCATCTTGAGATTTGGGAAAGGAATTTGAAGAAAATAGATAATATCCACATAGGCTCCATAACTAGCATTGGGTTCTCTTCCTGCATCATTTGACATTTATGGGAGAAGAAATAATAATATGCCCACTCTTCACTGGACTAAAGGTTTGTCCCAGTGTCCTTAGTCATAGAAGTCAGTTGTCCAGAATGACAAAAATCATATCCTCCTTTAAATTCGTGGCCTCGGAATGCACAGATGTGAGTCTAAGAAACCATCTGTAATGTTTACTTTGTACAATTTACTCTAGGTAAAGGGGATGGCCCCAAAAGACTATAAAACTTAAGAGCGATGGATTGCTAGTCAAAAGTGGGATACTTAACCTTTCCCATAGCTTTCCAGGGACTTTCTTTGCTTTCTTGAGTTAACTAATAGCATTTCCTGTCAAGTCTCCCGCAGGAACACCTGTTACTTTCTGTGGTCCATAATATTTTGGCTTCCATTTTTCACTAACAACTGTTTCCCAAGAGTATGTCAGTGTTTGCTGGAGTATGTGTGCTGGTAGCAACAAGTTACAAGTTAATGCTGTGGGTAAAACTAGAAAAAGCACTCTCCCCAGGTACTATCTCTAATCCTGTTATCTTTATCTCACATTCAATAATACCTTCTCTGGGAAACCACAATGTCTGACTTTTGAATCTGGCCGTGCCCAAGTTAGACAACCATGGATCGGTTAGTTATTGAGAGCTTCTGGGAGTGTCCACACCCTCTGACATTTGAGATTTGCCTGAAAATCTGACCAGAAAGAAGAAATGTTGCTAATTGGGATTCACAAGGGTAGCTCTTCAATGAGCCAGGGCATTGCAGCAAAGGGTTATGTATTCCTCTCTGAGGAATGTCTTTGGTGGAATTCTGTCCTTGTTTATCACTTAGATTCCGGGATTCATTTCACTAAGGAGGGCCCCGGGAGTCTGGATGTTTGCAGAAGGAAGAAATCATACTGCTTCAGAGCCAAATGTTCAGTTCATCAGCACAGATCAATATATGATTTGATTGCTATAGTTAGTGCTATTTCTTATTTGGTGACAACCTAGGAAAGGTTCCACTTAAAGAAAGTATACATAGCTTTTATATGACTGGCAGAGCAGTAGGTTGGTTAATCACTACATCACCACCAATGTGGTGGTCATGCCTTGCCTGTGACTTAACAACAGCCATGGTATCATTACGTCATAGGAATTTTGCAGCTTCATTGTAATTTTATAGGACCACCAACATATATGCTTCGGCATAGGAGATAGATAGATAGATATATATATACTGGAAAATTCCTATGGCCTAGAGATGCCATGATCATTGTTAAGTCACAGGGCAAGGCATAATTCCCACATGGGTGGTGATGTGGTGGTTAACCAACTACGACACTGCTAGTCATAGAAAAGCCTAACACAATTATGTAACAACATGATACTTAATAAAGATAACAAATGTCTCTGTTCCTGGCTCATGTACTTATGCTATGTGTTGTTTCGCTGGTTTAGAGTTTCTCCTTCTACATATTAAAAAATCTTACTCTAAAACCGAATGCCATATAACCAATGTCTTATTTGTGCCCGCAGCCACAGCCTCATGGGTTTGTCTTGTATTGATCACATCTCTAGCTTGCCTCTAGAGACCACATAGATTGATAGACAAATACCATCTAGGTCTGTGTGAGCACACTCTGTGATGTTCACACAACCACCAAATTGCCTAAAGGTGCATTTCTTACCACATGTCTCCATCAGTGAGAGATACAGGACTGGAAATGTATCTATATGGTATTTATTTTCTGTTTATTACGTTAATGAGATTTTTTCATTTTCCATAATCAATCAAAAGATCTGTTTGGGGTTCTGTAGCATGCTATTTTAATTCCTCCCTTGTATACTTAGCAATCATTTGGAAAGTGTGTGCATTTCAGGCACTGTGTTGGACACTTGATAAGTGAAAATGAGTTGGGCAAAGTTCATGCCTTTGGGAAGTTTGAAAAGTTACACATCTGAGGGAAAAATCTTGAAATTATTTTCAAAGAGGATCATTGGGCATTTCAATATGTCACTGCAGGAATAGCTTTCATACTCTTTGAAAGACCACATGATAGGTAAACAACAAAATCCTTCTTTAATTACATCAGGGAAATCACAGCACCTTTGAACCAATGTTCTCACTATCCTCTGAGTGGGTTTGGGGCTTGGTCAAATGCTAAGCAGTAGCAGTACCACCTTCTTCAAGTTACTTCTCAAAACAGAAGTGGAGCTGCTCTTCGGGAAGTGTGAACAGAGCACCCGAGACGGACACCTTTTGATCTGATCTTGCCTCTCACACACCGCAGTCCCTGAGAGAGCTTTGCAAATATCCTGGGTTTGCACAAGGCACTGTTTGAAAACCACATGCTGAGCAGTGTCCAAAATTCCCTCCAGCTCTATTGATGTTTGATCACTTTGTTGATCACTGAGTAACTCCGGATCATCACTTCACCTCTCAGGTCTCAGTGGGCAGATCTGCAGCCACAGTGCCCATTTGTCCCCCTAGACTGTCTGTTCATTTGTGTACTGCCTGGGCTTATTCTACTTCGAACCTCCAGTTTTGATACACGGACTGGCCCAAAGTAGGTGACAAAAATGGACAGGAATGAGTAAAACAATGTGCCCAAGAAGAAAGATCTGATTTAATGCTACTGGGAGAAGCTACTCTGAGAGTAGTGGGGGCGGAAATGTACTTTCTGATCAACTTTTTTTTTTTTTTTTTTTTGGTCTACTTCCCTGGACACACAAATGCATCTGTGTGCAAGTACGCACACTCATGCAGGCACATGCCACACACACATGCATGCCTTACCCTTATTCTGGGCAAGAGCAGTGGCTGTAATGTAGACTACCCTGCCTGTCTCTCTGTCCTTGAAATCCTATGATCTGGGGCTCCTTCCTATGATATTTACTTATTACTCAAACCCCAAGGAAGCTGACCTCTATTCACTCCATCTTCCTCTCTACTTCCACCCCTTTTTCCTTCTTGTGTTTGTTATATGTTGGTGTCTCCCCCTATTCTCATGATGGGGTCCTTAGTTGCTCACTGACTTGGTCCAGCTCCCCTGGATCTTCTCCAATTCACTAGTGTCTTTCCTAAACTCAGACTTGTGGTTCTGTAAACAGTGATGCTGAGAGTGTGGCTATTAGAAAGCAGAAAGATTGGTGTTTCCATCTGATAAGGATATTATTCTCCTATTATTCAGGAAGAGTTTTACACCATTGATTCACTTTACATGAGAAATTGATTAAAATGTCCTCATCTTCTATTCACAAACCAACAGGAAGTCAGTCCTCCCCTAGCCTATACTTTTTATTTTTGAAAAAGTTTTTTAGTACTGGGGATTGAACTCAGGGATGCTTAACCACTGAATCACATCCCCAGCCCTTTCTATTTTTTTTTTTTTTTTTTATTTTGAGACAGGTCTCTCTAAATTGCTTAGAGCCTTGCTAAGTTATTGAGGTTGACTTTGAACTTGCGATCCTTCTGCCTAAGTCTCTGGAGCTGCTGCATCCTATACTTTTATGTATTTAAAAGTACAGTCTTCAGATTTACTTTTATCTTTACTAAAAATCATTTGTAATTTTTGAATAGTGTTCTGGCCTACTATTTTTTTTTGTTCTTAAAAAATCTTTATTTAAATATACATTGCATTCAGTATCTCACAACATGTGTAAAGAGACCTATACATTTCATTCAAATTATGGATAAACCTGTGGCCCATTTACCACTTGTTTAAGTAGCAATAAATCACTCACATTACATTCAGTTGAATTTTCTGCATTTTGCACCCCCAGGGAAATATTTTAATCTGACTGAAATCAAGATGCACTGATTTTTAAGAAATTTTCCTTTTCTGTCAGTGTCAACCCTAATATAAAAGGAAACGAGGTTAGTTCGGCATGGCTTGCTTTTAGTAAACCCACACTGTTTTCTTTGCTGTATGCTGACAAACCATCTGTTCATCATCAGATGCCAAGGACTGAACGTTAAACTCACAAGTTCCACGAATTTGCTTTCACTAGAAGTTAGATTGATTGCACATAGAACTAAAATTGTTTTGTTTTTATTAATAAAGCATAGCATATTGGGGCACGATTTTGAATACAATGCATTCACAAATAAAAATACAAATTTCTGTTTTGTCGGGGCCTTGATTCTACCACAACTTGAGAACTGAGAAAGCATGGGAATCTCACTCAGGCAGTGCCTCCAGGGTCACTAGGCCACTATATTATCTCTGTGTTTATGTGGTGTTTATCTCAGTCCCCCTTTGCTGCTCCCAAACCAATTGCCTACTCATTGGTCTGATGCAAATGGCTTAATAATTGGTAGGAAAAGCAAGGTGAGTTTGGTGGTTTGAATGTGCTGCCCAGAGCCCATGTGCTGGAAACTTAATCCCCAATGCCATGCTCAGAGGTGGGACTGATAAGAGTGATTAGGTCACAAGAGCTCTTCCCTCATAAACTGATTAATGCCATTATCAGGGAGCCTTAGTTATCACAGGCTCCTGATAAAAGGAGAAGTTCAGCCCAAATTTCCTCTCCTCACTTGCCCTTTTGCCTTGTTAAGATGAAGGACAAACGACCTGGCCAAATGCTGGCACCATGCTTCCTAACCTCCATAACTGGGGGGCTAATAAAATTCATTGTTTGTAAATTACCCAGACTGTGATATTCTGCTGCAGCAGAAAATGAACCAACACAGTGACATACTAGAAAGAAAATAACTCCACTGGGATAGCACCAGCTCAACAGCAACAATCCCAGGCCAGTGTGGATGCACAGTCAACAGGGCCAGGAGGATGGAGGGTGCAATCTGCATTTTACCCCCTCCACACCCCCAGTGTGTAGTGTGGTCGAAATACATAGTTCATGCAATGGAACAAAATAAGCCCATACCCCCAAGTCCCTTAAAGAAATAACAGTAATAGCCAAGGAAATTTTGAGGTAAAGTCTAGCTCTTATACCATTTATTTTTATATTCAATATGCTCCAAAGATAAGCACAGATAGAGTGATGGAAAGAAGCAGCTAACTCATGTAGTCCGTCTGCCTCACAGAAACAGGCCACTGAGATTGTGTGTGAATCCCAACAGTTTGATAAGCACTGTGTTTTTGTTTTTCTTTTTGCATGCCTTGTGATTTGATGTTTCAGGAATTTTAGGTCCTTTATGTAGGAAGCTGGCCCTTAGAGTTTCTTTTCTGATTTGTATGTGTCTAGCTATTCTTCCCACACGCCCTTCTTGTTTGACATCTTTCAGAAAAATCCTGATGAAATCCCCATGGAATGAGTTTTCCTCTTTGGTTCAGATTATATTTATAAAAATTGCTAGAGAAACACAACATTGCCTTCCTCTCAGAGACAGACTTGCAAGGCAAGTCTCAGTACAGACAAAATCGCTATCACAGCCACACAGGAAGCAACTTTAGTTACCCATTCAATTTCTTAAGCAATCAAGGGTGAGCACAAAAACAAAACAAAACAAACAAAAACTAAATTTTTTTTTGATTAGGAAATATATTTTGGAATGCATTAGGAACAGGTGAGGTATCCCATATAGTAACTTTTACTTGACTAAAATATTTACAGAATGGAGCAATGCTTTTTGTTGTTGCTGTTTGTTTTCTTGCGTCTTTTTATTTTAAATTCTTAACTAAAAATTTGCTATGTTGCAGTACAATTCCATTTCCATGTTACTGTTGGAAAGGCAAAGGTAAGGGCACAGAGATCAATGGTTTCCAGGGGTTAAAGGTAAGAGGCAGGGCTGACTACTTTTTTAGGGGGTAATGGGATTATTCTGCTTCTTAATTTTTGTAGTGGTTTTGTGACTCTAGGTATTTTTCAAAATGGAACTTTACACCAAAAAGAGTGAATTTTCAATTTTCCTATAGTAAGTTGAAAAATAAAGTAAAATTTTAAGTTGCTGTATAATACATGAGAAAAAAAAAATCACCACACTGGGATTCAGGTGATCTAGGGCCTCTTTTGCCAGATCCATTCCCCTTCCTAGAACTAATGGGCAAATGTTATTTTTGCTTTTATTTTTATTAATAGAAATAATTGTAAAATTACTCTAGGACATGTGCCTGCCTTAGGAAGCAGAACAGGAAGGCAGGGAATGTCAACTGTCTTTGGTGTTTCAGTGTCTTTGGGACCTCAGTATATTATTCTAGGACACAGGAGGTCTCTGCCAACATGACACCACAGCTCTTCCCATCTGAATGCTTCCCCTTTCCCGTCCTCCCTAGGTACTTTGCACCTCCCAACCCATCATATGTTAATATATTTTACTAAACTCTTAATGCATTTATTCATACATTTCATTATAAGCAAAATTAACAATTATGTTCTTAGATGCACTTAATGTATTCAATAATCAGGCTCTTGAGAGAGCAACATATGGTTCTGTGATTGGATTCAGCAACATAGAGCTATCTATCATGAGTTGTCCTCCTGTGCATATCCTCAATAGCTCTCAGCTCTGCCTCTGTCCACTATAAACAGCTCTTGTGATAAAGTGGGTGTCTCCAACAGTAGTAGGTCAATGGAAATCCTCTGGTCTTGGCCATCATCAATTGTTAATTATCATGCATTGAAGCTCTCTTTGTTATAAAACATATTTATTCTTATTATGCTTTTCCAGGTTGGTTAGTGATTTATCGTCAGCATTTGTATCTGATTGGTCCCAGGGTATTTGTACACTTCTCATATCCAATTCCTTTTCTCTTTTGTTTTGTTTTCTATTTGCTGTAGTGTGGATCTAGAACATCACCCAAAGGCCTATGTGTTAAAAGGCTTGGTTCCCAGCTAGTGGTGCTATCAGGAGGAGAGGTGCTAATAAGAGTTACAGGATCAGGGAGGCTTCCACCAAGATTTCAAAGGAAGGCCTCAGAAGCCAGGCAGTCCCTGGCAAGGTGATATGTGGAACCATAGGAGTGAAGCCAAAGCTGCAGTGAAAACCCCAAGAAGTCAGAGATGCTGGGAAAATGGAATGATTGCTGAGGGAAGCATTAGGCAGCAGGTCAAATCTGCCCAAGAGAGTGGCCATAGCGTTGCAACTGGAAAAACCCTTGGTGTGGGGCTTCCCAAACCCTTAAAAGCCCACACCCTGCCACAATGTATCTCAGATCTGGACATGGAGCTGTAGGATTAAATGTTTGCTTTGCTGGGTTTTGTTTTTGCTTTTGTCTGACCTCCTCTCAATATTTTCTTTTCGCCTACTTTTGGAATAGGTGGCCTGTTCCACCACTGTATCTTGAAAGACATAACTTTTTTTTTTTTTTTCTTACAGAGGCTTACAGCTCTATAAGTGCCTCATATCCCAGAGGAGACTCTGGACTTGGACTTCAAAGCAATGTTGGAACAGTTAAGACTGTGGGACTTTGGGAGATGGACTGAATCTCCTTTTCACTGCGAGAAGGACACAAGCTTTTGGGGACCTGGGACAGAATATTATAGTTTGCATCTGAAATGTCCCCCAAAGGCCAAAATGGTAAAGGCTTGGTCCCCAGAGAGGCACAATTGGGAGGTAGTAGAAACTTTAAGTGGTGGGGTCCAGTAGGAGGTCTGTCAGTCATTGTGTTTTTGAAGGGGACTGTGGGCCTGGTCTCTTTCTCTCTGTTTTGATGCCCACCATGCTGTGCTGCCTCACCACAGGCCCAAAGCAATGACATGGACTGAAGCCTCCGAAACCGTGAGCCATGATAAACCTTCCAGTTCCAGAGTTTTCCTACACAAGAACAGGGGAAAGTTCTCCAATCAGGAGTTACTCTTGGCTCCTCCTTCTCCACCATCCTTCACTTCCCACTGTTTGCTGCCTCTTGTACTCTCTCAGTTCTCTCCTCTACCCTAGTCACACCGTCCCTGCCGTGTTGAATAGGGTTCCTGTCTGCATTTCTGGACCACAGCCACTGGTCTAAAGGCCTTGGCTATGGAAAATACTCAGTGAATATTGATAGATGGATGGATGGAGGATAGGTGGGCTGGATTAAAAACGAAGGAGGGAGGGAGGGAAGGAGAAGAGAAGAAAATGGAAACAAGGAAAGAAGTAAAAGAAAGAAATAGTTCTTTCTGTTATCCTGTGAATAGAGTCCTTGCAAATCAGAAATGACCATGCTATGAAGCATTTTAATTCCCAACTCAAAATAAACTTTTCTACATAGATAACCAGCATCTGATGACTGACAATGCCTTACATTATGCCGACAAAAAATAGAGAAACATACTGAATTCTCACATGGTCCTCTGGGAAGGTGGTGAGCCATGAGGTGACAGACACCACACCACCTCCCATAACCATGGCTTCCTGTGCAAGCCTCATACTTATGCCACAGGAGTCCTTGGGACCCTCCATAACAGGTTCCTGATTTTCTGTTCTTTGAAATTAGATAACCCCACCTAATCAATTCTTCAAGAGAAGGGAATCCTTTTCCTCTCCTGCCCAAAGTCGGAAACCCCCACCTTGGAAAGCATACTTGCCAAGAAAGAGGCAGCCTGGTCTGTAAATTGATAAAGAGACTAAAGTAATGAGCTTGAAGACAGACACACACTTTTAAAACCATCACTCTTTTTTTTCTTTTCTTTTATAAAAATGGAAATTTTCATATTAAATTATGTTGATCCTAGTTCTATGAACCAAGACATGTTTTTCTGAACCGAGTTATTTACTCCAGCGATATGATACTAGAGCTTTATCATGTTTACACTGGTGAATGTTTTTTGGCTTTCCTTCTTATGGGAATAAGCCCCATAAAATGAACCCAAGTGTGTATGTGGGTGGGGGTGATTAGCTGCTGGTGATAACTGCCCTGGTGACTTTGGTTGCTGGAGCTCTTCACTGTGGTCCAAACATGGACTACTTTCCTTTCTGTGGTGCAACTCAATTGAAACAGCCTGTATCTGGCTTTGCCTCATAGAAAACTGCATGTTTAAACCAGCAGAGAGAGTTGCTAATGGCAAAAGCTTAGCAGTCTGTCCCCAAGGACAGAGAAACTTTTTCCTACCGTCTTCAGGCAAAGCATTTAGTGACTACCCATGACATGGAGACAAGGGTCCTGGCTTTAACAGTTCCAATGCTCTGGAGATTATAAAGGATGGGCAATGATAGTGTAGCCGAGGAGGAAGACTAAAAAGCCCATACAACAAGTTCTATAACCCGTATTGGCCAAAGATAGTGTCTTTTTAAACCCCTTCTATTAGGTACTTAGTATTGTACAAACGTGGGTGCCTAATTAATAAACTTTGTTTGAGATAAATGGAAAAGCATTCCAAAGCCATACACGTCACCTGAGAATCCAGGAAGACCTGTGGTTCAAGGTATAAAGTTGAACATGGCAACAAGTCAACAAGTCCCGTAGCCAATTACAACAGTAACAGTAAGCTACTCAAATAGTAAGAAAACAGAGTATAACTTTCAGCATAATTAGATTTTTCACAATCAAGTTATCTTTAATCAAGCAAAATATGTTCTCTGCAGGTGAATCTTTTACTGTGCCAATCCTTAAATTAATTAATTAGTTAATTAAAAAAATAAAAACATGTTTTCTGAAACTGAAAAGTGATTGCATCAGGGAGAAAAAAAATACCCTTATTCGAGAATTTGTATCAACTACCAACCCACTGACATCTGGAACTCCAATATAACAGCCTGCTCATTTTGATTGAAAGGTGCCAACCAAGAGAGGAGATGTATAAGTGCTTAAAAAGGTATCTTCTAATGAGTTTGTTGGGACAAACCCAAGTACTATGTATAACTATAAAGCTCTAATAATGATAATGATAATTATTATTATTATTATTATTATTTTGTAAAGTGAATCTTCTCTCTACAACCACCACAGAAAGCCACACTTTCAGCCTGTACCTGATCTGCTGCTAGGTAAAGATCCTTGGCCAGATTAGGCTCCTTAGTGCCAGCTAGCCATGTTATCTGCACTCATCCCACTGGGTTTCAGGGTTATGGAGACAGAAAGTTGGGCAGATGGCAGTCAGCAAGCTTCTACGTGTCTTAGTCCTTTGTGCCAAGGAGGATCTATAGAGGGTGATGGCTTATTGGATTAATTATAAGAGAAACTCAGAAAGTTATTTAAAAATGTAAATGTAGCCTCGTTTCCCTAAATAGTTCAATGAACAATTTCAAGAAATAAAATATTACAAGCACATTTGAATACTGGATCTGGCCTTTATTAAACCTATGTATGTTTTTATACATTCGCCACATAGGAAAGTATTTAAAGTCAACAACTAGTATCAATTTGAATGCTTAAAACTTCATAGAGCTGGGTGCGGTGACTCATGCCTGTAATCCCAGAAGCTCAGGAGGCAGAGATAGGAAGATCCCAAGTTTAAGGCCAGCCTCAGAAATTTATGAGGTCCTAAGCAACTTAGTGAGACTCTGTCTCAAAAAAAAAAAAAAAAAAAAAAGGGTGGGAATGTAGCTCAGTAGTAAATTCCCAGTACCAATAAATAAATCTATAAAAAAATCTTTATGTAAGTGATACAATACTGGCATTACACACATGAACTATAACTTTCTCACACCAATTATTTTTTAGTTTTATACATGCTGATAATGTGGTTCTTATTCATTCATTTTCACTGAATCAATTATTCTTTCTTCTCTTGAGGGGGTATTTTCATGATTTTCTATTCTGCCTACCATCACCTATGACTATTTTTACATGTCCCTTTATGTATATATAAAAGAGTTTTCTGGAATATATGCCCAGAGTAGACTTGCTCCATAATCTTGACTTTCATAGTATTGACAAACTGAGCTCATTTACACCAACA
Organism: Urocitellus parryii; assembly: GCF_045843805.1. NCBI lineage: Eukaryota > Metazoa > Chordata > Mammalia > Rodentia > Sciuridae > Urocitellus > Urocitellus parryii. The sequence continues at coordinate 184,235,128 of NC_135534.1, forward strand.
TCAGCACTGGGGAAATATCTGTTGCTCAACATTTTGACAACACTTAATATTTTTGTGCTTTAAATTTTTCCAATTAGATAAATGTGAAACAGTATTATTGCTTTAATTAGTATTCCCTGATTACTAGTGAAGTATTTTCCTTGTATCTCTTAGCCATTCAATTTTCCTCTTCTAGGATTTGGTACATCACACTGGTTCATTTATAATGTATTATTACATTGCATCATTTGTTTTTGTTTTATTGATTTGTAGTAGTTAAATGTTCTGGATACTAATTCTTGGTCTGAGTTGTCAATGCCTTTCTAGTCTGTGCCTTGTCTTCTCACTCTTGTTTTCTACTTTCTAAGGTACAGAAATTTCATTTAAGTATTTGCTTGTTTTTTAATTTATTTTTTAAATTTTAATTTGTTACATTTGAAAGCAAAATGCATTATAATTCATATTACACATATAGAGCACAATGTTTCATATCTCTGGTTGTACACAAAGTAGAATCACACCATTTGTGTCTTCATATGTGTATTTAGGGTAATGATGTCCTTCTCATTCCACCATCTTTCCTACCCCCATGCCCCCTCCCTTTCCCTCCCTCCTCTTTGCCCTATCTAGAGTTCATCTAATTCTCCCATGCCCCCCCCCGCCACCCCCAACCTCATTATGAATCAGCATCCTTAAATCAGAGAAAACATTTGGCATTGGGTTTTTTGGGATTGGCTAACTTCACTTAACATTGTATTCCCCAACCATTTACCTGAAATGTCATGATTTTATTCCCTTTTATTGCTGAGTAATATTCCATTGTGTATATATACCACATTTTCTTTATCCATTCATCTATTGAAGGGCATGTAGGTTGGTTCCACAGTTTAGCTATTGTGAATTGTGCTGCTATAAACATTGATGTGGCTGTGTCCTTGTAGTATGCTGTTTTTAAGTCCTTTGGGTATAGACTAAGGAGTGGGATAGCTGTGTCAAATGGTAGTTCACTTGTTTTTAATGCAGTTGAATGCACCATTCTTTTCCTTTTTAGTTTGAACTCCCTGTAATCTGTTTAAGAAATGATTTCTTGTATCAAGTTCATAAACACATATAGGAAAAAAGCTAAAAGTTTTAAAGTGTAACAATACCACATTGTCTTATTACTAAAGTGTTATGTCTCCAAATAAATTTAAAAATAAATCTGTCAACACACACACACACACACACACACACACACACACATACTACTATTAATAATTTGATTCTGGTTGCATGAAATGTATAAACTTGAGGAGAACTGATGATTCATCCATGAACATGATGTTCTACCCATTTATTTAAATATTTACTTCATGATTTTTTTAAAATTTTTTTTTAGTTGTTGATGGACCTTTATTTTATTTCCTTATTTATATAGGGTGCTGGGAATCGAACCCAGTGCCTCACATGTACAAGGCAAGCACTCTACCACTGAGCTACAACTCTAGCCCCTTCTTAATAATTTTCAATGAGGTTTTATACTTCCCTCTATAAAGATGTTGTACATCTTCTCTTTTTTTTTGTTTTTTTTTTTTGTTTTTTTTGTTTTTGTTTTTTTTATTGGTTCAAAACATTACAAAGCTCTAGACATATGTTTCATACATTAGATTCAAGTTGGTTATGGACTCCCATTTTTACCCCAAATACAGATTGCAGAATCACATCTGTTACACATCCACATTTTTACATAATGCCCTATTAGTGACTGTTGTATTCTGCTACCTTTCCTATCCTCTACTATCCTCCCTCCCCTCCCCTCCCATCTTCTCTCTCTACCCCATCTACTGTATTTCATTTCTCTCCTTGTTTATTTACCCGTTCCCCTCGCAACCTCTTATGTGTGATTTTATATAACAATGAGGGTCTCCCTCCATTACCATGCAATTTCCCTTTTCTCTCCCTTTCCCTCCCACCTAGTATATCTGTTTAATGTTGATCTTTTCTTCCTGCTCTTCCTCCCTGCTCTGTTCTTGGCATCTTCTCTTTTTTTTTTTTTTTAAAGAGAGAGAGAGAGAGAGAGAGAGAGAGAGAGAGGAGAGAGAGAATTTTTAATACTTATTTTTTAGTTCTCGGCAGACACAACATCTTTGTTGGTATGTGGTGCTGAGGATCGAACCCGGGCCGCACGCATGCCAGGCGAGCGCGCTACCGCCTGAGCCACATCCCCAGCCCGGCATCTTCTCTTTTAAAAAAAATTTTTTTTTTAGTTGTAGATGGACACAATCACTTTATTTATTTATTTTTATGCAGTGTTGTAGATCTAACCCAGCGCCTCACGCATGCAAGGCAAGTGCTCTACCACTGAGCTACAATCCCAGCCCTGTACTTCTTTTTAAAAAAGATTTGTTGTAGGTTACCAATATTTTTGGTACTGCTGTAAGTGGTATCTTTTGTCAAATAAATGCTTGTCCTTTGCTGCTCATGATACCCCCCCCCAAAAAAAAGATTTTTGAATCTTGTACTTATTTCTAGCTGTTCTCCCTTAAAAGTATTGCTGATTTTAAGTTCTCATGAAAATTTTTTATACACAATGACATTGTCTTTTATGCATTCTTGTTTTGTGCTGGCTGGGACTTGATAAATTGAATATTTAATAGAAAAGTTGGAATCCAGAAAACTTGTTCTGTTTATGACTATAAGGAGAACACTTTTGGAAAAATCTAAACATTACCAAATGTCACGAGTACTGCTCTCCCCATTTGAGGTTTCAGAATGTATGGAGGGATTTGTTCCCAGCACAATAGCTGTTTTAGTCATCTCTAAAATCACTATACATCAACTATTATTTCCATTTTCCAGCACGCCTATTGCTGGTCTGCCCTACACAAAGAACAAATAAAAAATTCTACATCTTATTAATTTTTGGCACAGTTGGCCAGTTTCATATCATCCACAAATGCCACACTAAGACTGAATGCACACATAGTCATAAAACTCAGCAGACTGAAACAGAGTCCAAAAACAAAGGGAAAAAACCCAACTCTAAAAGGATTCTGCCTTCGAGTTCTGAATTGATTCCCTTTGAGGCTCTTAAAATTTACATTTGCAAAAAACCAAAGGAGTTCACTGCTAGTATGTAGAGGTTATTTATTAATGGTTGTAATAAATCAGGGTTAGGAGCTGGGGAAGAGAGTATAAAAGTTCTTAAATATTTTAGTGCCTCAAGCCAATAAAATCCCAAGACAGTTCTTATCACAGTAACCACGCTATTCAAGAGAACCACTGTAGCTGTAAGAACTAATAGTACTTTTCTAGAAGGTAGTTATCCCTTCTAGAATATGCCACCTAAGAACTATCATTGTTTTGCCTCCGGATAGCAAGAAGCAAAGAATAGCAATTTTAAACCCCATTCTGCCACATCCTATTCAAAGATAAGGTTACATTTAAAATAGATTTTAAAATCTTCACTTCCAAAAAAGGCTTTCAAATGTGCTGTATTTTAAAGATATTTCATTACATAAGTTAGAACTTAGAAAATTAAAGCATGAATTTTATCAAACAAGCAACTTTTATTTTATCAAGATGATTCCCTTTAAGATGTCAAAGGTTTCCCTCTTATAAATTGTGCTGAGTCTTTAGAGAAAATACAATGATGCTAGACATCGTCCATTGACACCTGCAAACGAGAAAAAATTTTTTTTCATTGACATGGTAGGAAAAATAATTTATTTTACAGAAATTTAACATATAGATGATTTTTCAGGTCCTCATTTGTAAAATCGACAATTCAGAGCAGGGGGAATAAGCGGCTCTGCCTGAGAAGCCTCTAAATGCACTTTGTTTTTATTGTGCTGTTGGCTAACTCAAGCACAACAGGCAAACACAGAAGAACACCACCTCGTAGCCACCTTCCGCATTGAAACAGTGCACGCCTCTGCGCCTGGCAGTAGGGGAGCCCAGCTGGTCTCGCCGCTTTAAGCACCGGGGCCTCGGGCGCGTCCGCGGGAAGGCGGGGCCAGCGCGGTGTCTGCTGGGAGTTGTAGTTCCACGCCCGTGCACTTCTAGACTCCCTTTGGCCAGCCCCCTCACTGTGGCCCAGTAGCCTGCGCACTCTGAAGCTGCAGTGGATTGATCATCGTGCAGTCCCTGGCATAAATAGAGAGGAGCCTTCTTTAACCCGGATAGGGGTGCTACTGCAGAAGTTTAGAAAGTGGGGACCGCGTGAACGGCGCGCATGCGTGGGCGTGGGGTGGGGGTGGCTGCTCCGCCCGAGCCCCTCCTGCTCAGAGGGAAAGGGGACAGATGTAGGGTCTGCGGCTAAAGTTTGTGATAGTACTGCTGTGGGCTTTAGTTGTTGGCGCAGAGACTAGGGTAGACGTACATAATCAGGGATATTTCTTGTTGCCCATCCTGCCTTTTGGATCATCCCACCTGTTCTCTTTTCCCAATTTGTGGAATTGCCGATTTCCCCACCCCCCACTCCCTGTCTCTCCGTGGGAAGTCTTTTTCCCTGCTGTGTTGTGAAACCCGCTGGAGCTTCTGGCCAAGGCCTTTTAGCCTGCCTGGAATTCAAGCTGTCCCCTCTTTGCCAAATCCAGGTCATGTGAGGCAGCAAAAGGCTTGAGGCATAGGCCATACAAAGTCAGCACCCTCGTCACTTCTCCTAAATTTATGATTAAACTGTCGCCTTCTGCAGTACTGGGACCAGCTAGACAATAGATTAAAGATAGATGATGGATAGACAGACAGGCGGATAGAGATAGAACCCAGCTACACAATAGTTTAGAGATAGACAAATGGACAGAAATATTCTTTCAGTTTGCAAAGAACTGTCATAGCTTCCTTTGCTGTGGGAAGTGGCATCATAGAAAAAGACAAGTGAAAACCCATAAATGGAGTCAGTGGCAGAACCCTAGGAATGAAACCTACAGAAGTCCTAGGGTCTGCTGCTTTTTCTGCCACTTCAGATGTCTCAGAAAGAGCTAAAAGAGGTAACCAGGTGCTTCCTACCTGCTTTTTGGCCCTGGCCCTACCCACTCTTAAATTAGTGAGCAATTGCCCTTCTAAGAGACCCCTCTAGCTAGCAACACAGAGAATTTACATTGACCTGGGCCCTGGAAAGATAGATGTACATTGGATCTTAGCTGAAGGAGCATCCCCTTCCGAAAAAATACCACATTATATTGTAAAGTGTTCTGCATTTTCCAAAGGATAGGTTAGTCACATTTTGCTGTGTGATTACTGGTTTGTCTGCCTTTCCTGAGAGATTGCAGCACTGTTTTGTTCTCCATTGTCTCAAGAGTGAGAACATAAATGTCAAATAGGCATATAAATAATGAAATGCAGAAATACTGTCTCAGCCCTTCAGGTCTGTACCCAATGTCTGTTGGGAGAGGTGGGAATGAAAACAGAGGTGGTGATACATACAGGTTTATAGAAAGCTTGGGAACAAGAAGGAAGAAGGACGTATTACAGCCTGGAGAGGTCTGAGAAACCTTCATGGAAAAGCAGTATCTGCTAAGAGGGAGTCTCTGCTGAAGTTGGAATTGTGCCTCATTGCATGAGGAGATAGAGGTTACAGCACCAAAGCCTCCACATGAGCTTCCCCTGAGAGGAAAAAGGGCTCAATATTTAACAGAAGACCAGACCCAGGCACACAGATGCTCCCTCTTCCAGGTGGTCATCTGCAGAAGTTGCACTGTGCAGGGACCCCAGCTTTCTTTAAACATCTTTGGAATGTTCTTTGTGGAAATTCCTTTTAAGTCTACAGCGCATTCTTTTGAACCTCTTCAGCACTGGAACATCTTGTTCCTCAAAGGATTTGAAATTTGGGAACAGCCAGAAGTCATTTGGATACAGGTCTGGAGGATGAGAAAGACAATCGGGCAACAGAATTGTTGCTGCAGAAATTTGGGGAAAGGTGTTTTTGTTGTTGTTGTTGTTGTTAACACAAGGTAGGAGTTCTCCATCCTGTGGAAGCTTCCAGTGTATGTATACTTTCTAAGGCATCATACTTTTTGCTTTTATTAGATTCCCCAAGGATTCTGTGATTAAAAATAAATAAATAAACAAACAAATAAATAGATAAAGATTAACAACCACTGCTAGATACTTAGGAGATGATTTATTCTGTGACTTGTAGACTGGTTATGGGGGAAGGTCATGTGTTAGTAGAGGGCAGGTTTTCAGCTTTGGTTGAAATTGGATATGTGGTCCCGGTGAGTTCCAGAGCTCCCAGAGCCTCATGTCCTCACATACAAAGTAGAAGGTACAACTGGGTGGGTAGTGTCTGTAGTGTTGTTTTGTCTGTGACTCTGAAATTTCAACAGAAATTTCAGAAATGTTTTTGAAAAAAAAATAGAAGCATCATTGGAGCAGGCATATAATGCCACCTTCCTAAGTAACTTTTTCAAGTCTTAATTTGGATGTGTGTTAGTGCTAGTGTACTTGTTCAAAGATACCAGCTTCCTGGTGTCAGAACCAGGAATCTGTCTAACAGGCCAAATCAGAGAAGGAAGGCAGAGGCTTCAAAAACAGAAACTTGCTCAGAGTAGTACATAAGTTTGGAAAACAAAAGGGAGTCTGGAAAGAGGCAAGAAAGTGCTAGAGTATCCTACTGCCAGGGGCAGAACCATCAGCAGCTCAGACAGGCAGTAAAGAAGGCCAGACACAGGGCTTCCGCCTGAAGAGTGAAAATTCTTATAGAGGATTCATTCTCCAAAATGGGCCAATTTTAAACAGAATTCAAACAAAGCAATTATTTTGCTGGTACTGAATCCCAGGCAGCAAAAGTTCCATTCCAGGAACTAGGATACATGGTGACTTGAGACTAGGTCAGAAGTCATGCCATCAGGATTAAACTGAGATCCTGCAGCTGACTCCAACTATGAATCCGGGAGACTCTCAGGGCCACCCAGGAAAAAGCTGAGCAGCTAGTCATGGAGAATCACCACCGGCTGTGGGTCCATTCTTTCCTCTAGCCCATCTTCCTTAAGAGTTGAACAGTTTTTCTAATGATAGACAACATACATTAACATATGGATTCTGTTGTTAACCAAAGTGAATTTTTGAAAATTATATTTTAGCATGTGCTTTTGAAAATGACTTAGGAAATACCAATAGGCACTGAGTTAAAATTAGATAGGAACAAGTAGTTCTGGTGTGCTATTGCACAATAGGGTGATTATAGATAATAATTACTGTGCATTTCAAAAACCTAGAAGAATGGAGTTTGAAAGTTTGCACCATAAAGAAAGGATAAATATTTGAGCAGGTAAATATGTTTAACATGATTTAAACATTATGCAGTGTGTACATGTATCAAAATATAACATGAACTCTGTTCATAAGTACACTTTTTAAGTATCAACTTAGAAAAAAGAAAAAGAATGGAATGGTTCACATCATTTATATTTGTGTGTCTTCTGCTTTTGTTCTTACTTCCATTCGTATGTCTCTTTATATTTTCTATTTATATTAGTGATTTTCCTAAAGATAAGGCCAATGCCAATATATTTTTCTTCAGCCTTCTTCAGCATCAACCACTGCATTTTGGGCATAAAAACTTTTATGAATGATACACAATATTTTTTTAAAAAATCTGTGCAATATAGGATACACCACCTCATCATGGGCTATATTTTCATATCTGAGTCTATCAGCATGAAAAATGGTTTGTGAACCAATAATTTACATAAACTTTTAAATTTTTCAGGGCTACTTGGATAAAATGCCTCGCTGTGCTCTTTGTCCCTTTTTCTTCCCTTTTCTTTCTTTCTTTCCCTTCCCCCTCCCTAGTCTGTGTGAGAGAAGAAAGAGAAAACAAACGAAATGATACTTTCCAGCCTTAAGAAGCTTGCAAACTAAAGATTTCCCACTTATGGAATTAAATTATTAAGTATTTAGTGGCTAGAAAATAAAATTCTACAAAGAAAAGGAGGTAAATTAGTGCAGGGTAGGAGAGATAGGCTATTTTTCATGTTCCACGGGGAGAAAAGAATCTCCACTCACCTGAAAGACAAAAGTATAGAGCTTCTCCTCACCGCAGGGGTGGGGTGACTGACCAGCCTGGTGATCTCATCTCTGCCTCCTCTCTGTGTCCTTCAGGAGGCCACCTGCATTCTTTTGGCCCTGTGCTGAGAGTAGCTGAGCTACCTTTGCCTTGTACCAGGAAGCCAGCACTTTGCTAGCTTGACAAAGGCTTTCAGAAAACCCATTTGGCTACAGGTCAGGCCCTGCGGTCCAGATCAGCTTATCAATAAGTAAAGCAGATGTTTTGATCTCCATTGGTCCGCCTCTTAGCCTTCTTTCTCAGTTGGTTCCAAACTCAGAAGGAGAAAACAGGGGTGTTCCTTTTTGGCCTCTCCAGCCCTCACCATAGGGCAGAGTCCTGGGTGTGGGTCATTCTAGAAGGAGGGACTGGGGCTGGTGGTCACTAGTATATCAGCCACGATTGATCTGGAGGCCTTAAACAAGTTTGAGTTCCTAAACTTAAAAATCTCTAGGGAAAGGAGGGGCTAGGGGGTTAGCAATGATGGTGGAATGTGATGGACATCAATATCGAAAGTACATGTATGAAGACATGAATTGGTGTGAACATACTTTATATACAAATAGAGATGAAAAATTGTTCTATATGTGTAATAAGAATTGTGATGCATTCTGCTGTCATGTATTTAAAAAATAAAACCAATTAAAAAAAAGAAAACCTCTTAACACCCAAGACCTCCACACTCCCATTGAAGAGAAGAAGGGGATGACTAGAGGACACCTCTGCTAGTTTAATTTTTCCAATCCATAGAGTCAGGGCTGGACACATGGAGTTCACTGAGATTGGAGACTCAAGAATAACTGGGCCTACTACTTCCTGATTATGCGTTTGCGGGTTTGCTACCTGTTTGGGCTCAAGCTCTTTTTCCTCTCTGGAATTCCTTTTCTCCACTGTTTTCCCCTACAAAATCCAAAAAAGGGACAATCTCCCTGAGAAATGCCATTTCTTCTAAATCAGGTGCTTTTCTTTTCCTGTCTCCTAGTAAGTCCCTCGACATTATTTAAGACACCTGGACACTTGCTGCACTGTGCGTTTTACCCTGACCTTCCCTCCATAGCTTCTCGTGCTCAGCGGTTCACCTGCTCCTCTGAATGGTCTTTGCACCTTGACCTTTCCATCCTTTCAGCCTCAGGGCTTAAAAGCCCTACCACCTGTGTCCTCTGTCTCCGGCACCTCTCTATTATTCCAGCTACATGCCACTTGCCTCAAATACTCTTCTTTCACCTCTTAGAGTTTCTGGGAAACTTCATTTTCTCACACTGCCTCTAATGTGTGCCCCGGGAGAAGAAGCCTCCCTGACTCCAGAATGAGTTCATTGTCTTCGTGACTTTGCAATTTTTTGACCTAGCTATCATGGCATCTAAGACATTGAGTTGAAATTTGGGATTTATTTCTTGAACCTGACTACAGGTTCTTTTCCCACAGAGACATTTTTTACCTTTTCACCCTTCAATTTGGATACTACTATATAACCAATAAATGTCGAAGAAGCGAATGAATTATATGATTTGTTTACATGTCTCCCTCCCACTTTATTATTAAGTCAGTATTAGGAATATTGCCTTGTATATATCTTATTCTGAATATCTAGTGTAGTGTCTGGCATATCGCAGGCATCCAACAAATATTTTTATTAAATGAACAAATGGATAAATAAATAAATAAATAAAGCCTTTTGTGATATCTCTGACCTGACTTTATGCTTTCCCTCCTTTGGAAGCCTGAGGACCTTTCTTGTGTTTCTCCTGTGACATTTTCTTTAGCTTATACTTTTTATTGCCTCATTCCCCTTTTTGACATCAGCGCCTGGAGGACATGTGTTGGGCCTTATTTCCCTTGGTGTCCCCTGAGGCTCTGCCACAGTGCCAGACTTATCACGGGTGCTCAAAGTTGAATTTTTCTGAGAAAGCTGAAAGTCTCCATCCCTCAGAGCCCCTGCTTCAACGATGAGTGTCCACATGCAGGAACTACTGAAGCAGGCCAGAGACCCCCACTCATAATTAAGCTTCTCTTCTCCTCAGAAAAGATTTTTAAAAAGAGTATCAGCAGGTGGGATATCTGTGGAGGGAATTGTGGTTGGTAGTTTCCCCTTTCTGTACATGCCAGGTTTGCACACAAAAGCTGTCACCGAGAGTCTGGAAGCTTGTTGTGCAAAAAGATATTATCTCTGTTTTCTTGGTAAAGACTTATAAGACCTGTGTCTGGCCTAAAAAGCACTTTCTGGGAACTCAAAGGAAAAAAATAAATTATTTTTCTGTAAACCTCCAAGCCCCTCCTCCCACTGGGTATAAAATTCAAAGAATTTCTAGACTCATTGTCCAGAGAATGTTTTAGGCTATCCAATAGCCCTCTGGACCGACTGCAGTCAATAAACCTGCTTCCTGAAAATTCTTTGGGTGTCCAGCCTCTTCTGTGCCACAGCCCTCCAGGTACTGATTCTCCACACACTACTTCACCTCGTGCATGCTCAATGCTGCCAACGCCCAGATGATAGGAAGGCAGAGTGGAAAAGACCGTTTTATTTCATACGTGTGTTCGCTGTAGTGCTCTGAGGTAGCCAATGCCCAGTAAATGTCATTTTCAAATTAATAAAGGCTATGAAATCCACTAAAAAATGGATGAGTCCAAAGATACCAAAGAACAGCAGAAAGATGAAAACCACATTAGCCCCTGAGGAGAAATAGAAAGGCAGCTCAGCAAATTCCCCTTTAGGAATTGAAAAATGTGTTTTCCCCCATAAAAGATCAAGTGTAAACATATACTTTCAGCTTCAGAATGTGAAGGTCCCATCTCTTAACAGCTGTGGAGATTTTTCATGCTTGTTTTTTGCCTGAGTAAACATTACTCCATTTTCTTTCTCTCTTCCATTTTCTTTTTCCTTTCTTCTTTGTTTATTATTTTCTTCCACTCAGTACATCTTCCTTGAGCATTAACTACAGCTATGTGCTTGATACTTATTTTTCTAAGTGCTTCACACGTCACCCTTGCAACAATGCTATGGTATAGATACTAGCATCTTTACTTACAGTGTGCCACAACCCCGGGGGCTCAGATTCAAAAGGATGCCTGAAGCCACAGCCACCCAATGCTGGCATCATATCTGAACCCCGTTCTCACAAACTCCAAACTTTATTTGTTGTGACTTACATTATAATGCTTTACTATACAGATCAATGGTTTTTCTTTTATACAACTTATATGGAGTTGGGATAAACAAGTGTGTCAGGGGTTACCTAAAGGATGAACCAGACAAGGTCTTTTATGTTAGAGGGAGGTTAAGGATCTCTTGAATTGAAGTTCAAAGCATAAATGGGAGTTTTCTGGATCTAGACAGGAACCTCATCTGGACAGAGGTGCAATGAGTACAAAGCCTTGGGGGTTGGAAGAAGCCCAACATATTCAAGGAACAGTAAGTATTTCTTTGGGTAAAAATCTTAGTCATTCTGTGTATTAGCTTTTTATGACCATAACAAAATACCTGAGATAATCAACTTAATATGGGAAAAAGTTTATTTTGGCTCACAATTTCAAAGGTTCAGTCCATGGTCTCTTGGCCCTCATTCTTTGGCCCTGCGGCAGAGGAAGCCTGTTCACCTCATGGTGGGCAGAAAGCAAAAGAGAGAGGAAGAGGAGGGGTCAGGTCCCAATATCCCCTTCTAGGGCATTTCCCCAATTACCAATATGTCCCACCTCCTAAAGATTTCACCACCTCCCAGTGGCAACATGGCCTGGGGTCAAAGCCTTCAACACATTTGCTTTTGGAGGGACATTAAAGATCTGACTATAGTATTCTGTTTTCAAATCTTTTATTTATTTATTTACTTTTATAGCTTACCCTGGCTAATTGTCTTTACTTTTATCCAAAAGTGCTTAAGTGTAAGGATGGATAGTCATTGAAGTGAACTAAGGTCTTTCGTGTTGATTCTGAATGCTCTTGAAGGGATAGTGCATTTTGATATCCAAATAACGTGGTGAAGTGGCCAACACCACATGTCCTGTTGTTTGGAGTTCAGATAGCTGTGAAAACACACATTTGGATCTTCTTTTAGAGACTAGAAAATACAAAATCGCGTAGGCTCATATTGTTCTTCTTTTAAAAAGGAGTCATCATTACCATTTCCATAAGATATATTAAATATAAGTCATTTTATTAGGATGATATCAGTCATGAAAGATGAAGTTAATGTAAAGAGGAATGGTTTTACTAGTTATCCCAAACACCCAAATTGTATTAAAATCTATAAGGTGGTGGTTCCATGGGAATTCATTACACTATTTTCTCTAATTTTGTATAAGTTTAAAATTCTCCATAATTATTTTCTTTTATTTTAACATACCTTATTTTTAAGAGCATCTTTGGGTTCACAGCAAAATTGAGCAAGATATACGGAAAGCTCTTATAAGCCTGATTCCCAGACATGCATGGCCTCCCTCACTATCAGCATCTAGTACCATAATAGGTTTTTTTGTAAATCTAGTCTTTAAATCAGATATAGGTTGGTTCTACAGATTCAGTGCAGTCTTTATCAAAATACCAAGGATATTCACAGAACTAGAAAAAACAATCCTAAAGTTCATATAGAAGGAACAAAAAACTCAGATAGCCAAAGCAATTCTGAGCAAAAAGAACAATCCTGGAGGCATCCCATTACCTGGTTACAAATTACTACAGAGCTAAAGTAACTAAAACAGCATGATATTGGCATTAAAACAGAAGACACAAAGACAACCCCACACAGCTATAGTCATCTGTTTCTTAACAAAAGTTCCAGTAAAGTACATTGGCGAAAAGATAGCCTCTTTAACAAATGGTGCTGGGAAAACTGGATATCCATATATAGGAAATTGCAACAAGATCCTTATCTCTTACCCTACATGAAAGTAAACTCAAAATGGATCAAAATCCTAACTGGAAGACCAGAAACTTTGCAACTGTTAGAAGAAAAAATAGGGGAAACACTTCAACATTTATGTGCAGGAAAAGACTTCTGGAATAACATTCCTATAGCTCAAGAAATACATTATCAATAAATTGTATTGGATTAAAAAGCTTCTGCATAGCAAAGGAAATAATTGACATACTGAAGAGATAATGGAGAGAAAGGGAGAAAGTCTTCGTGAGTTAGTCTTCCAACAGAGGACTAATAGCCATAATATAAAAAGAACTCAAAACACTCAACATTAAAGAAACCAAATAACCCAATCAATAAATGGGAAAATGAACTGAACAGATGCTTTTCAAAATAAGTATAAATAAGCACAATTATTTGAAAAAAGTGTTCAGTATCTTTAGCCATCAGGGAAATGCAAATCAAAACAATGATGAGATTCCATCTTATTCCAGTCAGAATGACAATCATCAAGAATACAAATAACAATAAATGCTGGCAAGATGTGGAGAAAAAGAAATTCCTACACTCTGTTGATTGGAATGTAAATTAGTGCAGCCACCATGGAAATCAGTATAAAGATTCCTTAAGAAGTTAAAAATATGATCCAGCTATTCCATTTCTTAGTGTTTATCCAAAATAAGTAAGATCAACATAGACTCTAAAGAGATACATGTATTCCCATGTTGATGGCAACACAATCCACGATAGCCAAGTTAAGGAATCGGCCTAGGTGTCCATCAACAGATAAATAGATAAAAACCAAAAAAAAAATGTACACACACACACACACACACACACTGGAGTTTAATTCAGCCATAAAGAAGGAAATTATGTCATTTTGAGGAAAATAGGTGGAAAAGGAGATCATAATTTTGAGGACCAACATCAACAACAACAACAAATAGGGGTGTGTGTAGATTCATGAAATTAGATTGGAATATAGTGAGGTGGAGGAAGAGGATCAGGGGAAGGAAGAAAAGAGGGTGGAGAGTTTCTGGCAAACAAAATTGATCAAATTATGTTTTATCTATGCACGAATATGCCACAAGAAAACACACCATTCTGTATAATTAATATGCACCAATAAAATAACTAAATAAATCAGATATAGGTTATATATGTTTTTTATTTCTATTAGTTATTGATGGACCTTTATTCATTTATTTGTTTATATGCGGTGCTGAGAATCGAACTCAGTGCCTTACACACTCTAGGCAAGTGTTCTACCACTGAGCCACAACCCCAGCCCCTGCCCCCTATATATCTTTTTTATACCTAACAAATATATAGTACTTCACAATTTGCCTGGAATTTTCCTAGGTCTTAGGGCCATAATAGTGAGCAAAATGAACCTGGTTTGTACCCTTATGTTGTTTATAGTCTAATAGTAGAGAGATCCAATAAAGAAAGAATTAACCAACAACAACAAAAAAAATTACAAACTGTGATGAAGGAAAGCAGAATTATAATGGATTAGAATGGTCAGGAAAGTAACTGCCAAAGAAAACCAACAGGTAAACTGAGATCTGAAGGATAAGTAGGAATTAACTGGGCAAGATGTCAAGAGAACATGTTTAGGCAGATGAAATAGTGCATGCAAAGACCTGAGGTGGGAAGGAGGCCCGCATATTTTAGGAGCCCAAAGATATCAGACAAAGACAGAAAAATAGGCTGGAGCATCAGGTGAAGGCTGGAGCCCATGAATGCTGTAGATAGGCTGTGTTGAGGTGTTCTCTTTGTCTTTATCCAAAGTGCTGCGAAATAGCAAATGGGTTTTACATAGGAAGTGACATCAATGGATTTCATTTTAAAACAATGGTCCTGAATGCATGAAGAGCATTAGATGTGAGTGTGGTGGGAGCAGAATTGAGAAGACTTGTTAAGAAATGATTGGAATAGACTCAGAAATGATGGAGGTATAATGAAGTGGTGGTATTGGAGAGGCAGAGAAGTGAACGGGTGCCATAAACACTTACGAGGTGGAATAACAAGAGCTGATGTTTGTTTCAAAAAGTAGGAGAGTGACAAGTCTCTAGGTTTGCAGAAATGGATAGATTATGGTCTGTTTACTGAAAAAGGAGTAGAGGTGAAGGTAGATCAGAAATGTACAAATAATTATAGCTATTTATGTTTAAAATAATAACTACCCTGTGCAATAAGGTAACATACTAGATAATTCACATCCAATATCATAGACATCCTCCTCTCTGATACTACAGAAACTGGCTGTTGATTCCCATCTTACCAAATAACAAATTAAAAGATCGTATTTAATATCCTGTTATAATTTCAAGAGCATGTTGTTTATGACCTAGGTACAACCCATAGGTGTATGAACACCTCAAGCTCTAAGTATTGCTTCCAGCTCCTCTTACAATTATCTTTTTATGACTCACTGGGCTACTCCTACAGGGTTTTTCTTCTCTCTCTAACAGGTTTAACAAGTATACCTAGGCATATTCCCCCAAACACCGTGGGCAGTTTAAAGTCATATTGATTAGGTCAGGTGGTCACTGGTCAAGAATGTTCTCAAACCATTCATAGTGAACATTCATCTTCTTTGATTCATTATCCCTAGTCCTCCTTCCCACTAAACATTATGAGTTCCATTGTTTCCTGACCTCACTTACCTTCCTGAGGTGCTGTAGTAGTTTGTCCACTGTTATTCCTAGAACATCTCCAGATTCTCACCTTGCATTTCAGAGTTCTTATCAGAACAGACTATGGCATTATTTCCATCTTCTCTTTTTAAACTGCCTCCTGTATTTCTCTGATGCCCTTGTGTTATTGGTTCTCTTTCATACAAATCAAGAGGGTCCTAAGTGTTTTCATATATGATGTCCAACTTAAAATTCACCTCATCTCCCTAGTTCCTTTCTCCATGCTTGGCATATAGTAGTTATCTAAATATTTGCTAATTAATAAATGAACAGCGGAGCTGGGTAGGCAAAGGATGCCTTGGAGAAAAAATCGCTCTCTAATTCTTGTTTTATTTTGTTTTTTTTTTTTTTAGATAAACCTTAATTTTTAAGAAGTTTTCATAAATAACAGCCCACTTATGAACTATACTAATTTTAACTGTTTGTTTTTAATAATGTAGTTGATTCTATATGGATGTACTATTGAGTGTGAATCTGCCATTCCCCAGTGAATTATTGTTTAAATTAGAGATAACGTTATGCTAAAACACAAGAAAAAATTAAAATGAAAAATTAAAATTATTTATTATCTGATGGTGTCTCAAAAGACCAGATCCAGTTTTTAGCTTTGGCTGTACACTGAACATAGCTAGATGGCTATGCTTCAGTACTTCTTCTAGAGTTGCCTTGGACAGCATGTTTTAGCCTAGGTGGTGCCATATTATTGTTCTATGCATTTTTGTAGTACTTTATATTTGAAAAAATGCATAACAATCATATTCATTGGTATTTCTGCAAAGCTCTCCTGTGAGGTAGCTCAGCATTACTGAAGCCAAGCATAAAAATCAGTGTGCACTTATCAAGAAGATGCTGATAGCATCTAAATGAAATGTCAATGAACTAATGTGAAATATTCAGAGGGGTGGTTTCTCCACATACATTGCAGCAAAGCTTTCTGTTTCATTTGACTTTCCAACCTTATAAATGAATCCCGATTTTCAAAGAAATAAGTAATTATTATATGAGATCTTACTTTTGGTGTCAGGGTTCATGCTACCATTTAAAACTTAAGTACACAGAAGTCTAAGTCTATAAAAGGCAAAATGTTTTAATCAGGATTTCATATGTAGCCAGGAAGTTTTTCTAAAAATCAGATTAAGGTAAAAATTAGATTCTCTTATAGCAGAGAATCAGAATCACTCCATTAAATGGACTTGTTATGGCCTCAAATTGCCTGGAATTTATTATATTTAAGCTCAAATTTTAGTTAGCCAGCCAAAGACACTCACCTGTCCTTACCTATGCGTAGACCAACACAGCCTAAGAATCTGTTCTAATGGAAGAGAGATCCCCAGTCCATAGAAAACTCCAAGAAAGATACAAACAAGCAGAAGTAACTGAATTGACATTCTTACTATCAATTTGGGATTGAATTTAGCTGCATAAACAGAAACTCAACTACAAAGGCGTATTCAAATGCCTGCTTCTTCCTCTCACATAACCAGGGACTGCATGGGCCCTTGGGTTGGGATGGAGGATCCATGATGCCACCAAATTCTGAGGTTCTCCCTCTGTTTTCAGAGGCTATTATGGTCCCTGATCAACCCCTGACTGCAGGAAACTTGGACCCTGACAGACACCAGGGGAAAGCACGCAAAGAGGAAAGACCATGGGAGGACATAGCAAGCAGGAGGTCATCTTCAAGGTGGCCTCTGAAGGGATCGAGCCTACGGACACATCCATCTTGGATTTTAGAACTATGAGAAAATAGATTACTGTTATTTAAGCCACCCTCTCTGTGGTATTTGTTATGGCCGCCTTAGCAAACAGATACCTCCTGTCTTTTTGCTTTGACAGACTCCACAGTTATTCTCAGTCTCGTGGTTTAAGGTGAGGGCTCTACCTTTAGCTTCCCATCCTTATTTCAGAGAGAAAAAAAAGAAAATACATTAAGAAGAAAAGCCAACTCACAGGTTATGAGGGGAAAAAAGCTTTTCAGGCTCTCCCCAGCAGAATTCTATGTAGCTTCACCTGCAAAGCTCCAAGTCCCCCCCCACCCAGAAACAGAAAAGGGGGAGTAATGTGTTCTTTGTATCTTTTTACTTTCTTTTTTTCTTTTTTTTTTTTTTTTAAACTGAACATATTGCTATCCCAAGCAAAACTAAAATTCTGGTAATAATGAAAAAAGGGTGAATGGATATTATATCGACAACTACAGTATCTACTATGCCAGTTGTTGAAATGTGAATCATGGAGACACACAAAGGTGTGGTAAGAGAAAGAACATGACAATTGGTGAGAAGAACAATGAGAGGAAGAAGAGCTGATGCTGGGGAGATTTGGTGGAGTCTACCCCCCTTGATGCAGCATGGGCTGTGGGAGGGCAAAACACTCAGACCCCAGAATCCTGGCTTCAGGTTCTTCCATTTCCCTGTTAATTGACTTTGGCACTTGACATTTTTCAGCCTCTATTTACTTCCCTGGAAAAATGGGGGTAAACAGACCTTCTCTGAGTTGATGGTCAAGGCTACAATAAGACTTCCAGATGGAAGCATGTATATAATGTGCCTGAGGTGATGGCACACACATCACGTTTACCTCCTTTACTATGTAAAGTGTATTTAAAATGTTTCAAGTCTGCACAGGGAACTATATGTTCATTCTGACACTATCCACAGTTGTTAAAATCTGGGAGGGAAACCATCAATGGAAGAACAGATACATTTTGGTTTATTCATTTGCTGTGGAATATTTGGTAACAGGTAAAATAAGTGAAAATTGACAAAGCTAAGGGTAGGTACCAAAGAATTTGTTATGCTGCTCTCATTTTATTTTTCTCTAGGATCAAAATATGTTGTGAATTTACATATTAGGTGGGGGAGAAGAAAGCAAGCTTTGGGCAGTGTTTCTCAATATTTGGTTCACAGACCACCTGCATCCAAATCAGTCAGATGAATTCATGTTAAAACGCAGATTCTGAGCACTCCTCTCAGACCTAGACCAGACAGACTGTGATCTGTATTTGAAACAAAGCCACCAGTGATTCCTACAGGACCACTGACACAGAGTCGGGCCTGAGAAAGCAGTTCAGTGGGAAACAAAATGATAACACCTCTGAGTTGGGGAAACAACTAATGTGGAGCCCTGGATAAGGTGGACACTGTTATACCCCTCCAATACTGGGTGGAACACATGACCAGCTGCCACTCAGCACAGACATGGACAGGAATCCGTCAGGGAGCAGCATCTATTAGGATTAAACCAGGAGAAACGAAGAACTCCAAATATCAATGGCTTAAACAATCAAGACTTGCATTTACCACTCATGAAAGAAGTCTGGATAGTCAGGGCTATGATGTAAATGTCCTCACCAAAACTGATGTTGAAACTTAATCTCCACTGTGAGGTATTGAGAGACTAGAAGTTTGATCTGCCTATGATATTTTGAGGCTGGGCCTTTAGGAGGTAATTGGAATCAATGAGGCCATAAAGGTGGGTCCCCAAGCTGATGGGACTGTGGCTTCATTAAAAGGAGAGAGCTGAGCTAGGATGCTCAGTTTGTCTTGCTATCTGATGTGCTGTGCTGCCTTGGGACTCAGTAGAGTCCCCATCAGCAAGAAAAGACCTCACCAGATACTGTTATCTGATCTTGCCTTGCTGGCCATCTGAACCAGGAGTTCAATAAACCTTTATTCTTTATAAATTACTCAGTCTGGGGTGTTAAATTATAGCAACAGAAGACAGAGTAAGCCATCCGGCTTGTTCCACATTGTTGCTTCTGCATGCCTTGCCTGCCTCATGGCCTGAAATGACTGTTGAGCATCAGCCACCATATTTTGGTTTGGAACAATAGGAAGAAGGAAAGGGAAATAAAAGTTCTCTCCTCTCCCTCTAAGGATACTTCCTGAAAGCATTGCAAATCACTTCTGCTTATATCCATAATGCAGTCACATGAGCATAGCTAGCCAGAATGGAGATTGGGACATTTTATTTTTATTCCAAAGGGTTGGGTGGCTATCTAGAAATGGGGGATGGATCGCTTCTCGGCCTTTTGGCTAAGATCAAGTGTAGAAATGGGGGATGGAGAGGTTCTATCATCATGGAGAATAAACTAGAATCAGGAGGCAGGGAGTAGTTTCTGTCACACTGGACAGGGGGGCTTGAGGGTTGTAAAGGTCTGTGAAACTGCTTTGAAGACTACAGGATCATCACAGTGTAGGCCAGATGATTTCTGGAGTAACACACAGGCTAGATTCTCACTTCTCAAAGTGTGGTCCATGGGCCGGCAACAGCATCATCTTGGAAGCTGGTTAGAAATGAAAAATATGGCCCAAACCCATGGCTGTTAAATCAGAAACTGCATTTTAACAAAAATCTTCAGCTTAGATCCCCTGTGGAAATGGATGCAGATTGGGCCACAGAGCCAAGTGTTCGGACGTGACTCAGGGATGTGTGGAAGACACTAACAGTAAAGGAGAACTAGGAACAGGAGGAAGAGAGGCACCTGAAAAACTTGCAGGGAACATGGCCTTGAATACAAAATTTGAAAGAGTATCAGTGAAATAAAGATTCAACTACCCTTCATTGTGAACCAAGGGGCCCTTAATCTTCACATATCCTTGAGTGGCAGGAACTAGGAGTCCTCTCCAGGTGATGAAACTAAACTTCAGAATTGGTGGCTTGCCAAGATCACATGTTAAATATTGACATAGCTCACAATCATACCTCCCAGCGATACAACCCCTTTCTGAAGCACTATTATATGCATTATCTGATTTAAACCTCACAATCACACTGTGAAGCAAACAGAATGTTGCTATTATTTTAATTTTGCATGTAAGGAATTCCAGGACTTTTGAGTGTCCCTCCAATATTTTATTTTCTTTATTTTTGTTACCCAATTTCCTGTCATAGGATGATAATGAAGAAGGAATGGGGGTGTGGGGCTCAATCAAACCTGAACTTAACCATGAGAAACCAGCCCAGCAAAAGACACATAATAAATACTGCAGTGGTAACTGATATTGTTGTATGATTACAACTACTGGTCTTGTTCAAGAAAGCAATAAAATAATTTATTAGAGTAAGTAGTATAGAAGCCAAATATGGAGGGGAAGTGTGAACATACTGTGTTATAAACAGGGAGAAGCTCTAAACAATACTTCAGAGCCTCCAAGTAGACTTGCTGGTCCTGCTACTTACTGGAGTGTGGTATCAGACAAGGTGGTTAACATTCCTCTTGCCTCCACTTCCTCATCTTCAAGGTTGGGACTTCACTGGATAATATTATGAGGACTACATGAGAACAAGTATATAAGATGCTAGATAAATGCTCAGAATAAAATAAATGTTCAATAACTGTATCTATCATTAAATGTGGTTATGAATGATAGGATGGAGTTGGTAGAAGTCAAAGCAGCAGAAATATCAGGAATCAAATAACCAACATTCACTGCTTCAAGAGTTTATTAGTTTATCCGGGCATGGTGCTGCACACCTGTAATCCCAGTGACTCCTGAGGCTGAAGCAGGAGGATCAGGAGTTCAAAGTCAGTCTCAGCAAAAGCAAGGCACTAAGCAACTCAATGAGACCCTGTCTCTAAATAAAATACAAAATAAGGCTGGTTGAATGCCCCTGAGTTCAATCCCCAGTACCTGCTCCCCACCCAAAAAAAGAGTTTATTAGTTTACATTCTTTATTGATGTTGTATCAGCTTTAAATCTAAGAAGAATCATCCTTCCTCTTAAGCCCCACAGTCTTTACATGCTAATGATGCCTTTGGATGATGCTATATTAGTGGCTGATGTTTCCGAGTTATGGACTTTTAAAATCTTATCTTTCTCATAAATGTATTTGGTCACTCTGAATCTAGCAAATGAATACAAAACAATGTCCTTTATCTTTAATGTTTATGAAGTGAAAGAGATCATAAACTGATGGACTCTTATTGTCTCATTTATGAGAAGCTTTGGCACCATTTATGAAGGTGACAGATGATCTGCTTCCTAGAACCTTTTTGTTCCACCCCGAAAAAATCTATATTTTCCTTTAGCACATTGATTTCTTGTTATAGAGCGGGAACGACTCTTAAATATCTTTATTTGGGAGCTTAGGGGTACCAAAATATGAGAGGAAAAATTAGTCAATACCTAAAGAGAGTTGATTGGGCTGGTAGAGGGGGCCCAGGAGAAGGTAATCTGTATCCGGGAAATGATGTGCAATCTGACCCAAGGACAGAGAGACTTGCCAGAGGAGGAAAAGGGGAGCAAATGAGAAAAGCATCCAGTGGCGGGTAAGCCCTGTGATGGATGAGGGAGATGTGCTAATGGATGAGAAGGCACTTTCCCCTGTGGCCAGCTGGCTCGTCTCATTTCTCTTTTTGGCTTATAGAGCAGTGGAAAGATTCAGTGTGACAAATTATGGAATATCTGCTAGTGAGCAAGCTAATGCAAACTAATAACAAATTGAAGTGTTCTTTTTTGTTGTTTTGATGAGGGGACACTGATTTCTCTTTGGGGGTTGGATTTTTCACTACAAAATGTAGCTGGAAAATGGAGTGGACTGATCATGAACAATGTTCCAAACACCATTTTTTTTCTCAGCAATGCAAATGACATTCCTGTAGTGTATTTATAGTTTCAAAGCATGCTCACCTGCATCGTCGCATTTTATATTATAAATACCTCTGTGACATAGGTGTCATTTGCCTCATTTTGTACTTGAGAAAACTGAGGCTTAGAGAAGTTCATTTACAACAGCATCCAAACCTGCATCTGTTTTACCTTACTGCCTTTGGGGGTTCTTCCAGTAAATGTCAATCTGTGGCCACAGCTCCCACAAAGGATTTGGCATGAATAATAATGCCAATTCCGGTTAAAGGGACCAAAATTGTTGCTAGGTAGAATGCAGATTTGCCTGGCTGTACCACTTGCTTGTTGTGGTACTCAGGGTACATATCTTTGAAATAGGGTAATGAATATACATATGGGTTAGGAGGATTAAAAGTGCTTTATAAGTAT
The DNA here is from genome assembly GCF_045843805.1 of Urocitellus parryii. Classification (NCBI taxonomy): domain Eukaryota; kingdom Metazoa; phylum Chordata; class Mammalia; order Rodentia; family Sciuridae; genus Urocitellus; species Urocitellus parryii. The sequence goes on from NC_135534.1 coordinate 184,257,686, forward strand.
ATAAAGTACTTAGAATGGTTTCTATCGCACAGAAAAAGCTACATAATGATCGGATACATTGAATTTGAAAAATAATCAACATTTAAAATTTAAATCTACATTTAAAGCTTTATATATAGAAACTATATGCCAGCCTCTTGACATCTGAAGCTGGGATGTCAGATGGAGCTGTCCTAACTCTTTAGATGGACATAGAAAGAAGTTTAGACTTCCCCTTCCATGGAGACTAGAAAACCTAATAATCTCCCCGCAAGAGTTCTTTCAATTCCAAAGATAGTCTTGCATTTCTGGATAGCTCAGTCTTCAAATTTTTCAGAATTATTCTGTTTAGAGATAATTTTCCCTTTCCCAGAGTGTGTTATAGATGTTTAAGATCAATAACCACACCAAACTGCCAAGACATTCATGTGTGTAGCAACCTTTACTGGGCTTTTTGGTAAAGAGAGGGTCTATGTTACAACAACCCAATATTGATTTAAATTGATTTAAGTTCAATATCAGTCATACCTATTCTTTACAAGGCCTTTGCCCACGTCTCCATCTCCTGCTGGATTCCTTAGTTCTCCCCTCACTTCCTTTTCCTCACTGTCTCTAGTCATTTGTAATACTACCACAAAATACCTTAGGCTAGCTAACTTATAAACAATAGGAATATATTTCTAACAGTTCTGGAAGCTGGGAAGTCCAAGATCAAGGTACCAGCAGGTGTCTGGTGAGAATTCTTTACTCTAGATGGTGCTTTCTATGAGTTCTCTCATGGCAGAAGGGGCAAGTGAGCTTCCTCAAGTCTTCTTATAAGGGCACTAATTTTTACAACAGAATCCACACATGACCTCTGTATTAATCACTAGCTGCTTTTCATTGCTGTGACAATTACCTGAGAAAAACTTAAAGTAGAAAGGAATTTTTGTGGCTCAGTTTCAGAAGTTTCAATCCTCTGATGAGGTAGAGCCCTCGTGATTGATCATTTTCTAAAAGCCCCAATTCTGAACTTTGCTGCTTTGGGGACCAAGCCTTCAAACACATGAGCTTTGGAGGAACATTCCAGATCCAAACCATATCACTTTTCAAAGGTGTTACTTCTTAATACTACTGCATTGGGAATAAGTTTCATGGATTTCAACATATGAATTAGGGAGGGGGGGTACACATCGAGACCATAGGATCTACTATCTCTCCTCTTCTCCGATTGGCTGGGACTCCTCTTGTAGTGCATATGAATCCTTTATGTTCTAGGAAGCCCACAACTGTTTAAAAACCTAGCTCAACTCTTAAAGGCCACCACTTCAGGCACACAACAACCTTGCTGAAGATTTGAAATGATACTTCTTAAATTATTAGCCAAAGCTTAAACTGGTTCTCCCACCAGTGTTTTGTAGGGAATGGGAGGGATAGGAAACAGGAAATGGAAGATTATTAAACATACCTTATTTTAATTAGTTCTCATAGTAATGCTACAAGGTAGCTCTGATTCTTCTCGTTTTAAACTGGGAAAACAGGTTGAAGGAAGTTAAGGACTATACCCAAGATGATCTAGTTGGGAAAGGGTGGGAAGAGTCAAGGCCAGAGACCACATCAGTCTGAATTTAAGTCCCTCACAATTTTCACTACAGCCCACTGACTCATTTTGTTATACTTAATCTTGGGAACCTAAAGTGTCCCAGAGTGGTTGCAGGGATCTGAGAAGGCAAATGCAGCTGCTCCCGAGATCCTTCATCTAGGACAATGCTCAGTTGTGCTCCTGGCTGCCATCTAAGTATCCATGTCTTCATTTGTGGTAAGCAAACATGAGTCCAATCTTCCAGGTGGGATCTGGCCAGCACACAGGAGAGAAGGTCCCTGCCCTCTTCATTCTTAACTCTGGATTTCTAGTCACCCAACCCAAGGCCCCTATGGCTCTTTGAACCCAAATTGCACTTCTGATTTATCCCCAGTCTTCAGTCAACAGAAATCCTAAAAAACAAAGCTCTTCCCTGAGTTCTAGAGTCAGTCCCAAGGTGAATCCTTGCTTCACAAGTTCTAGTGAGAATGTGGACAACTCATGCCTTTTAAAAGTCCCAGTCGCCTTGGTTCTCTAAAAGAGACACTATTGTCTACCTCATAAAGCTGTTAGAATAATTAAATGAATTAATGCATACAAGATGCCACCTATACTAGCAACATTATAAAGTTCAATAAATATTAGCTGTAATAATAACAAATGCCCATTCTCTCCCTCGCCTCCAGATAAATCTGATCTCTCTACTGTGCCACTCTATACCCCAAACCTAATATTGGAAAGCAATCTCCTACAACAGAGGCCTGGCCTCAGAAACCTGGCTTCAGTTCTACTGCCTGCCCAATGTGTTACCTGGAGCAAGATGCTCATAAAATGGAAAACATAATTTTTTATTCACCTAACTCACAGCATTATCATGAAGATTACACAAGATAGAAATGCAAATAAGTCCCATTTCCATTCCCCTCATAAAGGTGCTCATGAATTTTTTAAAGTGCAGGACTTCTTACCAATCTGTGCTAAAATGCATAGATTTATTTAGCATTTATCAGATTAAGGTTGCTCCCAAATGCGTCTCTGTTCAGTTTTCCCACTTCATTCCCTCAAGAGACATATTTATCTGTTCATGTGTTTTTAAAAAATCTATTTATATTAAAATGGAAACACAAGACTCCTTCCCTTGCTAGTCACAAATTTTTCTTTATTCATTAAAGAGTGAATCCACACCAGGTGGCTGCATTATACATTGTACTGGGACAACAATAAAGTCAAAAAATATAAGGCTGTATGTCCTGAGTCTGTAAGTCCTTTGGGAAAATGACCTACATACTTAACCCTAATTGTAAATGTTTTGAAACAGTTATGTAACCTTTCAAAGAATCCTACAAAACCTCACAATGTCCACCCATGGAACCCACTTATAACTTTGATGGTAATTCTCCTTAACGACATTCCTTGGGAACCTGTCTATAATGAAGGAGACCTGACATTTTGGAACTGGAAAATCTTAGGGGTTCTCACCTAACTTGAATGCTGAAGGGCCAGGGCATCATCCTGACTAATCCTCTCCATTTTACAGTTGGTGGAGTGGGAAAAGAACTTATCTAAATCCCCATCTGTGGCAGAGCCCGGATCAATCCAGTCATCCTGCCTTCACTCGTTTGGAATTATTGCTGGACGTCAGGGATCTGAAGCAGGTGGAGAGGGAGACAGGCCATTGCAAGAAAAGGTATTTTGCAGGAGCCTGGTTCTGACTGATCCCTCCCCCAATGGGAGGGGGGACCTCAAGAGAGGAAGGATCCCTGAAGCAGAAGGGCTAACAGGGACTCCTGAAAATCATCATTGAGGGTGTTGTGGCTGGGAACTTAAAACCTCTGCAGACTGTTAGAAGCGTTTCTGCGACTGTGGTCTCGAAGACCGAGGAAGTCCTTCCCTGCGGCGGCGCACGCCCCGCCCGCCCAGTGCCCGAGAGTAACCCCGAGGCGCGCGGCAGCCTCGGCTGTCTTCCACGTAGCCTTTTAGGAAGAGACAAATAAGACTGTGCTCCTTCTTGTTTGAAATCTGGTGGTTAGGTCCAGCCCCTTGCTGGTAGAAACAGGAGCGTTAAGTTTGCGCCACGTGGCTGTTTCGCTGGCGTGTGCTCCTTTCCGGAGTGAGCGGGGTCTCCTTTTGGTGGGGGAGATATGGGGAGAGGGGCAGAGCTGCACTGTGACCAGCTGTGGGAGACCTGGGAGGGTAAAGATGACAGACAGGGTGTGTGTGGGGGGGGGGGGGGGACGAGAGCTAATCGTTGTCGGGCTGGATCACAGTTGAGGGGCCTGGGTCGCCCCGCCAGATTTGAGATTGTGCTCAGCCCAGCCAGAACCCAGAAATGAGGGCACGTCCGCAAGCCCACACTCTTCGTTTCAAAACGGAATCGAAACCACACAAAAAATAAACGCTCAAGATGCCCAGCTGCAGCCGGCAGCCAGCGCGCGCAGGCGCACGGGGTTCCGAATTCGACCTCGAGTTACCCCGAGCGGCGAGTCGTGTCGAACTAGGTGAAAGGTAACTAGCAGGCGCTGCTCGGGGCGACCGCAGAGGCGCGCGTGCGCCGGCTAGGTTGCTGGTTGTGGCCTTCCAAGTTTCTGCAAGTCTGCACTTCGTTTAACTGTGAGTGTGGCCTGGAGCAGTGCGTGATCAAGGGGTATGGGATTCCAGCAGATTTGGAAAATTCTTGTCACCCAGTCCTCAATGGGAAATGAGGTCCAGGCACAGTGCAGGGGAGAGGACCACTTACTCAGCATCATCGTGCTCCTTGTGTGGTACTGGGCACATCACATATGCTCTTTTAATTCTCATACCTTTTGAAGGAAGTAACTTGACCTCTTGTTTTAACTAAGAAAACAAGGAGATTCAGGGAGTTCTTTTAACTGCCTGAGGTCAGCCAGTCGGTAAGGGACTATGTTCCCTGAGTGAGGTTTGAGTCAAAGTGTCCTAGGTTAAACAACTAGTATATGTAGTGCATCTGCAGGCATCCACATAGGCATTATGCTCCTCTATCCTTCCCTGAAACCTGTAAGGTGGGTAGGGTACCCTGTGATCATTTCCCTTTTGTAGAGGGAGAAAGTGAGATCAAGGAAGTTATTCTAGACTCACACAGAGACTAGCAGAGCTGAGATTTTCTGCCCCATTTAAGAGGGATAAAAAGTTCAAGCTCAAGGTCACTTCCACTCCCAGCCTGCATGCCCACAAGACCATCCATCTTGTGACCTGGGCCACATCATCCATCAGATGAGTGGCCCCGGTCACAAAGAAATCAAGAAGTTCTCGTTATTGGAGTTTTCCTTTGATTGCAGGTTTTTAGTTTAGAATTATCTGGTGACTAGCTTTTCTAGGAGGTAGTGGGTTGTTAGTTTATTGAGGAAGGGACAGACTACCCTACTTTCAGTTGTTGAAGTTGATGTTTATTGGGTGAGCTTGTAACTGAATGGACACATTTGCAACCCTAGACTATCCTGAGGGAAGCTGCAACTGTGTCTGGCAATGGGTGAAGTGACTGCTTGTTTATGGCTTTTCCCACTTAAGAGCCCTTGCATTCATTCAACAAACACTTAGCATCTACTCTGTGATGTGCACATAACTGGAAAACAGGATGGGCACGCAGGGCAAGAATTCCTTGCTTTTCCTGAAAATTCTGTTCTGAGTCTTTGTGCTAGTCTGCTCAGCCTGCTATATAACAAAATGCCATTGATGGTTATTTCTCAGAGTTCTGGAGGCTGGAAGTTCAAATTCAAGGTACTAGCTGATTGCTTTCTGGCAAAGGCTCCCTTCCTGGCATGCAAATAGCCGTTTTCTCATTGTATGCTCATATGGCAAAGACAGAGATCTCTTTCTAGTGTCTTGTCTCATAAGGGTCCTAATCATAAAGACTTCATCCTCATCTAAATCCAAAAGGCCCCACCTCCTAACTGTCATACTGGGCTTCAACATAGGGATCTGTAGCAGCGCACTCAGTCCACAACAGTCTTGGTCATCTGGGAGTTTGTCCACCTTCATGCATGGTGGAAGATTTTTATTCCCCCTCCTCCATCAGAGTTTCCTGTGAAGCAAGAAGTACATCACTCAGGGAGGGCTCAGGAGCCCAATCCCCCCCCCCACTTCTGTTTACCCACTTGGTGCCCCAGCTATTCCTCAAAATCACAAAGATCAGGAAACAAGTAGTTCTCCTCCTTTTCTGAAAAGACATTGGAAACAGAGGCAACTACTCAAAGAGAAATGTCTGGGAAACAAAATGTTGAAGAAAAGGGGGTCAGCCCCCTCCAAACTCTTCTGTTTCCAAGAAATCCCATTCCTTGAGTGTCCTGTCAGGGAATTGGAATGTCATTGCCTTGTGCCCCAACTGTGTTGCTGCTCACAGTGATTAAGACAAAGAATGCAATTGGAGTGTCTTTGCCCTAAGGTAACCCTGCCTTGCAGCCTCCCTAAGTTCACCATGGAAGATCATATGTGGCTCAGTGCTGTCTAGATGCCTCTGTGAGCTGCCTGCCTGGTGGTGTTACCAGAAATAAGGCTTCTTGGGGACTTACATCATTGCCCTGTTGAAAGTCTCATGTGCTGAGAACTTTGACCACCCAGGACTCTGTGCTAGACAATAGTACTTGAATTCTCAAGGAATCCTCCACTGTCCTATGTAGTAAGTGGTGTGATTCCCATTTTGCAGGGAATAAAACTGAGACTCCGAGGAGCTTAAGTGATTCCTCTCATCACTCAATCAGTAAAAGGCATGGCTGAGACTCAATTCATTTCGCTGTTTTGTATTGAGACCTAAAACACCAGTAGGACAGATTCTTGGAGCTAGTTGGGAAAATTATCCCTAGGTTTTTCCCTTTATTCTTTAATTGTCCCAGAAGATTTCAATAGAAGTGTAGAACAAGTGAAAGTCCATGCCTTACAAATGGTTAAATGATTGAGTGAGTTTGTAAAGGAATGAATGAAAGAAGGTAGAGAATGGAATTGGATCAAGTGCCTAGCATTGTGCTTGGCTCATGTTACATGCTCAAAAAATAGTTCCCAAATACTTGAGAAAAGAAAGAAAAATAAATCAAAGTCTGAGCGATGGGAGAATTTCTACATGAGCTGCAAATATATTAGGAAAATCATTTTCCAATCTTAAGCTGACAGAGTTTATAGTCCTATTGAAGTTTGAAATTTTTCTTTTTGAACAATTGATGGAAAGTTTACTAATCCTGGCAGGTTATTGGCAAACAATATTGTGGATCAGGCAGCAAAACCCTGGTCCACATCCATTCCCTGTTGAATTGCTGCTCTTGGGGTTTCTTGTGTATGATTTGTGTGGCTAGCTTAGGAAAGGACCTTCATTCATTCTATAAAACCTTGCACTCTTTATGAGGTACAAAGGAGGGTGGTGAATAAGATATGGTTCTTGCTCCCACGTGAGGCAAACATATGATATGGAGTCTGAGGTCCTAGATTTGAGTTTCTGCTTTTGTACTTTATTTAACCTAAGCAATCCTCATTTCCCCATGGATAAAATGGGTATGAAATTCCTTCCTGGAGTAATTTTAAGAATATCAAGAAAATTAAGTAATATAGAATATGTAAAAGAGGGGGGAGTTTATAAGTAGCTAATATTTTTGATTTAATTTAATTTATAATTCCAAGATAATATGGGGAGGTTTGTCTTACCTAGGCACCGAGCCTAGTCCTCTCGAGGAAAAGTGGAATGGGCTGCTGTACAGTCAATACCTCAGAAGGATGCGGGCCTAGAAGTTTTCCAGCTAGTGTGAAGTATGGCAGGACATAGAGTTTCACTGCCCAGGGACAGTGGAGGAACTTAGCAGGGCCTGCTGGGTCTCGTGCCTGAACCTTGAGTCTATCTTCCTCTTTTGTACTGAGATATGGATGTGTCACTTGATTCCAGTGGCTGCAGGAGGAAGGAGCATCCCAGAGCAGCTATATTCAGTGGGAACTCTGCCATCTCAGTCTTACTGTGCTCAAGTCTGTCACAGTGGCCAGCATTTACTGAGCCTTATTGGATGCCCGGCCCTAAAATTCAGAGTGGGCCTGACAGTGGATGCTTGTAAAATCTACAAACATAGTAAAGTCTACAAACAGAATGATCAAAGGATTTAAGAGCAAAGGAGCCTCACTGATGAGAAATTCCCCAATGAGATGCCTTTGGCTGGGGTGCAAAAGATGAAGCCTATTTTGTCTAGGACAAACAAACAAACAAAAAGAAAGAAAGAATGAATGTAAAGAAAAATAAATAAATCCACAAACTCGGGCTTATACCTATGTGCAACAAAACAAAACAAACCCAAATGGAATCCCACCTTGGCCACACAAAATACTTTCTTTGTTTTGCCCCAAGACTTTTAGAGAGCTGGAAAGAGAAAACACGAGGAGATGCCTTTTGATCATTTTGCAAGAAAGTTAGGAGCCAGGCTTTACTGCACAGGGTTGTTAAACAGCTCTATGGCCTTAGGGCATCATCTTCTCTTTGTTTATAAAATAAGGACTCTCATACCTTCTTCACAACATGTTGTGGGATTGGACAAGAAAAAAAAAAGAGGTAAAGATGTCAGGAAGGGGAGAAACTCTAGAGAAATGGCAGCTTCTTCCTCCTTCCCCATTCTGAGTCAATGCCAGATCAGAGGTCAGAACCCAACAAAGCTGACCTCATTCATTTGCATTTAGCTACACAGCTTCTTCTAAATGTATAGGTCCAAGAAAACTTCAGAGCCTCCTAGTAGACTCAAAAATGTCTTCTTCTTCTTCCTCCGCCCCCCCGCCCCCCGCCTTATCCACAGAGAAACCTGTACAAGTGTTGGCCCCTTGGGAAAAAAACAACTCTGTTAATTAAGCATAACCCCATTCTGTCTGAAGACTGTAATTACCCTTCTGTGTAGATGTCATGCCTTGAGACTTCCCCTGCTCCCAGGGGTAGCCTGTCAGATTCCAGCCTTTTTAGGGTGGAGATGCAGAAGGACTGGGATCTTAAAAACTGTCCATGGAGGACAACTCTGGTCTCCCTGGAAAGTTGCTGTAAATAATTAGCACGAGCCCCATTTCTTCCTTGAGCCTTGTGGCAATTCCAAGGACAATTACTCTGAGGAAAGCCAAGCCTCTAAAGCATTTCCTAAATAATCCAAATTGTTGAAGTGTCAAGGAAACGTCCAAGTTCAACCCTATCTGCTCTTTATCCCTCTTCACATTTGAATTCACTGCCATGAGTGTATCAAAGTCATTTCATTTCCCTTCTCTGAGCTTTTTTCGTAACTGTAAACTGAGAGATGTGGATTAGTCACTCCTTACATGCTCTTTTAATTATTGATCACCTCTGGAATGGACTTGTAGATACACTGCTTACCTCCAAAGGAAAGGAGAATTTTAAATCTAAAAGTAGAGTTTTCAAAAACTTCCAGTAAGACTTGAAAAATGCTGATATGTACTGAAATTTGAGCACAAAACCCCACAAACATCAGTCATAATCCAGTAACAAAATCTACTTCAGGAAAAATATGTATTTGAGAACAATGAGGATATTATTTAGTTTCATTGCCAATAATTAAACTAAATTAATTTTTTTTGCTAAATTTGTTTTACTTATGTTTCTGTGTATTGAGTTTGTGTTTTAAAGGTAAGAAGCAAACATAATATTGTGCCAAGTTTTATTAGTTAGGGGAAACAACGAATTTGTTTGCTTCCCTCACAAGTATATATAATAGATAAGGAATGAGGACTTTAAAATCAGTAGCTAGGAAAGAACAATGAGTACATTTATGAATGAGCTTTTTTATATGGATAAAACTAGGAAATGGTTGAGCTGGTATAGTGGACACTGTTGGTTCCCTGCCCAGATTTCCTGTAGACCAGGCATCTGTTTGGCCCTCAGCTGCTTCGAGTATTCACTGTTAATGGTTCACAATGGCTCCCTTTTCCAGAAATTACCCTCTGTAGAATGGGAGCTGATTCCCTGAGGAGGTTATATTCCCCACTGACTGATAGGAGGTTGGGTATCTGGTACCTCTCCTTAGGGTGGGACCAACTTGGCAGTGTGATTTATGCTCCCAAGCTCCCTTGGGTCAGGTCAGGACTGGACTTGACCTGAAGCGACATCTTTGTCTGACTCTCGTCCTGCCCAATCCTGCTTTCCTCATTCCTTACAGGATTCTTTGGCCAGCACTTTCTCAATAAATATACCCAAGTCCCCATCTCAGGGTCTGTTTCTAGGACAAGAATGCATCGTTACTATGAGTGGCCAGTAATGAAACCTATGTTTGAATTTCATTCGTTCATTTATCCATTCATTTATTTAATCAATACTTACTGAATTACCTTTTATGAAGCCGATTCTGTTTCAGAGACTTGAAGAAATTTGCAATGAACAAGAGGATATCGCCTCTGCAATAAACTATAAATTATTTGTATTATAGTGGCAAGACACATGAGGATAAACAAAACAACCAAAATAATATTTAAGTAAAAATAAACTAGGTATTTAGAATTATTATATTTGAGGCTTCTTAAAAACTGTATATCTGGACCATTTGCTATAATTAGATAAACTTTAAATTTTATGCATATAATTTTTTGTTATGTAAATAAGCCTTTGACCCAGTGATTTTAAATCAAAGAATTTATTGCACAGATACCTAGGCCTATATGTAAAGAAAACATACAAGTTTGCTTGTTGTAACATTGCTTATAGTAGCAAAAGATAGAAAACAGTTTACATGTCTTAAACAACTTAAATAGAGTTTAAAGGGTTTAAACAGATGAAATAAAACAATATTACACTCATATTAAAGAATACTATACTGTCATTAAGAATAATAAGGTACGATACTAGTATACATGTATTGAAAAACCACATGGAACCCATAGATATGTACAATTTTTATATATTAAATTAAAAATAAATCAATTTAAATATAAAATAATGGGCTTGCTGTATACTTGTTCGTGTGGAACAATTTCCAAGATGTATTACTAAGAGAAATAAAAATGAAGTGTAAAACAGTGCTTGTGAAATTCTTCCATTGGTGTAAGAATTAATGTTAACCCATACACACACACACACATACACAGACACACAATTCTATAATACAGAATCTTTGGATTTTTAATTGTATTATATAGTTTAGAAACTGTATAACATACAGAAAAATAAACATCATTTAAAATTCCACCTCTTAAATGTACCATTATTTACATTTTGGTCTATTTCCTTTCTGTCTTCCTTTTACTTGAGGACACAAAATATTTTACAAATGTGTTCATAATGTACATGTATAGGTTTGTATTCTAAGTTTTTTATTCAATGTTAGATCCTAAATATTTCTTCCCAATAATGAACTTTTTCTAAAATATCATCTCTAACAGCTGTTTAGTTTTCTAGTATATAAACATACAATAATTTTTAATCACTTTACTGCTGATGGCAATTAAGATTGTGTTGTTGTTGTTGTTGTTTTAATTTTGCTTTTGTCCAGTGCTGGTAGGTAGTTGTTTTATTCCTTTGGGCATGGTTCTATTTTTTCCCCTAAAATAGACTTCTACATGTGTATTTACTGGTCAAAGTAAATGAATAGTTTTAAGACTTATTATAGTATTACATTGCCTTTCCCATAGTTTGTATCCATTTTCAGTCCCACCAGCAATATAAACAAGTATTAATGAGTCCTCATCAGCACTGAGTTATAGACTGTTGGCATTTGGGAGTTTATCATTCCCAGATTTCTACCGCTCAGGAACTTCACAGAAGGTTCCTGACATGTGGTACTTGGTAATTGGTTGAGACAGGACTAGGAAACTGTCAAGACTGCTCTGAGGACATCACTTAGCACCTGTGAGTCTAGCTGGGGGCTCAGAGTGTGCATTCACAGTAGAAGCTTAGAGGGACTCACTGGCTCCTCTTGCAGCAAATTGCTGGTTCCTCAGCCCTGCCTCCACCCCAGTGCAGTCCTGGGCATACGCAGTTGTCAGCTCTCATCATCATCATTTTTGCACATTCAGGTAAGCTCATCGTTTGCTTTATTTCAGTAATGATATTATGGTCAGTTTTATATCTGTAACAGAATACATTTTAAAAGCCTTATAAATGACCTTAATAATTAGAGACTTATTAAGGGTCTTTGGGGGTAACTTCCAATTTCACAGTTATTTTTTGATACATTTTTCTGGAGGAAGTTGATTTGGCTCAGTGACATTGGACACTTTGGAATTTCCAAATTCTGGACATATAGTCCTTACAGATGTCAAGAGTCTTCTGTTATTCTAAATGAAATGGAATTTCAACTCTTGAGTGCTTTCAGAATCCTTGACAATGAGTTAGTGCTCTCTCTCTCTCTCTTTTTGTATTTATTTATTTAGCAGCACAGGGGATTGAATCCAGGGGCATTCTACCACTGAGATACATCCCAGCCCCTTTTATTTTTTATTTTGAGACAGGGTCTTGCTAATTGCCCAGGATGACCTCAAACTTGTGATTCTTCTCCTTAGCCTCTCAAGTTGTTAGGATTACAGGGATGTGCCAGAGTGCCCAGTGCTTCTAACATCTTTATTCTGTGTCTGATCCTGGTGCGTTTGTGACCTCTGAGGACAGACTTCTAATTAGTGTAATAAATGCACAATCCTACATCCTGGAGGTTCTAGGGTCTAGGGCTGGTTCTGGCACTGACTAGCTGAGTGTCCTCGGGCAAATCACGCCTCTAGGTTTCCAAAATTCCTTGTCTTGAGAAGTTTATTCTCAAACAACGATTCCTGGAATCTTAAAATATCTTTGGAGTCTTGTGAGGTAGTAATGAGTTTTCATGAGCTAAAATATTGTTAAAGTTTTAGAAACCCTAGTGAAAAATGTGCATTTATCCTACATTAGGTTTGACAGGACCATAAGTGGAACTTTTTTCTTTGTTTGGACTGTGATAATTCAGGAGCCCTCACAACTCTATGATGCATGTCCTGTTGTTATCACTAATATATAAAGAAACTGAGGCACAGAGAGTTTGTGAACTTTGTCAAGATTATACAGCTAGTTAGTGGTGGAGGGAGGATTCAACTTCTGGTAATCAGACTCCAGAATCAACAGCTACACTATCTGCTGGGAAATCTCATTACCTTTTACCGATTGATTAGTAGTGTGTCTTTAATGAAATTGAGAAGATGAAATGTTAGTAATTAGTAATTAAATACAATTTATTTGATAAGTAAAGGTCTTCTAGGACCTCAATCTACAAAAAAGGGAGGATTTTCAAAGATTATGAAAAGAATGGAAATGTTTACCAGCATTGGATTAGAAGGTGCCTGAATTCCATCCTAGTTCTAAGGTTCTGTGAGTTTGAGAAGAAAATATGGATATCAAAATAGAAAAATCACACAGAATGGTGCATTTATAGTTTAAGAGTAATCAAAACACTATTTCTTTGTTAAATGGTGCAAACAGGTTTAATCTTAAAAACCAATAATCAAAAGAGATTCATTGGAGTTGACTATTAAGAAATTTTAAAGTCGAAAGCAAGAGGGGCCTTAGAAATGCAATTTCATGGTTGATTTTTAACACTTAATATTGTGCTGGAGAAGAGTCACATAAAGTTCTTACATAATACCTGTCAAAACATCTGAACTGCTTTACAAACATTCTCTACATTCCTTGTAGCAATCTGCATGTTTGATGACCAGGATAAATATAGTCAATGGAGAGTATTTAATAACAAGAAAGAAAAAATAAGGGCAAGGACAGTCTTATTTATCTCTCTATCAGCAATTCCTAGCATAATGTTGGCACATGGTAAAAGGTCAGTAAACTTTGGTGAGTGGATGAAAAATTTACCGATTTGCTATTGGACCCTGGGAAAAATCTCTATTCACCTGCTCTATAACCACTATGTAACTTTAATAGAATGTAATGCCAACCTATGCAATTAATCTTAAGAGTCATGTGTGGTAGTCCAATTTAATTGCTGCTAAGGTGAGACAACTTTACTTAAACTCTGTACCTATGGGAACTACAATGCTATTATTGTATCTCAATTTTATTTTATCTTTTCATCAACTCTACTAATCCTCAGCCTACTAAGAGTTTGTATTATATTTTGCACATATCTAATGGCTTAGATTTTTATCCTGGCATTCTCAGTGAAATAGAAAGGCCCAGATTTGAAGTTGTGTCATGAATTAATTTCTGTAAAGTGTCTTTTATCTGGAGGTAGGTGAATGACTCCTAATAACCCTGGCTGGTTTTAACATAGGGAACAGCCCCACCCTCCTCATTGTGCAACCGGGAAGTGGTTTGCTGAGCAGGCCTACACAAAAAAGGTCAAAACCGTATTGTACATTACATGTGTGAGTCATATCCCTTGCTCCTTGCTCAAGAAGAATTATATCCTAAACAAATGAGGGAATGCATGGGCCAGACACTGCTGGGGCCTCCAGGATGAATAGGATGAATTTCCAGCCATCATATGACTGAGACTGTGTGAGGCAGTGGGAGGGTGAATTAAAAAGAAAAGGAGGAAAAAAAAAGCTTACAAATAACTATGATTCCAGACACAATGCAGTCAGAGCACTCTGAGCTCCCACCAGAGGGAAAAAATTATTTCTAGTTAAAGGACCGAAAAATCATGAGAGAAGGATCACAAAGGCTGGAATTCCCACTTTCTATAAGCATTTGTTGATTTCTGCTGCTTGATAGACTCTGCCAGGCACTGGCATATTTGCACTCAGGGAAAAAGCTCTCATCCCAGCCAGAGAAGAGAAACTTATTAAAAGAAAAAACTCAACTCACTCTGGCAAATACTCTTAAGAAAAAAGAAAAAGAAAAAGTTACTAGGGCACCAAGGATAAAGCAACTAGTTCTGACTGGAGATCCTGTAAAGACTTCTCAGAAAAAGGATAAATCAGAGTTTGCAAGAGAACTGAATTTGGCCATTCACAGTGAAGCACGCGCTGTGCTTGGGGGCCCTTCAAGTATTGCCTCCTTGATTCTCATAACAACCACAGTAAGATACTTAGCATTTCCCCCAACTTACCAAGGGGAAAACTAGAGCTCAGAGGCGCAATAGTCTGGAAATCGCCTGAAGTGGTAGAGAGCTAATAAACAAAGAAGAATGAGAATTGAATTCCAAGTTCTGCTGACTCTCTCCAGCTACTCAAAAGGAAAGGGAAGAAAGCTAAAGAGAATTTGGAGCCTGGGGATATAGCTCACTGTTGGGGCTCTTGCTTAACTTGTGTGAGGACCTGGGTTCAAACCACAGCATAGAAAAGAAAGAAGAAAAGGAAGGAATTTCTTCTAATAGCTTGATCACAGACCAGGAAGCAGGATAGCCAAATTCTGTTTGGGGGACAATACACAGTACGATGGTTTAAATATGACTCAGCTCTGTCCCCCGCAAAGTTTCATGTATTGTTGGCTTGTTTCCCAAGGTGGTCCTGTTGGTATGGAACCTGGGGTCTAGTACTTGTGCAACCTTTCAATTCTCAGGAAAGTGTTGTTATAAAAGGAGTAACCTTGGCCCTGCCTTTTCTCTCTACTTCTGGTTCAAGATATAATCACTTGCTTATTCCCACATACACTGCCACCATTACTCTCTACATGGTGAGGTAAGGCACCCAAAGGGTGATTCTTTGGAGCCTGAACCATGCCATTTGGACTTTATCTCCACAACTGTTCGCTGAATAAACCTATTTCCTTCAGAAGTATCTTTATGATATTATCAGGTATCTCATTATAATGATGAAAAGCTGACTAATACACTATATAGATTTTCTAGCTGTGGACTGCCTAATAGTTCAGAATATAGTGATATATATATATATAAAACATAGATGCATGTATATATGTATATATTATACATATACTATATATCATTATAAATATATTTACACATATATACACACATCCAACAGATTTTATGTTGTGTATATACATATATACACATATATGTCATTATATGCCAATCTTGATATTGGAAGTTTGATTGTTTCCAAAATGCCAATTAAAAACAGCTAACACCATTAACACAGAAAAGGGGGAATAGGAAATGACTGGAAAGAGGAGGGTGGCTAATTTAAATGTAGTAATAAAAATCTCCCTCTGAAGAGGGGAATGGGCATTTAAAATTACATTAATGTTTATAGCAGCTTAATTCACAATAGCTAAACTGTGGAAGCAACCTAGATGCCCTTCAATAGACGAATGGATAAAGAAACTGCGTAGTATACATACACAATGGAATATTACTCAGCATTAAAAGAGAATAAAATCATGGCATTTTCAGGTAAATGGATGGAGTTAGAGAATATCATGCTGAGTGAAGTAAGTCAATCCCCACACACCAAAGGCTGAATGTTCTCTCTGATAAGAGAACGCTGACCCACAATGGGGAGGACAGGGGAAAATGGAGGAACTTTGATGGGGCAAATGGAGAAAGGGGTGGGGATGGGGCTTGGGAGCAGGAAAGGTGGTGGAATGAGTGGACATCTTTACCCTAGGTACATGTATGACTGAACATATGGTGCGATGCTACATCATGAAAAACAGTACAAATGTAAAGTTGTGTTGCAATTGTGTATAATGAATCAAAATACATTCTGCTGTCATATATACCTAATTAAAATAAATAAATAAATCTAGGATTTTTGTTTGTTTGTTTGCAGTATCAGAGATTCCACCCAGGGCCTCACGCATGTTAGACAAGCACTCTACCACTGAGCTACATCTCCAGCCTTTTTCTTTTTCTTTTTTTTTTTTATTTTGAGACAGGGATTTGCTAAGTTTCCCAGGGTGCCCTCAAACTTGCAATCCTCTTGCCTTGGCCTCCCAAGCAGCTGGGATTGCAGGTATGAACTACCACACCTAACAGGTATTGGGTTTTACTGGAAGTGTGATAGGAAGTCATACTTTAAATATAAATAAGAACATTTAAAAATAACTCACAAACTTTAATGAGGCCTAACCCTTCCATTTTTTCCTGTGTATGTAAATAAATCTTTTTAATGTTTTACTCTTTCAAACTTATGATCATATGGAGCAGGGATTTGTATCCCATTTCTATCTTAATACAATCTCCATTGATGAGTTTCAAGATAGTACAAAGAATCCTCGTATACCCTTTACCGAATACATTTTGCCTAACCTAATCCATCATTTTAACTATTTATGTATCTATCTAGGCTATTACTGTGTACAAGCCAAGAGAGTAAGTTGGGGACATCAGTGAATGTTTCCTAAGAATAAGGGTATTCATTCTTTATACAACTACAGAACAGCTCCCCCAAATCAGAAAACTTGATATTTATACAATTCATAGTCCACAATCTAAGTTTGAATTTTATCAGCCATTACATCAATTTCCTTTATGGATTTTTCTCCCTTGGTTTAAGATTTAAAAAATCTTAGGTTCAACTATTCTATTTAATTCTCACATCTTTTTAATCTCTCTCCATTTGAAACAGTTCCTCCTCACCTGTTTTTTGGGCTTCTTGACCTTGACATTTTTGAAGAGTAAAGCCATTTAGTTTGCACAATGTCCATAAATTTGCATTTGTTTGATTAGATTCAGGTTTTGCCTTTTTGGCAGAAATACCACCAAAGTCATACTGTACCCTTCTCAATGGATCTCATCAAGAGAAAAATGACATTGGTTTGTTAGATTTGACCACTTGGCTAAAGTAGAGTCTGCCAATTTTCTCCAGTCTAACATCACTGAGACTCCCTTTAAAATTAATAAGTGATATATGAAGAGATACTTTGGGACTATGTAAATATTCACTTGCTCATTAGATCTTCACCTGTTTTAACATCCATTATTGATTTTCCATCTGTATCATTCTATCCATATTTATTTGTTGGCATCCTACTCAAAAAAAAAAACCCATTCTTCCCAGCTCATTTTTTAACTTACTTTTATTTATTTTATCTATATTTGAATTTATATCAGTATGATCTCATAGATTTTAATTTTATTTAATGGATTATAAATCATTGTTATCATTATTTATGTTGATGCACAAATTATTCCATATTTGGCCAGTGGAAATTCTTCAAGTTGCCTTTGTTGTCCTTTTAATATGTCCTCTCTGTCCTTTAAGAAACTCCTTACTTTCCAGTATAAGATAACGTAGGCTCATCTTGCACTTCCCTGAACTGGCTCAGGAATCAGTTATTTCTCCAGTAAGCCTTATTTCTTTTTATTGGAAAATAGGATTCAGAAACTAAGTTCTGGGTGCAAGGTGTGAATCCAAGAGAAAACCTTAATGAAACTTCTAGCTTCACTTGCTTTTAGTTACTTGCTTTAAGTTGACTTTAAAACATCACTAATTCTGGAGGTCATACAGCTGAGCAATATATGGTCAGTCTCCCATTAGCTTTGCTGTAGATGACCCTCAGATCGTGCCAATATCACCATTTTCTGAATATGCATCCTATAAAAGTATAAAGTTGATTGTACACTCACAGACTACTGATTACTTCAACTCCAATTACCTTTCCCCATGACTTACATCACCTTGCTGGGAGGCAGAGTTGAGATCTGGTCTCCCATCTCCTCATGTTTGGCTGCCTTGTAAATAAACTCTTTATCACTAGCAAATCATTGCTTCAGTGATTGGCATACTGTGCAACAGGCAAAAACAGGCCTGGGTGTGTAACAGGTGTGCTCATAGTTACTACTTAGTCATTGCTTCCAGGTCCTCTCAGCAGAAAGCTAGGAAATATCTCTATCTATCTATAAAAATTACTTCTGTCTGTATGTTTATGCTCTTTCCATACTCATTTATCCATACTTACAATATATATTAAATACACACATATTAAAAGAGCACAAATTCAACTAATACCTCCAGTTCCAATCCAACCCTTTCAAGTTCACTCTAAACTTCCACCTATTCATGTTGGTAGCTCCCTTTCTCAACAACAGAAAAAAATGGCTTCCATTATTTTTACTTTATCTACTCACCTGCTTAAGCCTGGAATACACAGAAAATTTCAGAATTGCTAAATCATGCCACTGTATTAACTAGAATTGAATGTTGGTTTGTCGCTCTTTTTTTAGATGTGTCCTGTGTATGACATACAGGCAATGAAGTGCACAAGTCTCACATGTTCAATGTAATAAGTTCTGACAACTCCTGGATCCTATTTTCAACCCAATACAAGCAATTTCCTGTGGCATAAAACATGAATTATTTTAACTGGTAATTATTCTATAGTACGGATGAATTGTAATTGATTTTGCTTTTTCCTATAATTAATTATGTCTTCTATTAAAAGCAGTGTTGCAATGAATATTGTATTTACGCTATTTTTAAAAGAATGTAATATCACTATTAAGCTACAGTTCTGCAGTCATTCCTTTGCTGAAAAGATATATTCTGTTGAATAAATTAATAAAACATTCAATATTTTAACACATTCATATTGTTATTCCTACAACTAAATTGGTTCTGGTCCAGGGTATTAATTTTCTAAGATGACTTTAATAAATTACCACAATCCAGGTGGCTTCAAACACTAGAAATTTGTTCTCTCACAGTTCAGAAGTGCAGAAGTCTGAAACCAAGGGGTTAGTACAGTCGTTTCCTTCTGGAAGCACTCCCATCCCCTCTCCTAGCATCTGGTAGTCGCTGGCAGTCCTTGACTTTCCTTGGCTTGTATATGCATCACTCCAATGTCTGATCCCACCATCATGTGCCTTTGTTCTCCATGTATTTGCTTACAAGTACATCAAGCCATTAGATTTAGGGCTCACCCTAATCCAATATAACCTCATTTTAGTTTAACTAATTATATCTATGTAGATCTTATTTTCAATAATGTCACATGCTAAGGCTTTTCAACCTGCTGTATTCAGTAAGTGAAGACCCCCCTTTGGAACTTTATAATTCCCTTAGGTGAATTCTTGGGGCCTAGTTAGTTTAGGTTCAGATTTTCAAAAGGAAATGTCATGTATTTACTATTTATACACAACACTCCAGTAAGGTCTGGAAAAACACTCAGGCACACTACTGTTTTTGCAGTGAAGTGTGTGTGTATGTATTCATGGCAAGTGAGATAAAGATGATAGTTTTACATCATTGTATGTCCAGGTTGGCTGCCAAATAAAAATAAAATTGTGTTCTTTGAGGATTTCAGCATTGCAGACTCAGTGGTCTTGAATGAAGGCTTATTTTCATGTGTCAATGTTTAAAGCCCGAGTCAGAATGCCACCTATAAAGCAAATACTCCAGGTAACACCAACCTGTAAATATAAATGTGCAACCTCACCTTCAATCAGTCTCTCCAATCCTCACCATCCCCCACTTTATCAGAAATGTTCTGTTGAATAGAAAGTAAAGCAGCATAATCCGCCAGTCAAAATCTATGAAAATTTTATTAAGATTCTCTTCAAGATGGAATTGAGGAGGATCTTTAGCTCTTTCAAACAATACAGAATAACAAATATCACTTTTCAAACACTTTCTAAATTACAATTGGCACTCACAAAAACCTCATTAAATATATAGGTCAAGAATATCATACCTATGTAATGGTTAGGGACATGGAGATTTTGAAACATAAAGTCTCCTTATCAAGGTTATATTGTTAACAATCCATTCTTTCAAATGATGAAGAGCCAAAGGAAAAAGAGTTCCCACAAAAAGTGTCAGATTATGAAATCATAAAATATATAAATTATAGGTTATATATATTAATTATAATCTATAATAAAATAGGCCTATGAATGTGCTTATGTTAGCAGTGCACATGTAACACAGGAAAACCTTAAAACAATTAAAAAACTAGAAAAATGTCATTAGAACCCATAATTTGTTCTTCCTCTTCCTAGTCCCCCACCCTTCTCAAACCCTAGCTAACCCTAGCACCTTGCTGTAATCTTGCCCTTTAGCTACTGAGAATCCTTCTAGAATGACTCTGTCAAATGTAATATGCGAGCCACATATGTAATTTTTAATTTTTCAGGTTCCACATCTTAAAAAGCAAAAAAAAATTCATTTTCATAATTCCTTAACCTAATACATCCAAAATATTGTCAACTTGACCGTAAACAACATTAAAATCTCTAATGAAATATTTCCATTTTCATTTCATTGTGTTTCATTTAATCCAGTATATGTTTTATATTTATGGCACATGTTGATTTCAAATACTCCAGAGCCACATTCGGCTAACAACTACCATACAGGTTATTGCAATTCTAGAACCCCAAATATTCCAATCTTCTCTGTGATAACAGAGAAAAATGGTGCTGACCTCTTTCTTTTTCCCAGTGAAACCTCGAATTGGGATATAGGGAGAAAAAGGAAATACAAGAAAATGGACCTTGTGGACATATGCTAAGTATAATTAGCCAGACACAGAATGACGAGTGCTATGTGGTTGCACTTACATGTCTAAAGCAGTCATACAGACACAGAGAGTATAATGGTGGGTGCCAGGGGCTGGGAGAAGGGGTGATGGGGGAGTTGTTATTCAATATGTTTTAAGTTTTGATTATGCAAGATGAAAATGTTGTAACGATCTCCAGTACAACATTGTGCTTAGAGTTAGCAATAATATACTGTACATTTAAATATTTAAGAAGGTAGAAGTCATATTGCTTTTTTTTTCTTTTTAGATGAAGAAGAGGAAGAAACAGCAGTAAAAGAGGTTGGGAGTTGTATATTTGAAAACTCCAGAGCAATTTTGAGGTCTAATAGAACTGGGAGATGGAGGAAAAGGATTTTTGAGAAGTGCATTTCTGGGCTAGAAATTAGATCTGTTTCAATATTCCATAAAAGACTTGAATTTTAAAAGTGACTTCATTTTTAATAACTTCGGGAAAACTCTTGTTTCTTCTTTAAATGTGGTTGTGGATAGAATGAGCTGCATGAACTTCAGGGACTTCTTAAGCTACGTAGATTATGTCCTATCTAGAATTAGCATGGTGGGGGGCAGGTGGTGGTGGCAGTGGACAGCTTCTAAGTCAAGTGGTTTAGGATGTAAATGCCCCTGACTCTTACTAGGTCTGCGACTTTGAGCAAGTCCTTGGAACTTCGTTTCTTCAACTATAACCTCGGGGTCATAACACCTACCACATAAGGTTGTTAGGAGTACCTGCTATGAATGAGAATACATATATGATAGCATCTGTAGGGAGACTGACAGATGATAGATACTTACTAATTATGGTTACTTTTAGAATGAACCCACACCAGAGAACCTAATAGGGGTGCAAGATTCCAAACTTCAGAAATCATTCTAGAATGATTCGGAATCCTAAAACGATACTGAATGAAAATGGACTACATTAACTGTTTTGCAAGAACGGAAAACAAGAAAAGGCTCAAACTCTCCAAGTTCCACAATCTCATCCTGTTTCTCAAATCCCTAAAGTTTGTCAAGTTTAAAAGTTCCTCTGTACAAATTAAAATTCCAATGAGTTACTATTTATTCACCCATCAGATTGGCAAAGATGAAAAAGGCTAGTAACAGATCATAGGCAAGAGTGTGGAAAAATACTTTTATAGATGCTGAAGGCAAAGTAAAGCAGAACAGTTCTGTGAAGGGTAATTTGACAAGAACTATCAGAATTTTAAATATATATTTCCTTTTACCAACAAGCTTGTTTCTAGTAATTCAGCTTACCACGTTAAAATAATATATGTATTAGGATATTTACTGCAGCATTGTTTATAATAACAAAAGCTCATAAACAACACATATGCCAGTCAAAATGAAAGTGGTCAAATAATGTATAGCACATCCAGACAGTGGACTCCATGTAACATATAGTCAATGAGACTGCTCTGTGCATATTGAGGAGGAAAGATCTCCAAAATGAGTTCCTTTAAGAAAATCAAGGTGCTGTGTATGAATACTAAGTTACCATCCACTGGGAGAAGGGCAGGAAATACCTCTGTCTGAGTTTGAGAATGCATGGCCATCTCTGAAAGGACACAACTCAAATAGATAAATGGGCAGAGGGGAAATCAGGGTAGGGTACAGAGCAAATGCTTTTCATCCACTGTACTTGTTGAATTTTGCCCCTGGTGTATGATTACCTATTTAAAAATAGGATAACATCTTTAACAAAGAAAACACAATATAGAAGAACACACCATTTGAATTAGAGTGCTAGGTCTGGCTGCTGTTGACTGCCTGGATGACCCCAGTTATTTTTCTTCTCTGAATCTCTGTTTCTTTGGGGGGGGGGGAAATAGAAGAATAACATAATATTTGGGGGAGGACACTTGAGATATTGAATATAAGATTGCTTATAAGAAATAAATTGTTTCCATGTGTTTGTCTAAGCACAAAGCATTGGAAAACCCAAGTGTCCGCAGATTAA
This sequence comes from Urocitellus parryii, assembly GCF_045843805.1. Classification (NCBI taxonomy): domain Eukaryota; kingdom Metazoa; phylum Chordata; class Mammalia; order Rodentia; family Sciuridae; genus Urocitellus; species Urocitellus parryii. The sequence continues at coordinate 184,280,513 of NC_135534.1, forward strand.
GACATTACTTGGACTGAAACCTGTGTCTTATGTTTCAGGTGTTTGTCACCAAGGGTCTTGAAAGTTTAAAAACAAAACACAGATATTGCAGGGGTTTCAAACTTTGCTGGTTTCAAACACAGTAAAATCAAATGTGGAGCTTTTTGAGAAACTCTGTCCCCCTCCTATTCAGATTAAGGAGTCTGCAGGAAGGCTGGGTGTTGTGAATGTGCATCCAGGTCTGGAGGTCACTAACCTAGTGAAAGGAGCCTTTCACAGGTAATCTCGGCACATTGGGTCATAACGTGGCTCTTGCACAAGATGTATGAATTTAGGTAAGTTAATTTACATTCCTGGGCTTTAGAACTCTTCGTCGGCATAAGTAACAGGTTAAACGTACCTAGCCCATTGCCTGATGTGATCTCTGAATAGCCTTATGGTTTTGAAAGTCCTCATAAGTGCCCCGCCTTGTGAAAACCCTCCCCCACCAAACACTCCCTAGTCCCAAGTAACAGAAGAAGGTCACACATGAAGAGGTACTCATCAGTGACCCTGACCCAACTAAAACCAGCCATCAGCCACTCTAATCAACACAGAAATTTTGATCATTTATGTCTTTTTTTAGGTCCACTGAACTTCAACTCTTGCTGATTTGTGTGAATGTGACAAGATGCACACAGCCCACAGTCCAGAAGAGGCTGCTTTTCCAAACAACAGAGGCGCCCACCTGTCTGAGACCCACATATCTTCCCTTGAAAAACCTTATGAAAGATTTTCCCTTAGGGCAAGGGGTCAGACGGTCTCTGAGGGTGAGACCAACTGCTTCCAACAATGTTGTCGTGTTGCTTCCTCCATCGATCTGCCTTTGGACTGATTCTCTTGGGTGGCAGCAAACTGAACCTTGTGTGGCTACTGTTTCAATGTCCTTGTAGTCACATTCCTGTCAGTTGGCACCACCCGCAAAGAAGCCCCTGGACAAAACTGCTGGGAGTCCTCAGAGAGACAGAGATGTGTGCTGGCAGGGAAAATAGAAATGCTCCCTAAACTCGGGCCCGTATCTGAGATGCTATTTTGACAAACAGTAGTGGCAGCTGTGAGCCATTTTTTTGGCACTAGATGGAACTTTGCATTTCAATTCACCTGAATCTGATTCTGCCTAGAATTCTTAACAGTTGGGGCCATCTTATTAAATGCCCTGGGTTTATCTAAACCCCGGTCTATTCTGGGTTAATGATCTAATCTTTAAGATTCTGGCTCTGAAACTGAATTGATTAAGGACACGACACCATCAACTCATTCACTTATTTACTTAATATTTCATACCTAAATATATGTTGAGCACTTACCAATTTTTCAGCTACATGTGTCCATGCCCACAAGGAATTAGAGGAGTGAATAATATTCTCCACTCATCAAAAGTAAGATGAATCTGATTTGTATTTGATTCTTTTGGTGAGAACCATTGCTTTGGGCTGTGAAAAAAAAAAAAAAAAAACAGAGAGTTGAGAGAGATTCAAGAGAAGCCTGCAACGTCTACAGGTAAACCCAGGAGCTCAAACAATGTCCATGTGCTCCCTGTCTTTCCAGCTCTCAGCTTTTCTTCCCTGTGCATTTGGCCAGATTTTCTGCGAGGCAAGTTCCTGCTCAGTGGCTTCCAACAGCTGGTGCTTACATCATCCACTCAGTTTGCACCTCAGAGGAAGAATCTTTCCTGATCCTCCCTAGAAACAAAGCTCCCATTGGGCACATGCCTGCCCCCGAACCAATCCTAGTGGCCAAGGACATGATTGGCCAGGTTGGCTGCTGGGGGTGAGCTAAGTAAACCCTACTTAGGGGAACCAGAGAGCTGTGTGCTGTTAATAGACAGGCTGAATGAGGAAGAGGAGGTAGATGAGGAATAGCGACTTGGACCAGGAGAAAGCAACCAGGTAGAGTCAGGTTGAGGGAAAGAAAAAGACACAACCCTGGGTCTGGAAATGGATCTCAGAGCTGAACGAAAAGATCACTGTGGCTCTGTGACAGCTGTTAGCACCACACACTTTAAATCCAGCAGATAATCTTCCAGAGCATCTAAGGCGGTACCCAGAGCACAACTGTGGACTACTCTGGGCACCAACAGGGATGGACTGAGCAATCTTTCTCAAACAGACAAAAGCTATCTCCTCTTTTGCTTCAGACTCTGAGTCCTAAACACTATTTGCCATCTCTTAAACCACTGAGGGCTTCTCAAAAAAATCTCTCTGGCCAGCATATCTGAAGGAAACGATACACTCCACTCTATAAAGTGGGCATTTAGATATCAGTGATTTGAGTGGCAGAGGGTGGTGGCATTTTTCAGAGGGAAAGGCATGCTCCAGGCTGCCCTGGCAGGGAATATTAGAATGCTGAGAGTAAGGTAGGGTGAATGTTTCCTGAGAGCCCTTGAAGGTCTTGCTGGACTGCCTTAGGAAGGCACTCATCCCTCTCCCCTGTGCTGCCAGTCAGAATCAATATTGTTCTAAATACAGAATGTTAACACTGCGGATCATCCAGCGGGACATTACTCATCCATTCACGGTCATTGACAAGGCGGCCACTCACAACAGTCTAAATCACAGTACTTCCAACATGTCTCGTGGGGACACTTAGAAACATCATGTTAAATTCTTAATATTACACTTACCCTCTGACCTGGTAAGTCTGCTTCTGGGCATTGACTCGAAAAGAAATGGAAATAATCTGTGCAAGAACAAGCTTTATCGACAAACATTTTCATTGAGGAATAACACATAATAATAAAAAAATGAAATAGATGACATTCATAGGAAGGAAATGATGAGCACTGTCCTGTGCATAGTAACTCATCTGACCCACTTGATGCCCCCAGCAAATCAGTGAATTGGTATTGCTTTTATTCTATGTATGTATTGTTTTACAATTAGTAATTCAAGGTTCATAGTAGCCAATACAGAATGGCAGTGTAATGCACTGATTAAATACAATAATTATGAAGAGCTTGTAATAACAGAAAAATTATTAATAGCAATACTAATTGGAAAAGTAAATAGATGGTATAATATTGAATTATAAAATATGCATTGAAAAGGACTTAAAACATATTAAATTGTTACCAACAGCTGTCCAGGGATGATGAATCACTTTTTTCTTTCTCATTTTCTATATGCTCTTTTTAAAAAATTTAATTAATTTTAATTGGTGCATAATAATTACATATAGTAGTAGAATTCATTATGGCATATTCCTACATACACACAAGAGACTTTGGTCAAGTTCATTCCTCAGTACCTGCCCTCTCATTTCCTCTTGGTCTCTTTCCTCTCTTCTACTGGTGTTCCTTCTATTTTCATGACATTCCCCACTCCTCTTTTTTTTTTTTTTTTCTGTTTTCTCTCCAGTCTCCATATGTGAGAGAAAAGACATGATTCTTGACTTTCTGAGTATGGCTTATTTCCCTTAATATAATGCTCTCAAGTTTCATCCATTTTCTTGCAGATGGCATAATTTTGCTCTTCTTTATGGCTGAACAAAACTCCATTGTGTATATGCACACCACATTTTCTGTATCCATTCATCTGTTGATGAACAGATAGGCAGATGCTATACTTGACTATGGTGAACAGGAGTGCTATAAACATGAGTATGCATGTATCATTGACTTTAATTCTTTTGGATAAATACCAAGGAACATTATAGCTGGGTCACAGGGTGGTCCTTTGTAGTCTAATGTACAATACCACCAGTGAATGTTTCATTTATTTTCTCTACATGGTGGACCTCAGTTTCAATGAGGACGACAGGAATATTTTTTTTTTCAAATTTTTTCATTTGTTCTTTTTAGATATACTTAGCTATAGAGTGTATTTTGACATATTACACCTACATGGAGTATATAACTTCCCTTTATTGTGGTTGTACATGATGTGGAGCTACACTGGTCACATATTCATATATGAACATAGGAAAATTATGTCTGAGTCATTCTACTATCTTTTCTATTCCCATCCCTTCATCTGTTGAAGTGCACCTAGGTTTGTTCCATATTAACTATTGTGAATTGTGTTGCTATAAACATTGATATGGCTATGTCACTATAGTATGCTGATTTTAAGTCCTTTGGGTGTATGCTCAGGAGTGGAACAACTGGATCAAATGATGGTTCCATTCCAATTTTTCTGAGGAATCTCCACACTGCTTTCCAGAGGGGTTGCCCCAATTTGTAGTTCCACCAGCGATTATGAGTGTCCCTTTTCTCCCACATTCTTGCCAACATTTATTTTTACATGTTTTCTTGATAATTGCCATTCTGACTGGAGTGAAATGAAAGCAGGGAATTTTTTTCTATACTCTCTAAACTATCTATAATGAGCATGATTTCTTCCTTTCTTTTATTCTTTCTTTCTTTTAACAATCCAGGGCATCACACGTGATAGGCACACTCTCTACTACTGAGCTACACTCCCAGTCCTAGCACAATTGATTTCTCATGTTAATAAGAATAAAACAAATTGTTTAAAACTTATCTTTATATTCAATATGAGTCATATACATTACATTACAAGTCATATATATTATAAGTCATTATAGTGGATATCCCTGAGTGAGTTTTGTTCTTTGTATAGTGTCTTATTTTCCAGTAATAAATATTCATTGTTTTTGAGAAAAGGCAAAAAATAATAAAAGAAACATATTTTAAAAAGGAAAAATAAGAAATGTCACATTGGACCATACAAAACCAATAATTCATTCAAAGCATTTTGGTCTCCTTCCCTACTTCTTCGCTACCCAACTCTTTGTAACTTAAAATAATAGCCCATTATCAGATTTGCCTCATAGAAAGTCATCCCTTGCAGCCTTGTAAGCCACAAGCAGCAGGAAGTCACATTCACTGAGCTCTGCATTTGCAAAATGTATGAAGTCAGGAGTCGTGTGAGCAATGTTCCTCCAAGAGAGAACAATATGCCTAACCCCCATCTGCAGAAATGTTTCAGCAGTGCATCATAAATGTGGGCTGATGTCACCGAGGACAAAAGAAATCTTCAGGTCCTAGGAAAGAAAAGAGTATTCAACTTTCAGAAACCAACATAGAAGGTTCAGTTTTTTCAGAAATAAGAATCTTCCATAAGATTTCACCATGTCCAGCCAGTAAGGTATAATTTTACAGCACAAGAAAGAGGAAAGATCGTGGAGGGTCACAGTCCTATCATTTATACCACCAAAAAGCAAGTAGATCAAAAGAAAAAGAGAGTCAGCAAGACATAGAGCAAGAGAGGAGGAAGGGAGAGAGGGAAGAGGGAGGGAGACAGATCTGGACTTCCCTCCCTCCTCAATAGAACCATCTGAACCCCAGTCCTCATCATCCCTAACCCGATTTATTGACATGTCAGCCTTGCTATCTCAACACTTCCACTCTTCCCTCTCTCTTTAACCTTTTCTTTACAGAAAGGTCAAAGTGATTATTTAAGCCATAAATAAGAACATTTTCTCCCATTTGAAACCCTTGAAGACTGTCTCATTCCATGGCAAATAAAATGTATATACTTCTTCATAGTCTAGAAAAAATCCCTTAGGGTCTTAGAGCTGCTATCGCCCCACCCTCCTCTCTGGCCTTTCCTGCAGCCACATGGAAATCCTTTTGGTTTCCCAAGTATGCCAAGCCCCATCCCCCTCCCCATTTCAGAGCCTTGGAACTAGCCATAGACTCTGCCTGGAAGAACTCCGCCTTCTCTTTTCATGGATTCAGCAGAAAGCCAACTTCTTTGAAAAGCCTCTCTGGCCATCCAGCCTGAGCATCTCTAACAGCACCCTCAGTCATTTCCTTTTCAGCACTGTCACAGTTTATAATGGTGCATTTCTACCTTTGCTTACTTGTTTGTGTCTGTTATATAGGGTATGGGATTTAGACCTGGTTTATTTGTCACTGTATTACTTACCAATGTGACTGGCATAATGGATGGTGCTAAGTATGTGCAAAACAAGTTTTTTTTTTTAATTTTTTTGAGTGAATGAACAAACTCAGTTCTACAATTTATTCTTTATGTGTCCATGCAAAAGTTACATAATTCTCTAGTGCTGTTTCTTTCTCTGTGTTTTGAGAATACTAGTTCCCTATCTACGGATAAGTGCATATAAAATGTCTAGCACAATTGCTGGCACAGAACAGGCCCTCTTGAAATTATAGTTCTCATGATGAAGGATATTAAGGACTGGGCAGTTGATACAAAATTCCCATTTGCATTTTGTGAGCTGATAGGAGAGGCTGCTCTTCTAACTAGTTATGTAAAAAGCACAAGGTCAGGCACATAATGGATTTTTGATAGGTATCTGATCAATGACTCAATTGTCAATTAAAAACTTCTAGCCATTAAAAATATTCACTATGTACATTCTTTATAATACTAAAGACTGAATAAACTTTAAATGTCAATCAATAGAAAAGCAGGTAAATAAGTCTAATACAGCCACACAAGGGAATTTTATCCCTACATAGATTAGGGTATAAAAACTTAATTTGTAGCCAGGCATGGTGGTGCACGCCTGTAATCCCAGCCTCTTGGGAGGCTGAGGCAGAAGGATAGCGATTTCAAAGCTAGCCTCAGCAAAAGCGAGGTGCTAAGCAACTCAGTGAGACCCTGTCTTTAAATAAAATACAAAATAGGGCTGGGATGTGGCTCAGTGGTCGTGTGCCTCTGAGTTAAATTCCCAGTACTTAAACAAACAAAAAAAAAAACAAAACTTAGTTTGTGACAACTATAGAAAAAAATCAGCAAGACACAAGGAAAAAAGAAACTTGACTGTTGCTATGGTTTGACTGTGGCTTCCACGGGCTCATGTGCTAGAAGCTTGGTACCCATGGCAGTGCTGAGATGACGGAACCTTTAAGTGGTGGGTCTTATGGAAGGTATTGCGGTAACTGGGGCACCATTCTCAGAAGCAACTGACTGATGCTGGTCTTAGGAAGTAGATTAGTTCTTACTAGAATTGGTTGTTATAAAGCAAGTTTGATTGTCTCAGCTTGGTTCTTGTCTTTCTCTCTCCCTCTCTCCTTCTCTCTCACTCCTCCTCTCCTCCTCTCTCTCTTCCTGTCTTGCCATTCAATCTCTTCTGCATGCATTTTCATCATTGTGATGCCATCCACTCTGAATTCCTCACCAGAGCCAAGCAGATGCCAGTGCCAGGCTCTTGAATCTGCAGAACTATGAGCTAAATCAATTTCTTTCCTTTATAAAGTACCCATCTTCAGATATTTTGGTATAGCAACACAAAATGTGATACCAAAAGCTTGGTTCTTGTCCTGATGCAGATCCCATAATGAAGACAAGGTTTTGAGAAAAGAAAGGAGAAGAAGTTTTTTATTGATTTGTTGGCAAATGAGAAAATGCAGCAGACTCATGTCTCAAAGGCTGCAATTCTAACTGCCAAGGGAAATAGATGGCTTTTAAAGTGGGGGAATACAAGGGCTATTCTAAGTATTCTTATCTGTATATCTAATTAATGTTCAACTTATACCCTTGAGTGAGCTGTTTTTCTAGTTTCTAGGTTCAGAGTTTCTTTATCCTGTGGACAGTGAGCACAAGGACAGATAACTTGGCTTAGGAAAGGAAGAACGTTAATCTTGCTTCCCCCACAATTAGGAAGAAAAAGAGGAAGAAGAGGAGGGGGAAAAACACACCAGCATTAAAATAAGGTGCAACAAGTCAAACCACAAGGTTTATAAAGCATTAAGTGGACCCCACTACATGAAAGAGACTATGAATGGGCTAATGGAACAATAAACAAGTGAATTTACTTAATTTTTTTAAAATACACTTTTGTCCTGATGTGTCCAGATTGACGGTGAACTACCATCATATTCTTGAAGGTAGCTTAGAGTAAATTGAGCATTATTCTAAGTTAAGGCCTGGCTTCTCTATCCTGGCTCTGGTATTAAGTAACTTCTTGACATTTGCGTTGGTCTGTAGATTCTGCAGATTCCTGAGAGATCATGCCTTCATTCTCTATTCACAGCCCTCATTGCCAAACTTCCTAACTAATGAGAATGGCTTATCTACTCACTTACCTACTTCGTTCAACTGCAGGAGATCATCACCCCTACTCTATCAGGTGGTGGAGTAACCCAAGTGGAATCTATAAATGTTGCACATGAGGAATTACTATACCATCCTAATTCTTTATAACCCCAAATTCATATTTGTAATCTAGAACACGAGCTCAAATGACTGTGTATTGGATGCTCCCAAACTTGGAAACCTTAAAATTTCCAGGTTCATACTCTACAGAATAGTAATTCACCAAATAATTGCCAGTTCTGACCAAGGACTTTACTTGATGATCTTATTACTCTAACGTATCTAATAATTGACTAGTACTCAGATCATGACATGTAACTTGTATCAGTAAAACATGGTAGCTTCCATGTCAATCAGACTTGGGTTCAAAACCCAGCTCAGCCCTTTGTTGCTGCAAGATCTTTGGAAACTTCCTTCACTTCATGAGCTTGTTTACCATAGAATGAAAATAAGAAAATCTCTCTCATACAATGAATGGGATTATATTAGGTGATATTTATAATATCAGGCACTAGCATTATTATCTGGTATTTAGTTTTCTTTTATTGTTACAAAACTGGGCTCTGCTATGGTTTCCATTTGTGGAAAGATAGATGGAAGCTCAAAGTAATGGTGACCCTACCCCTGTTACAAGGCAATTCCAGGGACAATGCCAACCTTTCCTGGTTCTAAGTCTTGGTAGAGAGCCATGGTAGGTTCACACTCATGCTTCATGACAAGGTATTCATCATTCTAACACTTCTGAGCACTTACCCTAGTCCAATCACTAATCTGACTGTTAGGGATTAGATGAGAAGTAAGGTACACTCCTTTGATAAGGCCACATGCCAGTGAGGTCACACTACAAAACAAACAATAAAAAACCCACAAACAAATAAAACCTCAACGTGATAGATCATATAAATAGAGACAGAAACAGTATCTGGGGAGCATCAATTCCTGCCTGAGAATTTTAGAAAGGCCTCATGGAAGAAAGGGCATTAATGCCTCTTTGGGGATAAATAGGAACTCACTGCATAAAGAAGAGAATCCTAGGCAGAGAAATAATATCCTCAAGGCCACAAAAGCTCTAGTGACTCAAATTGGGCAGAGACTAGTACAGAGAATGCTGGGAGGTACTGAAAAGGTATGTGTTGAAGCCAGATCACGTCTTTAAAATAACTAGTTGGCACAAGTGTTTCCAGAATAGGAGAAGGAGGAGCTATACCAGAAAATAGTTCTGATCCAGGCCCAAAACAGGTCTGCATGACAGAATTGGCAGCAGGAATGGAGAGGGGAAAATGGATTCAAGAATCATTTAAAGAAACTGAACAAAAAGGATTTGTATCTGAGTATATTTTGGTTGCCTGTTTGCTTCTTTTGCCAAATTGAGCTGCTTATATCCCAGGTCATGTCTTAATCAGCATGTCGTATGTTATGGAACAGTATCTGACAGTGTTACGCAGTAAATATTGAGTAAGTATTTACTGAATGAATGGTACTGGGTGAAGGAGAAGGATTTGTTGAGGATGGTTGCAGATTTTTCAGCTTGGGTACTCAGATGGTTGATTAAACTGAGTGTGAAATATAATAGGAAGAGCAGCTTAGGGTGGAGGAAAATGATTTGAGTTAGGTTTGGGTCCTGTGGAAGTGGTGTGGGACAACCATGTAGCTGCTGGATATCTAGAGTTGGGGTTCTAGACAGAGGTGTGGGCTAGAAATCAGGTTTGAAAATAATGGAGGAAAAGTTGATGCTGGGGAGAATGGGGTGTAGAGGTCAGCCCTCCCATGTGTAGAGAGAAATTTGGGATTCTTTTCATAGATTTTCCAATCCTTTCTCTTTTTACTACTTATCTTTGCTCTTCTCCCTCTCCTTATCCAAACACCAGCTCTAACCTCCTTGGATATCATCAGACTCAAATTGCCATGGTGGATTTCATGGAAAGCACCCCAGTTAATTCTGCAAGGACTCTATAACTTCCTCCACTTGCTCATGGTCCCATTGCTATAAAATCTAGATTTTAGAGAAGACTTATAGCCATCAATTCCACCATTCCTCTGCATCTTTAGCACTCTCTGTTTTCCAGTTGATTGAGAAACTCACAAGAGTAATGTAAGAAAGAGAACTGGAAGACCCAATGCTACAAGAGTAAAAAAAAATCATAATTTGCCCCCCAAAAACAAAATATGCATTCTAAAACTTCCTGTACAGAGGCAGGAAAACTAATATCTAATGAAAATGTTAGATCAATGGTGGATCACTACCTTGCTCTCCCAGATAAATAAGAAATTAGTCTACCACTTCAAACACTCTCAGAGATCTCAATTTTGATATAAAAAAATGAGATGGTTTAACCTTGTCAATTATAGATTTCCATATGATTCTCTAGCTCATAAAAATAATATGACCTTTCATTTAGTAGAGGCCATTTTATTTCAGCAAAAATCAAATTGCTTTAATAAATTTATTCCACTGTGCCTCCAATTTTCCCTTGACGGCAAAATGAAGGCCTGGGTAGTAATACCTTAATTTTGTTGAACAAACCTAGCCACAGAGTTATCAAATCATGGTCACAGTGATACAAGGTTGCATATTGAGACCACACAAAATTAATATTTCAAAATTCAAGCTAGAGACTGAAAACCTGGTTCAATCTTTGCCTGTTAGGCTGGGCTGCCTTTCAATCTTCTGGTATTCCAATTAACTGCCATCTCAAAAAATAATCTTACAAGAGCCTTTTGATTCAAAAGAATACAAAAAGATCTTTTAAGAATCTTGAAGTAGGAAAAATCATCTAAACCATCTCTGATTAGGAAACTGAGGCCCAGGGAGATTAAGTGACTTGCCTACAGTCATACAGATATTGAGAAGCAGAACTGGGTACAAGTCCAGAACTCTTTAATTCATTTTGTAAACATTGTGGCTCTTGCTATTTTTTACAAAAATAGTGATAATGCATAACATTTACTATTTGGATTAAATTGTCAAACACCATTCTAAACATTTCCATGCATTAGTTGATTTAATCCTACCATTCTGTTCATTCTATCAGTAAAGACACTCAGTGTTCAAAAGGGTAAATAATTTGCTAAAAGCTACATAGCTAGTTGAGTAAAAGAGCCAGAATTTGAATCCAGGTCTATACGGTTAAGTTCAAGTTCTTTGCCATCATACAGTGTTGCCCAGAATATCACAGAATTTCAGAATTTGAAGAAACCTTATTGAACATGCTTCTCCCTCCTCGTCTCTGATACATAAATAATCAAGGCTTTGCTTGACTAGCAAGTGACAGAAATTTTACTAAGAAGGCAACTCCTCTTATTTTAGGGCAGCTAAGACTCAATTCTTTGAGCCTTCTACTTGCTGGTACAAGTTCAGGATAATAATGGAGCAATGTCCCCAAGGACATAAGAAGAGTGGGGAGGAAATCTGGCAACTTCAAGAACAGTCATTTATGTGGTCAATATGCAAACAGATGTAACCTTTCTAGTTTCACTTTTTTTTTCTGATCTCATGGAGATTTTAATCCAGCAAAAATTCAAAGAAGATATTCCAACGTGTAAGGATAGCTTTGAATTTCTCAGAACCAAGATGTAAAATATCAGTCAGCACCTGTGCTGCAAAAAATCCACAAACCCTGAATGACTATCCAGGTACATGCAGAAGCTCTCAGGAGAGGGCATCCGTAAGAGCTTTCCTGCCACTCTCTGAGAAGACCACGTGACTAAAGCCTCCAAAATCTCCAAAGTTCACCAACTGATTGTATTTTTGAAAGACATTTGGCTTAATTTGAAAGTTAACTGAACTCTGATGATGGGAGTAGACAAATTCTGGGGACTGATAATCACAAGATCCAAACTAAACCCCAACACTTTTCTTCTCCTCTTTCTTCTCAGACTTTCTTTAGAGCCATGAATGTGCCCAAGATGGGACTCAGAACAATGCTCAGAGTGTGTGGAAATGAGGACACATCAGGTTTCTTCCACTTGGGGCCTGAGGGTCTTTGAAAGGTTTTGTCTAAAATAGAATAATTACTAGTGTGTTAACGTTAAGTGGGTACTTCATAGTTCTAGAATTTCTCTTTGGGGATAATAGAAAAAAAAAAGTTTTAAATTCTGGCAATGGTCGTAAAACATTGTGAATGTAATAAATGCCATGGAATCATACACTTAAAAATGGTTAAAATGACAGATTTTGTTATATATTTTACCACAACTTTGAAAAATGGAATATATTAAAATCCACTGAATTGTATACTATAAATGGGCAAATTATATGGTATGTTTATTATATATCACTAAATATACTTTTAAAAAACCTCTATATGAAACCTCAGGAATTACGTAGTCACCAAACTTCATTTTATAGTTGAGAAAATAGAGGCCTCCAGAAAGGGGTAGGACTCCACAAAAGTTGTGCACTTTTTTCCTATTAAAAATACTTCACTTTAATTTGATGTTCACGTATACTTTACCACAATAAGAAAGAAATACTTCATTTTGTATTTTGCCATGAGACTTGTAGAAATTCATTGCATCTTAATGAATCTCAGTGAATAAAATTGTAAGCTGTGACTGACTTATTGAGATTTTCCTGATGCCTAGACTGCTGAAGATATCTTAAATGAAATGTAGCTGAATAATTTCTCTTTAATAATAAGCTGTGAGACAACTGGAACTCCACGACCAAGGAGAGAAAGCACAGTTCCCCAGGAAGAAAGAAAAAAAAATACCCACCTATACCCTAACTCACACAGTCTTTTGGGGACCATCACAAAAGAACTCTGAGGTTTTTGGCCTTTGGACCTTTGCCAAAAATGAATGTCACTAGACCCCCATATGGTGTTGGCCAAAAAGAAGTCAATCACATCCTACGAACCATTTACATAATCAATTGTGAGTCAGAAACTAAAGAGCTTATGGACCAAGTGAAGAATTTAGAAAACTTCCTCTATAATTCAAGCTAAAAATAAATGTTCCACCACTATAGAAATCAGTATGGAATTTCCTCAAAACACTAAAAAATAAAACTGCCATATGATCCAGCTATTCTACTCCTTGGTGTATACCTGAAGGAATTAAAGTCAGCCTACTACAGAAATACCTGTATGTCCATGTTTATTATGGCACAATTCCCAATAACCAAATTATGGAATCAGTCCAGATGCCTATCAATAGATGATAAAGAAAATGTGGTGTCTAATAGACACAGTGGAGCAGTATTCAGCCCTAAAGAATAATTAAATCATGTCATTTGCAAGAAAATGGAACTAGAGATCATTGTGTTAAGTGAAACAAAGGAGACTCACAAAAACAAGATCGCATGTTTTCTCTTATAGGTGGAATCTGGAAGAAAAGATGACATAAAGTAGAAGACTCTTAAAGAAGAGAAAAGAGATGGGGGAGGAGTGGGTGGAGTAAAAGAGAAATAAAGGAGTTGAAATATGATCAAAGTGTGTTATATGCATCTATAAATATGCTACAATGAAACATTATTCTGTGCAAATCAATATGCATTAATAAAAATATGTTTAAAAATAAATGTTTATTTTATCGTTGATTTTCAGTTTCATTCCATTATGATCAGATAAGATGCATGGTATTATCTCTACTCCTTTATATTGTCTAAGATTTGCCCTGTGACATAATATATGATCTATTTTTGAGAAGGATCCATGTGCTGCTGAGAAAAAAGTGTAACTTCTTGATGTTGGGTGGTATATTCTATATATGTCAATTAAGTCTAGGTTATTAATTGTGTTATTGAGTTCTATAGTTTCCTTATTCAACTTTTGTTTGGAAGATCTGTCCAGTGGTGAGAGAGGTGTGTTGAAGTCTCCCATAATTATTGTATGGTGGTCTATTAGACTCTTGAACTTGAGAAGAGTTTGCTTGATGAACATAGCTGCACCGTTGTTTGGGGCATATATATTTATGATTGTTATGTCTTGTTGGTGTATGGTTCCCTTGAGCAGTATGTAGTGTACCTCTTTATCCCTTTTGATTAACTTTGGCTTGAAATCTATTTTATTTGTATGAGTATGGACACTCCTGCTTGTTTCCGCAGTCCATATGAGTGATATGATTTTTCCCAACCTTTCACCTTCAGTCTATGTATATCTTTTCCTATCAAATGCGTCTCCTATAGGCAGCATATTGTTGGGTCTTGTTTTGTGAGTTTAATTGGTGAGTTTAAGCCATTAACATTTAGGGTTATTATTGAGATATGGTTTGTTCTTCCAGCCATATTTGTTTATTTATGTTACTAAACATGGTTTGTTTTCCTCTTTATTTTCCCTCCTTTACTGTCCTACCTCCCACTGTTGGTTTTCATTGTTATTTTCCATTTCCTCTTCCTGTAATGTTTTGCCAAGGATGTTTTGAAGAGATGATTTTCTAGCTGCAAATTCTTTTAACTTTTGTTTATCGTGGAAGGTTTTAATTTCATCTTCCATCCTGAAGCTTAATTTCGCTGGATACACGATTCTTGGTTGGAACCCATTTTCTTTCAGTGTTTGAAATATGTTATTCCAGGATCTTCTAGCTTTCAGAGTCTGTGTTGAAAGATCAGCTGTTATCCTGATTGGTTTACCCCTAAATGTAATCTGCTTCCTTTCTCTTGTAGCTTTTAAAATTCTCTCCTTATTCTGCATGCTGGGCATCAAAATCATAGAATTTGGAGGGAAATGGATGGCATTAGAGCAGATTATGCTAAGTGAAGCCAGCCAATCCCTAAAAAACAAATGCCAAATGTCTTCTTTGATATAAGGAGAGTAACTAAGAACAGAGTAGGGACGAAGAGCATGAGAAGAAAATTAACATTAAACAGGGATAAGAGGTGGGAGGGAAAGCGAGAGAGAAGGGAAATTGCATGGAAATGGAAGGAGACCCTCAGGGTTATACAAAATTACATACAAGAGGAAGTGAGGGGAAAGGGAAAAATAATACAAGGGGGAGAAATGAATTACAGTAGAGGGGGTAGAGAGAGAAGAGGGGAGGGGAGGGGAGGGGAGAAGGGATAGTAGAGGATAGGAAAGGCAGCAGAATACAACAGACACTAGTATGGCAATATGTAAATCAATGGAAGTGTAACTGATGTGATTCTGCAATCTGTATACGGGGTAAAAATGGGAGTTCATAACCCACTTGAATCAAAGTGTGAAATATGATATATCAAGAACTATGTAATGTTTTGAACAACCAACAATAAAAAAATAAAATAAAAATAAATGTTTATGTGGGAGAATAAAACAAAAAGTTTAACTAAAATTCCTGAGTTCCTTGACTAACCCCAAAATTCTCAAAAGAAGTGTCCTCATACACTTGAGCATAGAGGTCAATTGAAAGATGTCTCAGTTTATTCAAAATTATTAGTGTGTCAATGTTTGAGTTCTTTTCTTAAAAACAAAATATTCCAATGATATTGACAAAAAAAACTGAGTCAACCCATGACCCAGCCTCTACTGGGAGCTGCATTAAAATGATCTAATATAAACACGGCAGAATGGAAGTTATATTTATGTCCACTCCCTTCTAGAACCCAAATGAAATGACATTCAAGGAATAAAAAAGACTTTCCAAAAACCACAAGAATAAAGGCAACAGGTAAGATAAGGAAAGGATGATGGATATCACAGAATTTTGGAAAGATAGAAAGCAAGTAGAAATTACACATAAGAGGTTGTGAGGGGAACGGGAAAATAAACAAGGAGAAAAATGAAATACAGTAGATGGGGTAGAGAGAGAAGATGGGAGGGGAGGGGGGAATAGTAGAGGATAGGAAAGGTAGCAGAATACAACAGTCACTAATAGGGCATTATGTAAAAATGTGGATGTGTAACAGATGTGATTCTGCAATCTGTATTTGGGGTAAAAATGGGAGTTCATAACCCACTTGAATCTAATGTATGAAACATGATATGTCAAGAGCTTTGTAATGTTTTGAACAACCAATAATAATAAAAAAAAGCAAGTAGAGATGATTTTTCCTTAGTGACTTAGCAAACTGGGGAGTTTCCAAAGTTCCTGGAGAGGGTATAAAGATAACCTATGAATTGAATTTTCCAATGGCTTCCCCCGCCCCCGGCCCCCAGAAAAGCCTCAGGACTTGGAAATGGCTGCCCAATACTAGAGGAATTTGAAGTCTGGGGTGCATTGATGGGAATGGTAACAACGAAATCCTAGTGTTCTTAGGAAGAAATCCACTGCCATTTCTTGTTCCTGACCACTTGCACACAGAGCTCCTTCTCCTCCTCCTTCCTCCTTCCTCCTCCTCCTCCTCCTCCTCCTCCTCCTCCTCCTCCTCCTCCTCCTTTTCCTTCTCCTTCACTTCTAGAATCCTCTTTAATCCTGATGATGCAAAGTTTCACAGTAGGGTGTCTTTGTTGGACCTTTTCTCCCTTATTGTTTTGGGTTGCTAATGGATCTTTCAATCTGGAAACTCTTACCCTTCAGTTCTAGAAATTTTTCTTCTGTGGCATCTTTTGTATTTTGCTTCCATCCACTCCACCCAAAGGAAGCCTTTGCTAGACTCCTCCTGATTCTGCCTGACATGACTCTCCTTTGCTGATCCTGCTGTGTGTCCTTTCTGTGTAATAGATCACAGCCATGATCACAACTGTCTCTGAAAATGGAGTCCTGGAGAACATGTGGGTAGCCATGAGAACAACTCAAAATTTTTACTTCTTTCTTTCTTTCTTTCTTTCTTTCTTTCTTTCTTTCTTTCTTTCTTTCTTTCTTTCTTTCTTTCTTCTTTCTTTCTTGTTGTAGATGGACACAATACCTTTATTTTATTGGTTTATTTTTATGTGATGCCAGGGATCGAACCCAGTGCCTCACTCATGCTAGGCAAGCACTCTACCACTGAGCCACAACCCCAGCCCCTACCATGTCTTTTTAAATTTTCCTAAGTTCTGTTTTGTTTTCTTACTGTACCTCTTTTTTAAAAAGTGCAGAAATCTTATTTAAGGCATGCATATATTTTCTTTCTTCTTGGAAAATATGGCTCCATCTATTCTCTTATCAACCTCCACCCCCAGTTTGGTTTAGTCTCTCTTTTAATGTTGGAGATAATGATGTCTGACTGTCCATGCATGGCTAATGATGAGGAACTGAAAGTCTGATGGAAACTGTTTGCTCAGGTAGGACTTGTTGAATGGCAGGTTTGACTGCCAGGTTCAGCTGGCTTTCTTCATTTGGGGTGTTAGTACCGTTGGCTTTGTGAGTCCATGCCTTCTTCTTGGATTGAAGTGAAGGTTGAAAATATTTGCAAAAAAAAATTTTGTCCATATTGAACACGTACCGACTTATCTTTCTTGTCCGTATTCCCTAAGTGAAACTGTTGAACATGACCTACATAGCTTTTACAGTGTGGGAAGTATTATAAGTAATCTAGGGATGAGTTAAAGTATACAGTAGGATGTATGTAAGTTATAGGCAAACTCCATGCCATTTTATTTAAGAGACTTGAGCAACTGTGGATTTTTGGTATCTGCAGGGTATTCTGAACCCAATCTCCTGTGACACCAAGGCACATACAAGCCTGCCTGGAAACAGTTTCTCCAGAGAAGAATCCTTTAACTTTTTCCTTGTGAATTTTTGTGGGGCTGTTGGATTTTCGTGACTGGACTTCATGGTGGCTTTCAAAAAATCTGGAATAATGTATATGGGCCTCTTCCTCTGGAGTCGGCAAATATTTAGGGTAGGCCTGATGCTCAGGTATCTTGTCCCAAATTCCTAGCTCCTGGAAGGTAGGCTTCCTCACATGTAATAGATCACAGCCATGATCACAACTGCCACTGAGAATGGAGTCCTGGAGAACGTGTGGGTAGCCATGAGAACAACCCAAATTTTTAACAACCATGGAAGGCCATTCCACCCTAATTAGACCCAGCCCTGTGCTCTTTCTCAAGGACCCAGGGATTGCCTGCTTCCAACTCTGCCCCAAGAGGGCTGCCTCAGGCAGGTTACAGGACAAAATGCCATTTCCTTTGCTTCCTCCAAACAAGCTCATAATTCTCATAAATATTACTGCTAATCAAGTCTGGGAAACAGAAAAAAATGGCAAAAATAACAAATATGAGGTTTCTGAATTCATATGGTTTTTAAAATTATTGCCCTTAATTTTTGGTTCTTAATTTTTTTTTTGCCTCCACCCATATCTTGCTACCTCCTCCATCCCATACATACTATTTATTTATTTTTGGTCATGCTGGGGATTGAACCCAGGGCCTTGTGCATGCAAGGCAAGCACTCTACCAACTGAGCTATGTCCCCAGCCCCATCCCATACATACTGTACTCTAAAAGGCAAGAATAAAAACCCTTCTTCTCATTACACAGTAATAGAGTCATAGTGGAAAATCGCACATACCTTTCCCTTTCCCCACCCCTCCACAAGCTCAAAAGAAAATTAAACCACTCATAATCCCACCACCTACCATTGTTAACATGTTGGTGTGTTTCTTTTCATGCTTTCTTCCATTCAAGAATGTTGGAATATATACATCATGCTTTGCAAAATTGTGACCAAAATGTGCATATATTTTTGCGACTTCCCTTTTCTTTAATAAATAATGCATATTTGCTCAGCTGAATAGAGTTCATAAGTCCATTTTAATTGATTATTTTATTTATTTAGATTTACTATAATCTCTTCAACTAATATCGTATAGGTGGACACCAAGGTGTCTTGCATTATAAGCTGTTATAAATACTACAGGGCTTAGCACACTTCCACATGTATCTGTATGCATTTGTCCAATCTTAGGCATGGAAATCCAAGGTCTAAGGTGATGTGTACAAATTTGTATCCATAATGGTGGCCCATTTTGCCACATCACTGCTAGCATTGCTTATTAGTATGCTTTAAGTTTTTGATCACCTAGGCAAGAGTTGCAAAAATTACACTTGTTCATATTTGCATTTTTATATTTAATATGTTTCCACATGTTTATTGATCACTTATTCTTTTTTTCACTTGCCTATTCATTTACAAATAGGGCTGGGGATGCGGCTCAGTGGTTGAGTGCCCTTGAGTTCAATTCCCAGTACCCAAAACAAAAGGAGAAAAAAAAAAAAAAAAAGACCTTCACTACCTCCCATCCCTGCCAAAATATTTACCAGTATTTCCTTCCAGCACTTTGATCCTTTTATTTATGTTTAAATCTTTAATCCATCTGAATTTATTCTGTTTTGTGGTGCGGTGGTTTAGGGTTCTCTATAGAAACAGGACTAACAATGGGTGTATATGCAGGGGTGGGAGAAGGGGAAGGAGAGAAATTGATTTAAGGAATTGGCATATAAAATTTGGGAAGTGGCAACTGCAAAACCTGCAAAGCAGGAAAGCAGGCCAGAGATCCGGGGGGAAAACCATGTTGTAGCTTGAGCTCAAGGGCAGCCGAGAGCCAGATTTCCCTTTTACTCAGGATACCTCAGTAATTTTTCTGTCATGGCCTTCAACTGATTGAATGAAGCCCACTCACATCATAAAGGGTAATTTGCTTTACTCAAAGTCTACTGATGCAAATGTCTTATCTAAAAAACAAACAAACAAACAACTCTCATCCCACCCCCCACGGCAACCTCCCCAAAAAAACTTTCACAGAGATACTCTGACTAATGTTCAAATCTCTGGTTATGGTAGCCTGTCCAAGTTGACACATAAAACAGCCATTGCAGTGGGGATCAGGGGTTGGGGAGCTAGCTTTATCCCTTTTCTACCCTTTTTTTCGGAAAGTGGGACCCATAAAGCCCTGATACCCTCACATTTATTCTGAGGGGGTTAAAAGCAGGAATTCAACAATCTCCTTCCTCTCCCTCAGCCCAGTCTTTCCTGTCCAGGTGCTGCAGATGTCTTTCCAGGATAGGGAACAGTTGATACGATCTGATGCTCTCTTGTCCTCAAAAGCTGGGAGTTTGAACCACAGCAAAGGCATGCTTCACCTTGATCCCTGGGAGAACGTTGGTCTATAACCGCTTCCTCTTACTGATCCTGAAGAAATCGGCACACGCACATGAAGTTTCTACGTACCTCCATATGATAGAAGCCCCCATTATCCCTTGTTTCTGCAGAATCCAAGAACTGCAGAGTTTTGTAGCCAGGGCATTGCAAGGACATGGAGCCTACAATGAATGATATACTCACACATATGATATTGTTAGTAAAAGGCATTAACCATTAAGTACTTTGAGAGATTGCCAGTATGTCACATAAGGATTATAAGTGCCTAAGTATTTTGTGCTTGCCTTGTGATGAAAACAGAAATCTGTATATACACACTATTAAGAAATTCAGATGCCTCTTTAAAGTTGTTCAATTAGGTCTGCTTTTTCTTGAGACCTGATCACACTAATGATTTATATCTTGATCTGTCTGCCCCAGAAGCCCAGGCCTTTGTCCCCTGGTTTGGCAGAATCTGCATGTGAGGCCAGTCTTGGACCTCTGTATTAAGGGTCACCAGTGGGGCATCATCCCCTGCATTTTGGAGGGTGCTAAATGACAGCTCACATTGCCTGGGGAACAGAGTGGACTTGGGAGCATTGGTGGCAGGCCAAGATACCCAGCTTCCAGTCAGCATTGTAGCCAACCTGCAACAAACGCTGCCTGGTCTTGCTATTGAGAACGGAATAATTGGCACGGACCTAAATGCCTGCTGACTTGCATTTGGTGCCCCTGTTTGAATTTTAATTATTTCATTAGACCACAAAGCATCCTTTTTAAAGGTTCAGATCCCATGATAATTAGCATCTTCCTATAGCACCTTAAAGACTGAATTATTCTTGAGACTTTCCTGATCTGGTTGCATTTAAACAAGGTGGTACTTTCTGGGACAATTAGAAGAGAAGGGATAGGAAGAGTGAATCTTGATTCCCTTTTCAATAAAAGGACAGACAACAGCTCTGAAAAGGCCTCCTGCTGTCCAGATCACATGGATGTGTCTTCTTGGAGGATATAGGAGAGAAGCCTTGAAAAATTGGCCTTTTGGTGTGTGTTTCCCAGTGAACTAGGGCACTAACAGCCCCGGGAAGCTCTGTAAGGTTTTGGCAGGATGGTTTGTGTGTGCCAGGAGGGAGTTCTGCCGGTTTCAATGCATCCATAAGCCCTTATTGAGACAGCAGGTGACTAGAAGGGAAAGGGCTGTTTAATGTATTAAAAAAAAATCCTTTAGGAAGCTGGATCAGGCTACATGGAAATGTAATTGTGATTCTCAGCAGGCTGAGACTTAGCAACAAAGAGCCAGAATAATGGGGTTTTCTACAAGGCATTCATTCATTCATTTTTATTCATTTATTCTTTTACTGAGTACCCCTGTTAAGTGCCAGGCTCTGAGTAGGATCTGGTGTCTATCCTCAATGAGCTGAAATCATTTATATGGGAAGAGTGGTGGGTGTAGACAGCACAGGGCGGGGGAGACAGACAAGAAAATGGGTTATTAATATCGTGGGATAGTAGGTACTAGCACCAAAATTCAAATGGAAAAGAATATATTCGGAATGTCGTAGGGAATGGGTCGGAAAGAAAGGAAAGTCTTGACAGAGGACAGGAAGCTTCAGCTGAGTCTTGAATGATGAGGAGAAGCTTGTCAGGTGGATCAAGCAGGCAGAAAAGAAAGAACATTCCAGTCAGAGAGAGAAAACAGTACAAAATATAGGGAGAAGAAGACAGCATGGTGGGAGCACAGTCGTATAAACTGAGGTGGCTAAACACTGGGATTACGGGGAAGCAGGTAGCAAAAGTGAGACTAAAGGGGTAGTCATGGACCAGATCTGGAAGGGTCTTCAATACCTTGGAATACATTCCAGCAGCCCTGGAATTTGGAGTCACTTGGTACAAATGATGGCTGCCTATATCTATCCCTTTATCTGCGAATGATAATCAATGGACCAAGGAGCTCCCCAAAGAATAGAAAGTATGGTACATCCGTTGCTTGACCTGATTAGTATGCTAATAAATTGTGGACAAGCTCAGGCTCAGGTCCAAAGCCCTGCAGTAGCCACCAGGGATCTGCTTCCCTATCACTGACATTGGTTAATTGGTAACCACAGGGCGTAACTGTGAAGCCAGTGCTCAATTCCTGCATCCAGCCTGTCTTTCCACATTTGCCTTCAATGATGTCAAAAGAGTCATGTCTTGCTGTCATCTGAATATACTGTGCTTTCTTCCCGTATCTGCTCAGCCAGTCTAATGGCCTTAATCAAAAAAGGAAATTAGATTACTCTGGCATGACCTGTTTTACTGAAATGCTACTGGCTTAGAGGGATTGATGCTTAATTTGTAAGCTCTCATAAGCCATTAGTAGAATAATCTTTTATGGAGTTTTGCCTAGGACTGGTGCCAAGCTCACCAATCTATAGTTGATGGAGGAAGGAGGGGAAAATTAAATTAATTGTATTTCCTGAAAATCCAGGCATTTGCCCTTTCTTGGTCTTCTGATATGATTTGTATTTTCCATGAATCTGTCAGATAATCAATCGTGGTTCTATGATCTTACCAGCAGATCTCCTGATAACTTGAACACTGAATTGCTCAGGCCAAGAGACATGAACCATTTTAAGACAGCTCTTGCCTCACTTCTTCCGTCTCATGATCTTTCATGCCATTTATCAGTTTGTTCCAGTCCTTTCAGTCAGTGTATCCTTAACCTTGACAGAGAAAAAGCTGCAAAATTGGAGTTATCTATCTTTCTGATGCTTTCTTTCATCCCGTCTCTTGAACAGTTGTTATGTGTTCTTGGTGAGTGTAAATTTTTTTTTCATATGTTGACTTGCTAAGACAATAAATTCTCACATTCCATATATTTTGTTTCATTATTTGCTATTCCCCAACATCCAAGTACACAGGGCAAGTGCATCCAAAGAGACAACTGATGGTCTCTGAATCCACACACTTGAACTTGGTCTGAGTCACATGGGGGAATTTATTTGCTTCAGGAATCCTCTCAGAGATAATACATCAGGAGGAAATCTGCAGGAGCAAGAGTCTTGCAAATCAACCTTGACAGAAGAAAGCCCTTGAACTCATTCATTTCTGTAAAATTCCACTTCGATACATCTCTTTTGCATTACTTAAGTCCAAGATAGACTTAGAGTTGAGAAGACAAATGAGCTCTATGACCCTCAATCTCTTAATTTATAAAGTGAAGAATTCTGATGAGATAATTGTTATGGATCTTTCCAACCAGAAAGTTCTACAGCTGCAGAAAACTGAAGACAAGAAGAATTAAAATGGATGGAACAGGCATTCTACTAAACTCATAATACCTCATTTAATGCAGATAAAAGTCTGAGGAGCTGACTCCATTTGACAATGTAGGAAGGTGAAATTTAGAGATATTGCATACTTTGTCCAGGATCACAGAACTGTTCCTCATAAGTAAGGGTCAGTATAGGAATTCAAATATTAATCCATGTACATCATTGACTCTCAATCAGGTCGAGCAATGGATTTACCATACTCTCTCCAGTAAATGTTTAGCAATGCCTGAAGATATTTTGGGTTGTCACACCAGGACGTAGCTACTGGCATCTAATGAGTAGAGGTCCAGGATGTTGCTAAATATCTTCTAATGCCCAAGACAGCCCCTACAATAAGAAATGACCTGGTAGAAAATGTTAGTATTGCTGAGTCTGAGAAACCCTAATCTGGATAACAGAACCAAGAAATATGCAGATACTCTAACTTGTCCAATTCAGAAAATATGAATTAGTTGTTGCTATACATAGTTTTCTATATCCCCCAACTGAAAATGGCTTTTGCCCAAGTCTGGGAATTTTGCACTGTGTTCCCCAACATACCCACATTATGTAACAGAGGGCAGGATTTTCAAAGGCTTCCCTCCCAAATCTTTGGAAAAAACTCTTGGCCCTAGAAGACTCATATGCTTTTTTTGTGGTTTCACTTATCGAATGACTCATCATTTATAAGCCCCATGAATGTGGGAGTCCCACCTTGAAAAGCATGGCTTTGTGTGTTAGGGAATATAGCTAAGTCATTTGGTAAAAGTAGCCATTTCTAGAAGGCCTTTGACAGAAAAAATTATAGTTCTGAATGTGAAAGTGTTACAAAAGAGAGAAAAGTGAGTGGAGGGGCTGAGGTTGTAGCTAAGGTTGTAGGCTAAGGTAGAGCGCTTGCCTAGCACAGGCAAGGCGCTGGGTTCGATCCACAGCACCACATAAAAATTTTTAAAAAATAAATAAAAATAAAGGTATGTGTCCAACTACAGCCAAAAAAAATTTTTTTTTTAAATGAGTGGAAAGTGAGGACAAACCTCAAAATCATCTTTGATGGCCATCTCATTCTAGAGATATGGAAGCCAAGGCCTGGAAAAGTTACATGACTGCCAGAAATACACAGAAATTAATGGTCAGGTCCAAAGATTATGCAAACACTCAGTGCTAATTAAAAATAATCCCTTCGGAAAATCATTGAATCCTACCAGACCAGAATCAGCTTTAAGGCAGGACCTTGTCTGTCACATATCCCACAGTTAACATTCACACACCCCCTTCCTTGATACAGAGCCTTCTTTTCAGGCTTTAGATAAACAGCAAAGTGCTCAGAGAAGATTGAACTCTTCTCCGGGTAACAGACTATCTAAGCTAGACAGGGTGAGTCCTGTGACCATTATAGGTGAGTCCATAAAATAGCCATGGCCAGTGAAACCTAAAATAGTGAAAGCCTTGACTGAAAAGGAGGCTCCCTTTTGCTGTCCTACCCAACTTGCCACTTGAATGATATGAGAAAGCAGTTTTGAAAGGTCACAATGCCCAAGGCTATCAAGGGCCACCATCATCTTAGCCTGAAGCTAAAAACTCAACAAACTGTGCAGGAAGATTCAAAAGATAGAAAAGCCTGGGTCTATGATAACATGGAGTTACTTAACCAGACTTGGAACTAACTGCCTGCCTCCTGCTTTCTTGATAAATGACAAAACAAATACAAAAAGATGGTGGAATGAGATGAATTTCATTACCCTAAGTATATGTATGAAGACAAGAATGGTGTGAATATATTTTGTATACAACCAGAGAAATAAATAAATAAATTCCTTTGGATGAATAAGAAAAAAAATACCTATAAGATTCAAAACAGTGCTAATTGAAGTTTTTATTGCTTGCATCCCAGAGCATGTAGTACAGCCTGGCTGCCAGAAAGAAGAATATCTTCTTGCACCATTTAATCTTTAAAATTTAGTTCAGCTGGGTGTGGCAGCACATGCTTATAATCCCAGCTATTCGGAGAGCTGAAGAAAGAGGATTGCAAGTTTGAGGTCAGCCTCAGCAACTTAGCAAAGAGACTATCTTTAAAAAAAAAAAAATAGAAAATAAAAAGGGCTGGGGATGTAGCTTAATGGCATAGTGCTCATCTAACAGACACCATAAATAAATAGATAAAAAGTAAATAAATAAATAAATAAATAAATAAGCAATTATTTCAGAAGCTACTTCACTTCACCATGTAACTGCTAATCATTTTCCATTTGTTGGAAGTGTGTGCGTGGGCTCTCTCTTGTCCAGTGAGGAGGTCCACAGAACAGGGAGAGGAGAGTGTGGCTTTGGAGTCGCCAATCAAGACCTCCGGAGACCAAGCAGGAAGCAGGTCTGATTTTATTTCGCAGTTACCATGTATATATATATATATATATATATATATATATATATATATATATATATATTCAGGCAGTAGCTAAGCAGATTACAGGCAGCCACCAATACAATTTCTGGCCAACTGTCCTTGCAGCCAGCAATGGAGGAGCCAGCCATGCAGCAAGCACAGGAACTGCAACATGCAGCCTCACACCCAGGGCTGTGCCTTCGGGGTAAGTGGTTTGCTGCGCATATGCCTAGCATGGGGGAATGGTTTGCCACTCAGATGTCCTTAAAGTAAGTCATGTATGCAGTACTCCATGCACTGGGGATAGAGGAAATCAAATTCAGAATGTAAACTGG
The DNA here is from genome assembly GCF_045843805.1 of Urocitellus parryii. NCBI lineage: Eukaryota > Metazoa > Chordata > Mammalia > Rodentia > Sciuridae > Urocitellus > Urocitellus parryii. Next base: position 184,306,485 of record NC_135534.1, read on the forward strand.
GCTGGATGACCTATAAGGCGGTACAAATCACAAGCTTCTCTAACACCAAGACAGTGTAGGGTAGTTATTTTGAGCATCAGGTTTGGAGTCAGACTGTCAGCTTCAAGCAGCTACTGCAACACTTGCTGGCTGGGATACTTCAGCTTCCATTTCCTCATTAATACAGTTGGGACGGGTTGTACAAGAAATGAGTGAAGTGTGAATCCCTTAGGAGAGTGCCTTGTACAGCATAAAGGTTACTATATATTTGTAATTACTCTGCGGCCATTGTGTGCCCTTTTGAGGTAACTAGTTACCTATTTAAAATCGGAACTATCAGAGAGGAGTGGTCTATCAGTCAGAAATTTAATGGCAAACAAAATCACTTGACCTAGTGTAAGCAGAAAAGAGATTAATTAAAGTCTGTTTAGAAACCCATAGAAGGCCTGAGAGGACTAAATACTATAACTCTCGGAAGAACCCCCAGTCACACCATGGAGCTGCGTAGGGTGACATCATTATTCCATGGCTGGGCAAAGACACAAGCTAACCTCATGGGAGTCATCTCTAATACGTCTGCCTTTGATACCACTAGGAAAAATGCCCCTCCAACCACCATTACCAGAGTGGATTTTAGGACACCCTTTCTTGGTGCCACTAACCTTAAAAAAATTCTAGTGTCTGATTAATGGTCTCTTGATAATAGAGTTCTATGTCTGGGTCCCAGCTGCAAGGAAAGATGAAAAGACAAGTTTCAGGTCTTTCTCTTCGGTTGCATGGGACCAAAAGAGAATTCTCCAAACTGGGTTAAGTGTGTATATTAAGGATGTCTAAACTTTAAAAAAATTAAATTAATTTAATTATCATCTTGATGTCAGGAAAGAGTGAAAAAGAAGGAAGTACAATTTGAGAGCCCCACTGTTTGCCTAGTTACTCAAGCAAGAACCTTCAATGCTACCTGGTCTTCTCTCCACTGCTATGTGAAGTCCTGCCAATTCTATTCTTCAAGCTTCTCTGCTGCCGGATTCCCTCCATCCTCTCTGCCCTGGTTTAGGCCCTTGCCCTGGTTTAGGCCCTTATCATTTCTCACCTGGACTGCTAAAATGGTAACCTACCTTGTCTTCTCACTGTAGTTTGTGTTCTGATATCATTCAAGAATGATGGCTGTGAAACACAAGTCTGATCATGTCACTTCCCTACTCAGGGGTTTGATAACAGAATAGTGTGCAAATCCCTCCATTACATGACCCTGCCACCTTTCCAGTTTCATCTCCCACCACATTCTTTATTATACATCTGGTGTTGAGGGCAAACATCCTAATCAAGAATCCAGAATCTATTATGATATTTTGGGCTTACCTGGCTTTTCTTTTATTCTTTTTCCAGACTACCTGCTCTGTCTCTGGAGAAATCCTTTTCTCATTGATGACCAGACTGAGTGACATCTCCTCTGGGCAGCTGTTACCAAATTCCTCCAGAGAAGGTTTGTCATTTCTTCCTCTGTGCATCATTAGCACTTTGCATATAAGTCTCCTGTAAGACCCATCTTGATATGTGCTTCTGGCTTTTGATTCCACAGCTGTTCCTTCTCCAGACCATGAGTATCTTAGGAGCATGAATCTGAAGGAGTTATAGCAAAACAGATAGAAACTTGGATTTGATCTAACTTCCCTTCATAGACTATTCTGGTTTTAAGATGAAGGTTTTAAAATTCAACTTTTCACACTAACTCCTTTTATGCAAATACAAAATCCATGACCTTAACCTTTCAGGGAAACTAGAGTGTTGACTTCACTCTGTTATCAGGTGGATATGCACCCATTACCTGGAAGCAACTTACCTAAGAAGTCCTTTAGAGAGTTTTGAGTTTAGAGAGAGAGTATCCCCAAAGGCAGGTGGAGTGAGGATGATTAGAATTAAAATTGTGGTTGCATAAATGCTACCTAATGCTCAGGATCTTCATTAGCTACACTCTACAAATACAGGATCATTGGGAGCAGTTATGTCTGCCTGATTTGTTCAAGGATACATCCCAAGTGCATATGTAGCAGCATGGTACATAGAAGGCCCTTGGTCAATATTTATTGAATCAGTGAATGAACAAAGAGTTGGCATTCAAGATTGAAACTTCCTCTAACTTCATTGAACTCAACATAACTTTACATGCATTAAAATCCAGGAATAGAATTCCCAGGACTAGCAGGAACCAAAGAAGAGGGGCGAGGATTGTAATAGTTCGGCTGATGAAAGCCTGGCACAGGTGGGGATTTTGAACAGATACTTGAATTATGTTTGGGAGCATGTGAACCATGAGCTTCAGGGAGAAGTGTCCAGTTCCCCTCCCGCTCCTGCAGACTGCTGCTCTAGCAGCTAAATTATTAAGACAGCAAAATGTATCTTATTGCATCCAGAGCAGCCCTCAAGTTTTGCCTCAATTTCTCGTTAGTTAGGCATCCGTGGGTATTGATGCTCCTCCAGTTATGATGATCTCAAACTCCTCACTTAATTGTTCTGTGGCAGTTCAAAGACCTCCCTTCTATACCCCTCTGGGGGCTTACAACACTCCTAGAGTCACTCCTAGATCTACATCTTATTTCCGCATACCTGTCGTCTCCAAGTTGACCCAGGTATCCAATAAGACTTCTTCAAAACCTACCCCCCTCATGGGCTCAAGTAAATAAATCCATTAAACCAATGATTTGTACATATTTCAGACTTCACTGAATATTGAGAAATTGGGGGGAGAGAAGGTTGAAGTTGTTTGCCTCCATTAAGAAGGAACAAACAAACTTGATGTTAAACATGTGGCCTTGTCTATTTAAATGGATTTTTGCCCAATCCTCCCCAGGGGATTCTTCACTGCCCTTCACCCTACAGGGTCCTTTGTTCCATATTCAGGGCTTCTCTCACTTCCCTCTGCCCCTCTCTCTCTTCCTCTTCTTCTTATCTGGACAGAGTATTTTGCCCGGCATAGTTTACTGCCTTGATTAATGTTCTGTGGGCTCACATTCCACCCAGACAGAATCTCAAGGCATTTCTATGAAAGGAACAAACTAGTGGTACCAGCTGCATGATCAACTTTTCCATTTATTCGTACATGGGGACAGGCAAATACAATATCAGTTATACTGTAGGGGATCCCTGATCAGTTATACAGAGGATCCCTGAGGAGGTGTCCAGAGCCAGGCTTTGCAAAGAAGGTAACATCTGAAGAGGAAACAGGAGTTAGCAAGGCAAGAAAGGAGATGGTGCAACCATGGATCTTGATCAATTTAGCATCTGATAGAGCAAAACATGCACATGGAAAGGTGAAACCAGAGAGCAAGCAGGGGCCAGCCCGAGAAAAATGTAATGCATCAGCTACAGAGTTTTAATTGCATCCAGAAAGCATTGTGGAGCCATCAAAAGATTTTGAAAAGTATTACAAATAGAATTGCACTTACTTTTTTTTTTCCCTTTCTAAAAATATGCCTGCAAAGACTCCCTTAGAGATGGATATATTGGAAGAGGGAGGACAGCCTGGAAGCAGAGTGCCCAGGGACCTGAAAAAGGAATCACAAGTCCAGAGTGCTGGCCTTGGAAATGGAGAGGAGGGTACTGACCAGGGAGCTGTGCAGGAGCTATGCTGGAGGTAGACAGGGCAAGGGGTGGGGGTGACATTGAGATGAGAGGAGACAGGGATTGTGGTGAGGATTCCAGGTTAAAGACTGCAGAAGGTTCCAGCTGGGCAGCGGGTGGCTGGTGTGGCCCTCTGCTGGGAGGTGGAACATAGGAAGAACCACAGACAGGCAGGTCTGGTAGAACCGGTAGGTGGGTTCCCACTAATCCTCCTGTGTGGCCCATCGTTGACTCAATGGACTCCCCACCCTGCAGGGCATGTGCTCCTCCCACATCCTTGTCAGCTGCAGGAGGGACTCCCCCATCCTCTGCCCCACTCTGTGCCAGCTGCAGCTGGGCGTCTGTTGAGCACTTCCTCTCCTGGCTGATGGCTGGTGGTTTGTGGCCTCCCCACAGAGATGGGAGACTGGAACAGCTGGGGCTCCAGCCAGACAGAGAGGCAGCTGAGCAGAGAAAAAGACACAGAAGGTACTGAGAGGAACTCTGAGCCGCTTAATGGCTGTGTGACTCCAGACAGTTCCATCATTCTCTCTCGGATTCTCTACCTACAACTTAGTGACAGGGAAGAATACTTCAGACAGGTGTTTTGAGGATTTCCCATAATGCCCACAGAAATGACTCTCAGCACGTAAAATCCTGTGAGAGGAGTGAAGGGAACTAATATTTGTGGTTGAATGAACTGAGATTCTCCACCTGCCCCCAGCTTCTCTCAGGGAAGATGCAGGGGTCACAGACATGGTATTTAGGGATGTTACAGTCCATTTGAATCGACTCAGGGTCCCTTTGTAGTGAAAAATAGGCCCCAAAATGGAATGTAGTAATCACAATAATGTCAAGGTTAATATTTCATAACATGTTTAGGGTCAAAGAAATTTTAATCGGAGTAATTTCATGTCATACTGGGCTATGCAGTCTTCATAAGAAGGTGGCTCTTGTACAGATATTTGCCTTAAGACTAATTGGGAAGAAAAAGTGTTTGGTCGCTACTGACAGAAGCCAAGCTGAAGTCCAGCTTTGACCCCCTTACACACACACTCCCACCCCACCCCCTTTCCCATGGTGAGAAACTCTGCTCTCCCTTTATGGACAAAGAGGCTCAGAGGACAGTTCCCCACAAGATGAGCAACATCTGATTCAGCCAGTCTGTGAGAGAGCAAGGAATCATGTCCATCTGGGTAAGAAGCCCAGGTCCTTCCTGCCACACCAGCAGGACTCTTGATTCCTTCTCAGGCTGGGATAACCACCTGTTCTGTTTCCCCCTAAACCACACACAACACCCAATCTCCAGTCCAACAACTGAGCAGGGCCTTCCCTCAGGAAAGGTGACAATCCTGACTCCTTTCCTGACCCTGCCTAGTGCTACCTTAGGAGAGGAGAGATCCTGAGCTGCCCACATCAGAAAAGCTCCCAGTATGAAGGCAAGATAGTTCTACAGGCATGTGACAGTGACCTCCCTTAGATGCACCAAGGGTCCTAGGACCCTCCAAAAAGACCCAACAGTTCTCCCCTACTCCATCCTGGCAAGTGGATTCCTGGGAAGAGAGCATGTTCCCAGGAATTCCTGGAATATCACACCTAAAACTCCCTGTGGGAGTGGTGTATGTCAGAAGCACTAAGGAGGAGTGGGAATAAATGATCCCTCATGCCCTGTTATCTCCACTCCACCAGGAGCCTTGGGTCCCTTTGCCCCTGCCTGGCTGCCTGGCTGCCTGCTGTCCTGGGGGCTAGCTGAGGCTCAGCCCTGGAGATGGTAATGCGGCTGGAGGAAGACTGGATGGTGACCGCTAGTAACCCAGCTGCACATGACGGTGGCCAGCTGCCAGCTGGCTCCCTCCTGAAGCCTCCCAGCTGGCAACAGCTCTGAAGTCAGACAAGCCATGGCTCCTGGGCTGTCCCAAGGGCATGGTAAACTCAGGACCTACACACAAAGCTGGCTTCTAACACCCACCCAGATGACAAGCTAGGTCCAGGCAGGACTTCCTAAAGGCCTCTGGGTCTCAGGCCAGCTGGTGCATCTAGACTAGAAAAAAAAAAAATAGAGCATGCAAAGCTTATTCACCACCCCTCCCCAGCTAAAGTACAGGGACAATAGTTCACAAAGCTGTTTCCCATCCATTATGTCACTTCGTCTGTCTTGTAAGCCAAGAGAACCAGCTCTGCCCACTCGGACCCTGGGCACACTGCTTAGCCTTTCTGTGCCTCAGTTATTTTCTTGGTAAAATGGGAAGATTAAGAGCATCTATGTCACTTTCTAGCTGTGTGTCCTTGGACAAAGTATTTTAATTTAATGGTCCTTCAATTTTCTCACTCATCAAATGAGGTTAAAAATAGAACCAACCTCATGAAATAGGTAGGGAAATTAAACATGTTAATTTACTTAGAAGCACTTAGAACAATGGCTGGCTACACAGAGAGTGTTCAGTAAATGCTAGCAACTATTACTGCTTCTGTTGTTTTTATTAATTATAGGATTGTTGGGAGGATTAAAAAAATAGTAGCAACTGGCATTTATTACATATTGACCATGTTTCTGGCACTGGGCTCAGTCTTTTATAAGAATTACCTCATGGATAATGTTGAGTACATGCTGAGTGAGGACCTAACACATGGATAGCTGCTATCATTATGATTCCCTGTCTCCCCGATTCTTCAGAGGAGAAAACAGCTCAGAGGTTTAATGGGTGCCCAAGGACTTATACTTAATTCCAGATCTTCTGGGAGATAGATCTCCATGATCCTGCAATGCTTACCTTCTTCTCATCTCTCCTCCTGTCTCTCAGCATTTACTACATAACTAAAACTGGCTTCCTTTCAAGGAATTTTCCAGGGACACATCTGCTTTTCAGTTGTAATATGCCTGGGCTGCTCTGCACATGACTATTTTCAGCCCCTACACTGGGCCAAGCTTGCCTCCTAATGGATTTCACCTTCAGGAGATAGGAACCAGGCTCCAGCAGGCACAGATAGGAGTAAGAGAATGAGATGGGATTACAGGGAGGAGACTTGACTTCAACTCTATCTCCACCTTCTACAGGAAAGAGATGGGGTCAGAGATGCTTAGGGGCTCACAGCTGACCTCAACTCCATCTCTGTTCTTCTATTTGAATGTTCCTCTGCTGAGATCCTGTGATGGAGTCCTTGCAGAAAAGAGCTCCAGATCCTCCCTAAATTGAATAAACCCAGTCTACAACTAACAGCAGCCAGCTGAGGGGTAGAGGTGTTTGCCCGCGCTTTGCATATCAAAGGCAGCATGTCCCTGAAGAGGTGACTTCTGGGATGCAGGCAAGTCACTTCCCCTCTCTGAACCACAGTTTCCTCCTCTGAAATAGCAAGACTCATCTAGAAGGGTTGTTCCAAGACTGAATGAAAGAATAATGTCAGCGCATAAAGATCTGGCGAGAGGAGTTAGCCAGCTCACAGTTAAAATTCGACAGCCTGGAGCACGGAGGCAGCTCACAGTAAAGTGAGCATGCATGCACATGAAGGACAGAGAATATGGAGATGTGGGAACCTAGATTCTCACCGAGGAATGAAAGCACGTGCCTAACCTGGTAGCTCTGATCCAGAGAAGGACATTTGTCCAGAAAGCTTACAAAAGAAGATGGAGAAGCTATGTGACAGAAAACCCAAAAAAGTAGCCATGGGGAGGTCTCAGTGGGGAGCTGTCTTTACATTTGATGCCCAGGTAGTCATGGCATAAGCTGGACCTTGTCAAGAAACAGGCACACACTGAGAAGGACCCAGGAGCAGTAGTGTGCTGGAGTTGCCATGTTCCTACTCATGAGAAACAATAGGTAAATGAACAGAACTATTGCAAACTAGTTGTTAAACGTTGACATTGTTAAAAATAAATTAATTAAATCATATTAAAATCAATGACAAGCACGAAGAAATCACCACTTCTTATTTATTTTACTATATATGACTACCATCTATGCTTATGAAGTTGTTCATCTCTAGTTTATGTGTGTGGTGGCAATACTGTATCATGATGTGCTACTGCACATCTCTTCTCAAGACCATGTTCAGTGGTGTCACATTTTAACTCATTTCCACCACAGAAATGGGAAACCTTACAAAATCTCCCTGCCCTGAAGAGCCCGTTGTTAAACATTTACCAGCACACCACTGACAACCTCTCCACTGTTCTAATGCCTCCAAAGGAGTGGGATTTTTATGAGATTTTGAGCCAGGCTGTGTTTAAGGCTGAGGCTATACTTCCTCTGTTGATTAAATCTCTTACCACAACTTTGTACTAAGAGGGCTTATGGAGCATCCAGTGAGGACTAATAATCCCAGGAGTGGTGAAAGGGCACAAGTGTGCAAAGCTTCATGATGCATGCAGCTACAGGGAAGTTGCCGCAGTCTGGCTGGGCACAAATCACGAGCCACTGAAGCAGGAACAAACTTTATTTCTGAACCCCACCAGCACATTCCACACACGCTCCCGGGGGAAAAAATGCCGAACCACGCATCTCCCAGGATACACTCCTCCAACAGGAAATCCCTCCTCCAGAATTCCCTCCTACCGCATTTCCCCAACCAATGGGAACTCTCCTGGATTCCCAGGAGAGCTCCAAAGTAGCTGGCCTAGGCAGACAGCAGGGGTCTAATCTCCAAACCAATGCAGATCTTAACATAATCATTATCATCTCAATGGCTTTCTGGGGTCACCTTTCAACCAAAAATGCCATGCGGTCATTCCTACTTGGCTATGGCTCTCAGCAGGAAGTTATACAGGAAGAGACTAAAACAGAAATGCAAACCCAGAGTCTTTTCTTGTCCTCTTCAGTCTTCACAATGTTCCTGCAAGAATTCAGCTCAATTAAGAGTTGGCCTGATGGACCACAGTGGATCTCAGACAGTCCCCAGGAGTTTGGAGAGCACCTATTACTCAAGGCCCATTCAAGGCCTAGACTTGGGGGGCATGATTTGATACAAGACACAGAGTAACTCCATCCAACAGAATGTTAATTCTCAGCTGTCATTTGACTCTGCTTCTGGTTAATAACTTCCCATCCTGATGATTATGACTTCTTGATGCCTGGCCTGCCTGCTTACCACCAGAAGAAGCAAGATGGACCTGCGAGAACAAATTAAATAAATCTGCATTATCATTCCGGAGAGGAAATGACTTGAGTTTCAGTGGTAACAGGGATATTACCAACTTTCAGCTGCATCTCATTATTCTTCTTTGCCTTTCTCAGCCACCTAACAATGAGGAATGAAAGCACGTGCCCAACCTGGCAGCTCTGATCCAGAGAAAGACATTTTTTTCCAGAAACCTTACAAAACCCTGCTGGTCTCCTCACCTCAAAACCAATTAGCTCCCAAGACCCCTATCACCAGACACCTGAATGATTTAGAAATAATAATGCAGGGCTGGGACTGTGGCTCAGTGGTAGTGCACTTGCCTTGCATGTGTGAGGCACTGGGTTGGATTCTCAGCACCATGTATAAATAAATAAAATAAAGGTCTATCAACAATTAAGGGAAACATATTTTTAAAAAAGAAATAATAATGCGGACTCTGGAGTTAGAGAGATTTGGAGTTAAATTCCTGCTCTGCCACTTGACCTTGCATAGGGTCAAGTGTATCAGTTCAGTTGGGACAGGAAAGTCAACAATGTGGGGGGAAAAAAAGATCTTCAGCAACTTAAAATAAGAAATATTTAGTTCTCATCACAAAATACACATCCCACAGTTTAGTGGAAAGCAGTGCTCTGTGTAGTCACTCAACAACCCAGGCTGGAGGAGGTTTCAGCTTATAATGTCATTAACATGTAATCCTCAGGGATACAGAGACAAGGGGAAGAGTGGAAGGGTCAGGTTTAGGCTGTTAGCCATTCATCCCATAAGTAGCTCAATGGCATTCCTGTTTGTGTTCTGTTAGCCAGAACTAGTCATATAGCCCTGCCTACGGTTTAGGAATCATAGCTTTCCATATTATCAGGAAGTAAGGGAGACCTGAATATGGGTAAATACATCTACTACATCCAGGCTCTCAGGGATACTACTGTGTAGTACTGTGTTTTTCTAGGTTCTTGCAGGTCCAAGAGACTATGGATCCATTAAATGAGGAGAAAGCCCTACAGTTTGTGTAACCACTCATCAATAGGCTTTATTCTACTCTCTCTCTCACCCTCAATGCTGTCCACAATGAACTGGGTCAGTTCACCAGCCTGTATTTATGCCCAGGGCCCTTCATTCTGGTTATTTTTGCCCTATTGTCTTGCCTGATTTTCTGCCATCCGTCTCCAAGCTTGATCCCTAAGAAGGGATTACTCTGAAAAGAAGGACCAGAAATTTTGTTTCTTGTCAGCCCTTATCAGTTCCCCTTAAGACCAGTTAATTAATGTGTTTAGCAGCTAAGTCATCTTAGATCCTCAAGCTTCTTAGGTGCCAAAGGATAAAAAATTTCATAGCCATGATAAATTTACTGGTGAAGATAAAATAAATTTAAGCTGAGCTATGTAGAGAAATACTATGTACAAAGATGCTTATTGGAGCATTGCTTCTAATAGCAAAACATTGGGAATAACCTAAATGTCCAGCAAAGGAGAATGTTTATAAATATGAATCATCTATCTGATGGATGTGTTCGTTCTGCCTGTCAAGTTCATCAGGGTTAAAGAGAGAGAGAGAGAGAGAGAGAGAGAGAGAGAGAGAGAGAGAGAGAGAGAGAGAGAGAGAGAATGCACACAACAAAGCCAGATTACTTACTGTGAAGTTCACTGAGAGCTCTCCTGGCCCTGTAGGTCACAATGTAACCTTCTCTTATTTTGCTTGCTCTGCAATTAGTCTTTCCCAAGTGGATTTTATTGCCTCTTTTGGGCCCACACTTACAGAGAGCATATTTCTTGGGCAGCCAGTGCCCAGCTCATTCATAACTGGGTAGTTTTTGCTAGTGTATTGGTCCCTAGTCTAATTTTTTGTCATTAGAAAGCAACAGGCTCTCCTCCCAGTTAGAGGTTGTTTTGGTTTCTAATGAATCCCTCTTCAGTCAGTCAAAGTCAATGGAATATTATGCAGGCTTTAAAAATTGTATTTGCCAGAAGTTTTTTAAAGACATAGATACAGATGAAATATTGCTATGTTCTAAGAAATTATAAAATTGAATCTATGGTATGACACATGCTATAAATAAATGAACCTTTAAGACATTATGCTAATTGAAATAAGCCTATCAAAAGGGGCAAATATTGGGTTGGAGGTTGGAGCTCAGTGGTAGAGTGCTTGCCTCTTACACTTGTGAGGCACTGAGTTCAATCCTCAGCACCACATAAAAATAAATAAATAAAAATAAAGGTAAAAGAAAGGGCAAATATTGTATGATTCCACTTATATGATTTCATTTATATGAGGTATCTATGGTAGTCAAGTTCACAGACAGAGGAGAATGGTGGTTGCTAGGCGCTGGGGTAGTTATTGTTTTGTGAACCTAGAACTTCAGGTTTTTAAGATGAATCAAGTTCTAGAGATGGATGGTGGTGATAATTGCACAACATGAACATACTCAACACTATTGAACTGTACACTTAAAATGGTTAAAATGATAAATTTTGGCATGCATATTTTACCATTGTTTTAAAAACTAAATCTATGGTGTCACTTCAGATGTGTAATTGTGCATGTGTGTGTGAGTGTGCATGTATGTGTGCATGTTTCGAGGGGGGATATTCTGCCTTCAGCAAGGGGGGGAAATATACTACAATTTCTTCCCAAATATTCTTCCATTATCAGGTAAATTCCATTAGCAAACTATGGCTCTTCAGCCTATTCCTGCTTCCCATCTCTTTCATAAAAATAAAATTTGCTTTACTGGAATGTAGCCATGCCTGTTCATTTGTGCATTCCCTGTGTTTGCTTTGTGCAACATTGACAGGTGGAGTGGTTGTTATGGTTCATTCAAAGCCTGATATATTGACTATATGACCCTTTGCTGAGTCCTGCTTTAGTGCATTGAGAACATACACAAAGACCAGAAGAATGGGCAAAACTTTACTGTGGGTTCCAAATCCCATATTTCAAACTAAACAGACTCCGTAGTCTTGGAGATTCCAGAGTTGGCATCGATTCTCTATTCAATTGTTCTCCAACTTTTCAACAGGCTCAAAGTCTCATTCTAGACATGCAAGACACTCAACAGGGACTCTGCAGATGAGGAAGACAAAATGAAAAAAGTGTTCGCATTGTGAGTCTCTTTCTGGATTAGCATTGCCCAAGACCATCCTCTATTACCTGAAACTTGGAATGTACTAGACAAAGGAGAAATGGAACAACATGTCACATTTGCAAACATAGACATATTTTTTTTTAATCTGGAAGGCAATATACCAATAAAATCACTGTGATATCTTTAAATCATGGTACCATGAGTATTTTTATATTCTTCTGAACAAAATTTTATGTTTTATGATGTTATAGATGGCCTCACTTTTATAACAAAATAAAATTACTTTAGTAGTTTTATAAAACTAGTGTTTTAAAAAGATGGTGGATTGAAACTGAGGAAGAATCACATGAAGACATTTTAGAGGGGTCAGAAGTCTGGGTAACCCTTCACCCATCTAAGTTTGTTTTCTTGTCTGAAATGCTTCTCAGAAAGAGCTGAAATCTGGCAAGCCCAACCTCTGAGCCACATGACCCATAAATTTCATTTGTCCTGGCACTGTCTGCTCCCCTGGGAATGCCTGCGCCCTCTAAAAACAGCCTCTAAGCTGCCGCATACTTTTTCTCTCCACTTGATCACAGGTTCTCTTTTCAAAGGACACTGGCATTAATTCCGCAGAGCAGGAAAAGTCAGACCTGGATTAGGATCCGCTGCTGAGCTGAGCGGGGATGAATTGTGGAATCTCTCATCTATAAAAGGGAGCTAATCCTACCTTCGGGAGAAGAGGAAATTTTCTGCTGTTCTGCCCACTTCCCTTCCTCCTTTTCCCAAGAAAGACTAAATGTTAATCCGAATTGCACACAGTGACTGAGTCTTCTTGTTCATGGTGGGGACTCTGGGTTCCAAGCTCAAGTAGACTGATGATTCCACCTTCCCCTCATTTGCTGGGGCGAGAGGATCCTTCCTCCATACAGAAAGAGGCAAAGCCACCTTGCACTCATTCCTTTGATTTCCTGCCAAGTAGCTGATCAGAGCGTAGTGACATTCTAAGGTTTGAATTTAAGGAGAGGGGAAAAAAAGGACTTTCAAGTCTTTATCTTACCTGTGTCACAGGGATATGTACTAGGTTTTTGGCATAAGCCTAGATATTTTCTTCATATTACAAAACCAAGCCACGCTTCCTACAACATTAAGACAGAGTCACTACTCTTATAATACTTACCTCACAGAAGTCTAGAGAAGACTCACTGATACTAAATGAAACAAAGGAGCTAATAGACAGGCAGGTGCACTATAGCATCTTAAATCATAGACCTTTTTATTTTCTTCTCCTCTTGCTCTTCTTCGTTTTGATCTCAGGGTTCCTTCTTCTAATCACAATAGCATTTATCATACTTAACTGTAAACCACGTATTTACTAAACTATGTATGCCTAGGAGGACCAAGTTCTTAATCACCATATAATTCCCAGAGCCAAACACAATGCCTGATAGTTACTTATTTAATATTTGATTAATTGAAAGAATGAATATATGATAAAATAGTGACTTTACGCTTATTGATTCTCTAAACCTGTTCCTCTCCTAGCCCAATTAATAGCAACTTAATCTTTCCAGTTGCTTAGGCCACAAAATATGTTCAGACTCTCTTCCTCTAACAATTCATATCTCATCCATTAGCCAAATTCAGTTGGTTCAGTTTACTGCTATCATAAAGGCCAAAGCCATCATCTTCCATGAGCCTATTTTTAATATAAGAGTGATCTTTTATAAAGATTGGTCAATCCAGTTACTTTTCAGCTCTGGCTTCTCATTTTGCACACAAGACAAAACAAATTTTTTACCATAACCCCCCCAACACTCCTTTTATCTCCCCCTCCCTCACTACTCTGACTTCACCTCCTACTTCTCAGGAACAGGCCTACTCTGCTCCAGCCATGTCTGCCTCCTGATTGCGGCTAAAACACACCAGACATTCTCACCTCAGCCCTCTGCAATGTACAGGTCCTCAGCCTAGAATGCTCTCCCCTACATATCAGCCTGTTTCACCTCTTTCAGGCCTCTATACTCAGACCCTCTACAAGTTGTTCTTCTAGGCAAATCCCACCTCCTGGTAGCAGAGTCAGCCCCAACCCTCACCTATCAAAATGTTCTCCAAAGGTTTGCAGGCTGGGAGTGTAACTCAGTGGCAGAGCACTTGCCTAGCACGTGTGAGGCCCTAGGTTCAATCCCCAGCATCACAAAAGGTCTGGATATTTTCAACTCATAAATGGTCACTTGGTCCTTTTGGGGATACATAGGTAGAATATTTATCAAATGTGATTAAAATGGCATGGTAGGATTTCTCCTTATTAAATAAGTTCTGGCTTAAACCTGGAAAATGGGTTTAGAGATAATTTTCCTTTTGACAATTGTAGTTGATCTTGCTCAACAGCTCTTGATTTTTCTCTTTTCTCATTATGGAAGTGAAACAATATCATAGGCATTGTTTATCTATCTTTGCCTCTAAGGCTTAAGTGCCTCTAACTTCAAGGAGTCCCATCAGACCAATTGATTACAGGGATCCCTATCTATGGCAGCATCTCCCTGTAACCTCAGGCCATAGAGGACCCTCATCACTCAGCCTTTTGATGGTGCCAATGATCCACTTGCAATGCCTTAGGTGATACAGGTATCTCTGGGCCCTGAGGGAGAACATAGTCTGCTGGTAGTCCCACATAATAACTCCCTTCTAACACACCCACCTTCTTAGAACTTCTGGCACTTTTCTTAGTTCTTTGCCAAGGAAGTTTGAGCTTCCCCACGTCATTTATTATGTGCTGTCTTCATTTAGAAGCCACTCCAGCAGGGTAATGAAGTCAGCTCCAGTTGTCCCTGGTAGGATATTAATCACCAAGTCATGAGATAGTGCTCCCACATCAACAAATTCTCCTGCTACCCTTATATTCTACTTCCTCCTGATGCAATATTCCCCAAGACCCTTTCCATAGAGGTCACGTTGGCTCTAGTTAACCAGCTCCTGCAGTTCTTTTGTAAGCACATTATTTCCTCATGAAGAAAGCATTATTTTTCCATTTGGGTTTGGGTGCAGCTTGTCCCTAGTTTGAGGGCTAAGGACAATGACCACCAGGAAGAGCAGATCTTAAGAAGTACAGGTATCATCATGCACGGGACTTGTCTATGGAAAAAATTTTGCCAGGCTCCAATCAAAGGGAGATTGCTTTCTTCTAAAAAGGGTAAAGAGGCTGCTTCTATTACCTTCAGTGTTGATAGGAAGCTGTAAATGCAAGATTCTTAGTCCAATACCCCATATGTTCCCTCCAAGGTGTTGCTTCTTACTCCCTTCCTATCAGAACTCCTATCCGTGAGGAGTTCACTGTGTTCACTATGCGTGAACATAGGGAAGCTAGCTTTACATTCTGACTTTTCTGGAGCTCTGCCACTCTTGAATCCTGGGTCTGATTTTCACTACAGTCTGATCTGAGGCTACAGGAGTTGAGGTTCTCCCTAAAGCTGCCATGGAGTCCCTTTGACTTTCATAACATATTTTGACTTGATTGTTAGCTGACCAAAGTCTATCATTTGCTTTTGTCAGAGTTTCTTTAAAAAGGCAAATCCAACTCGACAATCCTTATAATAAGAAAAAACAGTCCTATTACCCCCATGCCGTTCAGAGTCTCAGCTAAGCTAATAATCCAATGCTTTACCTTCTGCATGTACCTCCTCCTAATCTACCACTAATCTACTACTAGTGAAAGTTTCAGCAATTGTGAGGCCCCAGAATGCCAGGATTACCACTATCATACCTACTACCAGCTAAGGATGATTGGCAAGTGAACCAGTTCTGGAATCCAGCCTGAGAGTCAGCTTTCTGGAGTCACTCCTGTCTCAGCCTGGGCTCCCTCTCCAAAGCAGAGCCTGCAACAAGAGCTCTCAGCAACAGCAAAGAACTACAGGGAAAGAAACAGAGTTTAAACCTACCAGGACCTTTTGAAGAGGCATATAGACAGCAACCCAGAATTATCTGCAAGGGCATAGAGGGAAGCAGGGAGGCTTTCATCCATCACTCCCACTCTTCACTGTCACGGGTTGCCCTCAAGGCTGTTAAGGAATTCACATCTCTATGCTGCACATGTGTGAGTGTCAAGTGGACTTCCATGGAGGCAGGCAGGGGGAAGAAAGCAAGGCATGTTTAGTACATCTGAGGCCAGATGCTGTCAGATTACACCTGTGTAGAGCTGGTTGTCAAAGCAATGGCATACATGGTGGGCCAAGTCTGCAAACTTTCCCTGAAAAAAGGTCAGATAGTAAATATTTTAAATTTTGCAGGCTACATATGGTCTCTGTCATATCTTTATTATTTGAAAATCCTTTACAAATGGGAAAATATGTTCCTAGTTGGTGGCCTTGGAAAGACAGACCTCTGCCAGATTTGTCTGGTGGGCTGCACTTTTCATGGAAGGATGGAGACCTCTCCTGTGCAGAAGCCCTCCCTGACCACTTTATTAATAAATGTGCCTGCCCTTCATAGCTCCCAATCTCCCTTTTCCTGTCTCTCTTCAGCATTTATCACTTTCTAAATATTATATAATTTACATATTTATTTAGTTTATTGTCTGGATACTTCAATAGAATGTCAGCTCTGTACAGGAAAGGATTTGTCATCTGGTTCATTCATTGCCTATTTCCGCATGGAGAGAGTGCATAACCTATAGAAACCTTTTGATATATTTTTGTTAAACAAATTAAAATTACACAATAGCGTGCTTTGCATTTAGCTCTTTACAAATGCCATGTATATTTGACACGCATTTTAATATTCATTTTTTTGTTATGTCTAACAATCACTTTTTTCAGGTAGGCAAAGCAGGTGCTTGCATAAACTGCATACTCTCTCTGTAATCAGTTCCTTATCAGTGAAATGGATATAATAATATTTGCTTTATAGGGCAATGTGAAGATTAAATGAAGCAATATACTGGCAGAGGTGATAGTAGAATCCAGTACAGAGGTTGTCAATTGGCAGCCTTTGGGGAGGGTGAGGGAAGGGGTTGGAGCACAGTGCTTATCTCTTTGGGTTCCATTCCATAAGAAAGTGGTGAACAGCCACATCAATGTTTATTGCAGCACAATTCACAATAGCTAAACTGTGGATCCAACCTAGATCCAACCATCTGATATAAGGATGCTGATTGATAATGGAATGGTGGGGAGCATGGGAGGAATAGACGAATTTTAGATAGGGCAAAGGGGAGGGAGGGGAAGGTGGGGTATGGGGGTAGGAAAGATGGCAGAATGAGACAGACATCATTATCCTAAGTACGTGTATGAAAACACGAATGGTATGACTCTACTTTGTGTTCAACCAGAAACATGAAAAATTAAGCTCATTTGTGTAATATGAATTGAATTTCATTCTGCTGTCATATATAACTAATTAGAATAAATAAAATTTTAAAAATTAAATAAAAGAAAGTGGTGAAAACCCCAGTCTTTGCAAATTCTAGCCCCACTGATAAGAAGAAAAGGCAGAACCCCATCTGTACCATCCACAGGCACCATTCACACCATCTACAATACCGCCTTCAGTCTGGGTTTTGTTTTAACCCCATGCATGTTCAAAGGTAGTTTTTTAGGTAGGTGCTGCTTAGTTGCAATATAAAATGCTTCTTGCCAGTTGTGTTTAGTTTGACACATTTATTAGTCTTCTCTGAACTGTAGACATGTTGAGTAATGTACCCCTGGCTTAGAGATAAAAGGTTTTGGTAGAAGTCAGGCCTAGGTTTGAATCCACTACTAACTGAAACATTGTGAACCTTGTTTTGTTCATTTATATGAAACTGGGATACTTTTGCCTCCTTAATTGCCTGCCATGTGTTCCAAAGTATAACACTTAAGACCCCAGATTTACATGTCTCCCAGGTCAGTCCCTTTTCTGATTTTCCAAAAGGACTTCAACCTGCAGAAATGTGGATGAAAGGAAGAATCACTTGTTTGTTCTCAAGACTATTGTCTTATCTACACTAGAACCTCTATATTCCAAAGAGATACCTCCAATCCTTGTTGCTGCCTCTACTGATGCCAAAATAATCACCCTAAGCTCAGGATGGTTGTTAGTCTCCAAACATGGTCTCCCAACAATACTTGGTACTAGATATTCACTCCCTCTCCTTAAATTTAGGCACACCTAGACTAACTTTAGACAAATGAATGTGGCCAAAGTGTTACTGTATGACTTGCACAGTTAGAATAAATGATGCAACTTCCATCGGGTCCCCTTAGAAAATGAATTTGGGGGGAATCTAGACTTCATGTTAGAATTCCAACTACTCTATGAAGTCCAAGATACAGAATTATTCCCTATGGAAGAAAATCAAGCCCCTGGTTAATAGCTTCAGTTCTGCTCCTATTTAATAGCCAGCACCAACTTTCTGGAATAAGAATGAAGAAGCCACTTGAAGTAGAAATAATCTAACTTATTCCTATTTCAGAAGACCCCAGCTCCACTACCATCTGATTGCAATTGCATGATAGATCACAGACAAGAACCTTCTTGCTGAGCTCAGAACAATCCTACAGCACAATGAAAGGTAATAAAATTGCTATTGTTTAAGCCACCCTGCTTTAGGAACATTCAACATGCAACAACAGATTATAGGTAGAGGATGGTATATACCATCATGGTCAGGTACATCTGAAGCCACATGGTTGGGGCCAAAATTTGCTTCCCATTGCTGCCAGTGTGACTGGTGGAAATTCTTACCCAGAAAACCCTGTTCCTCAAAGGCAAGGGAGGATAATTCCTCTCTCTGCATCATACTTGGACAAGGTTGTCCCATGGCAAAACTTGAGCTTCCAATGTTACAATTCCCTCAAACTAGTCCTTCAAACACTTTTACAGGCCATAAGCCTGGCACAAAGATGGCTGGGTTAGGACAGATTCTAGAGTCCACTGTCAAAGAGATGTATCACAAAATTATAAGAGGTTATGAGGGGCAAGGGGGAGGGGGAAAAAGGGAGAGATTTGAACAACAGCAGAGGAGGTAGAGGGGGAAGATGGGAGGGGAGGGGAGGGGGGATAGTAGGGGATAGGAAAGGTAGCAGAATACAACAGTCACTAATATGCCATTATGTAAAAATGTGAGTATGTAACAGATGTGATTCTGCAATCTGTATTTGGGGTAGAAATGGGAGTTCAAAACCCAATTGAGTCAAATGTCTGAAAGATGATATATCATGAGCTCTGTAATGTTTTGAACAATCAATAAAAAAAAAGTTTACACAAAAACCTAAAAGAATACTATTAGATTGTAATTCAGTGAAAAAAAAATCTTTCAGTAACAATCTTCATAAAAGAAAAAGATCTGCTTCAAAAAATAAGACCAAAATAGGGCTGGGGTTGTGGGTAGTGGTAGAGTGCTTGCCTAGCATGCATGAGGCACTGGGTTCAATCCCTGGCATCACAAAATAAAAGTTTTTAAAAAGAGGCCAAAATATTTAGTTCTTTTCTTCCAGGTACTGATATGAACTAAAACATGTAAGAAAGAGAAAATAAAGAACTTTCTTAAAATATTTTAAAAAAAGAGATGTATCAAAAAGGATCACAATAGGAAAGAGATGGTGCTTTCAGATTAGAATAATTTGAGATCTTAATAAAGAATATTTTATAAGAAATGCATAAAAAAGGACCCATAAGGGATAGTGAAGTAACTTGAACCTACTAAGTGGAATGTTACTACCTTTATGCCTACAACCATGAGAGAAAGGACAGCTACGAAAAACTTACAGAGACAGTCGAACAGATAATACTATCTTAAAAGGAACTATGCCCTTCAGTCTAGCAACATATTCAGTCCTAGGTAACACTGCAGGAAATGAGCAAGAGAAATAAATGTCCAGACCTCCTTCCCATGTCCTTCCTCTTATTTCCTGCTGGAGCTTTTCATTTGCCAAAATCAAGGAGAAGTGAGAAGCAAGAAAGCCTGCTGAGGTCTTATATTTTTTTCCCATAGATAAATCTCCTGGGGCTGAAGTCAGGGTGGTCAAAGGGCAAATGAAAAATATCTGTCACATAGACTCAGAGCATCATTACTTACCACAATCAGCCCCCAAATCCATCTCTTTCTCTCCTGATGGAGATTTTATCCTGTGAGTGTTGATGTCCTTCCCTGTCAATCAGGTGCAACCAAATTGATTTCAACAATTTTAACTTTGGATAGGTCTTGAGGCATTTTGAGAGAACAGGACTGGAAGGTGGGCTGCATCTCAGAGCTACCAGAGCAGTTAACGGCATAGGGTCAAGAGAGCGCACAATGGGTGGGGTTCAGTAGGGATGACAGGAAATGGCATCCATGTGTGTATTCTTGGAACAGCAAGGTCACAGGTATCAGACTGGGGAGCAGGCAGTCTCCAGATTTGGGGCAGTCAGATAAGCAGGGAAGCAAAATCCAAAGCGAAGGAGTCATGGCTTCTGGGGTATCATAGGATCCCAGGAAGATCATGGACACCTTCAGATCTGAAAGAGAAAAACCAAGCTTCTTTTCTCTTGTTCAGACTGGCCTGGACAAGCTGAGCCTTCAAATATAATGATGAATGACAAGCTGTCAGAAGCCGAGAATGAAACGGAAGCTCAAACACCAGGTCTCTAGTCATGCTTCTCCAGGAACACCTCCTCACTATACCACCGCCCATATCTTTCACATATTTATAAGCTAGTTCCTAGCCTCTCTAACAGAAAGCCAATGGAACATGATTTACTTCTCTGCTAAACCTCCAATTATCCTGCCCTGTACTTCCCAGGGAACATGTCACATTATACCTTTCATTTGCAGTCACGATTTTGCCTCTATGTTATAGGTATCTGGGGGACAGTGATTACTAACATTTTAATGGATTTTCATCCCATATCTGCAAAGAGCTTCATAAAGCTCAACAGCTCCTTAGCCTTTTGGAACCCAGTTCCTCATCTGTAAATAAGCCCAGCAAAACCTATCTGCCACTCTACATAGAGGCAAGGAGTGGGAGGGAAGAGAGGGGGCATGGGGGTAGGAAAGACGGTGGAATGAGATGGACATCATTACCCTAAGTACATGTATGAAGACACAGATGGTGTGAATGTACTTTGTGCACAACCAGAGATATGAAAAATCGTTCTCTATATGTGTAATATGAATTGTAGTGCATTCTGCTGTCATGTATAACAAATTAGAATAAAAAATTTTAAAAAACAGATATTATTGGTTAGGCATCAAGAATGCAAAGATACATAAAGAGAAGAAAATTAAAGAGTAAAATCAAAATGCAAAAATAAAAATGAACACTAAATAGTAGATAACCAAGACTATTAATTCTTAATCAGTTATTTTGATGTTACCTGGTAAACCAGCAAAGATAGATTTCTATTCACTTTCATTGAAGAACATATAATTTAGGCTTTTTGTAAAATTCAAGGAGGAACATAGAAAAGAATTGTTACTCATAAGTGGGGTAATATCAGAGGGAAAAATGGAATATGAGTTATGAAAATCAAATAATTCCTGATATATAGTTATTCGCAGGGAAAATAGTTTGTTTTTAGCCTTTATTGTATTTTCCTCATTTTATAAATTAAAAAATAATGACTTAATATTCTTTTAAGTGAGAAGTTAAAGGTAATATCTTATATTGTGTCAACTTCAAGTTCATAACTTACTAAAGTTAAAGGAAAAAGAAAAACCCACCCTGCCTATTCCTCTCAAGGCTGTTCTGCAGAGCCACCAAAGCCAAACTTACTAATATACTTTATAAATGTTGACGTGTTTGGCAAACATGACAACAGAAGGGAACACAGAGACGCCAAAAATGTTTAAGGAATTTCTTTACTAGGTCTTGATAAAATCATGGCAGGATTACAGGGAGACTACCCATCTGACTCCCACCTCTGCTTCTCTAAAGAACAAAATAAAGAACATGGACTCAAGAGCGCTGCACTCCTTATAAGCTCAGCAAACCTGGGACAAGTTATTGAGCTCTTCCTCCAGTACTATTTACTATTCACTTTTACATCTCCAGGTGCATAATTGACATCCAGTGTTAAGGGGCCAGAGCAATGTCTGAAGAAGCAGAGGGCAGTCAACTATCAGCTGCTATCATGGGCATGACACCTGACCTCTCTAGGAGACTTCCTCGAGTTACACCTCAAGGCCTGGAGCTAGATTAGCTGCTTTCAAATTCTCCTATGTAATACTTTAAATTTCTTGTAATAAATCATTCTTAAAGATCTGTTTTATTCTTTATACTGGAGACTATAATTTCAGTTTTTAAAAATGAATTTAGTGCGTGTTAAGTATGTTTGAAGAGCAAAAATCTTGCTTGGCCTCTTACTAGCTTCATGAACTTGACCAAATATTAAACTCTCGGGTTCAGTTTACTCCTTGGTAGCTTTGTCATAGAATTGTCATGAGGATTAAATATTTAAAGCACCTAATACCGTTAACAGCACATGATAAATGCCTAATAAATTAAAGCCACAGAGCCAAACAATAATTACAATTTAGCTCTAAAAATTACCTTTAAAAATAGATTTTTAAAAGCTTGAAATCAGTCTTCATAAACCAAACAGGTTGAAATGCCAGTCATTCACATTTACATTACCAGCCACCAAGAATTTACCACCCACTAGGGATCCATTCCTCTTTAACTCTTTGTGTTTCTCTTTCCTCTGGAATAACTTTCCTATTCTCCGCACCTGACGAATTCCGGTTCTTCCTTTAATGCCCAGATAAAATGTCATTTATTCCAGTGTGTTCCTCACTCTCCTGGATAAGTAGAAGTTCCCAGTACCCCCACATTTCTATGACAACAGCCATCATTTATCATGTGAAATGCCATATTTATTTATTTATTTATTTTTATATGGTGCTGAGGATCTAACCCAGGGCCTCACACATGCTAGGCAAGCGCTCTACCACTGAGCTCAGCCCCAGCCCCAAATGCTGTATATCTTAATGGCCACGTGCTCTACTAGACCATGACTCTCTCAAGAATAAGGCTAAGCACAGGGCCTGGCACACAGTTGACACTCAATACTTAATATGTTTTTATTGTTTGAATGAATTAAAGCAAAAAAAAATTTTGTTACTTTTAGCTTAAATTTAGTAAATTTAGTCATTACTTATAAGAAAATAGAGCCAATTGAAGGCCTGGTAGTAACTACAGGTTCAGGTGGAAGTTAAAAAGAAAAAAGAACTAATCAGAACTTTTAGAAATTCAGTCTCACACAGATATGGGAATGAGTTCAGTGATTGTTACTCACTGCCTCACAACCAGAAACATCCTAAAATAGACACTTTCTGTGCTGCTTTATTGAAAGCATCAGAAAAGCTTCCAAACTCTTGGAAATCACATGGCTCATCTTTTCAAGTCAAAGCAAAGGTGAGAACAAATAAATCCAGGATTTAGCACACTATAACTACTGCCCCCGACAGGATTTAAGTTTCAACAACTTTGGTGGAAAACCAAAGTTTTCAGTCATTTCAGTCATTTTTTTTTCCCAAAGAAAATCATAACTCTTGCTTTCAATTATGGACATTGAAATCTCAAGCTGAATCACACACATTTATATTTTGGGACCTATTTACCCAATATGTGAGGAGTTCAGTTCAGATATAGCAGGTTTATAACTATCACTAATTACCATGGAAAGTTAGTATAAGTTACTTTATCTTTCTGGATATTAGTTTTATTCATTGAAGAAAAGAGAACATTGGAATAAATAATTTTCAACATCTATATGACTTTCAGCAAAGTTGCAGAAAAAGAAGAAGCAAAGGGGTGTCATTTGGAATAAGCAGAATTGGCATCTGCTGATATAATATTTTTTTTAAAGAAGGAAGAACCTCCATCCAAAAATATCTCTGGCACAGTAGCTGAGGACCAAACCCCACAAGTGAAGTGGTAGCAAACCTTGCAAGACACAGACACTTTGAATCAGCTAAATCAGCTAAATCTCCAATCACATTCTAACACTAACTTTCTGTCAGCAAACAGATCTTTCTGAGCCTTGGTTTTCTCCCCTGGAAAGTAGCCATGTTCAGGGTTACGTTCTACTATTTAGGGTGCATCCGTGGCAGTAAAAGTGCAGCTGAGGTCCAAGAAAGGCAGCCCTTCCTCCCAGCCTGCAGTAAAGAAGGAAGGAGCTCAGATCACCATGCTCTGCTCCAACAAGGGACAGGATGAGAAGGAACCACTCACTGTCTCTGAGCTTCCCTGGATGTATGATCTTATTCTGGCCTCACCCAAACCCCAGGCTCACTGAAAAATGAACCCTTCCAACTCTAGTCCACCCTACAATTACAGTTAATCCTCTCCAAATCATGGAGGGTTGACTGTAATATTTGTTTTAACTGTAGTTTGTGGTTCTTCTGAACCTGACATTTCCATCCTTACCTGCTAACATCCCTGCTGAATTGAAAGTTGATGACTACAGTATATATGAAGAGGTGATTTTATGGATTATTTTCTTTTTGTTCAATGAATGACACAGAAATTGCCTTAATACTTTTTTGGAGCCTGGGAGACTAAAGCCCAGTTTTCGAGTAGCAATTTTAGAGTGGTAGAGGGATTCCGACAAGCCCCAAAAGCATCTGGGGAAATCTGCCAGGTGGGGAGAAAATGGAAACACAGCGGTGCCATCCTTCCCACATATGATTTTGGACAGGATAAAATGAGAGAATTTTTGCAACACATCTCACGTGACATCTCTTAGGTTTTAGGAGCAACATCAAGTGGCAGTTACCATTATTAATCACAGCTGATCTGTGTGGCTCCTGAACGCACTGATGTTCTGCTGTGCATATTGCCTCTCTATCCTAAATGATGCTCTCCAGAGTTTTGGGATAATATATCACCATGATTTTTTTTTTTTTAGTTTCAGTATACATACTCCAATCTATACATATCTATTTATATAATATACATGTGCTATTTTACATGTTAAAATTCACACATGGAAACATTTACATAGCAAGAAAGTAAGAAATAAATAAAACCTTTAAATTATCCTTGTTCTGTTAATTTCTTGAACAACAAAAAAGCCTTTGAACAGTATGTTTAAATATGTTTTATCATTCTTTTTAGAATCTTGGTTTAAAGATTAGTGACACAGCAATTTGAAGGTCTGCCGTCTAAATTTAGTTCACAGCAACACTTAATGGTTGACTAGAAAAAGAACCTCACCCAGAGGCTTCAAAAGGAACCCAGTGGAAGAAGTTGCTTACTTGGCTGCTTTGCTAAATCATAATACCCCTTTTTAAAAACTCTGTCCTCGGTTTAGAATTTTTGGTTGAAGTTTGGCTAATAAATTTCCATCTTTGTGGGGGGGGGGTACATACTGAAGATTGAACTCAGAGAAACACTGAGCCACATCTCCAGCCCTATTTTGTATTTTATTTAGAGACAAGATCTCACTGAGTTGCTTAGGGCCTTGCTGAGGCTGGCTTTGAACTCGTGATCCTCCTGCCTCAGCCTCCCTAACTGCTGGGATTACAGGCGTGAGCCACCGTGCCCAACATTTCCATGATTTTTGTTGCTAAAAATGTTATCACTACAAATTAGAAGGGAACGTATATTTACATTTTTTAACAAATAAAAAATTATCACTACAGATTAGAAGGGAATGTATACTTATATTCTTTAACCAATGAAATCAAAACCCACTAATATTCTTTGGGAGATTATTAAATATATTAGAAAATTCTTTTTTTACAATTATTAAGTATAATGGAAACAGACATATATAATTTCCACAACTAAGCACTGTAATAATGGACACATTCTCCCAGAGCCTTTTTTTTTTTTTTAGAATGCCCCCTGGGTTTCTTTGAAAAAGCAGTTTGTTTCTCACCATTGTCACTTTCACTTTAAAGAAATGAGCTATTTAATCTGTGTTGTTGTTGTTGTTGTTGTTGTTGTTGTTGTTTTATCTGCAAGGTGGCATACTACTGACAACTACTTGTCATCATATGAGGGATCAATAAATTGCAAATTTGTCCTTGAATTCAACAATCTTTTTAAATGCTTTGTTAAAATATAAACAGTAAACCTCTGTGTTTATGGTGACCCCTATCTCATTAATAAAGGGGTCAGCAAACTATGGCCCTTGAATTAAATCCATTATACCGCTAATAAAAACAGGAGTAGAATGAATTTGATTCAAGGGCCGAAGTTTTGGGGGGTTTGTTTTTGTTTTTGTTTTGAACACTGACACATTTATTTCCATATTTCCTGTGGTTGTTTTCACCTAACAACAGCAGTGTGGAACAGTTGTGATAGAGATCACATGACCTGCAAAGTCTAAAATATTAATTCTCTTTCTCTGTTATGGTTTAGATATGAGGTATTCTCCTGAAAGCTCATGTGTGAGGAAAAGGCAAGAAAATTTACAGGTGAAACAACTGGGTTCTGAGAGCTTTAATCTAATCAGTGCATTAATTCATTTGAATGGATTAACTGGGTGGTAACTGGAGGCAGGCAGGGTGTGGCTGGAGGAAGTAGTGGGTTTATGGGGTGGGGGGCACATGTCTTTGGAGTGTATGTTTTGTCCCTGTTGAGTGGAACAGTCTGTTTCCTGATTCTCATGTCCTGAGCTGCTTTCCTCTGCTGCACCCTTCCATCATAATGTTCTCCCTCATTTCAGGCACACAGTAATGGACTTGGCCATCTATGGACCGAGACCTCTGAAACCACGAGATCCAAATAAACTTTTCCTCCTCTAAAAGTATTCTCGTCAGGTCTTTGGTCACAGCAGCAAAAAAAGCTGACTAAAACATCCTCTTTACAGAGAAAGTCTTCCAATCCTTGCTATAAATCATTAAAGTATTAAAAATTAAAGACTCTGTTTTCACAAATTTCACCATATCTATATTCTGGGAATTTTAACTCCCTATAGCTTTGAACTTTTTCCTTCAATAGCTGCCTATGAATGATGTAGTCATTAAATTTCACTGTGCTTCAGTTCCTCTTGCCTTACCCCTTATTTTATTTAGGAAATCATTAATACATTTATAATTAATCTAGCCCTTCCCAGATGTATTTTCCTTAGTTGAAGTTAGTTGAAGGAAATAGAAAGAATTCTTTTTCAGGTATTTCATTTTTGAAAAAAAAATAATCTAGCAGATATCATAAACTGAGACAAGTCAGACACATCTGTACTTTCATCCAACCCTATGGGAACTTTCCCACAATGTCAACTCTAACCTGCTTCAGACATGGCAAACCATCCATCCCACTTGAATTAGTTCAGATAGATGGGTCATGATCAGAAAAAAAAATTTTTTTTGGCTTCCCAGAGCTTATTCTCCTGTGCTAATAGCATTTCAATTTCCTTTTGAGTAACTATCTCTCCCCCATTTTGAGATAAGGAACCAAGGGGAAACTACAGGGTCAAAGGCACCATCAATCGGGGCAAATGTAGCCTCTGCAGAGAAAAGAAAAATCCAAATAGAAACCAAGATAAAAGAAGAAAAGCTCTTATAAAAATAACAGCCTTATTTCTTTATTTTCTCTTTTACATTCCCTCTTAGGCTCAAATGTACTTCACGTCTTCTACCTCAATGTCTACAGCATTGTCTCCTTGTACAGGATATTGGTTGTTGTAGCAATACAGATAAACAGGCCATTTTACTTGAGCTAATTCAAGGGACTTTCCTTCCTAGCAACTAAACAGTTCAAATGGAGAATACTTTGAGCCCAGAAAGAGAGGTTGCAAACAAGGAACACTCAGAGGAAATCAGGAATGATGGCTACAGCAGAACTGTGATGCTCTCCTCCCTCCCTATACTACCCTCACCTTAGAGGGGAAGCTGGAGTAGAGAACCAGCTGTTTAAACTTTTACTTCCAGTCTCCAACTCTGTGCAACTTTAGCCAAAGAGTAGAAACAAAACTCAGTTCTAGATTGCCGGGCTTGAAACAGATTGGGAATAAAGAGAACATCTGGGGACGCATCCATTCATTCCTATCCCAGTTTGGCCACCTGGAGGGCTTAGCAAACTCATTTAAGTACAGGTACAGAAATTCATGCCCATTATTTCTTTGACAGCCTAGGGATTCCCTTTATCAAAACAATTCTGGTAGAAACACTCACAGGTACTTAACCACTGGCAGAAGCAGTCTTATGGTATAGGGTAGGCATTATTTCTGCTGGAAAGGAAACTGCTGAGGACAATGGATATATAATGAGCAAGGTTCCATGAAGATGAACACTAGCTCTTCAGATGCCCTGGGAAGAGGGAATGTAAGGTTTTCAATCCTATGAAAACTGCATAGTCATCAAACAAGGTTTCAGGCCCAATGTGACTCCAGGGCACAAAGACAAGGCTCCTAACCGAAGGTTCTGTCAATTCACTTTGTCTAGGTTTTCAGGTGGTGGCCCCAACCTTGAAGCCACTTCAATGGCCCTTCTTACTTTATTCCTAGGTTCCTTTCATTCCTTCTCTTCATCCTCAAAGTGTTCAATGGATGGGCCAGAAACTTCAGAAAAAAACTTTGATGGACATTAAAAAAATCAAAGCAGTGTTAAGAAAGGCAAACAACCAAGAACCCTTTACTTAAGAGCATGGACGAGCTTTTGAAAATAATAGTATTTAAAATACTATGGCCTAAATTTCCACTTCCTGTACAGGAAGGAAGATTAAATAGATAACTAATTGATTGATAGGTTTGTAGGTAGACAAATAGGGGGAGAGAGAGAGAGAGAGAGAGAGAGAGAGAGAGAGAGAGAGAGACTCTTAGTGCATTTTGTATTGCTGTAATAAAATGCCCAAGACTGGATAATTTATAAACAACAAAAAATTACTTTCTCACCATTCTGAAGGCTAAAGAGTCTGAAATAAAGGTTAGTGGATTCAATTGTGTGGTGAAGGCTTCTTTTCACTTCCAAGATTAGGTCTTGTTGATGCATCCTCTGAAGGGAAGAAATCCTGTGTCCTTACATGGAGAAAGGCAGAAGGACAAGTGAACCAAACACTATGTGAAGCTTCTTGTACAAGGGTCATAATCCTATTCATGGAGGGAGACACTCTCATAACCTAATCGCCTCTTGAAGATCCCACATTGGCCACTGAGTTTTAAAACCTGAATTTCAAAGAGGACATATTCAAAATACAGCATAGATTCTATTCTGGATAAGAGCCACTAAAATGAGTTAAATGATGTTTCCAACTTAAAATAGTAATAAGACAGTCTGGGTTTCCATTCTAGTACAAATTAAACATCAAACCAAAAAATTACAAATCTGTCATTGCAAAGCCCTTTCTGCCTGCAGATCGTGTGTTAAGTGCCCCTGGTAAGAAGGCTTCTGTTGAAAAGGACTGGGGGTCTAGGTTTTGGAATGAGGGTATCTGAGAGAAAGCAGAGGGCCTGAGAAGCTTGACCCCTAGGCCTTTCACAAGGACATCACTTTGGCAAGATTCCTTCAAGTGGGGAGAACCTGAGGCTGCTGCACTCTGCGTCTACGAAATTCAATCTTTCACCAAAGAAGTGGTTCTTTGCAATCCCTGTTTAGCAGGAGGTAATGTTTGTGATAGAAAAATTACCACTGTATGTTTTGCTGTGTTTCCTTTTTTTCTCTTTGAAATTGAAGTTTTTCACTGTGAATATTCTATTCCTTAATTAGACAAGAGTTAGTGAACAAAGAGAAGCCACACTCAAAATAGTTTAAGAAGGAGAAAGACCCTGCTCCCCCAATTTTACCTTCATTTGGTAAAGATTTCAAATGGTTTTGCTTGGGGAAGGGGTCCATATATTTTAGGTCTCTGTATGATGGCTGGGCTCTTTTAGCCTGGAACTTTCTTGGGATACTATTTATGGGGGAATTTTGTTAGACTAGGCAGTCAAGGGGCAGGCTCTAGTAGGTATGGTAATTTATATTTCCTTCCAGGAAGCTTTCACAGATCTCTTCTATTAAGAAATTCCACTACCCTGGCCACATATGGGGCAGATGATCCACGTCTCACCATTTTTCCTGGCAATAGCAGTGGTTCACGATACAGCATGGGACATAATCAGAAGCAATCAGGATCCTTCATCAGGACTGAAACAGAGACTTAGGGGGAAAAGATTTTTTTTTTTCTTCTTCCTGGGTTTCCTCAGCTAGGACAGCCCGCAGCCTGGTCCCTATGGAGAAATAGGAGAGAAGAACACCAACATGAAAATGGGAGTAAATATGAACAGAGATGATAATGAGAGCCAGAGAAAGTGTGTCCTGGAGTTCTGGCCCCCGAGGCCGTGGTTCTTCCTTCAGTTCTGTGAACTGCTCCTTCCCTGCTTAGTAAGCCACCCATCTTTTGTCTCTGTGATCCAGTGAGCCACCCCCACCTCATGCTGCCCCTTTTCTGCAGACACCTGTTTACACTGAGTTCCCATCACTAAGGAGCCCTGGGAATACACACCATTATGGTGGGGGACTCAGAGATAATTCAACAAAAGTTTAAGGGGGTTTGTTATTGATGTTTTAGGCTATAATACATGCCTAGGGCAAAAATTTGAACAGCACACAGAGGAATATTATGTAATAATAAAATAAGTCTTCCTAGTACCATCCCCAGAAGCCCTCTGCATAGAAAACAAAAACAGAGAACTGTTAACAGCTTCTTCTATATCCTTTTAGTTTTCTTGAATTAACTTTATAGCACTCTAAAGGAACAAAAAAGAGAATGAGCCTGGTGAGATGTATTATTCTCAGATCTACCTCAGCAAAACAGGGATGTATCAAAATTACACCAATCTTTCCCCTTTTAAAATTATACTGGGTTTAAATTCGCAGTTGTAAGATTGCCTTACCATGAACTTCTACATTTCATATTTTATAAAGTGAAATCCCAACAGGGAAGCACTCGCTAATGAGTTTTGTTTTGTCATCATGTAGGATTTTTACAGCATACTTTAAGACATCCAACATCTTGAAACAATTAGCAAAACCATTGAAATTTTTTTTAAGGTTTACAAACATAGAGGGATTTATTTTTAACTTCATGTCTAGGCTGGCTTGTTTGAAATTTCATTTCTGCAAAGTACTCAGAGGTTAGACAATGTATTCTGTCACTGTGTGCTCTCTCTCTCTCTCTCTCTCTCTCTCTCTCTCTCTCTCTCTTTAAACTTAAGGGGCAAAGGAAATCACTGAAGACTATATCTAAATGATACAACTGATGTTGACGTATTTTGGAAACATCTGCACAATGTAGGTATGGTAATTTATATATGACCAAAACCAGATGCTATACGACACCGTAAATGTACTAAATGCTTCACTTTAAAATGGTGAATTTTCTGTTAAATGAATCTCACCTCAATAATATTTTTTAAAGGTGGCATTTAAGAAAGTTCTACCTTTTGCAATACAAATGTACATTAAAAATTTTTTGAAGACATCATCTCTAACAAAAACAACAATAAATCTTTGTTAACAGTCTAATCCAGGAAGGACACTGGGCTGAAAGTTTTCCAATAAATAGTAGACACATTAAGTAAATCATTGTAATATGTTAAAAGGTGAGAATTACTATAACAAATGAAGTAGAATAAAATGAGAAGAATCAGAAGA
Source organism: Urocitellus parryii (assembly GCF_045843805.1). Classification (NCBI taxonomy): domain Eukaryota; kingdom Metazoa; phylum Chordata; class Mammalia; order Rodentia; family Sciuridae; genus Urocitellus; species Urocitellus parryii. The sequence goes on from NC_135534.1 coordinate 184,337,771, forward strand.
AACAGTAAGGTAGGAAGTAGAATTTAAAATGATGGCCCTGGTTGGCCTCATTGAGAAGATAACACTCAAGAACAGATCATAAGCATAAGAGAGAGTTGGTTAAGCTCAGGAATGTCAGATTCCTGAGGGAAGAAATCTAGAAGAGGGAAGAAGGAAGAACGGTGCAAAGGCCCTGAGGCACAGTCATCCTAGTGTTTAAGGAATAGCAAGGCCAGCATGGTTAGAATGGAGTAAACAAAGAAAGATGAGATCTGGTGAGTAACTTAGAGCGGGAAGCTGTAGAAGGCCATAATCAGGGTTTTGCCTTTATTCTGAGTAAATTGGGGAGCCATAGCAGACTTTGGGACTCATGGCCACAGCAGAAGACTGTACTGAGAATAAAATGGAAGGAGGAAAGAGAAGAGGTGTCAATGGTAAACACAGAGAGACCTATCTATCAGGAGGCTGTTTCCACACCTTTAGTAAAAGATAAGGATAGTGATAATCAGGGAAATAACCATGCAGACGGTGGGGAATGGTCAGCTCCTCAGTGTATTTTGAACACGGAGCTCACAGAATGCCTGACAGATTGGATCTCAGGTGTGAAAGAAACAGAAGATCCACAGAGTGGCTTAAGGTCTGGGCTTGAACAACTGCAAGGAGAGAGCTGGCATGCACAGAAGTGAAGATGGCTTTGAGTGAAGCAGGTTGGAGAGAGGAAAGGGGAGAGAGGAGACGGCGGTGATGATCCAAAGTTCAGTTCTGTGGACCACTTGAGATGTCTATTAGAAAACCTCCTGCAGATACCTCACAGGACTGAGGTGGTTTTGGAGGTGCTGAGCCATCCAGCTCATGCAGTGGAGGTGAGTTTGAGCTATCCAGCCTCTTGGCCTCCCTAAGCAATAACATCAAGCCCAGGAGTGATACTGGTCAAGCTCAGTGCTTCCTTGTTCCCTGAAGTGTCGTGTCCTTACCTTGGCCCATTGTCAAGTTATAACAGTGTTCCTCTCTACCTCCCCTTGCACCCTCACCTGTTTTCCAGATGGGAATGTTGTTTTACTTCAGCCAATGTGCTATTAAAAAAAAAGATGCTGTTATTTTAAGAAATCTACTGTTATTTTAAGAAAGCTGTAACAAAATATTTTCTAACAATTATATTGAATCCACAAATGGTGACGGTCAAGATGCATTTTCCCAGACCAGTGTGACACCTCTCAAAAGCAACCTGGGCCCTTGTGCCACAATATACCTGAGATAGATAGATGATAGATAGATAGACAGACAGACAGACAGACAACCTGTATCCATTTCCTAGGGCTGACATAACAAAGAAGCAACAGAAAATTATTCCTTCACAGTTCTGGAAACTATAAGTCTAAAATCAAGATCTCATCATGGGTATGTTCACATTCATCTCCTCCCCCCATCTCTCTCTCCTCTCTCTCTTTCTCTCTCCTGTATCTCCTTGTCTTCACATGGAATTCTTCTCTTTGTATGTCTGTGTCCAAATTTCCCTCATCTTACAAGAGCACTAGTCATTGGGACCCACCCTAATCCAGCCCAACTTCATTTTAACCTCCTTACATCTACAAAGACCCTATTTCCAAAAAAAGGTCACATTCACAGGTACCAGGGATTAAGACATCAACCCATCTTTGGGGGTTGGGGGACAATTCAACCCCAAACAACACTGAATATCAATCATTCATTCATTCATTGTTTCATTCATTTACTGGGAACCTTCTCTGTGCTTGGTACACTTATAGGCTCTGGAAATACAGGAACAAACAAGATAACACAGTCTTTGTCTTCAAAGAGACGATGGTCTGTGGGAGACAAATACTTTCAGTACAGTTTTGCAAAAGAAAACTAAGTAACATGGGAATTTGAAGAAGAGGCACTTAGACTGGAACATCAGAGAAATGCTACCTGGAACAAGTGACGTCCAAACCAAGACCTCGATGATAGAATGGGAAAGAGGATCCCAGCTGAAGTTTTTGTCCAATTCCAGGTGTCAAAGAAATCATGCTTCCCCCTGGGACCCTTGTAGTGCTGAGTGGTGATAATGATCACAGGAAATAAGGATGGACATATACACAGTGGTTGGTCATGAAGTCCTCTGTACACATATTAAGGCTGGGACTTTGCCCTTCAGTGTGATTCCCCAAAGAGTATCCTGTCACTCTGAGGTCATTTGTCACTACAGCAGTAAAGCACTTTTGCCAGTAGTCTGTTTCCTATATAAGTTAGATCAGATTCTATGATGCACCTACAATTCCCATCATTTGCCTTCACTTGTTTTACAATCGTGAAGAAAAGGAGGGGATGTTTCAACCATCATGCAGGAAATGTGCATAGTGTGGTGTGCCCATAATGTGTTCTGAACTTGAATATCCTCCTTCAGATATGGGCCATAGGAGGTTGTGAACGACGTCGCTAGGAAGTGGGACATTACTGAAAGACATCTGATGGAGGGGTGCCGTGATCAGATCATTCAAGTGGCCTTTTAAACTTTGGTTTGGAGAAAGTGGGGTTTAGAGAGCAAATGAAGGACTATGGTTATGCCCCAGGTAAGAAGTAATGGCGGCCTAAACAAAAGTACTAGAGAGACACAAATGGATTTTAAGGTATTAAGAAGGCAATATTCATAATACAATTAAATATGGGAAGAAAAACTAGTCATGGGAGGGACAGAATAAATCAATAAAAATTCTCCCATCCATCAGTCCTTTTTTATCCAATTAGTGTCAAACTTTCACACCAAACCTCTTAAAGAGCATGTTAAGATGAAACCAAATGGATTTCTAGCTTTGGCATGCACACAACACTACAGGCATCTCCCAGCCATGCAGAGCAGACAGAGACGAGGCGACAAAACAAATCCTGGCCTTGTGTGTACACAGCCAAGCCTTTAGCAAAAGGAATAAGCTCAGCTGCGAAGGCAAATATCAGAATGGTAGCCAGATGGGTGAGGCAAAATGGCCAAAGGACACAGCAAGCCCAGGGGTGATTGAAGGAACTGGTCCAATCAAATGTGTGGAACGCAGTGGAGAGGAATCCAAGTGTCCTGTCTGCCCTCCCCACCCTGGCAGGCAGGCAGGCAGGAGGTTATTTGTAGACAAATTGTCCAGGGGCCACAATGGCCTGGTATAAAGATCCAGGTTCCTGTCCCAGGGAGAAGGGTTGGTGACAGCTATATAATGTCAGGGCCTGATCTCAAGCTAAGTTCAGGGTCTGCGTCTAGTCCTTAAAGGAGACTATGCCTTTAGGGGTGATTGAAAGCCAGAGATCAAATAGAAGCCAGATTTGTGGGTTAGACCAACAATGGTCAAGAGAAAAGACAGATGTCACTTGAGGAAATGTGAGTATCAGACTATGTTGATAGATCATCACACCCAAGTTCAAGTGGATGACTGGCCATCAAGTCCCAGCAGAGGCACTGAGGTGGTCAAACTACTTCTTGCCTGAATTGATTTGGGCTCAGAAATATCAGAGGGTCAAGGAGGCAGCTGAGAGTGAGGTATATCCTCAGACCAAAGTGGGGCGACTGGGCAACATAAAGGCATGGAAATTGAGGCAAGAGGCCAACAGGTTTAAGTTTATTCTGCTTGATGGCACGACGCCCACCCTCTGATGGATGTACTCATGGGAAAGAAATGGCTACCACTGAATTACCCACTTGGAAGTCTAAAGGGGTGGCATTAAGAAAGTTGTCTTAATTACGCTGACATTAATCGAGCGCCTATCGTATTCACTCCATGCAAAGATGCCAAAGACATGGTCTCTGCCTCCAAGTATCTTACTATAAAGCAAGCATGATAAGAGACTCAAAAGTAACAGTGTGAGAAGTCCTGGTCAAATGCTGTGGAGTGTAATGGAAAAATGAAGAACAGCAAAAAATGACAGGAGTCTGTAAGCCTCTTGAGAAGAGACCGTGGCTATTTTTGCCTGAAGGACGAAACTCTAGCCATTTTTCCAGCAGAGATTCAGTCACCTCTCAGTGCTACCAGCTGCCTGTAACTCCAAGTGAGAAATCACAGCCATTGTTACTTTATCCATGTTTCCCTCAACTATCTAAGTCTTATAGGAGAGGGGGGCACCTCTTATAGCCAGGACTGGAAATCTCTAGCTCTATTCTTACGGAACAATTAGCCATCTCTGCATTTCCTAACCTCCATGAACTTCAGTTCCCAGACAATGAGAACAAAGACATGCTTGCTTCAAAGAGGTGTTGCAAAGATTAAGTAAAGTAATCCACATGAATGGGTCTTATAAACTTTAGAGAACTGAAAATACATTTATTATTTCAGTGGTGCCCTAACTTGAGCCTCAACTGGATTTCAGCCATTCCTGGGTGGGTTTGATGAACTGGCACTCGGGGCATCAGGGAGGATGGGGAAGTGGTTTTGCTTACATAACAAGAGAAAAAGACCCATGGGCAGCAAGTGGGAGGCTTCAGATATCCATGCCCAGCTCAGCCCCACTGCTAGGAGTCAGAATTCAGAGAAAGGAGCGACATGTAGGAGCTGGAAGAACTTCTTTACCAAGGGGACATTACCACTGCCACCTTAGGACCTATTGACAAACCAAGATGCAGAAAGGGGTGAATGGGGTGCTCTTTCCAGCATAGGGAAAGCTTCAAAGCAAAGATGCTATTTAATCACCCAGTTTCTTTATAGGGAAAAGTGTTTTGATCCAGATACCATATAAGGCATCTGCTACCCCTCACCCTCAAGCTGCCTGGGGACTTATAGACATTGTCTGCATAGAAGGAGAAAAGGAGAATAAGAGGAAAAACTGTGAGTGGCCATGTGAGTGCCTGGGGTTGGCAAGAGTCAGCAAAGATAGGAAATTTCCTCACATCTGACCCCAAGAATGATACTCACAGGTGGGTGAGCCCTGAGAAACTCGAGTCACAATTAAGTCAGGATGAGTGTTAGATGCCACATGAGTCCAGGTACCATAGCTGCTGTTTCTAGTCATTTCAATTGTTTCATTTTTTTTCCCTAGGGGGCTGCGGAAAAAGATGTGTTACCCAGCAAAACCAGAAGCCCCTCTGATGAAGACCACCCAGAAGTTTTTGCCAAGCATCTGCCTGTGCTCTCTGCAAATGCTGTTCAGATCAGCTGCCGTGTCCAGTAAACAACTTCTTTTGGATTTCATCTCCGGTGTTTTCCAAGTCTGGGAGAAAAGGGAAGGGCAAGGGGAAGGATGTGTAAGATTATAACATGGGAACTGCAGGGTGAGGTGGGAAAGGCGGAGAGAGGAACAGCAACTGTACAACAAGAAATTGCAAAACATCCCTTTTAAGTGGAAATGGGGCAAAGGTGGGCCAAAGACAGCATGTAAAAATAGGATAGGAAGTCTGGCCTGAGGTGGAAACATTGGATTTTTTTTTTCTCTTTCTCTGCATCCCACCACCATTAAATCAAGAATTTTCACCCAAGTGTCTTAAGAGGAGCTTCAGACATGTCCAGTATTACCACACAGACGCCTGCATTCCCTCAACAAGGAGAGAGCAAATAATTCACCCACGGTCTGCCAAGACAGCTCTCTGGCTCCATAAAGCTCTCTGAGGTTGAAGGTTGGTGCATGCCAGACAAGGCGGAGCCCAGCAAACAACAGGGGTCTCCTTAGCAGTTTGGAACTTTCACACAAATGCCAGCTTGCAGGCGACTCTGACCCGTTCAGCGGTGGCCCAGGCCCCTGCAGTAAGCCTCAGTTCAGCTTCATCCAGCAAATCCTGCCTCTGACAGAATCTGACGCCTATTTCCCCAGCCCATACTGGGTGGCAACCATGATTCTGAGTCAACACGACCTGGCCCCTGACTGCCACGGAGAAGCTCAGACTTAAGATGGACGGGGTAGGAAGGTAGTTGACCCCTAGATCCCAAAATGGATAGTGAGCAGCTGATGGGTGAGTGGGTTTGGTGTGGGTTTGGGGAGTGTGGCTTTCCCAAGATGTGGAGTTATTTTAGCACAGTTTTAAATAGTAAGTAGGAGTTTCCTAGGCCAGACCAGAAGGGAAAGAGGAATAGCTAATTTTGTTAGAGCTCAGCGTGTGCCAGGCAGAGTGTAAAGTATATTTCAGGGAGAAAGAACAACAGCAGATCCAAAGTCTCAGCAATGTGAAAGTGCTTGATGTCTGTTATCAAAGGCGAATTCTGTGTGGAGAAAGTGTAGCGCACTGCAGGACTCGTCAAATTATAAGTCTAGAAAGGCAAGACGCGACAAGGCCTTGAAATCTAATATATGTATATTAGATTTCTATACACAAGCACACACAAATGTCTAGCCAGGTATCTAATATATATGTATATCTAATAAATATTATATATGTATAGATGGATATCTGTGTGTGTGCATGTATTAGATATAGTGATGAAGATTCTGATGTATTTCTATTTTATACTTTGTGTATCTATATTTTCTTTCTTCCCACCAACAGAAAGAAAAGAGGCTGAGATGAACACCATTTGGAAAGCGTGTGCTTCATTCAGCACATACTGAGGAGCCACTGACAATTCTTAAGCAGAAGACTAAGGTAGCCAAGTGTGAGCCAGGGAGAACTGCTTAGGTAGGAGGTCTTCCCTCAGTGACTCCCTTCCTTTCTGTTTCTCCAAGATCATATTCCTGGTGCCACCTGCAGACCCAGAAGTCAAGCTGGTGGGATTAGACCTCTCAGTCCATGGGCTGGGAAGCTGCCAGCCATGAGCACAGAGGCACGGCCAGTGAGTACATTTCTCTGCCTACTCGGAGCCCCCAGAACTTGACAGCAGGCACAAAACAACCTGGCTCTGCCCCAAGCCCAAACACAGGGGGGAAAGGACAGGTGGCGAAGCACTTACAAAGGCTGAAAAAGAAGGCAGATTTTTTTTCCCCCTACCATGTAGGAGCTTTTATTACTAGAAAAATAAAATCCTGACTGAGCAAATGCCAGGAAAACGATTAAGGGCTCAATTCAGATCGGGAGGTTCGGCTGGGCACTGCTGAGCAGGGAGCTAAACAATGTCAGCCCCTCTCTCAGTGCACATCACGTTTGGGGTGAGCGGCCCAAGCCCCAGCCAGGCCTCTTGCCGCCAGTTTTGCAGAATCACAGTTAAGCTTTGGCCACTTGGTTTCAGTTGAAAGAATTGTGTGGAAGAAGGAATAAAAGGTTCTTGCATGCACACCAGCTCTTGCCTCCAAGGACTAAGAAGAAATGCAGCGGGGACGGTGCCAGGCCCTAGAGAAATGCTTCTTCCTTATGGTTCTCAGGCTCCCCAACCTGACCCAGGAAGGGCATGAGATGGTAGAGGAGCAGGGCTGGCTTGGGAGCCCCTTTATACTGCCTGTGGGGACTTTAGGCAAGATTTTAATTTCTCTGAGTCTCAGTGTCTTCATCTATTAAGTGGAGATAATAATGCACAGGGTTATTATGGGGATAAAATGACATACTATATGTAGAGTACCCATAAAGTAGACATTTAGTATTTGGTAACTTCTTCCTATTATTATTATTATTATTATTATTATTATTATTATTATTATTTGCCAGGGCCTCCTAACCTCCTAAATCAAAGAATTGTGGCCAGAGGTATATGATTAGAGATTGGGAAACTAATGTTTCAGTCCTAATTCAGCTACTAACGAGCTGTGCAATCTTATGTGAGTCACTCAGTCTTCCTGAGCTTCACTTTCCCCTCTTAAAAATGGGGATATTGGGGTAAATAATCTCTAAGGGCCCCTTGTATCTCTGACTTTCAATATTAATTATAATGACCCCTATGAAGCAGTTGTTTATGAGTGAGGATGCCCAGCAATGCACATGTGTTACCTATTCAAGTATTACTATCCTTCATCATTATACTTCATTTTACAAGTGAAGAAAATAAAGTTTACAGAAGCTTAGAAACATGTCCCTGATTGCATTACTAGTAACAGCATGTTAGGAAGTTTTTGCCCTGACTTTTTTTTTTTTTTTAACGAATTAGTCTTTGCTCCAGGGTTCCAAGGCGTTATTCTAAACAGGTAATAAAGTTAAACTATTCTACAAGTTCTAGGTCAGGTTTAAACAGCTATCAGTTCTTGAAACTAAAATTGGAGTTTCAAGCCTGAGAGATACTGATCCCACTTTAGCAGTGTGAAATGGGCCCCACAGAGAAGAAAGTCTCTCATCAGGAGGGAGGACAAATTTACTAGAAATGACCACTCCTGGGGCTTTCAATCCTGGCAGACACAGAGCATTGTGCTTGGACCCAGGGAGCCAGGCAGACAGTCCACAGCAAGGGGGTCAGCACAAGGATGCTAGAACAGGCCTCTCCTTGGGGATACACCACTGTGGAGGAGATGCAGAAGAGAAAGAACTGTGACTTTGCAGAGAGTTGCTACCTCTAGGGATACAGGCCTGCGTCTGACTAACAACAAGGAGACACTGGAAGAAGTATCAAAGCCCAGTTCTCTTGGCCATAGAGCCCTGGAACGGGAAAGTCAATGGTTGCTAAGCCTTATATCAACTGTCTATTGTTTTATGACAAACAATAATTCAATTGTTTAAAACAACAGAGATGCATTATTTTACACAATTTTTAGTTGGCTGAGCTCAATTTGGGCAGTTATTCAGCTCCATGTGATATCAACTGGATTTGTTCCTGTGGCTGCATTCAGCTAGGAACTCCACTGAGCTAGAACATGAAAATGGCTTTTCTCATATGTCTGGCAGTTGGTACTGACTACCAGCTGGGACACATCAGTTGTCTGCCACATGGACTTTCATCTTCCAGGGCCTCTCTCCACATGGTCTCTCCACCTGCCTATCCTGGACATGTCAACATAGCAGGTGGCTTCCAAGAAGGAAAAGTCAGAATCAGGTCAATAGACAAATAATTAAATGTATTTCTTTACACTAGCTATGAACAATATGAAATTGAAGTTTGAAAAAGAAAAACAGTGCCATTGACAATTCCAAAGCATTAAACACTTGGGTATTAACTAAAACTACAAAATACAGATAAAAGAAATTTTTAAATAATAAAATAAATGGAAGGATATACCATGTTCATGGATTAGAAGACTCCATATTGTTAGCACACCACTTCTCCCCAAATTTATCTGTAGATTTATGAAAATCTAAACATGCCAATCAGTAGAGTGACTTTTATAGATATTTACAAACTGATTTTTAAAAAGGCAAAGGAACAGAATAACCAAACCAACTTTTATAAGGAACAGGAAATGAGTGGTTAAACAAACTCTGGTACATCCCTACAATGAAATAGTAGTGAACAATAAAACTGAACAAAATATTGAAGTACACAATGACTCAGATAAATCTTCAAAGTATTCATTATTCTTTCCAAAGCATTCATTACTCTAAGTGAAAGAAGCTAGACTCAAATTTTATATACTATATGACACCATTTACAGCTCATTCTGGATTAGACAAATATAGGGACTTACTCAAGAAAATGTAATATTGGGTATAAGACAGATAAATAGGTCAATGAAACAGAATAAAGAGAGCAGAAACAGACCTGCACACATATGATCAATTGATTATTTGACATAGGTGTGAAGGCAATTAAATAGAATAAGGATAGACTTTTTGGCAAAGGTTTCTGGAACATTGGATGCCCACATACAAAAATGTGAATTTTGACCTACAACTCACACCTTGTACAAAATTTAATAAAATGGATTAAAGACCTAAGAGTAAAAAGTAAAATTAGAAATTTTAGAAGAAAACAAGAGAGCCAGGTTCAGAGATACAAGCCTGTAATCCCAGCAGCTCAGGAGTCTGAGACAGGAGGATTGCAAGTTCAAAGCCAGCTTCAACAACTTAGGAGGCCCTAAGCAACTTAGCAAGGCTCTTTCTCTGAATAAAATAAAAAATAGGGCTGGGGATGTGGTTCAGTGGTTAAATGCCCCTGGGTTCAATCCCTGGTACCAAGAAAGAAAGAGAAAAAGAGTGTGTGGGGGGGGGGAGGGAGGGAGGAAGGGGGGAGAAAGGGAGGGGGAGAAAATTCATGATCTTGGATTAGGAAAAGAGTTTTCAGTACAACAATAAGAGCACAATACACTTAAGAAAAATACTGATAAATTTGATTTAATTTCTTTTTCCATTAAAATACATATCATTCTAGAAAATACAAAAATATAAAGACATAGACTACATCAGTGGTTACCAGGGACCAAAGGTTGGCAGAGGGTTTGACTACAAAGAGGGAATTTGAGGGACCTTTTATATTCTGATTTTATCAGTGGTTACACAATTCTATGTATATGTCAAAAAGCACAACACTATACAATGAATACAAATTTCACTGTACTGAAATTTAAAAGTAAATAACAAAATCCATCCCCCCAAATAGCAAGCTAGTTAATTAGTATTCCTTCAGACCCACTTTGGAGAAGACACCATATATTCTCTCCATGGCAAACCAACAAATATTTTTAAATCGTCAACCTTCCCATAAATAAAAAATAAATAAACATTTAATCAAAGAAATGTCATTTTTGCCTCTCTCCTGTATTTATAAAAACTTTTAATACTCTCTAGTAATGGCAATGGTTTGACAAAGCGGGCAAAATCAACAACAGTGAGTGTGCATGTGTATCAGCACAACTTTTTTGGAAAGCAATATGGCAATATGTGTCAGTCAAAAGCCTTCAGAGTTCTTTTCCCCTTGGAAAAATAAACCCACTTCTAGGAGTCAATACTCAGGAAATAATCAGAGATTCTGATGAATATCATTAGCTTATCTACATTGAAATGCTATCTTCCTATCACAGAGACAGACGTGCAATGAGTCCAAACAAATGTTGCTGACTCTCTGGATGCTGACTGACTTCCATAAAACATCTGCTTCCAGCCAGGAACCTGGTGGAAAGAGAAGACTTCTACCTCTTGGGCCCATTTAGTCAGGATGCTGCCTTCTGTGTAACAGTGTTCAATGACTGACTACACTTGCTGTGGCTGACGAAAGTGATGGATGTATTCCCAGGGAGTTAGCAAGTGTACCCCTTTCCATGCACATAGAGACCACAGGGGTTCCCCATCCAGACTGCTGACTTCATGAGAGGCAAACCTAGGAGACCAGATGGAAGGCAATCAAAGAGGCAAGAGAGTCAGCTTAGTAGACACTGAGGACTGCTGAGAAAGCCAGGGAATTCTGGGCAGTTGCTGCTCATCCTAAGCCCAGGCTACGTCAGCAGATTTAGACAAGAGCTGACATCTAGGGTGGCCAGAGAATTCAAGAAAACATCTCAGCTTGGCTCAGCATTCAACAGAGAAAAGAAACATCTTGTTCATCATCCAGAGAGAAGAGTCTCAGCTGAGAAATGTCAGGCACTGGCTTGTGAACCATGAACTATTCTCTTGATCTCAGCTAATGTTGCATTTATTCGCTGCTCTGCATTATTATTTGGATGCTGCAATGCCATTTCCCAGCCCTCGCTGTTAATACAGCTGCCTCTGCTCTGAACTTGGTGCTCCAGAGACCCTTTCAGTCCTGATACCCAAGCCCACTCCCTACCCCAGGTTCCTCTAGCCCCCACCCCACCTGCCATCTGCACGGTGTGCGTGCGGGCGTGCTTGCGTGCGCGCGTACACACACACACACACACACACACACACACACACACATACCTACACCATGAGAGATTACAGCAGACACTGTGTGGGCTTAGTTTATGGGACCAAGTTATTAAGGAAGCAAGAAATCATTCCATAATGGTGTATTTTTAAATTGGAGGACACATAATTCAGTAACGCTAAGTAATGTTTCCAGGACAATGGGGCTAATAAGCTAACCAAAGACATAACTTTGAACTCATCCATTTACCAAGTGCTGTATTTATGAGTACCTGTCATGTGCCACTCATTATTACGCAAGATGCAAACATTAGTCTACAGTGGGGAACAAGACAGACTCAGTCTCTGCCCTCAAGAAAACCACTGTCTATCTGGGGAAAAACACAGGCTCTGTTGCTACCCCAACTGGCCACAGAAACAAGATTAAACTTGTGTTTCCTACACCAAGCTCAGAGCCACAGCACTGTCTGCTTCTTACTAGAAGCAGCCCCCCCCCCCCACTGTAGGAAGAACAAAGTCTTAGAAGTTCTCTGGGAGAAGTCAAGCTGCATACCTGTGTAACCAGGTATGAATATTGAGCAGATGCTGGCTGGAGGTGATGATGCTTTGAACCAAATTACTGGACTCATCAACCCTTTTCAAGACTGTTCCCAGGACACATTCTCAATAAGGACACTCTGACCACTTGCCTCCTATCTGCAAGGTCAACCTTCTGTCCCTACAAACTCTTTTTCATCCTGCTTATGACCTTCCTGAATGGCATATTGTTTATTGACTATGCCTATTGTTTAGCGTCCACGTCTTCACATTCTAAGTTTCCCCAAGGGCAGGGAATCCTTATGTGTTTTGTTCATTGATGTGTTCCCAGTGCCTGGACAACCTGGTACACAAAAGTACTCAGTAATTATTTTTTTTGTGAAAAATCAATGAACATGAAGATTACGTATTGGGTTAAGCAGACAGAGGGTTCTAATCAGATAGGAGGAGCGGACAGAAAAGGGGGAACCGAGCTGGGAACTAAGTTCCCAGTCTGTAGGATAGGGGTCAAGTCTTGGCAGCTAAGAGAAGTGTGCTGTGAGAACTAGAAGGGGGTGGCCAAGCAGGTCCCAGCCTAGAAACAGAAGACCCTGCAGGAGGCAGAGTGTCTATTCTTTTCTGTGCTCAGAAGCAGGTCAGATGTCTGACAGCCAGGAAGCCAGGGTGGGTCAGGAAGCGTACGGCCATCTGTGTTCTGCAAGGTCCAGGGAGTCCAGGGGTGAGATGAGAGTCAGGGGTTGGGGATCAAAGCCAGGAAAGGCTGAAATTCAGGAAATCTGAGAGAACAAGATAATGGTACCCATGCACCACAACACTGAGAAAGCCCAGTCCTGAGGCAGGAACAGTGGGAACCAAGATTTCTTTCAAGCTTCTCCAAGAGGTGTGTGGTCCCTGAGGCCGCAGGAGTGAGCAGGGCAGAGGGCATGGTTTAGAGGTCTCCTCCCTACCCCCAGTGTGGTGGCTTCGTGTTTGTAGCTTGAAACTGGCCATGGCAAACATATTTACAGCATGGAAACAGGAAAATGCTATAAATCAGGGATCATTGGCTTGTTTGTTGGGCAACTGGTTGTTAAACATTTAACAACACATCCCTGACAGAGTTAATTATAAAACTAGGACTGCAGGGAGATCCTGTTCTTGGCTAAAACAACGGGCTGGAATTAGAGGTAGGCACTCAGTATAGTGAAGTATACCCCATGGAAAGATCCTGTGCCCTTGAGTAATACAGGTAAAGCAGAACAAGATTTATGGAATCCTTCTAACTAGGAGTCTTCTATTCACTACAGAATCTACATAGGGATTCTGTCTTTTAAACTGGTAATCCAGAGACTCATTGAATCCTTTTATCCATTCACTCATTCAACAAGTACTAAGAGAAGATCTATCCTGGCCAGCCTAGCAGCTAGAACACAGGTAACGAAAGACTCACTCCTGCCTTCCTGGAACTTGTGACCTAATACAGGTTTCCACAAATGATGGCCTGAGTACCAAACGTAGCACCTGACCTCTTTTAGTTCAACCCTCTAGTTAAGGATGGTTTTTACAAATTTAAAGGCTTGTAAAGATGAATAAAGAAGAAAGAGGGAAAGAAGAAGCAAGAAGGGATGACAGAGCCGGGCACGGTGGCACATGCCGGTAACCCTAGCAGCTCAGGTGGCTGAGACAGGAGAATTGCGAGTTCAAAGCCAGCCTCAGCAATGGCAAGGTGCTAAGCAACTCAGTGAGAGCCTGTCTCTAAATAAAATACAAAATGTGGCTCAGTGGTTGAGTGTCCCAGAAGAAGGAAAAGGAGGAGAAGGAGAAGTCCCTGTGTAGCTGGCAAATCCTAAAATATTTACTCTCTGGGTCTTCACAGAAAACGTTTGATTTGCTTGGTCTCGCAAAGCAGATGAACCTTGCTCCTTTACAGCCACCCTGTCTGACTATTAAAAGGGAAAGGTTTGGGTTAAGACTGGGCCTGAGGAAAGAACCAGAAGCAGGCAAGGTGATTCTTACAGATCATGAGGCTGGGAGTTTCTGGGCTACAGTTGAGTTGCCAGTTAGAAATGTGTTATTTGCAATTCTTTGGCTGAGTGCCAGAGGATGACACTGAGGACTAAACACTGAGTGCAAGGAGAGGGCAGGTCAGGGGTTAGCCCAGGAATGCAAGAGGGAACAAAGTCAGAGGACACTTGCTGGAGTAAATAGTGAAGATGGAGAGCAAGAACCTCGTCAAAGTCCTCTAGAATGCCGGCACTGCACACACACTCACATCTAAGGAAAGACTGGTCCTATTGTCATTCCCATTTGACAGATGAGGAAGTGAGACACAGAACAGTAAAATAACTTACCAATAATCACACAGCTAGTAAGTAGAGAAGTCAGGACTTAAAACCAGAGAGGCTGATTTTAGGATCCATGCCCTTAACCACTACTCATCTGGTAGGGGAAGAAAGGAAGGCAGATGGAAAAGAAGGACAGAAAAGAACGTGGAGATCCGGTTGTATCCCAACCCAAGGGGTGAGCAGAGGAAAGCAGGACTCGGGCCCCAGTCAGTCAACAGAGAATGTCCCCCAACCCCATGACAAATGTGTCTGAGCCTTCTCTGTGCCAGGTTCTCTGCTTGATGCTTCAGGTTAGGAAATAAATGGACTACACTCTGTCTCGAGGGGATTAAACAGGCCATGCCAATACGGTCCAGATTAGGATCTGTAGAGACCATTGGGGTTCATGGAGAAAACAGCTCCACTCCGAAGGCAGCTGACCTATAAGTTTGGAGTCAGGTGCAAGGGAAGGATGTGGAGCTTGGGCTGCTTGGCATCACCTGGATGAACCACTTTCTGGTTTAGGTAACAGAAAAGGCTCAAAGGACAATTCAAGGAGCCAACAAACATCAATGTGCAGAAGAGAGATGCCAAAGCACACATCCTGACGAAAGGCCAAGCAGCTGGTAGAGAGGGATGCCCTTAGGAATTCAGGTCACCTGGCAGATCACCTGGCAGAAGATGGTGCAAACAGAAATGGAGCAAAGGGATCAAGACACATTTTTCAGGTCTTTGTCACACCATCATCCGCACCTCACAGGTTTTTTTTGCTTCCTCTTATTTCCTAAAAGCCAACTCTCCCTCTACTATATGATCTTGCAAATTACTGTCATTAGCGCCCCCTAGTGCTGGGGAAGACCTGGGCGGCACTGGGCACTTGATGCTCAAGCTCCTCCTGCCCTCCTCCCCAGCCAATTGACCTTCCCAGAATGAGCTCTCGGGGCCTTCCTCTAAAATAGTGACAGACTCCTTTTCTTAAATTTCTCCCCATCAACACTCCAAGCACAGCATGAGGTTGCTGGGAACCTGTGCTGGCATTGGTGACTTCACCTTTCTCCCTCTGGGAAATGAAGCCACGCTGTAGTCACCAAGGCCATGATAACAGTGCAGGTCATCAGCAGTTCTCGGCAGAGCAGAGAAATGTCAAGGTTGTTGGATGTCTGAACGGAGCTGGAGGTCCTAGGGTTAATGTAGCAGAAAAAAAAATGACAGTGTTCAGAGTCACAGGCTATTCCAACAATTGTCAAGTCCTCAGGAACCACTCTCATTAAAAACAGACTCTTTGTCTGACAACAGGGAGGGCGGTGCACTAGGCTACAGTTCTTTTCTGGTTTTTAACATATAGATGGATGTGCCTGTGATGAGCATTACCGTGGGCACAGTTGCTGCTGGGCCACCATATTGGACAATCATGGGACTGTTGACCCAGAATTCCCTCCACTGAAGAATTACTCACCCCAACCCCGTTCATGTGACTGGGTGTTTTTGTGGCCTTGTCATTCCTGCCGTGCTTGATCGGTTAAATTTCAGTACTTAACCAACATGGGCCAATCAGGGCTCTTGCTTGGGTTTCTCCCTTCTGGAATTAGAGGGTCAGTCTCTTTGGTGGTAGAAGTTGGACGATGTAAGCGTCAGGAACTTTGAGTAGCTGCATAGACAGCCACAGGAAGGAAGACTGTCTACAGTGGGAGAAGATGCAAATGAAGATATCAAGCAGAGATGAGTGAGGTGAAAAAGAGCCTTGGCAGCACACAAGTCTGGGGATCCAGTTGTTCCTGAGGCCAACTTGCAATCGTGTCACCTGCAATTTGGCAGTCCATTGTTCCCTGGATTCCATAAGCAGGGAAATCAATGTATTTTTCCTGTTCTGCTTCCAGCTTGAGTTTCTTTTACTTGGTTGTAATCAGCATCTGAATCCTCCTGTACGTCTGGTGACACTGACTGTACGGTGGCATGGGAAAAAGTAAGAGTTCTTGGGAATGTCCTTGCTTTGCTCTCACAGTTGGGGTTCCAGTGTGCAGTGACCGTCAGCCCCTAGCCCAGGGGAACACACAAGTCCATCCAACAGCCACACCTCCCCGTGTTTGCCCATACCCTGCCTGCTTTAGCTTCTATCTAGTTCTCATTTGCCCCGTCCCTCCAACCCAAGTCTGCTTGGGCAATCTCCCTGGACCTGAGCCCACTGCTTCATTCCTAGCTGTTTCTTCTCTTTCAGCATGAGAGGTATTCAAACCCTCCAGCCCACAACCTAAGTTTGCCTTGATCATTCAGTATCGAGGGCCAAACCCCACACAAGCACAGTGAATCACTTAATGTTAAAATGGGATGGTATAGACCAGAATGTTCATAGGAGGCCAGAAAGGGGGGGAATGAGTGTGGAAAACAAATCGCTTTAATCTGGAGCAACAGAAAAGATATTTCAACCTGGAAAAAATAGAGAGAGAGACAAAGGCATTGAAACAGAAAAGAGCTTAGGGGACAAGAGCACTACAAACAAGAAATAAACCAGGCTAGAGTACAGTGTTCTCAGAAAGGGACCAGCATTAGGTAAATCTGAGAGGTAAAATAAAGTCAGATTACATAGGGTCTTAATAATCAAGCAGAGGAGGTTAGTCTTAATATGCATGAATGCATCACGGTAGGTTTTTGTTCAAAGAAATTTCATGCAGAAAATGATTTTTTTAACTATGTCTTTTTCACAGAAGACAAGAAAGATATCCCTGATTTACACCAAAGATATGAGAAAAGATAATGCTTATTCCCATATTCCCACTGCCGAAACTATTCTTCACTTTCTTAAAGGTCTCATTTTTGGTTTAGGAGTGCTTTTTCTCTTTTGGAGTGCTATTTTAAAAGTTGAATGTGTTCGATGCAAATTTTTGAAAATACAGACAAGCAAATGTAAAAAAAAAAAAAAGAAAGATTTGCCCCCAAAATTCACACGCAAAATAAGCATTAAGACAAAGTTTGTTTACATCATCCTATAATGATTTATAATAGACCAAAAATTATTTGTCTTATAAAATTCTTTCTCTCAGATTTAGTAATATATTTTCCATTGGTTGCTTTTGAGCTAACAAATCCCTCCTGTTATAATTAAAATATTATTTGATTCATAAAAATTAAAATTACATTTACCTTTTCTTGAAAATATTTTTAGTTGCCAATAAACATTTATTTAATTCATTAATTATTTATATGTGGTGCTGAGAATTGAACTCAGTGCCTCACATGACAGGTGAGTGCCCTACCACTGAGCCACAACCCCAGCCCATACACTTACCTTTTTTAGAATTCTAACCCGTAGCTCGAATAAACATTTTCCTACATTTGTTCTGTGATACGGTTAGAGTTACAAGATATTCAGCCCCAAATAAGGGGGTTAGGTTTAGGAAAGGTCTCATTCTTTGTAGAAATCAAAGATTTCTAAATGTTCTAGAATTGAATGATCAAACCTAAGTGAAATTTGCTCCGAGAAATGCCTTTTCAATGAAAATTCATTAATTTTAGAATTGTATAATTCTAATTGAAATAAATATATTCAAAAACAAAGAGCTGAAAACACGGTCCTGGCCCAAATGTCCTACACCCCTGGAATTTATAGAACAAAGCCCCATTCCATAAGAAAGTCATGGTCTCCTGTCACCCAGTGAGTCCAGTAGTGGCCACATGGCCACTTTAAGAGGGCATGGAGACTAGAATTCAAGCATCTGCTTGAGGTTGGATGCATAATTATTAAGATCTCTTTCAACCCTGAGAACCTGAATTTTAATTGAGAGCATTTAATTAAAAAAAAAAATTCCCATTTCAGATTCAATCACTCATTTGCCAGCCTGGAGCAAGCCATATCCCCTCTAGATCTCTGTTTTTTCATCCATGAAATAAAAGGACTTTTTTTTTTTTTTTTTTTTTGGATGAGGCCAGAGCTGTCATCTGACACTAAGCCACAATCTCTACATTTCCTCAGGGTCCTTTCCAACGGGACATACTCACGTCCCTGCTCCCTTGACTTCCAGGGCCTCACGGAACACCTCTGTTCTTCCTCAACATAGAGGAAGAAATGGTGTAAGCAAACAAAATCATCAAGGGTTGCTCACTTGTGCACACAGAGCACGCACCCAACAGCTGGAAAACAAAGAAAGTAGGTGAAAGGTGAAGTTGTTTGGCTGAATGGGTGTCAGAGGTTGGCTCACAAATTCACAGGGAGGCCTGGAGCTCTACTAAAGCCAGCCTTGCTGTGAAAAGTCTTTATATCCCAGCAGCCCAGCATCTAGTTCCCTCCCAGGCTTCTTCCGAAAGACCTAGAAGCAAGGAAAGCCTTCTTTGGAGGGGGTGGTGGCTGTTTTGTTTTGTTGATTTCTCAGAAAAATAAATAGAATTTTTTTTTCTTTTAAGGCTGAGGTTCAGTCAGAGACCCTTCCTCTTCCTAAGGGGGAAAAAAAAAAAAAAAAGCCCTTCCACTGTTTCAGCACAGCCCCAGAGCCCCTCGTGATTTGGCTTCTCTGACCCCTAGGAGAAGTCTTGTTGTTTTGTGAGCTTCTCAGAGTCCAAAGAAAACCAATTCCAGGCCTCTTTTTTCTTCTTGGTGTTGAACAAGAACAAGGGGAAGATAAAGAGTATTTATTTCATCTGGGATACTTTGCAACGGGGAATGAAATATCTTTGAGTTGTGGTCACTTGTGGAGATGAACTTCTACCCATCCTCCAAGCAAAATATCACAAAGACCAACAAATCCTGGATCTAATTAAGTCTGAGAAAGGCACAGAGTCTGATTCCCTGGCTGAACCCAACACTCCTGAGACAAGCACCCTGATTTAAAACCCTTGGGGCTCCTCCCTATGCAGAAGTGTTACCAGTCTTGCAGTTATACCACTCTGCGTGTTACCAGCTCACCCCTGGGTGCTTTTGCTCAGCTTGAGATAGAATCCAAAAAAATGCAAGCAAGCAATACCATCTAACAGGGCTCTGCTAGGGTTTATGCTCAAGCATAAGGGAAACACTGCATGGGTGAGTGATCCCCAGACTGGTTCTCCAAGGATGTGAGGAGTAAAGCATAAAAAGACAAAAAGCAGTCTGATGCAGATGCACAGTAGCTGTTGCACATGGCCCCAGGACTTTTGCACACATCTTGTCACTTCTTGCTTTGGGCACTAGGATTTGCACTTGATGTGGTGACCTTCTCAAGCACATTGAGTCTTGATGTGCCCCATTCACAAAAGATGATGGAGACTCTCCTCAACATGTATCAGTCAAGTTCAGGCATATTGTGCATGTGGAAGGCACTGGAAAGCTTAGGGAGATATCATTCTTGACTGGTCAATGATGGAAACAATTTTTGAAAGCAGGTTGTGTTAGGCAAGAAAAGAATTGGGGCTTTCCCTCCCTGCTCTGTCTCAGAACCAGGCCCCTTATTTGTGTCTGCATGCAGTATATACACTCAATAAGCAGTCTAATATTTTTAGTGCAGTGCCCAAGGTCTAGTGTTCCCTTGGTCCTGTGTCTCTATCCTTAGAGGCTGTCATCTGAATTTACTTCAAGGTTGGTTGGTCCTGTGTCCATAATTACCTGTGTTCACTTTAGAGAGAACTTATCATGCTTAGTTATTTATGCCTAAGACAGAAAAGGGGTCTTCCCCAAAGTCTCAAGACCAGCTGGAGGACTGTCCTGTTGTCCTCAAGAACCTGCTGGCTCATTCATAACTCTAACAGATTTTTGTCAGGACGTCACTTGATACAAAGGTTGTAAGCAAGGGGACGTACACCAGAGGTAGGGTCCCCAGGACTTTTCCAGTTTTAGCACTGAAGTTCCCATGTCCCCGGAAGCTCAATAACATCAGGCAAACTAGAAAGCTGGCCATCTTCATATCTACTAAAAGACTCTAACCACTGCCAAGTATCAAATCAGCTGGAGTCGGTACGAGACATCTCATGACCCTTTTACAGACTTAACTTTCCAACAAGGAGCAAAGGAAAGATGGGATCTAGAGTTTTCTACTCAAAGTATGGTCCACAGATCAAGAGGATCCATATCGCCCCGGAGGTTGTTAGAAATGTAAGAACTCAGGCCCCATCTCAGACCCACTGAATCCAAGTCTGCAGTTTAACAGGGCCTCAAAGTGAGTCTCAGCACAAGGGCTCCAAGCACATTGAGGTGCCAGGACCTCACTGAGTAAATGACAGCTGGATCCTGAAGTCAGTGGGAGTCAGTAGGCGGAGAGGGGTGGGAGGAGGCACAGGGAACTGGAAAACAAGGGCAGAAAGGCGAAGAAAATAACAATGTGTTCATTAACCCTGAGTCATTTGTTGTTTCTGGGTGTGAGAGATGGAAAATAACTTGGGAAGACAGGTGGGGAAGATGGTGGAAGTCCTGGACCATCCCACTGGGCTATGGCTCTGTATCTTCCCTGCTGTACCAAGGTTCAGTGAGCTACAAACTGTTTATGTTCTGAAAACTAGAGCCCGTCCCTTCCCCTGGCCCAGACTGGCAGCTGCTGGATTCCCAATCTGCCAGCAGAGAAGGTCAAAACAGGCCCAGGAGCTGCGTTCAGGTTTAGGGTCTTCTCTTCAGGGTCCTTTGAAGGTCAGAGCCCTGAGTTCCTTAGGGAACTGACTCCCTAGCTGACCATTAAAGGCATGCAAACCCAAGCCCTCCATTTCCAAATGAAAAGTTAACAAAATGAAGAAGAATGAGGAGTCTTGAGGAACGTCTCTTTTATTCTGACACATAATATGGAGTAATGATTGCTAACTACTCTGTTTCCGTTTCTTAAATCACAAAAAAGAATAACGCTTGGGCTAACCTCGTGAGTTAAGTTTCACTGAATTATGCATGCAAAGTTTTTAGAACAATACCTATGTAGGTCCTACTAGGAGCTCCCTAGAAAGCAAGTCCCCAATTAAATCATTGCCTTTATCATAGCAGAAGTTTAGAGACGTGGCTTTTTGAGTAGGGGGACTCTGGGGGCGACTGCCAGCCTCCAAGTTGAACTCCAATCATCCCCTTCTGCTGGTATTCATACCCTTGTGCAGTTCACTCCCACTGTGTTCCAGAGTTGGCCCGTGGGACCAATAGCACTTGATAAAACTGATAATATATCACTTCTGAGATTAGGTCATAAAAGACTATGGATTCCAACCTGGGCTCTCTCATATCACTCACTTTCAGCGAAGCCAGCCACCGTGTTGTAAGCTGCTCTGTGGAGAAGCCCACATAATGAGAAATCCAGAGAAACTCCAGCCAACAGCCAGTGAGAAACTGAGGCCTCCAAAAGCCAGGTGAGTGAGCTGAGAAATAAATTCTCCAGACCACATCCAGCCTTGACATGACTACAGTCCAGACCAATAGCTCAACAGCAACCTCAGGAGAGATCTTAGCCAGGATCACTCAGCTAAACCTCTCCCACATGCTTGACCCACAGAAAATGTATATAATAATAAATGCTTGTTGTTTTAAGCTGATTAGCTTAGGGATAATTGTTGTGCAGCAATAAATAATTAAAGCATCGGGCTTGATGAAATATATGCACATCACCATTGAGAAGAGACTAAGGAAATTAGCTCAAATACGCCAGGGCTTACTCCAGAGGGACCGCCACGAAGTCCAGAATCTGTCTGAAAACAGCAGTCTTGAACAAAATTCAAGAAGTGGACAATTTTGCTCAACACAGTTTTTACCAGGTGGCCAATGGTCAGGTATAGACATTCCAACCTAGTATCACTACTCAGAATCCAGGAAAGGGACCATTGACACCCCAAAAGAACTTTCCAGAGCGACTGTTCTAGTTCTAGAATTAAGTCTGGCCCAATTGTGCAAGGTATTAGAGTTCTGGTCTGTGCACTGAGGCCCAGTCCAAGATTTCTACCTTAAACCTGGAAATAAAGCACAGTGACCAAGGGATAGATGAGTTCTGCAGGCTGAGCCAAGCCAGGTGGCCACCAAAGTTAGGATAAACATTTACATTCAACAAATCAAATCTTTCAACATCAAAATAAAATTCAGCATGCCACAATTATTAACAAGATATTTTTAAGATCTATTTTTAAATTAATTTATAGTGCATTGTTGCTAGAATAATAAGAACTTGTGCAATGGAACACGAGTTTATAGTTGGATAATGAATGTCATCTTCTTAGCCTCTGTCTCTTTGTGTATAACCACAATTGGAAATAACACCAAATGTCTAAATTTAAGGTCTTCTATGAAGAAGAATCCACCACCACCATCTAATAATCTCTGGGAAGGAGGGCTAGAAAAGATGCCTCTGGGCTATATGATATTGAGAAAAGGAGTGTGTTAGATTAAAAAAAAAAAGAATTGGATTCATAGCAAAGGAAATGCAGAGACAATGTAGAAGCCCAGTTATTAGGACTGATTCTGAGCATGTCACCCAGTTCTAAGTCCTTAATGGAGGGATGTTAAGCTCAGAACCAGGCACCTCCCAGGGAGGGAGATGTCAGGCAGAGATCGGAGATCCAAGAAGGTGACTGACAATTGGTGAAGAAGGAACCTAGCTATAGATGGTTGTATTTAAAATCTTTCAGAAACTTCACATACCCTATTGTCTCCCCCCACCCCTGCCATGATGGAAAGAGGTTTAAAACTTTGGACTCTAAGTTTCCATGGGAGTGAGTTTCCAGAGGTTTCCCAGGTCCTCAGCAGCCCAGGTCTTCCGTTTCCAAGATGGTCAACTGGGTCAACCTCGTGTTACGTTGGCTCTCGGGGCTCCAGGTCCTCCATGACATTTCCCATTCCTGGGGCCAGTCTCTCCACTCCACCAGCACTTCTCCTAACACTGCAGAAAAACAGAGCAGAACTTCAGCTTCCACGCTGAACCTCAAGTGCCGATCAACCCCTCTGACACATCTGGGGCTGCTCCCTCCCAGTCATATAAGTAATCCTCTTCACCCACCCTTCCCTCCACTGCAGGAAGAAGAAAGAGTGACACAGTGCCAAGTAAAAACTGGGGTCAGGGCACCCACACCACTGGGACTGGCTTCCTCAAACCACAAGAAACCTTAGTACATCCCTCTTTGCCTAGTCCCTCTGTCCCCTTTGAAATAACAACGTTAATAGTAATAATAATAATAATAATAATAATAATAATAAAGCTAGTTGCTCAAAAAAATTAAAGATAGAATGGCCATATGACCCAGCACCTCCACTTCTGGGTATACACCCCAAGGAATTGAAAGCTGAGGCTCAGTCAGATATTTCCACACTTTCATAGCAGCATTATTCACGTTAGTCATAAGACTGAGCAACTCAAGGGTCCATGGATGAAGAAAAGGATAATGAAAACGGGGCACAGACACACAATGAAATATTATTCAGCTTTAAAAAGGAATGAAATCCTAACACATGCCACAACATGAATGAGCCTTATTAAAGATGTTATGCTAAGGGGTGGGGATCTAGCTCTGTGGCAGGCCTTGTCTGGCCAGCACAAAGCCCTGGTGCCTCGGATTCCATCCCCCAGGAGAAAAAAAAAGTAAAATAAAAGATATGGTAAGTAAAATAAGCTAGAACAAAAGAGTAAATACCGTATGGTTCCATTTATGAGGTTCCTTGAATATATAAACTCATAGAGACAGAAAGAATGGTGATTTTCAGAGGCTTACGGTGAGAAAAGGAGAAAAATGAGGAGATACTGTCTAATAGGTACAGAGTTTCAGTTTGGAAAGATGAAAGTTCTAGAAGGGGAGGGAATGGTAATGATGGTAACACAACAATGTGAATGTGTACTTCATACCACAGAAATGTAGCCTTATTGGTTAAAGTGGCAATTTCCATGTTGTATGTATTTTACAATTTAAAAAATGGAAGCTTATTGAGTGTTCACAGTGTACTGGGAAATATGCTAACGTGACACACATTGTATCATGCAATCCTCACAGCAACGTTATGAGAGCAGTATGACCGGCACCAATGTCCTTTATAGCCCAATAGAGCTCTGAGGAACCATCACGTGCTAATGGAGGGGAAGGACAAATGGGGAGAGGATCATTTCCCCAGTCCCAGTCCTATTTGTCACTCATGTTTCTCAAATGTGCATTCTCCAAACCATTCAGGACCTCTGGCTTTCCAGAGTGTCCTGGGATTTGGTTCCGATGCGGCTGGCTCAGGAAAAGAGGGGAGAATAAAAAAATGGGGTGACCC
Organism: Urocitellus parryii; assembly: GCF_045843805.1. Taxonomy (NCBI): domain Eukaryota; kingdom Metazoa; phylum Chordata; class Mammalia; order Rodentia; family Sciuridae; genus Urocitellus; species Urocitellus parryii. The sequence continues at coordinate 184,362,318 of NC_135534.1, forward strand.
CTCCAGGAAAAGCAATACTAGAACTTGCCCCTCGAGAGCTTCCCAGAGCCACCTCTGTAGACACTGGCATTTGCAAATTCATTATTGCTTGCTACTTAACGTGATCAAACATGGAATGGTACTCAATCAAACGCAGGGTGACCTGAGACCAACCATCTGTACCAGCCAGGGATCCATCGGAGAAACAGAGCCCTGAGGAGCAATGCAGAAAAAAGGATTAGACCTTAAGTTAGATGGAAATAGTAGAAATCCACCACACTGTGTACCCCTAGCACAGATCAGCCATTTTGAGAATCTCACCCCCCACCCTCACCCCTCAAAAAACCTCTTATTCCTTGTACTAACGTCTTTCCAGTGAGCCTTTGCTTTGGTCCCTTGCTCTTGGGATGCAGTCATCTGTGCACCTCTGTAATAGAACCTGTATTACTATTACTGGTGTCCACCTCCTCCTGGACTCTATAAGCTCCTTCAAACCAGAAACTATGTTTCATCTCTGCATCTCCTGCTCCTGGCATGATGCCTGTCATATGTTGGATGGAGTTTGTGAAATTGATACTCTTTTATCATCTTTAGTCCACAAAAAAGAGAGGGGGAAAGCTATTTCATAAACTTCAGGTAATGGAAAGCTTGGGCAAATGTTTGCTAAATAAATGAACATAGGACAATCAAAACCACCCACAAATTCTGGTCAAACATCAAAGAAAGAAGGCACTTCACTGTATTCTTGGCCTCCTCCTCACATGCCTCAGTTATCTCTGGGTTCTTCATTGTGGAGGTGCCATGAGTGATCCCACACAGTGTTTGTACCCTTTTCCTGTTTTGGAGGCTGACTGTGTCTCCACACAGAGGACAAGCAGCCCAACAGGTCTGATGCATGGTCCCCTGCCCTGTTTTCAAGTTCTGAGAGGCTGGCCGCATCTCCACACGGCTGAGAAGTGGCAGACTCCGATGGATGGGATGAACGTCGGAGATGGCAAACGTCCAGGCTGACTCAGAAGCAGCTGCCAAACTCGGCTGACTTTCCGGCCCAGCATCACAGGGCGGCAAGGAGCCACAGAGGTCACGGATCTCAACCATCTATCACTTGGAACTGAAATTGAGCAAAATCATTTTTTAAAAAAAAATCAAGATGTGTCAGTAAAGGCGATATTTAAAACAAAAAGAAAATGAAAAGGGAAAGAGGCAGCTGGTGACAGACTCTTTAGTAGCAGGCTGAGGCACCTGCCAGATGCAGCTCTGGGCTTCACTCTACCTGGCCTGCACTGTACGAGGTCTAAAGTGAAGTAGAGGTGTGTCAGGCTCCACCAGCCAAATAGACCCAGGAGCCACCATTTGAGTGCTGGAAAGACCTGAGTGAGTGGAAGGAAAGTCATTCTGGAACTTCAAAATTAATTAATTAATTAATTAACAGTTCCAGAGAAATTCTATCCAGACAGACATGCATCTGTCTTGCCCAGCCCTGCAGTCCCCTGGGTTCTGGTCCCTCTCCCTTCCCTTCCTGCTCATTCGTCCCAAGTACCCCGACCTTCCCATCCCTTTGCCTGATGACCCATCCTTGCACCTCCACTCTGGGCCCTGCCTCTTAATCCCACCGGAGGGATGGAAACAGGGAAAATGAGATAAGAAGAGCTGGCTGCTTTGTATATGCTACCTCACTTCATTTCACTCCTACAGTGCGGTGAGGCAGGAATTATTAACCTTCTTTTAAAGATGAAGAAACAGCCAATCAGGGAAGTTAGGTAACTTGCCTGGTGTCACAGACTTGCTAAGGAATCAAAACGCAGGTATGTCACACTCCCAAGAGCACCCTCTCCAGCAGGCTACCCTGCCTCTCCAGGCTTCCTTTCCTCCTTCTCTGAGGCTCACTTGCATATCCCCCATCCCTAACATGATTCATCCCTTCCCCTTCAGCAACTCCCCTTCTTCCTGGACTCTGCCCAACTCAAAGTGTCTTCTAAAATAGAAGAGCTGCCCACTATTTGTAATCCAAAAATGAAATGAGGGTACCCCTGATCTCACCTCGCCTGCCCTCCAGGAGTCTTCCCTGCTCTAGGCAAGAATTCGAATATCACAGCATGACATAAATGTCATCTCCAATGTGACCTTTACAGTTCCCTCTGGTCTCACCTCTCACCTGGCCCTTCTCTCTTCTTTTTTCACCAGATTTCAACCACACTAAATTTCCTACCTGAACAAGCCTACCACAAAACTAAGCAGCCAGCATTTCGGTCTACAGTATTTATTGTAATAACACGGAGAGCTTTGTGTTACCTTGGCATCTGTTGCTAGAATTTCTCTTTGGGCAGAAACATGTTACTGGGAAATTTTTTGAGAACCTCCATTGCTGCCATAAGTTAAGGCCATAAGGGTTCCAAGTGCGGGTAGTTTGCAGGTCGTGTCTCCAGAAATGGGTTTGAGGCATTTGTTGTTGCTATTTTTATTTTGCAGTTCTGGGGATCAAACCCAGGGCCTTGCCATACTTTGGGTAACACTCTACCAAGAGCTATACCCCCAGCCCCAAGATGTTTATTATTAACCCAAGAGTATATCAACCAGTGGATGGATAAACAAAATTAGAATCTGAATATATATCACATTTTGGAATATTATTCATTCATAAAAAGGAATGAAGTACTTGTTAGGTGCAGGACAGGCTGAACTAAGTTGTCTGCAGGGCAGGCTGAATGAATGTTAGCTGCAGGATAACCCACGCACTCAAACCCCCCTCTGTCTTGACCTTTATCACCTGTTTGCCTCAAGTCTGAACACTCAACCCGTCTCAAGCTGAACACTTGACCCCCACCAGAATGGTGCAACAGAAACCCACATCTGACCCCTGCCCCATCTGCCTGAAGGCAGAAGATGACACCCTTAGCAACTACTGTATGATCCAATCACTGTACGCCAACAAGGCAGCTTGCAGACCCAGAGACCTCATTAGATTTAGGCTATAAAAACTCCCTCCTGCCAGGCCCCTTTCTCTTGCTGTCTCTGCTCCCTCTCTTGCTTTCGTTCTCCCTTGCGCTCGCTCTCTCTCTCTCTCTCTCTCTCTCTCTTTTCTCCTCTTTTGCAGTGCTGCAATAAAGATCTCTTGGTTGCTCCGAGTGTTGTGGTCACTTTCCTTTCAGTACTGATACATGCTACAATATGGATAAACCTTGAAACCACTATGTTAAGTGAATGAAGCAGGCCACATATTATATGATTTCATTCATAAGAAACATCCAGAATAGACAAATCTATAGGGATAGAAAGTAGATTAATGGCTTTCAAGGGCTAAGAGAGGAGGGAATGGGGTATGACTGCTAATGGGTATGGAGTTTCTAAGAGTCATGAAAATGTTTTGGAATTAGTGGTGACAATGACACAACTTTGTAAACATTAACATCACGAAGTTGCTCTTTAACAGAGAAAATTTTATGGCATTTAAATTTTATGATGTACAAATCTCAATAAAGCTGTTATTTTTAAATGCTTTTTAAAATGTATTTATTAGAGATTAGTATCTATAAAAGAAAAAAAGAGGAAGCAAGATTAGGCAGAAGAATGTGACTGGTTATACTGTCCCAAAGAAGCCTCCACTAGCCCTGCTGGGAACAACCAAGAAGTGGCACCCATCAGAGTATCTCACATCAGATGGAAACAGTGCAGCCTCTCCACCCTCACCCTGCCCAGTCACCCCGAGGTGAGATGGGACAGACCCTGAAGAGCTGACGATGGGTGTGGGCTGACTCACTGCCTGGTGATGGGCAGCAAGTTCTTCTTAGAAGAGAGTCTGGGATTAGACATCCTGCAGGCCACCAGGGAAGGAATGTGACAGTGTTCCAGAAAGGAAAGGAAAGAGAAAAGTCAGTGAGTAGGACAGAGCCAGGGAGATACCAGGAAGCTGCACCCCATGCAGTAGGATCCCACTTTAAAATACCTCGTCTTCAGTGAAGTATAGAACAGACTCTCGGCATTTTGTCAAATAATAATTCAATTCTAATGCTCTATTCCCTCTTATGCTCTCATTTCTTCTAGCATCTCAAAGAGCAGGAGCCTGCATTCAGTGAAATTTCTTTAAATTTTGCGGGGTAAATGAAGTCCTCTTTTCTTTCTCCCTCGTCTTCACAAACATGTTAAGAGAGAGTAACATAAAAGTGTGCTTTATGAATTAGGGCTCATATTATGCTTAAGTCCTATATGGAGAATAAGAAGAGTGGTGAAGGGGAAAATGAGAGGGATTAAACCAATGAAATCAAGTGGATTTGGAATCAGGTGTTTGGTCTCTGAGTTTTTTATAAAAAGCACACCTTCATGCTGCAAGAAAGACCGAATTTCATACACTACACCTAGTCAAGGCGAAAGCAGTAGGGAAACCAGTGGGGAAAACTGAAAATCCAGAGATCTAATAGTGATGTTTTGCAAAAGTATTTTCCATAAATCATCCAAGTTGAGCCTTCCAACAACTCCATAAAGTAGAGAAGACAAAATTATCATAATCTTCATTTTGTAGTTGAGTCAGCTGACATTCAGAATCTTAAGTGATTGGCTCAAGGTGACATAGCAACTAAGCAATTGAGCAGAACTTGTACCCAGTCCTCGTGACTTCCAATGCCGTGATCCTTCCATGACTACACCAAGCCCAAACAGTACCACCTACCAACTCTTTATGGCCAGAGAGGTAACCACAAGAGAACAGAGAGGAATCTGTTCAGCAATCCAAATACATTTCCCATGAGGTAATGACCCTTTGAGAATTAACTTTTTAGAGGAAATATTTCATCAGCAAGTATGGCTTTCAGCCAACAAATAGAATGAATGAAATTACCTCAATATACCCCAGAGAGGAGAGAACTCAGTTGGGTATAGTCCTTGGGAAGATTAAAGAGGAAAGCTCCACACAGCGACCATTTTTAACCACAGTGCTGACAGCAAGAGGGATTTCAGAAGGCAAGATAGAGGGGAAAATTATTAAATGAAGGACCTTCATAGGACAAAGTAGCATGCAGCCCCAGGGTTTCTCTTCTCAAAAAAGGTCACTACAACACCTTTTTGTAATCAAAGACACTCATAAAGAGTGACTGGGGACATTTTTACAGAACTGGAGCAAAGCATTGATGTCAGTTGTACAATTAACAATGAAGAGACAAGATCCCTTGGAAAAAAAATCATGTTTGAGAAACTGTGATTCAACCAAGTTAAATGGATTTCCTGCTCCAGGACTTCCCAAGAGGGGAATAGCTTATGCAGTGATTTAAGAAATGGCGAGTTAGAGCAATAACATACAGTTGATGTCGTTTGTAACAATAGCAGAGGTGTGACAAGTACGTGGTGGGTTTGCCTTCATTCCCCCCCCACCTGCTTCTGTGGCAGGCATGACTGATCACCACACTTGTGGCCACTGACTCCAGACACAGCTGCCATGGTCTTTAAAACAGCACTCCATGAACCCCACCCCACCCTGGCTAATCGTAAGTGCATGATCAGGTTTGAAACACAAAAAAAGGCTGGCATACACCTGTGTGGGGTGAAGAAACAGATGCCATATTCCTCGGGCACAACAAATGAAGAAAGACCTGCTACTTAACTTCCAAAGGAGGAATTAAGGGTTGGGGACCAGATCCCATTTGTCATTGTTTCTTCAGCCCCTAGCACAGCATTTGGTGAACCAATAAGTTAACACCCAAATCACATGGCTTCTACACAGTCCAGTCTATGTAGGTGTGTTTGTGAGTGTATCTGTATGTATAATTCCATGTAACTATTCCCTAGTATGCACTTGGTTTCTTTTTCAGCTATTTTTTTTCTATCTTTATTATGATCCCCAGAAAAGAATCTCATCCATGGTTCACATGGATTTTAAAAAGACCAGGAGGGGCTGGTGTGGTAGCTCAGTGGTACAGTACTTGCCTAGCATGTGTGTGGCACTGGGTTCAATCCTCAACACCCCATAAACAAGTAGATCAATAAAATAAAGGTATTATGTCATCTATAACTAAAAATAAAATTAAAAATAAATAAAAGGACCAGGAACTACAGAGAATAACACAAATGAATCTTGATTTGAATCTGGGCCCTAAAATTTGCTATATGGGCTTGGGAAAATGACTTAATCTCTCCAAGGCTCAGGATCCACATTTCTAAAGACAGGATAATATCTTCCTTGTAGGGTTGTGCTATGATTTGAATGTTTGTAACATCCCAAAATTCTTTACGTTCAAATTCAATCTTCAATATGATGGTTTTAAGAGTGGGGTTTTGATTTTTTTTTGGTTGTCTATTGTATTTTAATTCAGTAATGTTTCATGATTAATACAAAACCACTTCACTTAATTAGCTTGAAGCACTTACAGTAACAAAGTTAATGGCTTTTGTTTCTTTTGTTAGAGGTGTTGACTAATAACAGAGAACTGGCGGCAGCCTTCTGTAAAAAATTTTGAATTAGAAAATTTGGGTTCCATTTCATACAGGTCCTACCCAAACAGTTCCCTAAGAAGGTACCTAAGAAGATGTCAAAGAGCAATAATTACCAGATGGAAAAAGAAATTGTTGTATACATACACAATGAAATACTATTCAGCATTAAAAGAGAATAAAATTATGGCATTTGCAGGTAAATGGTTGCAGTTAGAGAATATCATGCTAATGAAGTAAACCAGCCCCCCCCAAATCAAAGGCTGAATGTTTCCTCTGATAAGTGGATGCTGACCCATAATGAGGGTGGGCACGGGCAGAATGGAGGAACTTTGGATATGGGAAAGGGGGGGATAAGGAGGAGGTATGGGGGGAGGAATGATGGTGGAATGAGAGATATGGACATCATTACCCTGAGTACCTGTATGAAGACACAAATGGTGTGACTCTACTTTGTGTACAACCAGAGAAATGAAAAATTGTGTTCCACTTGTGTACTATGAACTGAAATACATTCTGCTGTCATGTATAACAAATTAGAACAAATAAATTAATTAAAAAAAAAGAGTGGGGTTTTGAGAAATGATTAGGCCACCTCCCAGGTGGATTAATGCCCTTATTAAAGAACCCACAGGAAGGTTGATGGCCATTCCACCATGTGAGGACACATAGCAAGTGCCATCATCCTTTAAGTCCTCATCAAGGGACCAGTCCTATCACCCAGTAAGCATAATATAAAACTTTAAAATTTAAAACAGTATAGTATAGGTTGCCACAGTCTGGCTGGGCATAATTAGGAGCCACTTGTCAAAAGAAACGAACTTTATTTTTAGAACCACACACGCCAAACAAAACAGCTCCTCAGGAAAAACCTTCAGAGCCCAACTGCCACCTCCGGTTTCCCACAAGCCTCTCAACCTCCCCCACTTCTCCTGCTCTTGAGGCCGATTGGCTGGGTTGCATGGGCGGAGCCAAAAAAAGTCCCCCAATGAGCAGCTCCGTAGTCTGAAAGGGCTGGGAAACAGCCCAATGAGCATCACCGCAGAGGAGCCAATCAGCTAGAAGTTGCTGGGGCCGCTGTGAGCCAATCATCAGCTGGCAGTCTGAAAGTTTGCTGGGGCCCCTTCGGCTGTGGCTCTCAACAATAGGTGCCTGGACAGACAGACCAATAGAACAGAATAGAATGTCCAAAAGAAATTTTAGTATGTGATAAAGTTGTGTAGTTTTGTGCATGAAGTACCTGATGAAGTTTATTACATGATAAAGTTACAAGATTTTGAAAGCATCACATACAGATATAGCAACTAAGGCACAGAGAGGTTAAATAACTTGCACTTACACTACATTACAGATCTGGGATTTGAATGCAGACATTCTGATTCCATAGTCTATTTTATCAATTAGTAATTGATAATATCAGGTTTAAAGAGAAAAAAAAAAAAACAGAGTACACACCAGTAAGTATAATATGCTACCTTTGGGAAGAAAAAGTTATTTATGTTTACTCAGATATGCATACAAATTCTGGAAGAACACACAAGAAACTAATAGCAGCTATCTTTGGAGAGCATAGGGATTGGAGAAAATATATATTTTATGAATTATGTATAATTTATAAAATTGAACTATATGTATGTATAACCTGATTCAAAATTAAAATAAATACAGACACAGAAAGCAAATGCCCTTCCTGGGCAAACCTTTTCTGCCTACCCCTCACATAATAAGCCCATAATCCTTCTTCAGTGTTCCCATATTGCCTGTGCCTGCACTTTTCTGGCCCTTATGTTGTACCACCCTCATTTATGTTCTCCTCCCCAACTCACCTGGGTCCCCAGGCACCTCTGAGCTCTTCAAAAGCAGGGTTCTGTTTCTTTCATTCTTGTACACCCAGCCCCTGACAATGCCATGAGCATCCAGGACATGGGGAATAAGAGTGGGGAAAGAGAAGAAGCAGTTGGGCCCACCAACCCACTTTGTGGTATTTGCATTCTAGAAAGGGGAATTGATTGGGACCGTCATATAACAGTGGGAGTCTGAGGAGGAAGTCAGAAGAGAGGACAATACAGCAGCACTTCCAACCCAGCTAAGGAAAGGATGGAAGAGGTTCGTGGCCAGTGCTAATCAGGGGGAAATGAGAAAGGCCAGCACCCAGCCAAGGAAATGAGCGCTGACCCTGGCTCTGGAAGGGTGAGAAATGGAGCATGAAACTAAGACCCCAGAAGAGAGGGCTCAACTGTGTACTCTGCACCTCTCTGATGACTGAAAATGGAGTAGAGGTTGTGTGAAAGAATGGGCATTGAAGGAGATTCTTGGCTTGCCTCTGCCATCCACATGGTTGGTCTGTTACTTTCTGTTCATGGAAACTTTTTGTATATAATCATCTGAGGACAGAAGGGAAACCCACACTTGGTCAGGGACACATTTTGCCCAACTGAATAAATTTCAGATTCTATAGGCAGGAAATCTGGTCAGACCACACACACACAAACACTCACACACACAATGCTGTGCTTCTGTGGGTAATCGTGCATATATCCTCACTATGATGCACAGAAATCAGCAATTTCAAAATGTTCTATTATTTTATTGTGTTGATCATGAAAACTGCACGGTAGTTCTTATTTTAGAGATTCACACTGGAATAGCTATAAGTGAAGTGGAAAAATATTGGATTTGTTTCAAAATAACCTAGACCAGCCGGGAGAAGGGATGGCATGCATTGATGAAATAAGATTGGTCGTGTATTGATACTTTTTGAAACTAGATGTGGATATCAGGTTTGATATGAAGTTCTCTCCACTTTTTTGCATATGCTTTAATTTTGCTATAATAAAATATTAATAAAAACAGCCTGCATCATAAGCACTGACCTAAGGCTTCAAGTAGCCAAGGATTATATTTTATGGGGCATATATTTATCTATGTGGGTTTTAAGAATTTTGCATCATCAACTTGATAAGAGTATACCTCCTTTTAATTGATCTGTCTGGATAATGGGATTTCTATTTTTTCTTCTTTATACATTTCTGTATTTTCAGAATGTTTCAAATGAGTATCTATTTTCTTCATAATTAAGAAGATCAATAAAGCTGTTTATCATCCATATGAATTCATGGATTTTTATTCTATGAAATGAATTATCACATTATGTATTATAATAAGATTATCTGAAATTTTACAGATGACAGGAGGCTATTTATTTCTGTCCTCCGAAGAGTAACAAAATCATATGTAAAAATAAGAAGCTTGGGTTGTCCAAACAGTGGTCATTAGGAAGAAAATGTGCTGTGTATTAAGGATGTTTCCTTCTAAGAGGCAGGCCAGTTAAATAAAAAAGTAAAATCCTGGATAAATATAGGAAGTGTTTGCAGAAGAAAATTTTTATTTCCTTGCCTCAGCCCCAAATGGCATTAGCAAATATTGCCAAGTAATGAAAGAGGTCATTAAGAAGGATCTAGAAATGACTTCCAATGTTATGAAAGAAATGCTGACATCTTAATTATATTCTGCCACCTAGTGACAAAGGGAGATTAACATACTTGTTTAGCCAGGTTGCAGCAGCAGAGGGAACTGTCCTCCACCACCGGATACCAAAGTTCTGGCCTGACCACTCTGCAATAAGCCTGATCCTGCAAGCACTGGGGACACAGCCTTCAGTTGCTGCTACAATTATATGGATGTTGCACATAAGGGTCAAAAGCCACAGAAACTGTTCAATCTGTGGTTGGACTCATGGAGCAAGGTCCCCCCTCTCCCACCTACACGGCACACAGCCCACACACTACCATTTCTCCTTGCTAAAGGCTTCCAGGAAAAAAAGAAAACGAAAGGTTAAAAGGGCATAGCTCACGGTGGACATGTCAATGCTGAAGTTCCACTGGAAGAACAAAGAGCAAATACGGTGATACCCTTCTTATCCAGTGGAATCCATTTTATTCACACGTCTTTGAGATCTCACAAGATTAGGAGCACAAACTCCTACTAACTCCCCAATATAAATAGAAGAAGTGAATGTTTTTCAAGCCATGCCGGGGCAGTGACACAGCGCTCCCCCGACTTCCCGGAGGGAGGCAGGGGACTCCAGGGCCTTGCAATGAGGTCAGCTGATGGAGCAGAGCCAGGGCTGGAATTGGGAGATGGTCCATCTGACCTCTGGGGACCTGAGGTTTCTGTGCAATAACCAAAGAATCATCATGCTTCGTCACAGGCTTTTGGGGTTCTCCTTTGTCATTCAGTTCACAGTTTCAGCCCATTTGTAAAGGAACTGTGGTGTTACAGCAGTAGCATTTTAAAAAGAACTGGATCCTGTGCAGAAACTTCATGGATGAGATCAAAGAATACAAATCCGAGAGAATGGCATCTGGAGGACCTTTTGATACTGGCCAGAGTATCACAAAAGCTTGGAAAGGAGCTTTTTGAACTTAAGTAGGTATATGATGGCATCAGAATAAAGCCTTGTCCATCCAAGACAGCGTCTGGGATGGGTCTAAGTCTGCAAATTTATCACCCCACTTTGGAAATAAAGTTTTATTGGACTGAAGACATGCTCATTCCTGCAAGTATTGTCTGTGGATGTCCACACACTTTAACAGCAGAGATTAGTAGTTGCAACAGAGACCAAAATATTTACTCTCTTACCCCTTACAGAAAAAGTTTGCCAACCCATAATCTATATGAATTTCTCGGGATAGAATATTGCTATCAGTCTTTCAAGAACATCAATTCTCCCAGCCGACTCCTAATAAGAATTAGAAATTATACAGTGCTGAGGTGTTAAGAATTCACTCTGGGGGTTAGTGGCTAATAAACCGGAACTCAATAAAAGGGAGGGCAGCAGGCCGGCCAGGCTTATAATGTCTGCCAACTTCTAAAGTCTAAGTCAGGATTTCTCAACCTTGACATTATTTTGCTGTTGGGGGGTTGGGAGAGGTCACTGTCCTTTGCATTAGAGGATATTAAGTAGCATCCCTGGCTTCTTCCCACTAGATGTCAGCAGCCACACCCCAGTTCTGATCACAAAATATGTTCCCTTGGGAGCAAAAATGTCCCTCACTGAGAATCACTGGTATAAATACTCCCTCAATGACCAATTTCAAGCTACCAGTTCCACAACACTAAACACAGATATATGTGGGAAAATGGGTAGCACATCACTACATCAGAACACACTTGCACACCTAGTAATGGTGTTGCCCTATTTTAAAACTGAGGCACCTAACCATGATCCACATAGAGATGAACCCACCCGCAAAGCTTATTTCTTATTCAGGAAGTGGCCTGGATCCCTCCGCACAAAGCTATGCTCCACAAAGCCCTGTTGATATTATTCTGAACTAGAAAATATCCAAAGCAGATGTTAGCAGTAACCTCCATGGTTATTAAAAACAGTCAATAATATATCAGTGAATCACAAAGCTTTCCACTGGGTTTGACAGGATGAACTCATCCCCAGAAAACTGAATGGCTGTACTTGGCAGATGGATTTGCATTCTGCTTTATTGGGATTGTTAATTTGGTTTTGTTTTGTTATTTATTAAAATCAGTTGAATTTGGGGAAATGTCTGACTACCATAACATTAGCTTTGGAGTACTTTTCATTAAAAGCACTGACAATGGTTAATTACTCAGAACCAATTACTGAGGCCATTCTTGGACCTTGACATTAAAACCACTTCCTCAGCTCTCAGGAGGATAGTTGCCCTCCTGGAACAGCCATCTATTTTTATCTACAGTTTCAGATCATTAGGACACAAGACTATTTCTATCAATCCTGAATACTTGAAGCCTATTAAAATGAAAGTTTTGTAAGAACATCGATAATGTAGTATCTATATTGAGCTCATGCTACATAGAGTCGCAGGCCAATAGAAGGTCAATAAAGGCTATGGTCCTCTCATTCTTGCCCAATTTCTGCACAAGATCATTCTGCACAATGATCAATAGTGTGACCACTTCTGGGATATCCTTACCCTAACCAGCTGTGACCTCTCTGAGTTCCTTGGAGAATGAACCCAAAGAAAGCCTGGCTTATAGAATCATAAGAATTTTATCAACTTTTCTCAACAGTGAGAACCATGCTTGTAGTCCCAGCTACTTCGGAGGCTGAAGCAGGAGGATCATTTGAGTCCGGGAATTGAAGACTAGTGTGGGAAAGACGTTGTCTCAAAATTTAAAAAAGAAAAAAAAAAAAACTTATCAACTTTTTAGCTTTCAGTATTGTGATTGACAATGTAACCTCTCCAGCTGGGCACTCCAGTCAATTTGAGATGTATACACACATACTGAATCACAGACAAATTTGAGCTTCACCTCCCAGCTAGAGCCATTAGTTTTCCAGGATCTTGTTTGTTTGCTTCATCTTCTTATAGGATCCTGTTGTCTTGTGACAAATTGTTAACACCTGCTCACAAGCATTTCAAAAGTGCTCAGGTGAATCATGCTTCCAACATCCTGGCATCAAGATATACTTAAATATATCTTGTAACTCAGTGGTAGAACATTTGTTTAGTACGCATGAAGCCCTGGGTTTCATCCCCAGTACCAGAAAATTCTCTCTCAGTAATAAATAAGATGAATACCAAAATCTGTATGTCAAATTTGAGGAAATTGAAGAATCCCAACTTGAATTACCTAGACAGTCCAACTACTAGAAACAGGGAAATCGTACTTATTCTAAGGTGACTCTATGAAGTGATTTTTACATACACACATGTAGGATATAAAAGTTACGGATGCCCTGTACATCAGGATATTATTGCAGATATTTGCCTCTCATGCTGGGTGAGCACAATTGCCCCCATATCCATTGTAAATGTGTGTGTGTGTGTGTGTGTGTGTGTGTGTGTGTGTGTGTGTGTAACTGGGGATTGAACCCAGAAGCTCTACCTCTGAGCTACATCCCCAGCAATTTTTATTTTATTTTTTTATTTTGAGACAAGGCCTTGCCCAGACTGGCCTCAAACTTGCAAACCTTCTGCCTCAGCTTCCCAGGTAACTGAGATTACAGGTGTATGTGCCACTGCACCTGAATTCATTGGAAATCTTATTTGTGTAGTTCACCTCCAACAAATAGTGTAGTAACTATACCTAAAGCCCATTTGCTCTGCAAGTAAAATTCTGGCCTAAAAATCCAGATAAGCAGTTTCTTAAGAATGAGGCTGGCATAGAGATGGAAGAAAAATACAGCAAACCACCGCAAATAAAAATGTAGTTTCGAGAGCTGGGAGATTTCTCTTAATGAAAATCTAGTGTCCTGTGTTTTGAGTGTGTCCAAATTTAATTGTACTTGAAAAAAGTTTGATAAGGATCAGAGGTCATCAACAATAATAGGCTTTGAAAAAATGAACCAAAATAAGATATTATTGAAGGTTTTAAAATGGACTTGAAAGGAGTAATAAATACTAATAAAGTAATGCAAGATCTACAAAATCTGAAGTGGTTGGGAGAATGATTCTTCTACACATCAGTTGATAATCTTTATTTCCATACTCCCCATTATTATAGATTCACAAGTACAAAAGTTGAAGTTTTCCAGAACTTAAAATACGTTTTTTAAAAAATTTTGGTGGTTGTATCAATCAGGATAGGACAGGCTTCGTGGTGATAACAAGCAACTCCCAAATTTTAGTGACTTAACAAATATTTATTTCTCACCCACACCACCAAAGTGGTTTGGCGGTGGGTCTCTGAGCCTATTGTCATAAAAGTGACAGAAGCTTCATCTCAACAGGTGTTTCCACTATCCCCAGGGCAACAAGAATGGAACATGCAAATTGCACACTAGATCTCAAAGGTTCTGGCCAGAAGAAGCTTGTTTCACTTCCACTAGCATCCTATTTGTCAAAGCAAGTCATATGCCTATGTCCAGTGTCAAGGAGAAAGGTGACAGGAGTAATGGCAAGCAGCTCTCATGACTACCACAGTGACACTTAAGACATATATTGAGTGTGATAACACCTTGAGTCACCTCCCATTCCTTCCCCTTCAGCTAGGTAGCGTTCTATGTGTAAACAGAGACTGAAATTCTAAATTTCATAAAATGACATCTACCTCCCCAGTCCAGTGATTCCAGTGTGCTGCCAGCAAAGACAAAATGTCACATGGCCTAGGGACTCCAACACTGAAGAAGAGGATATTATTCAGGATTCTTTCCGTTCCCAATGAAAGAAATCCAGCTTGAACTAGCATGGGTAAAAACATAACCAAGTTCAAAAAGAGCTGTGGCCAACCAGGCTTCAAAGTGAGACTGGATTTAGGGACTTAAATGCTATCAGCCCTCTTTTCCGTCATCTCTTTCCTGCCCCTCTGTTGTGCATCTTCGCTGCTCCCTGCTTTGTCAGCATCTCCCTCTCAAACCAGCCTCTTCCAGCAGGGGAACAGAAAGAAAATATGACTCCAGGGAGCCCTAGACTTGCAATCAAAAAGGAACTGAGGGCTTTCCTTCACCCATTTGTCTTACAAAGATCATGGGAAAGGTACTGAAGTTGCAACACGACCAGATTTGTGTTTTTAAAAGAACTCCCTGGCTGCTGTTTGGAGAATAGATTGGACAGAGGGAAAAGTGGAATCCTCACTTGACCCCGTTGGCCAGTTCCTTAACAAAATCTTCTCCTCTCTTGCTTTCTGTGACACAGAAATATTACAGGATCTGGGAGAGGCTAAAAAGCCCTGTAGGCTCATTTCTATGGTTACAGAACATTTGTTGGGTACTTCATGAGCTACAAACCCTGGGACAGGAATCTAGAGGGCACTATTCTGACCCCCAGGCTGGAACTCAAGAGGAGAATTTGTTCAGACTGACCCTAGGTATCTCTCCTTTTCATATGTAAATCCAAACCACACTATACCAACCTACGTTTCTCCTGAGCCTGTGGTCAATCCTTGGCTCAGATACATCCATGGCTTCTCAAGTTCACTAACTTAAATATAAGCTTCTCAGGTTCTCCACAGTTCTGCTTTGACTTACTTTTCCAAGCAGTTTCTCCATTTTGATTACCCAAATATAGAAGACTCAAATTTCAAAGCATACAGAGGAAAGAAAAGGTGGCAGCTCTCCTTTAGCTTTCCCCATTTCTTTCTCCAGAAGTAACCACTCACCACACTTTGGCAGGTATCTTTCTAGTCTGCTTTCAATACAATATGCATGAGTGAAAATGTTTATAAATCTCTTCATAAATGTAAACAGATCATGTAATAGGTATTATTTGGTAGACTGTCAAGAATCATTACATATATGGTTCATTACTTAGTATCATGCCTTAATATTCCCTTTCAGTATGTATAGATCTATCTCATTCTTTTTAAAGACAAACTAATGTATGTAAAGTTGATGTATTATAATAAACACTCACAATCCTTTATATGCAATTCCAGGATCCAAAACACTTTGAAACTGAAAGTGTCTGAGAAGTTTACACCAACATTAGTAGACAGGAAAAACTGACCTGAACTGAAATGAAACTTTCTAGAATATGTATTTATTCCACTTAGTGAATATTCATAATGGGCTAGACAAAAATTATAATGTGTTTCGTGAGTGAGGTTTGTTCCAGCCATCACTAGTATTGCTGTATAATATACAACTAAACATTCTGTATTATGAAACATGTTTTCCCCAAGGGTTTCAAATAAATGACTGGGAACCTGTAGTGTAGTGTCTTGTGGTGTGTGTTTGTGTGTTTACCATTTCTTAAGAAAAGTTCATGAAATGTGGAAGATTCACCACTAATAATAATAACTAATACTTATCAAATGCTTATTACATACAATATTATTCCAATATTTCCATAAACCAATTAGTGCAATATTCACAGCAATACTATGAATTAAATATCACTTGATCAACAATTTGCAGATAAGAAAAACTGAGTCATGGGGAGACTAAGTTGTATGGTTTCTGCAGTTGATAATTCAAACAACCAAAATTGGTCTAAACCAGAATATGTGCAATCAGCCCATCATGCCATTTTTGCCTTTATGTCCTCTGGGAATAATACAAAAAGCACCAAGTAAGATCTTGTTATTTTGCCCCTTTTTCTTGACATCTTTTTTAAAAAAATAAAACCTTACAAATATAGTAGAAATCCGTATGTGTCCCAATCCAGTCTCTTTTTCTTTCTTTCCCAGGGGTAATCACTCTGATAGCAGAGTGTGAAAGCTTTGCTGGCTTAAAGTATCTGAGAATTACTTTTGTCCAATTCATCAGCCAAACTGCTAAACTACACAAGCATTGGGGAGATCACTAGGGATCCCGACTTTAAAAAACTGAACAGAGACATCAGTGACTAAATTCTCTGGGGAGATGTATTCCACAGTTTAAGTCCAGGAAGGTTAATTTCCTACCTCCAAATAACCCCAAAACATTCAGAAAAACTAGGTTATCTAAAAATGTACTATCTACAATATTGGTTTTCAACCAACAATGGCTAGATATGCAAAAAACAAGAAAATGTGACCCACCTGCAGGAAAAAATATAAATAGAAATTGACTTTCAGTGAACCCAAATTTAGGAGACAAGGCGTTCAACATAGTTGTTATAAATATGTTGAAAGTATTAAGGGAAAATATAATTGAGGAACTAATCGAAAATGTGCTCATTATGAGCAAATAGAGAACTTCAACAGATAAAAGGAAACTATTTTTAAAAGGAACCAAATGTGAAGTATAAAGCTGAAAAGTACGGTGACTGTAACAACAAGATTCGCTAGATGGGATCAATAGCAGATTTGAAATGGCACAATTAATGAACTTAAAGAAAGATCAATCAAGTTGCAATGGCCTGAAAGTTGATGTCACTGAAAAAAAAATCATCTGATAAAATCGTCATCTCTAAGGTAATAATAGTAGGAGATGGGGCCCTTGGAAGTGATTAAGTCATAGGAACAGAGCCTTCATGAATGAGATTAGTGCCCTTATAAAAGAGGCCCAAGAGAGTGACAAGGTGGGCCCTTGTCACTTTCTATGAGAAAGACACTAGATCTGCTGGTTTCTTGATCTTGGATTCCTAGCCTTCAGATTTGTGACAAATAAATTTCTTTTGTTGATAAGTCACCTAGATTGTATATTTTGTTAATAGCAGCCTGGCTGGACTAAGACAGAAATTATCCGATCCAAATAACAGAAAGAAAAAAAAATGAAGAAAACTTGATCAAAGCCTCTGAAATTTGTGGGACAATGCCAAATATTTCAATATACCTATAAGCAGAGTCCCAGAAAGTGAGGAAAGAAAGAAAGGGGCATATGATGGTCAATTTTATGTGTCAACTCAGCTGGGTTATGGTACTCAGTTATTCAATCCAGGTGTTACTATAAAGGTATTCTGTAGATATAATTAGCATTTTTGTTTGTTTGTTTTGCAGGACTGGGGATTGAACCTAAGGCTTAGCATCTGATAGGTATGCACACTACATTGAGTTCTGTCTCTGGATCATAATTATCATTTACAATAAGTTGACTTATTTACAATAAATTGACTTCACATACATTATTTTGGATAATCTGGGAGGTTTTTTTTAATCCAATTTGTAGAAAGGGCTTCAGAACAGAACTCATCCTTCCCTAGAGGAAGAAGATATTTCACCTGTGGACTACAGCATCAGTTCCTGCCCAAGATTTTTTAGTCTGCTCTTCTAGACATATGGCTCTATGGATTTCAGACTTGCCTAGTCAACCCCCACAATGATGTGAGCCAAATCCTTGAAATAAATCTTTTTACACACACATGCACACACATGTCATCTATCCTAATCACCTCCAAGGGCCCCATCTCCCATAACCATTACCTTAGAGGTGACGATTTTATCAGATGGTTTTTTTCAGTGACATCAACTTTCAGGCCATTGCAACTTTTTTGGATCTTTCTTTTAGTTCATTAATTGTGCCATCTCAAATCTGCTACTGATCCCTTCTAGTGAATCTTTTTGTTACAGTTACCATACTTTTCAGCTTCATACTTCACATTGGGTTCCTTTTAAAAATAATTTCCTTTTATCTGTTGAAGTTCTGTATCATAATATCATCTATTCTGGTCCTCTGATGGATACAGGAAAGAAAGAAAACTATTTGAAGATAATATCCCAAAACATTCCGAAATTTGGTGGAAAACATTGTTTTACAGATCCATGATTCTTTTTTAAAATTTTTTTTTAGTTTTAGGTGGACACAATATCTTTATTTTATTTTTATGTGGTCCTGAAAATCAAACCCAATGCCTCATGCATGCTAGGTGAGCATGCTACCACTTGAGCCACATCCCCAGCTCCCAGATCCATGATTCTTAATAAAACCAAAATAGGATAGACACAAGGAATACCATATTAACAGTGTTTTAAAACAAAAATAAAGAAACACTTTGGCGAATCACATTGATGAGACAGAAAAGTATCACCCTTGGAGTGAGTGCATCTTCAACTGTTCTATAGGATCTGAAGTGGCAAGCCCACTGGAGAGTCTTGCAGAAAACACACAGTATTGGTCTAATTTAAGTGATCTAAACTTAAAGAGGTAATTGGATCTAGGAGTAAGTTCATCAGGGATAAAGTGGTAGGTTCACCTTAAAAGAAAAAAAAATGGAAAAAAAGATCTAGACAGCAAAAGTTTAAAGAATGAAACATGTTTAAGGCAGGATCAACAGTAGGAACTGGTACTTAGTGCTCTTGCCAGTACTTTTCCACAGACCCTACTCACCCAGGCAAAGAGAGAGAGCTGGACAACCACAGCTCTTCTCTGTCCTACCCCACCCACAGGTTTACTTTGTGAGGAAGACTGGAGGATCATGCATGCACTCCCCATGGTCTACATACAGTTCAGGGAGAGAGGCCAAAAGGTGCTGAGCCACTTTGTTCAATCCATTTTTCCAAGCGCCATCATTTAAGTTACTCCTTCTCTCTTGGGAAAAATGAGAAAAGAAACAAAGAAACATTCTATCTTGGTTTTGTAGGATAGAAATGTCTTCCCCAGTATAGAAACATGGAGGGTAAGGAGTAAATTGGTCTGATCTCCCAAGTAGCTTTTACATTTCTTAAAAGTCAGTAAACTGGAGCTGGGGATATAGCTCAGTTGGTAGAGTGCTTGCGTCATATGCACCACCCCTCACCAAAAAAAAGAGTCAGTAAACTGTGGCTTATATAATCTTCCACATCAATCACAGTCCTAAGCAAAAAGCTAGGCATAAAATAGACAGTGAGCCAATATGTATCCAAATGTCTATCAATCATTTGTATTAATAAGGGTCCTCCAAAGAGACAGAACCAATGAGATATATAGATAAATTACTTTTTAAAAATGGCTACACAGTTAAACAGTCTGAGAAGTCCCAAGAGCTGCAGTTGGAAAGCTGAACACCCAGGAGAACTAATGATATGGTTCCAGACTAAGCCTGAAGGACTGAAGGAGAGGCCAATGGTCAAAGTTCCAGTTCAAAAGCCAGTAGGCTCCATACCTAAGAAGAACCAATTGTTTAGTTTGAGTAGAAAGGCAGGGAAAGACTTGCATCCCAGCTCAGTCAGGCAGGGGGAGTTCCCTCTCATTCTGCCATTTTGTTCCATTCAGGTCTCGTGAAGTTTGCAGACAATCTTCTTTACTCAATCTACCAATTCAGTGTTCATCTCATCTATAACACTCTCACAGACACATTCAGAATAATGTTTGACCAAATGTCTAGGCATCCATGGCCCAATCAAACTGACACATAAAATTAACTATCACATCATTCTATACTGTGTATGGGCATGCACGCACATGCCTGTGTGCTATAATGACTAAAAGTAATTTTAATATATTCTAATAATACCTGACATTTGAGCAGTGCTTTGCAGCATATAAAACTCTTCCCTGTGCACTATCTCATTCAGTCTCCACAACAACAAATATTATGAGTGAGGAAAATGTGGCTCAGAGGGTGACATAACTTACTCAAAGACACACAGCTAATAAGCAGAATGAAGACCCAAATCCACTTGACCTGACTCAGATCCAATTTCGTCTTCATCATCCTGTGGCTTCTTTATTATTGCTATTTGTTTGTTAAGCATTTTGACCTCCTTTAAGAATAAAAGGCTGTTACACACGAAGTCTGAGGCAGCAGCTGTATCCCCAGCTGTCTGAAAAGCCTCCACCAGGTTTGGCAACAGCTGTCTCAGTTTGACATCTCACTGGGTTCCTGTCAGAGCCCCACCTTAGGGAATGACAAGTTTAATGAAGAAAAATCCAACCTTCCACCTGCACTCCCAGCTTTGCAAACACAACTGACATCTGACAGGTTTTGAGGCTCTCGCTGCAGGGAATGGGGTGACCCCCAGCCTCTCTGCTCATAGATTATATGTTTGGCAGCCTTCACTGCAATTGGCTGGCAACATTTGTGCCCTCTCTGGATTTTACTCTCTAGTCCCAATGCTAATTTAGATGCAATTCAAACAAACACTATTTCCTATGTGCCAGGCACTGGAGATATATAAAAAGATGAGTAACATAACATTTCTGCCTTGGGGGCACTCAAAGTCCTACAGAAGGGTTAGAAACTTTCCACTGCCAGTATTTCTATGGAGACCATGCTCACTGCTATTGGCAAATGGGCCCCTTTTGAACAGAGAAACTCTAATGAGATTGCTCAAAAAATTAAATACCATGTTGACTATTTCCTTTGGCAGCAACAATGAATTCAAAATGCCTACAAGAATCTCAGAAGGGCGCAGGAGATTCAAGCTGTGGAAGGGACACTTTAAAACTTGTATCTGAGAACCAGAACCTTATACTTTTTTTTAATCTAAAAAAATACAAGATAGTAATCAACATGTCAAAAGGCTACAGTGGGAACCAACTGGCAGGGCGGACCATACATTTTGGAGAACAGAGTACTAGGAGGGCACTGCCAGGAGGTGAGATTAGAAGGGAAAATAGTGAAAGGGCGTCAGCATCACACCAGAATGTTCAGAATATATTCTGAATGGAGCCAGGGAAGATTGATAAATTGGGCTGAAGATAGCATGATGAGATGTAATTTAGAAAAATGATGCCAGTACTTAGGAGAGGAAACAGCACTAAGAGACTGGCCAGAAAGAATACTAGAATATCCCAGGTAAGAGATGCTGAGGGTCGAAACCTAGAAGGTCAAAATGGAAACAAAAAGAATAGACTGGAAAGATCATTCCAGAGCGGAATAGTTAGATCTGGGTCAAAGAGAGGCATAAGATCTGTAGTTATCCAATTGGGCCGGGAGGAATGTATGGACTGAGATGGAGAACCCAGAAAAAGAGAAGATTTAAGGAGAAGTCACTGCGTTTTGTTTGGACTGGACAGGCTCAAGGGGAAGAGCATGCAAACCTATAAGCACAGACATTTGCTGAGCAGATGGAAAGGAAAGGGAAGTGGAGATGCTCACAGGTTATGACATGGGAATGGATGGAGTCCCAGGAAGACAGCAGAGAGAGTAGGAAAGTGCAGGAAGGACAAGGCCCGCAGGGACACTGACATTTAGAATCCAGGTTGGGAATCCAAATGGCACAGTCACAAGAGATAAAAGGAGAAGCAGAAGACAGCAATGGCAGAGAAGGAAGAGTGAGCAATAGAAACAAATGCTACCGAAAGATCACAGAAGATTACAGGACAATGGAACCTCTGGATTCCTCTGGAAATTGAAAGGTCATTAGGTTTAGAGAGACAGGAGTGGTATGTGGGCCTCAGCTTTCAGCTGTTGCGTCCACTGAGCGTGACTCTTCTTTGCAGGTCAAGCTCTGGTCTGTTCACATGTGTTCCTTCTGAGGCAGAGATTGAAGAGGCACCGTTGCCCAGAGTTTCCAGAGGCACACAGATGATGTGACAGAAGATGTGACACTTCTTAAGGTCTGGGCTTGAAACTTGCCTAGACGATTGGGTACCCTCACAGTTCTTGACCAAAGCAAGTCATAGAACCAAGCCCAAGGGCAGAGGGCAGTAGTACACTTCTCCTTTTATAAGAGCAACTGTGAACTCACACTCAGGTAAAAAGCATACAATAGCAAAGAAATAGAGCTGACCATTAAATCTCCAGCACACTTTGGAAGCCACAGGAAGGAACCCGTAGCAGAATCCAGAGTCACAAGGACAGGACCCCTTGAGAGAAGCTCTGATATTCCATCTGATAGAACCTGATGAGATCCCACAGGGAGGACATCAGGGAAATAAATGTTCTTACCTCCCACACACCTTCTGCCTGGGATGCTCACTGGCTGACCCCAACCAGAAACCAGAACGCAAAGGAGCACTTTCCTTTGCTGGGGTCCAAAAAGGTCAACCTTTCAGGGCAGATAGAAGTATGGGGAAAAGTGAATTTGAGTCTACAGGGACTAAAAGAGAAACTGGACTCAGTATTGGTCAGTGACTAAAGGAGGATACAGTGAAGGGGTGGGCAGGATCATCAGAGAGGCTCAGCACATGAACAAGACACTCAGCTAGGTGGGGTGGGCACACCTGTAATCTCAGCAGCTTAGGGGGTGAGTCAGGAGGATTGTGAGTTCAAAGCCAGCCTCAGCAACTTAGTGAGGCCCTAAACAACTTCATGAGACCCTGTCTCAAATTTTAAAAATAAAAAGGGTGGGGAATGTGGCTCTATTGGTCAGGGTTCTCTAGAGGAACAGAATCAGCAGGAAGTATAAAAGAGGACTTATTATAAAAGAGTATTAAAAGAGGACTTATTAGGTTGGCTTATGCCACCAGAAGCTGGATAGTCCACAATGGTCATTTACAGGCTGGAGAGGTGGGAGAACAAGAAGCCGTGCTGTCCAAGAGGCTGAAGCCCCAGAACAAGAGGTATCAACAGTGCTACCCTAGTATGAGACCAAAGGCTTCTGGAGAATCACGGGCAGAGTCCGCTTTGGAAGAGTGAAAAAGTGAGAATCCGATACTCTCAGAGGACGGCAGCAGCAATCAAGAACCCATTCAAGAAGAACCGAGCTTGAATCTGCAGGTGCTTTCTTGTTCTTCCAACTTTTATTCCATCCACGGCAACATCCTATGAAATGGTGCTGCTCCATCTCAATTGGCTATCTCACATGCCAATCATTCCTAAACACACCCTCACTGATACATCCATAATCTTTTAATCCTCATCATCTATTAATCCAATCAAGTCGACAATTCAAATTGACTGTTACAGCGGCTCAGTAGTTAAATGTCCAGGGTTCAATCCCTGGTACCAAAATAATAATAACTAAAACAAAACCAAAAAAAAAAAAAAACCCTCATCTTCCAACAGGCTCATCCCAGGAAAATGGAGAACCTCTAAGATCAGAAGTTACAGAAAACCCTATACATGGCCTGCGCTGCCATCCTGGGCATCTAATCCAGTCAGGCACCAAAAAGGCTTTCCCTCACACACAGAAGAGTCACAGCTGGAGGTGGAAAACTGCAATTAAGTCTGATTGTCTGACTCAGCAGTAAAATGAGGCTGCAACAGCTATTGATAGCCAAGAGCAGGCAAGTTGCTGGTAAGAGCAAGGCAGGCAATCAGTGCAGAGATTGACGCTTGAGAGGATTGGGGAGTAGTTTCTGTGTCCAAGGGCTCTAGGGAGTCACTTCCCAAAAGGAAATCTTTTGCTGAGATCCACCAACATTTCCCTGATAGGATATAAGGAAACTATTAACATTTGTTCTGATTGTTTCGGGATAAGTTAATATCAAATTATCCAATGTAATAATATCAGCAGCAATTTTAAAAACAATCAATTGTTGTTCTATAAGCAAAGAATTCTTCCTATGAGGGTGGGGGAAATGAGCCCCTAAAACTAAGTTCTAAGTATTGTATGTCCAGAGCCTACATTCAAAGCTCACTTGCTTTACTGGGCCCCTAAAGTTGAAGTAGTCCTCCAATCAGGGATTAGAAAGGTGAGGGTTATACTGTAGTCTTCAAGAACATTGGATACTGAGCCAGATTCAAATTTCAGCAGATCTGCTTACACTGTGTGAGCTCAGGCAAACTCCTTAACTCTATATCCTTGGTTTCCCCACCTGGAAAATGGAGGTGAGGTACAGCCTAGACTTGTGAATGTGGTGAGTTAATGGATGTGAGCCCTTCCAAGGCTGTTGGGCATGTAGTTAATGATATTTGAAGGTTAGTTCTCATCATCATTGGCCGCACCAAGCAGATTCAGGGGCAATCTCTGCCCCATCCAGATGGGTGGGTTCCATTCCACTCACCCGCTGAGCCCAGTTATCCTTGCTCTCAGTCCAGCCCACAATGCCTGAAGGGATGGAATGGGATTTCCTTTCCCAGTGAGGGCTCTGGCCGTCTCATCCAGCAGTGACTCAAGGCAGATGAGAACAGTCACGGAACTATGAAGAGGTATTAGCCACAAAAGGAAATTGGCATTTTCATGAATGACATAACAGAACTACCAGAAGGACTTCAGTCCAAGGTAAACGACGGGTCTTCCAAAGTGTAGCTCTGTACACAGTGCTTTAAGAGCTGCTGAGTGTCCCTGTCCTCTGAAGCTTTCTGTCCCTCTGTTTTCACAGTAAAGACTCTCTCACCTTCTCTCCTCCCTGTCTCTCCCTCTTGCTCTCACTCACGTTCTTTCTTCTTCTTCTTCTTCACTTTTCCTCTATCCAGTCTAAGCTTCCGCTCTCTGTCTTTGTAAGCCTGTTTCGTGTCAGTGTTTACATGTATTCTGCCCTTGGTTGTCCGTGCATCCAAGTTCTCAGTACCCACAAATATTATTTTTCTTTCAATCAGAACACCCGGGGTCTATTTCACTAGCTCTCTCACTAACCCACTGTAGGATGGTCAGCAATAATAATAGCAATTAGTATGTTACAATTAGTGTGTGTCACTCACACTTCTAAGTGCTTGAGCATATGGTTAGCTCATTTAGTTGTCATGGCAACCTATAAGGTAGGGACTTTTACTATCATTGTCATCACCTGCGGTAAACTAGATTGCTATTAATCTAGTACTTAATCAGTACTTCTGCCTGTAAGTGGTTTAAACGCCCCCACCACGTTGAATACAGGAGTGAGTTCGTGACTTTCTTTGACCAATGAAGGTCAGAAAGGGTTATTTGCAGAAAAAAAAAAAAACTTTAAAAATCATTGTGAGCTTTGCTATTGCTATGATTTGGATCTTAATGTTCCCCCAAAGTCTCACGTGTTAAAGGTTTGTTTCCCAGCGGATGGTACCATTGGGAGCTGGTGGAACATTTAAAAAGTGGAGACTGGTAGAAGGAAGTCAGGTCACTGGGGCTGAACTCCTGAAGGTAATATTGGAACGTTGGCCCCTGGTCCCCTTTCTCTCTCTCTCCTTCTCTCTACTTCCCAGCCACACCATGAGGTGAGCAGCTTTACTCTACCATGTGCTCCTCACTGAGATGTTCTCCCTCACCACAGGCCCAAAGTGACACTGCTAAGCATCCATGCCCTGAAACCTCTGAAACTGAACCAAAATAAAATCTGTCTTCCCTTTAAGTCAATTTCCTCAGGTGTTCCCTCCCCCCCCAGCAATGGAAAGCTGACTAACATAGTCATTTTCTCATTCCACTGTGCCATGATGACCAGAAGTGCTCCAGAAAGTGGCTGCCTTGCCCACTGGGATCTGAGGCTGAAGCAGAGCCATAGCTAATTCATGGAGGACAAGAGGTATGAACAAGAAGTAAACATCTCGGGGAGGGGGTAATCAATTCTTTTTGTTTGTTTGCTTTTCCACAATGTCAGAATTTATTGAACAATAATTAATTAACAGGCTGCACCACTTTAATTTCTTATTGCAGCATAACTTAGCTTATCCTGACTAAACCCCCACTTTCAGGTAAGAAATCTGAAGCATATTCAGAGAGTGTCTAGCTCCAGAATCTGAGCTCCTTGTCCCTGCTCTGTGTTACATCTATGAGCCTCAGTTCCTGGTATATGAAGTGAAGTCATCTGTACCCTAGTGGAAATCAGTGAATGCTATGGGTCTTTCAGTCCAACCCTTCTGATTCTCACTTCTTCCTCTGCCTGCTTTCTTTGTAGTTTTAAATATGCCAGGCAAGTTTTATTTTACAGCTTATGCTGGTTAGTCTCAAGGCGACTAACCTGTTCCTGCCTATGGATACTCCCAACAATTTCCCAGCTCAGGACACCATAAAGGAAAGAATTCCCAAACAACCACTTCTCCTTTCCAGGCCTCCTATCTTTGGTGTTTTTAGAGAGATGCTATCGTTTATCAAGGATCTGCTCTGTTTCAACAAGTTTGCAAACATTATTCTTTATTCTTAAGGTCTTACTACAAAGCAGGTATTTTTTGCATTCTCCTTGATGAGGAAACTGAGACCCAATAACACTAAATAATATGTGGAAAGCACACATCTAGCATGCCTGGGCTCCACGTTTCATTTCAGAGCCATTCAGCAATAAAGCTTGTGTTCTTTACACCAGACTGCTTGCTGTAGAAAGCCAATATTGTTCCCACTTGTCTTCTGGTACAGTCATTTTTATTATTTGTGACCTTGGAGGTATCTGAGTTTTTCAGGATATTCTATGCCAAATAATGTTAAAATGCTCCAAGGAATATAAAGAAGAGTTTTCTGAAGAAGAAAGCAGAGGAACAGAGAGGCAGAGAGGTAGATCTAGGCGAATTCCAAAAAAAAAAAAAAAAAGCCTTTATGTAACAGAAAAAGAGAGGCTAGAAAAAGAAACAGACTTAAGTAGTATGTGGTTCTTATTTAAATGAGAAGGCCAAGAACAGCGCTGAGGAGTCTCACTCAAAGCTTCCTGAGTTCTCAACCAAGCATTAATGAATCAAACTTCCAAGGGAGTATCCCAATTAGCCCTGTTTTCCAGATGATCAGTCCAGGACCCTGAAGCCCGATTCCTGTCCCTGGTCCTCATCTTGGAACAAAATTATCCCTGTTGAGAAGCTGTGCACCAAATAACTGCCTGATTTTCACAACAGGCTTACATCTTAGGACTCCTTTGCTGCCACTTTAGGATAATGAGCCTATTGATCATTGCTGTGTTTCGATAAATATTTTTTTCCTGATAATGAACCAATTTATAATCTAAAGTCAGACGATGTCAGCCTTTGGATTTTCTTTTATTTTTTAACATATCATCATAATTATTATTATTTGGTATTACCATTTGGGTTACATCTTAAAAAATAAAAGGCCTTTCTATGCTTATGAAAGCTACTTCTTCTGGGGTATTGTGTCCTTGAGACATGTCCCCCTCCTCACACACACACACAGCACGGCCTCACAAATGCTGAGTCATTCCCCTGTAGCCTTCTCAAAACGCTCTCCTGCATGATCCCATTTCTAACAAAACCCCCAACTCCTAATACCCACTTTATAATTGTGCGGCTGCTGTTCCCAAAGTGCCTATAATACGCCAGGCCTAATGCCAGATGCAGTGGAGAATGCAAAGTTTCACAAGGCTCAGCCGGGCCCTCAACACTCAGTCTAAAGGGCATTAAATAAAAATTAGTATGATTACATGAGGTTAGAATATAGGAACCATGTAGGGTATCTTGCTCTCCCAAGGGAAATCAAGGATCTATCCACTCTGCCAAGCCTCATTCTGCATCATAGCCAAGGAAAAGGGTGTTGATATGAGCTGATCAGGTTTAATTTTGCTTGGGCCACTGGGCCAGAAAGTGGTGCTTTTGGTGTGAAAAAGAAAAGAAGCCAAAGTTCAAGGCTCCCTGGAGCTCTTTACAGACCTCCCTTTTAATATCTCCTTACTATCTTCTCTTCCTCCCTGATTTCTGAAGTAAGAGAGGCCTGGGGATACCCACCCCCAAGAAAGGACTTTCTGTTCCTTTAAGTGGAATCAGAGTGGACCTGGAGGAGGCCTCTCTGCCTACCTAGGCAAGCAAAATGCTTTCTTATAGTTCTACAGGGGATGCCGTCAGGTGTAAGGGGGTAAGAAAATTTTTCCCAAACACTGCAAGTTCAAGAGACTGCAAACTGTTTTTTCAGTGTCGTTATGGTTTGGATGGCCCCCAAAAGCTGCTGTGTTCATGCAGGAATGTTCAGAAGTAAACAATTAGATTTTAAGAGCTATGACCGAATCAGTCCATTCTTTGAATGAACTGACCTGGTGATAACTATAGGCAGGTGGGGTGTGGCTGGAGGAGATGGTTCCCTGGAGGGGTGCCTGAAAGATCACAGGTCATCTTCCCTGTGATCTTTTCCCCCTTCTGCTCTCCTCTCTCTCTGCTTCCGGGCTGCCATGAATGAAGCAGTGCCCTTCCACCATGATGTGCTGTTTCACCAGGAGCCCAAAATAATGCCCCTCAGCCCACTAGGAACTGAACCTCTGGAAGTGTGAGCCAAAATGAACTTCGCCTCTTCTAAGTTGTTCTTGTCAGGTGTTTTGATCACAGCGACACCAAGGTGACGAAAACAAAGGCCATACTAAACTTCTGTTTAAAACATCCATCCAAGAAGTATTTAATTTCCAGTGAGAAGGTTCCATCTCTGACCTTGCTATTTACTATTAATTAAAGCTCAGAATCAGTGACATTGCTTATTAACATGGGTTTGTGACCAGTAGAGAAGCAAATGATTTCTGACAAATAGATAATCCCACAGGTTGTGGTTTTATTGCCCCGTAGCATATTAACAAGTTTCATATCTAACCTAGAAACCTCATACCGAAGTTCCTTTTATAAAATTGCCAAAAGTTATCCCATTCTTCAAACATTCTATGAGTAAGATTTGTCATCTGGGACGTTTAATTTTACGTGTCAATTTTCTTGGCTATGGTACCCAAATACATAAGCAAATATTATTCTGGATGTTTCTGTGAGTTTGGGGATGAGATTAACATGGAAATTGGTAGACTTTGAGGAAAGAAGATTATCCTCCATAATGTGGATGGGCCTCATCCAGTCAATTGAAGGTCTAACTAAAACAAAAGACCTCCTCCAAGCAAGAGAGAATTATATAGATGACCTTTTAACCTTGAACTACATTATCAGTTCCCTCTTGAGTCTCCAGCCTGCCAGCCTATCCTATAGATTTGGGTCTTGCCAGCTTACATAACTGTGTGGAACAATTCCTTAAAATCTCTACCCTCCCCACTCCAGTTTGTACATCTTAGTGGTTCTGTTTATTTAGAGAACCCTAACTAATATACCAGTTTACTGATTCCCTCACTAATGAATGTGTTAAATAACATCTTTGACACACGCTTATTCTATGGCTTTAAAGAGTCTTATTTTCATTTCACTTTAGGAATTTATTATTTGACAGAGGACAGAGACTGATGCAGAGATGAGGAAAGTTCCTTTGCCTGGCCTTGTCCCAGCCTGCATTTCTATAGAAAGCTTCCAAAGCAGGGAGTGGCTGTGGCAGGAAAGGATCCCAGTGTCTGAGAGCTTATGGCAACTCACGTCATCTCATCAAGACCACAAGAAACATATTGTGAAAAATAGAAATTCAAAATAAAATTATATGCAAAAAATTAATAAATGAGTTTTTAATTATAATCCAACATATAGAATAAATACACATGCAATCATACTGAGAGAAATAGATGATTCAATAAATGAGAAAACCCTCCCATGCAGAGAGGAATTCCAAATACTTTATGTATATTCTCTGCACTTTCAGAGGTGGAGTGGAGCTCCCCATTTCTTTAATGTGGGCTGCACACTGTGGCTGACTTTCAAAGAGTACAGTATGAAAAGAAGGGGAAAAGAGAAACTTCACAGTGGAGAAAACTGACAATACTAACTCATCCAGGTGACAAGGACAACAGCCACTGTGAGAGCATGTACCCTTGATTTGATGTAATCACAATGGCATCTTATCTCTGGCTTTGTTCCCCAAAATACATCACCCAAATTAATCATGAGAAAAGCATTAGACATGTCCCAACTGAGAGACATTCTGCAAAAGGCCTGACGAGTACTCCTCTCAAAACTTTCAAAGCCATTAAGAATAAGAAAAAGTCTGAGAAAGGGTCAAAAATTTCAAGGTCATCAAAAACAAGGAAAGTGCTCTTCAGAGAGCACTGAGATGCTGACTAAATGAAATGTGGTGTCCCCCATGAGATCTTAGAACAGAGGGGAAACCAAAGAAATCTGAGTAAAGTATGGGCTTTAGTTAACATTAATGTGTCACTATGGGTTTATTAACTTAAGTGCACCAGGCTAATGGCAGATATCAATAATAGAAGAAACTGAATGTGGGTACATAGGAACTCTCTGTATTATTTTTTCATATTTTTCTGAAAATCTAAAGCTATTCTAAAGTAAAAGTTTATTTAAATAATACCATCTGCAAATTTTAAAAATAAAATCAACCTGATTTGAATCCCAATCCCCCCATTTATTGACTGTGGTCTTGGACAAGTCTTTGAATCTTCCTTAGCCTGGCCCTATGCTATGATATTGTTGACAACCTCACAAGGTCATCATGAAGATGACATACAGAAGCACCAGGTCCCCTTTCAGTTTGACTTTAGGGCTATTAAGAGCAGTTGAAACCGGGCGCAATGGCACATGCCTGTAATCCCAGTGGCTTGTGAGGCTGAGGCAGGAGGATCACGAGTTCAAAGCCAGCCTCAATGAAAGTGAGACACTAAGCAAGTCACTGAGACCCTGTCTCTAATAAAATACAAAATAGGGCTGGGGATGTGGCTCAGCAGTCAATTACCCTTAAATTCAATCCCAGGTACCAAAAAAAAAAAGCAGTTGAGTGAACCGAGAGACATGCACTTTATTTTACCTAGAAATATATCTCCTTTGCACCTTTATTCCTGAAACACTCCTGAGTAGGGCCAGGTACAGGGCCTACCCAGGACAGTGGGCTGAAAAAATATAACCTCAATAATTCCCAAAATACAGCTCTTAGTGCCTCCCAATCTCCAGGGTTCTGGGCCTATAGTGTGCAAAGATATGGTTGAGCCTCCCTGGGCTACAGGGGAGAACAAAACCTGAGTGTTCTATGTGTGGGTACTGTCCTCACTTAGAATAAGCCTAACTTTGAGGAGTGACCTGCTAGGACACTGAGACCAGCTTACCAGGATCTTCTGCTTGGATGTGGGAGTCAAAGAGCACTCGCAGGGCCTAGAGTTATCTGGGAGGAGGCTCCTGGAACAGGTGCCCATCTTAACCCATGGACTGAGCAGTAGGAACGTGTCAGTCTTTGATACACTGTCCCTCCTAAGCGGTCCCTTTTCCTTTTCCATTGTTGCTCATGTTGGGTTACTGCGTGCAATCAATTTTTTTCTGCACATTTCAGGGGACTTTGGGTGGGGTGGGACTGGTCAGCTGAGTCTGCTTGCCTCTAAAGAGAAGAGACCCCTGTACGAGGTTGGCATCCCTATTTGTACAGCCTCATTAGTCAGGATTCAGACAACCAGATCCTTTCTCAGAAAAAGTGTTGAGCTCACAGATGCCCTTTATCAGAATCCACAGCAGAGGGCAGTGTGGGTGCTCCATTCTGGGACACCCTCTCCCAGAGCTACAGCTGAGTAATGGGTCTTCTGCTGTTTTCCCCAGAAATAAACGGGAAAGTAGGAGTGTGTGTTTTCTATTACAGCATGGCAAATAGCCACAAAGGTCACCACAGACTGTGTGGCTTGAAGCAACACCCATCTGTTAACTCAGAATCTCATAGGTCAGTAGTCTGTGCTTTCATGCTTACATCCAGAGGACAACAGTGGGTGTGGCTGGCCGGAAGGAGTGATCCAGGAAATAAGGCCCCTTTGCACTGGAACCATAAACTTGACCTGCTGACTCTCTAGGGCTATGGCCACATCTGTCAAGAAAAGAAGAAAAGGATAGGATTCGAAGTCATTTGGAAGTGTGTAAAGGAGCAGCCAGATTGGGATTTTGCCTGGTTTGCAAACTTTTCTGAGTGTTCCTGAAACTTCATTTCAGATGACAATTCCATTTCCAGGGGTTGTGGATGAAGCTCCATGGTGGAGCACTTGCTTAGCATGTGTGAGACTCTGGATTCAATCCCCAGCTTGCTCGCTCTCGCTCTCTCTCTCTCTCTCTCTCTCTCTCTCTCTCTCTCTCTATATATATATATATATATATATATATGTATATATATGTGTGTATATATATATATATATATATATATACACACACACACACACACACAAGATAACTGAGACTACTGGACTCATCAGCACACTGAAGTTTGTCTGTCTCCAAAAAAAAAACTCCTGCCTCTAGAACTTTTCTTCTGTTGGTCTGGCCCCTCAGGCTGCTCTTTATTCTCTTTTCCAAGTACTCATGAAGAAAAATGGAAACCTTAGAACTTCAGAATGCAAAAGCAACCCAAATCCCTCCCTTCCACTGCTGTTGCTATGGATCTATCTTCAGGCTTTACCTAGACTTAAAAGCAAGTCCCCGAGCAGAAACAGAGTTGATTTTACTATTCCAGCTTATAAGCCAGAGAACCTGGCAGCAGCCTTCCTCTTCTTACTTTCTCTAACCTGCTGTGCTCTCAGTTTTAAAGAATAGAGGCAGATGAAGACAGATCTATGTTCTTTCTTGGTTTGAAACACTATTGACAACCAGTTCGGAAGCTTTTAAAATGAACACATTTAAAGTGTGCTCAAATTTGAAGAGCAATCATGGGCATTG
This sequence comes from Urocitellus parryii, assembly GCF_045843805.1. Taxonomy (NCBI): domain Eukaryota; kingdom Metazoa; phylum Chordata; class Mammalia; order Rodentia; family Sciuridae; genus Urocitellus; species Urocitellus parryii. The sequence goes on from NC_135534.1 coordinate 184,395,272, forward strand.
AAGTCATGTGTTTGGTCCAAGATATCAGGAAACGGTCTGTTACCTTGGATCCTTGGGATTTAAGATTCCCAAGGAGTCACAAGAAGAGGAATGTGTGAACAGATTATTCCAAGAGAAGCAGCAAATGATTCTCTCTTTGCCTCTCCTGGTGATAGTCCCACATAAAGGATACAGTTGTTAGTCTTCTACAGGCTGGGGGATGCTAAATCTGGTGAAGAGTGAAGATATTACAATTAGGAAAAAGGAATTAACCTATAAAGTCCCTGGGGGAAAGGCTTATTACTTTGAGTTGACTTTGAGGCATTTCATTGTCTACTTCTGCGCCACCAACTGGCTTCACCAGGGCCCTAAACTCACCACACATACTCAGCACAGAATTATTGTTTGTCTTCAGTAACTTACCCTGGTGAGCCCAGGTGGGACAAGATACAGTTCCAGGACAGACACCGAGCCACTTACTGAAGTGTGTCAAGTTGTCATAAATAGATGGTTACCCACAGCTTCCTTTTGGGTAGTCTCCCCAGTGGTTATGGCTGCTCCCTACTTCCCTACCAAATCTGATTTTGTCTTTCCAAGTCTGATTAGCATATTCCCATTCAGCAACCAAGGAATCCCAGACCAAGAGCACAGTCTCCATATGACCAGCTTGTAGTAGCAAGGACTTAAAATTCATTAATTGAATCCAAGACTTTCTCCTTTACTTCCAAATGAGGCTGTTCTCTCATCTGGATCGGACTTACTCCTTAGACCAGATGTTATTCTCAGCCTCTACTCAGATTGACCATATGAATAAGGAAGACAAACTGTCTTTACTTTCAAAGGCACTGCTGCACCTAGGTGTCACATACCTGAAAAGACCTTAGGCACTTAGTTTATTAAACCCACCTTGAGAACAGTTGTGTTTAAATGGTGGTTGTTCCCTGGTTCCAAAGGCTATTTAGGCCCTTTCTGACAAGTACATTGTCAAAGCATGTGGCTGTTTTCTATATTGACAGCACAACCTTTCCCTTCAGGTTGACACCAGAGAAAACATTATAAACTTTCAAGTGTACGATCTTTATCCAAGTTCCGGTTGCAGGAACTAATATTTATGAAGAATTGCCTAAAGGGTGTGTAGTTCACCCATTCCTCTGAGCCGTCAAAATGTTACCTTTCGATCAAGTGAAACCGTCAGAAAAAAATTGATTTGTCTTTTGCTAGTTGTGTCTGGTGTTTTGACATTAACCTATGAGGAGGGAGATCATTTTTAAGAGGCCATAAAAATTTTGTTTGGTAGCCTTTTATAGACATGTTGTCAAAGGCTGTCACAAAGAATTTTCTTGCAGATTACACAGGAGCAAATTTCTCTCCATTCTTGGTTCCAGGAATTTGATTTTATCTTATGTACATTGTGAATGAGGCCTCTTTGCAGTCCTTGCTAGGAAACTCAATGTTAAATGGGTGGCCCACCTTTAGCAAATGTATGGGACCTCAGAATCTTGTGTACTAATCTTACCTTAGCTTTTTAAATAATTTTGCTGCTCTTATTTTTTTTTTTCTATTTGCTTGGATATCCCCACTTAATCTTATACTCAATTTTACTTACTGTATTTTTATTAACTGCCACAAATTCTTTGGAGAAAAGGTAAACATAGATATATTTCAATTTTTATTAATCCAAAGATCCATGTAGATCAGGCTCAAAATGACATTATTTTCAAATAACATTGTAGATTCTTCAAAGCTGACTAAAAGGAAATTCCATTTTTCACCTCCCATTTTTGAAAACACAGTATAGGGTATAGCACAGTTTGCTAAAATTTCATTTCCTCCATTACCCATATTTCTCAGGCTTCTCTAGTCTTTTCTTTCCTACTCCATCAGACTGACCAACATCTCATTTCCAACAACTACCTTCTTTCTCTGCTCATTCTCTCGGCTCCATCCATTTATTATGTGATCTTTCTTCATCAAGCAAGATTCCTTTCGTTTTTGGACAAGGGGAAATTTAAAAAAAAAAAAAAAAAGGCTGGCTACTAGAGGATTCTCTTTATTTTTCTTCCCTGTGGTACTAAGATTAAACCCAGGTAGGCCCTATCATCAAGCTACATCTCTGGCCCTTTTTATTTTTAATTTTGAGACAGGGTCTTTACTAAGTTGCTAAGGCTGTCCTTAACTTGCGGTCATCCTGCCTCAGCCTCCCAAGTCACTAGGATTGCAGATGTGTGCCACCAGGCCTGGCCCAGAAAATCCCTTTTGACAGGAAGAAGAGAATAAGGAAAACAATAACACTCCTGGGTTAATAATTTGTCTCAGTGCAAGTAAATTAAGTTTATCAATTACTAGATCTTTATTAAATCTTACTTAATAAATCGCATCCCCAAAAGTCAGTAAGCACCTCTGATTATGTAAGAACCTTGAGTTCTCAGGAAGAGAAAGAGCCCTTCCTAAGAGTTTCCTTTCTTTCCAAAAATAAAAGTAAAATGGAAAAAAAAAAAGAGAGACCATACCGAGAAACAACACCGAAAGCAGGAAAATTCCACGTGCAAGAAAATATTCTTGACATTCTTATCTTTAAAAATTAGTACAACAGGGCTGGGGTTGAGGCTTGGTGTTAGAGTGCTCACCTAGCATGTGTGAGGCACTAGGTTTGATCCTCAGCACCATATTAAAATAAAATAAAAATAAAATAAAGATATTGTGTGTCCACCTACAACTAAAAAATAAATATAAAAAGATGGTACAACATAAACATCCAATATTAGAGGAATAATTAGGTAAATTATAACCTATTCATGTAATGGGTTATTGTGCAGACATTAAATGTTTATACTGAAGAATATTTCACAACAAAGAAAAAAGTTCATGCAATGATAACTGAAAAAAAAAAAAAGAGAGAAACAGCAAATCACATTGTGCCGTAATCTAAGGATCAATGTGTGTTCGCACCTCATGAGGGAACAGTAAAGGGTAAAGGAGGGGTGAGTCACCACAAGATAGAACTCTGAAGAACACTGACATTTTATGGAATGTTCCAGAAAAAAAAAATACCTTGAAAGGAGACAGGAAGATATAGCAAAGAAGCACAAGAAGGAGTGAACAGAGAGCATAGCATCACATTTATTTCTTACCACATTTAGTCCTTATAACAGTCCTAGTGGGAAAACCTATGATATACCCATTTTGCTATTTGTTAGATTTCAAGAGATTAAGCCAGAGGTCAGGGGGTGGGGGCAACAGAGATGGTGCAGGCCTTCAATTCCAGGTACTTGGAGAAATGGAATGTGAGCTGAGGTCTGCCTCTAGGCACCACCCAAGCTCTTTGCTTTCCCTGACACACAAGAAATCACTTCTAGATGTGGATGAGTTTGTGGGCTAGGTGGGATCAATCAGTAGTATTTCTTACTCAAGAAGTACAGTTGTGATGCAATGACAGAAGAGGGGAGGAAGGGTAGGAGAATGGACCCCAGGGTGAGGCATTGTATGGGGAATGCTAACTCCACTCCCTACAGGGCAGTCAAGGTAAAAGGGGAGGAGATGTGGCAACTCGGAGCACACCCACTGTCTGCTGGGGACAGAGTAGGAATATGACTCAGTGTCCTCACATGTTCCAGTTTGCTTACAGAGGCACAAACTCTGGATTGGATCTTTCTTTGTAAATGTTTTGATTTTTTTGATCTTGGGAGCTAATGGAAAGCATTTTTAAATACTGTGTAGACTAAATCTGTGGTGTAGAGAGAGCCTCATTGTAGAGCCCAGCTACCACCTCCACTGGTGGTCATTTGTCTTCAGGAACCACACCCTCCGCAGTGTGGACCCTAGGCAGTGCCAATCCCCAGGCAAAGAAGAAACTCCTAGGCTGAAGGTAGGAATCCAGCAGGCCTGGCTCTGGGCGCTTATTCTTCCATCTTCCTTCCCCCGTTCGTCTTATTGGCCCATCATTCAGCCTCCCCTGATGAATGCTTTGTTGGGTTCTGTTCCATGGAGTTAAAGGAGCATGGAGTGTCTCTCATCACAAGCCTTTTCTAGGAAAATAAATGGCCAGCTCCCTGGAGTTGGGGATTTTTTTATGCAATGACTTTCCTCTATGAGATTTATTGCAGCAGCTTTGTGAGAGATTTGTAGTAAGTAGTGTTCAGGCTGTAGGTCTTAAATCCTCAATGCCACAGTCATAACTCTCCTGGAAGGAAATGATAGAAGATCACAGTAGCTAATATTGCATTATGATGATACTGTCTCCGCAGAAATGATTGCACTCTCACAGCTACTGTCTTACTTAGGAGACGGGAACGCTTCAAATGTGCTTGAGATATCTGTCCTGGCAGTATTCTCTGAGATCCAGGACCTATGGACTGTGGAAAAAGAGCTAACATTTACCCAGCACTACCACCCACTTTTTACACATGAGGAGATAGAGGCTCAGGATAGTTAAGTCATTTTCCCAAGCTACAAAACTGCAGATTCCAAAGCAAGGCTTATCTAACATGCCACCTAGAACACATTTTAATTTTAACATATAAAAGAAGAATGTTTAGTTAATCAAAATGGACAGAAGTGAATGGTGAAATATTTTTATCATTTTAGGTTTAAACTGAAATGATTTCATTTTTAGATTTAGTCTACAGAATTCAATAAAACTGCTGAAATGACACCGTGAGGAAACACTGAGACACACCCAGGCGATAGCATAATGATAATCTGAGTCTCTTCAAAAAGTCAACATCTGGGGGTGGGGGGAAGTCAGCCTGCAGTTTTAGATTTTAAAAGATTGAAAAGGCAAAATAACCAAATGCAATAATACATAAACCTTAATTGGATCCAGGTTCCAAAATGGCACACATATAAGATATTTTAGGAACAATTGAGGAAATGTGAATGTAGACTGGATGCTAGATGATATTAGGGAGCTATTATTAGTCATTTTAGGATAATGGAATTGTGGTGGTGGAGGAAAACTCTATTCTTCAGAGATAGATGCTGAAGTACTTAGGAGTGAAGTGTTGTGACGTCTGCTCTTAATTTCAAATGTTCTAGAGAAAAATTATGCATGTGTGTATCTGTAAGATATAGCCAAATGTTATCCAATGCTGAGTGTAGGTCATGAGTATTTAGGTGTTTTTTTATATTATTCTTTCAACTTTTCCATGCATTTAAATTTTTTTTAGGGAAAATAAGCAAATAATATTTGATTTGATGAAATCACCTTAGAATCATAGGGGAGGGGCTGAACCAAACAGGATAAAAAAAATTTTGAAATTCCTGTAGAAGAGCAAACCTCTGAGATAGCTGGAAATATGTGTTCATTATGGTATATATAAAAATATTTTAAAGGATATGGACACATATTTTCATTCATGTGAAAATGTATTTGTAGGTAGATAAACACTTCTATAACTGTATCTGTTTATTAATGGAACTATAAATAATATTTTTTCAAAATTACTTTTGGGTGTTTTTTGTTTGTCCTGTTTTGTGGTACTAGGGATTGAACCCAGGGCATTGCACATGGTAGGCAAATGTTTTACCACCAAGCTACATCTTCAGCATTTTATTTTAAAGTAAGGTCTTGACAAGTTGCTCAGGTAGGCCTTGAATTTGTGATCCTCCTGCCTTAGCTTCCCAAGTAACTGGGATTACAGATGTGCACTACTGTACCTGGCCAAAATTAGTCTTGTTATACCACCTTTTCTATTAACATAATAATCAAAAAGTATGTTCGTGGACCAAAACAGAAAAATATTATAATAACTTTTGCTGTGTTGTGGGATTACAGTAAATATTTTTTAAATCCATTCTAGAAATCCACTCTAAAGAAATCTTCTATATTTTTATAACCAGTAAATGCATTGAATATATTGCATTACTAAAAAACAAATCATGTGGGCATTCCAGCCCCATGATTCTAGCATGCTTAATAAGATCAGGGGAAAATAAGAAGTGAAAAATTAAATAATATTTTAAGTAGCCTCAGAAAGTTAGAACTTTGGTTCATAAGTGCTCAAATAGTTCTAAATAAATTATAAGAACAACTGGCTGAAATGCCTCAGCAAACACAGGCCAGGTGCATATTTTTGTAAATAAAGTTTTATTGGGACACAGCCACTCATTTATTTACATATTCCCTGTGGCTGCCTTCAGGCAGTAATGTAGAGTTGAAGAGTTTTTAATAGAGACATATGTGACATGAAAGCCTAAAATATTACTATATAGTCTTTCAAGAAAAAGTTTGCTACACCTAGTCTAAAAGTTTTTATGTATATGGAAAATGTATATATACACATTTTTATGTATATATACATATATTTTAAAATAAAATAAAATAAAATGGTGGTGAGAATACATAGTGCATACTTATAGAAACGTGACCTGGAAAATTCTCATTCTCAGAATTGAGCCAGAGAAAATAATCAGAAAGGCAAGGGAAAGTTAAAAAGGTAGCTCATTATAACAACAGTGGAAATAATAGGGGCAACCACTAAATAAATGATAAGCATTTACATTTGTATATGATGGAATATTACACAACCATAAAAATGATACTTTTTTTAAAAAAGTACTTATTACTTTTGTAATCAGGAAAAAAATGAGATTTTTAAAGAATAAAAATGAGATTTTAAAGTATCCACTTATATAACATTTATGATGGTATTTAACAAAAATAAATTAAGGAATACTATTTACAGACCTTACATAAACTTATAAATGTAAAGAACAATGTCTGGAAAGACATAAACAATACCATCAACAGTGGTTCAGGAGGACTTTTCCTTTCTGCCTAATATAATCCTAGAGTATTTCGCTTTTTTACAATGAGTATGTATACCAAGAGAAGTATGTGTTATATATATATATATATACGTGTATATATATATATATATGTGTGTATATATATATATACGTATATATATATATATATATACTCACACACACACACACACACACACACACACATATATATATATATATATATATATATATATATATATATATTCACACACACATATATCTCCATCTGTAAAAATAATTCTTATTAGAAGTCTTATTAGAAGTCTTTAAATGACTTAGTAAAATGTTTATGAAAAGCTGAATGCAAAATTACAGAACTAGTTTGATATGAACTTCAGGAAGAAAATGCACACAGGAAAGGTACTGAGAAAAATGTCAAAATATTTAGTGACTGATATTCACCTCAAGCCTGTGATGCACATAACAACAGTTTGGGGGAAGACGTTGGCTTTCACCATCTCCCAGGATTCGTATTCTCCCTTCAGCACCTTGCTGTAAAGTCTCAGGGAGAAGATACTTCTCATTTCTGCTCCTATCTCCACCTGAGGACCCAAGAATTTTAGGCTGGCCATACCTACTCTGTCCTATAGAGAGGGAACAAACTGTTGATCTCTGAAGCTTATCATTTCAAATGAGTCTCCCTCAGCTTGGGTGGTGGGTTAGATTTTTGCAACCCAAACTACTACTAGTAGTAGAAAAGCTCCATCTCCACAAAGAAATAACGGTCTCCAGGTAGAGAAAGTCAGTCTTGCTTACTTTTCCTGTTTCATTGATATCTTTTGACCTCTCTTAGTCCCTTTATGCCTTCATCAACTAGCTCAAATGTTCTATTAATTGGGCTGGGGTGTCACTCTATGGTGGAGCACCTGCTTAGCATGCACAAGGCCCTGAGTTCAATTCTTAGTGCGTGCATGCATGCACAACACACACACACACACACACATACACACACACACTCCATCATGAAATGTTCTGGGTTTGAATAGCATGAGCTCTTAATTTTAGGAGACAGCATTTATAATGTGTTTATCTATCTGTATATATACTGAGCGTGTCATATGCCTCTGAGTACATGTGTTCTATGCATACCTTTATATGTTTTGTGTGTATCTGTATGTTTATTGTATATATCTGTATATCTGCATATGCCTCATACGTATGTATATTTTTATGTATGTAGGCTTCCTATGTTTTATTTGTGTGTTTATCATTTGTTCATGTGTGTTGAATGTATCTGTATTGTTATATGTGCTTGTGTGTTTATCTGTATGTGTGTTGTGTCTGTCTTACGTATGTGTGTGCTTGTGCATGCATCTAGCTTCACTAGTCTGAGATTCATATGACTTCCCTCCATGAGGACACCTAAAATACAACTAACTGATTCTTCATTTTCATGACCACACCATGATCAAAGGTACTAGACTAGGGGAAAGAGAGAAGGGTATATAAGAACTCTTCTGTAAATCTAGAATGTTTCAAAGACAGAAGAATGGATAATGAAAATGTATGTGTACACCATGGAACATTATTCAGCCACCAAAAAAAAAAGAATGAAATTCTGTCATTTGTAGCAACATAGATGGAACAAGAGGACATTAAGTGAAATGAGTTAGATAAAGAAAGACAATTACTGCCCTTTCTCATTTACATGTGAAAGCTAAAGTTGCTCTCAAAGAAGTGGAGAATAGAATAGTGGTTACCAAAGCCTGGGAAGGGAGTTGGAGAAGGAAGGATAGAGCAAGGATGGTTAATGGGTACGGGGTGCAGTTGGACAGAAGGAATAACTTCTGATGTTCTGGAGTGCCGTATGGTGCCTGTGGTCGACAACCATTAATTGAGCATTTCAAAATAGCTAGTAGAGAGGATTTTGAATGTCCCTATCACAAAGAAATGACATATGTCTGAGGTGATAGTTAGGCCAATTACCTTGATCTGATAGTTACACGTTGTGTACATGTATTGAAATGCCACACTGTAACTCTCCCCCCTTACTATATGTCAATTAAAAATGGAAATATATTAATTTTTAAAACTGCCCAGATTATCAGATAATGATATCAGATTATCATTTCCTCTTCCTTGGTGCTTAAACTTCTCATGGATACTTAGCTTTTGTTCCAAGACACCATCAAAATTGTGAATTCCTGACCAGAAGAATTAGAGTCAAGCCTGGTAGCTCCACAACCACAGACCCGAAGGCCAGCTCCCTAACTTGACAAATTGCCATTCCTATTGGCTCCCCTACAGTGTGATCATCTGTGATCCAAGTCCCCTTTCATATGTGTGTCCTGAAGCATTTAAAAGAACATAGAAATAAAGAAACTCAAGGTGAAGCACTGGTGGCTAATTTAGGGCAGAACTGTACTTTGAAGGGACTGGGGGAGAGGGATATGGGTGCTGGGCCTGACTGAGTCTCAGCTTGAGGGTGGGCTAGGAGGAGGGTCTGGAGAACAAGAAGCAAAAAGCCGCCTGGTTAGGGAACTTTGGTCTTAGATATTCGAATCCTCCCTTGGACTGTGTGTTGCCATGGGCTCACATTTTACAGATGGCGACTGTGGATTTAAATATTCTTCCCTCTTCATCCCTCCCAACAAGTCAATTAAGACTTCTTTGGAGAGGAGTGGATCTGCCCTGCCCTGCTTCCTGCTAGGCTGGAAGCAAAGTGCTCAGCTCCTGGAGGGCGAGTGGTCTGTCCTTGCTCTCAGCTCACTAAGCAACCTGTTGACGAGCTTATAATTACCAGAACTGTGTGCCACACAATGAATGCTCTTGGGGATTTTAATGATCGAAGTGAATGAACATGCTTCAACATTTGGAAACGTGCTTGAGAAGAGTAATTGCTTTAAAGTGTTTCACAAATTGTTGCTAGGAGACCACACCAAGATGGGGGCCCTTTTTTACTTACAACTCGAAGTTCAACTGGCAGGAAATTCTCATTCAAAATATAGACAAGCAAATGGAACAATTCAAAAAAAGGAAGAATGAGAGAGAATCCTACTAGCTATTAGAGAAAATCTTCCGCTGGGAACAAAATGGAGAACGGGAGGCAAGAACGATACTGATGACCATTATGGACTTGCATCTCTGTTCTGGTTGGTCATGTGATCTTGGAGAGTTCTTTCCATGTCTTTAATTCTCAGTTTTCTCTTTTACAAAATGGCAATATCAATAGCTCCCTCAAAATATTGGAGATACCAAACATGCAGATGTACCTAGCATATAATGCTCAATATTGTAGTTATTTAATTATTTATACACATTTTTTTTCCAAAATATAACTAGCAGAATTATTTTCTGTCTTAATTTGGATCATTTCAAAATGATCACCTGACACAAGGAATTGGGTATATATATATATATATAAGTGGCCTGTTTTGGAAGATGATTCCTGCAAACTAAAGTGAGATGGTAGAAGAAAGTTAGACTGGAAGAGGAGAAAAGTTGTATTAATGAGCAGGAAAGTTCGCTATGGAGAGGTCTTGCTAGGAACTCTCTGAAGGATCAAGAAGGACCAACCTTGGTACTGTTCCACTAAATGGTGGGGAAGCTGAGGTATTTATCCACTGATTCTCATCTCTCTGTGGCTGAGGGTTTCCCGGGGGGTATCTGCAGTTCCCAACACCTCCAAGTGTCCAACAGTAATTTCTGGTGGAATAAAAGAAAACCTTCAGAAAGAAAAGCAAAGAACCACCAGCACATGAGGCAAAAATTTGCCTGTGTACCCAGGACTGTCCTGTTACAACTGCATATAAACTCAAAGGTAGACCAGAGGACTGTGGGGTGAGGCATTAACAGTATCTGCAACACTTGGGATTCAAGAAAAAATTAGTTGAAGAAATTGAGGTAAAATAGAAACAGATGCTTTGTAGATATAGCTGAATCTTTTTTTAAACATTATTTTGTAGGAAGGTTGACAGTGATGACTAGCAATATTTTTTTCTTCTTTTCTAGACTTCCAATCAATAAAATTTAGCCTGGAATTTGGTCAAGGATTTCATATTTGTTGGGAAATATATGGTTGAGCAAATCCTTTATATATGAAATTCCCTTGTCAACCAAGGTCTAAGGGATCTGGAAAATGCTTATGGGCTTCAACTATGGCTGAACTTCAGGCCTCAAGCACTACGTGAGAACTTTGGGCACCAACTGTATTTGGCAATCGCATTCTCCTTCTGCATGGGTCAGGAAGGAAATACTTCAGCTACTTCCCTACCTAGTCATCCCTCCCCACCTAACAGCTGTTCACCATCTGGATTACTAGCAAGCCAGGCAGGGCTCAAACTTGGTGCTCCCTCGTGTGAAAGAGCAAAAGCAGTTGAATGTTTCCCACCAAAGTTTTCTCAACATGTCTTTTCCCCACCCACCCCTAGGAAGCACTTGAGCATTACCATGATGTCCCCATGCTGATGGTTCTGATAGGAAACAGGGGATAAGATAGGACAATACCTTGGGCCGGAGCAGAAAGACTGGCTGCCCTCCCAACCCCAATCCCAACCTCTCTACTTCCCTTCCAGGAACCATAAAGATGAGATATGGAAGTCTGAAAAGGAGCAAATGAAAAAACAAGCAAGAAAGAGACAATCAGACATTATATGCCCTGGATGGAAGAGCACAACACCACTTGTGAAGAAGTATAGCTGAAAGTTGAACCTGATACTTATCAAGACTCTAGTTTTAGGTGCCAGGGTACAGGTAATGGAATACCATGTTGAAGGCCACCCCCAGGAAAGAGTAAAACCCAGACGGTGGGAAACTCTACAGAATAACCAACTAGATTTCTCCAACAAATAAAGAGAAACCTATAGATTATAAGAGACTTAAAGTTATATTAACTAATTGCAATGTGTGACTCTTATTTACATAATAAGGATTATTTCAGTCATCAGTCAAATGTAAGTTTATGAGAAAGGGAATTTTATTGGCTTAATATTATAATATTATGAGTAATACTATGATATTGGTAACACAGGAGGTGGGGTGAATGGGCAAGTTTCCACATGGGTTGATGAGGAACACCTGGAATTCTTGAATTATTTTTGTCTACTTTTGTGTATATTTGAGGTTTTCCACATTAAAAATTTTAAGATAGTCAAGCACAGTGGCATAGGCTGTAATCTCAGCAGCTCAGGAGGCTAAGGCAGGAGGATTACAAGTTCAAAGCCAGCCTCAGCCATTTAGCAAGATCCTAAGCAACTTAGTGAGTCCCTGTTGCAAAATAAAAAATAAAAAGGTCTGGGGATGTAGCTCAGTTAAGTGCCCCTGGGTTCAATAAAATAAACAACAACAACAACAAAGGTAAAAATAAAAAGCAAAACCACAGACTCAACAGAGAGGTGTGGCTATCTTCAGGGCTGGCCAGGAGGCAGTGAATCCTATTTCAGCAGGAGGTGTATTTTGGATCTGAGGAAGTAGGTACTCTGTGTGAGGAAGCTTTGGTTCTCCAACTCCAAGAAGGATCAGAGCGAGGTCTGGAGTAGAAGGAGCAAGAAGCTTCTCAGATTGACACTTGATCTTATGGATCCAGCCCCTTGCCATGAATTCCTCTCTGCACCTTGAGGGGACCTGCCTACCATTTTTCATTAAAACAGTTCTTCTACCTCTGACGTGGGAGACACACATAGCTGGTGTGGCTACAGTCGTGATTGTGAATGACGAGGAATAGAATCAATTAAAGAATTTTGATCCATTTAAGTTTCATTACACTACATCGTGAAGCTAAAAGACTTATCACTTAAAATAATACTAATAATAGCAACTAACGGTTATTGAGATCTGACTTTAGGTCAGGCAAGAAACTACGCGCTTTTTACGTATCATTGAATTGTCACAACATAGCTTTGGTAACTGTCCCTGTTTTACAGATAAAGGAAAGTGAAACTCTGCCAGGGTGACAGAGCTGAGATGTGGCCACGCTGGAGTTCAGACGCACTGTACTAGTTTTCTAAGGCTGCCTTAACAGATTACAACAGACTGAGTGGCCTGAAAAATAAAAAATTTATCCTCCCACAGTTCTGGAGGCAGAAGTCTGAGATCACAGTGCTAGTAGGGAGGGTTCCCTCTAAAAGCTGAGGGAAGGAGCCATCCCAGAGCCTTCTTCTTGACTTGGAGATGGTCTTCTCCCTTTACCTTCAGGTGGTCTTCCCTCTTTAGGGGTCTGTGCCCACATTTCCTCTTCTCATTAGGTCATCAGTCATTGCAGATTCGAGTTCATTCACCTTAATGACCTTAAATATAAGTAAATATCATTTTCTAAGGTACCGGGGGTTAGGACATAGGAATTTTGAGATGACACACTATAATCCCTTTGTAGCCAGATTCCAGAATCCACACTTTCTCTCCTCTCCAAGTTGCCTCCCATAAACAGACACTGGCCTGGGTAAACCCAAAGACACTCAACTCATATTTCAAGCTGTTCGTGTATGCCAAGTGTGACCCTCAGTGCACTGTTGCAATCCACCAGAAGTCCTTGGCTTACAGCTGCAAGACAGAGAACATTAAACTTGCTTAAGCAAATAAAAAAAGGTACTGTGAGTTTATGAAACTGAAAACTCCAGAGGTATTCACCTCAGTCCAGATGCGAAACCAACCTCTTCATCAATACCCACAAGATAATCACCCCTTCTAAACATTTCATTGATTGCGTCTGTTTTGCCAAAGTTGTGCACATAGACACCAAGTTTATGTGGGGCAAATGGTCTCTCTGCTGTCACATGGGAAGCCTCCTCCATCCCTCCATCTCCTATCTTAGGGACAACATGATTCCTCTCCTGTTAATGCAAAAGTTTAGCAGACACCTTATCTTGATGGAGAAGGGCTTTTTGACTTCCCCTACCACCCCAAATGTCATTTCGAAGTATTTCTTCTCATCAAGTAAAAAATTCACCTTCAGAGGATTCTGGCAAGCAACATTTTCCCCACATCTTTGCTTGCAACTCCTCACAGTTCTGACATTTGGATGTGGGTAAAGCTTATACCCCGGGTCTCAAATAAGAAGTGTTGACATTTTGTAGAATACAGGGCTTACACACAGGAAATCAGCCCTTGGATGAGGAGCCCAACCTGTTCATCCCACTGAGTCACCACAGGGCAACACATGATGCATATTTGACACTGTTTGTGGAATACAGAGTAGTTTGTGTGATTAATCAGCATTTCTTATGAGGCAGGAAAAGATGTCACATAGCACTTGAAGAAAGAGAGGCCAGGCAAGATGTGAGAGGAGGCAAATCAGCCTTTAGGCAGGAAGTTTGCTACTCCTGGAAAACATGTTCAATTCTCTGCATTAAGTGTCTTCGGTAACTGTATATCTTTTTTGTATTTTTGTGCTATGGTCTGAATGTTTATGCTCCTTACCCCCAAAATCATGGTATAAAATTTAATCCCCAATGTTGTTGATATGAAGAGGAGAGGTGATTAGATCACAAAGGCGTTGCCCTTGTGAATGAGATTAGTGACCTTATAAAAGGGAGTGTCTCTCCCCTTCCTCCACATGAGGACACAGCAAGAAAGAACCATTTATGAAGCAGGGAGCCCTCACCAGACACTGAATCTCCTGGTGTCTTGGTGTTAAACTTACCAGTCTTTAGAACTGTGAGCAATTAAATTTCTGTTGCTTATAAATTACCCCATCTAAGGTATTTTGTTATAGCAACTCAAGATTAAGAAACTTAGTTTTTTCATTTTGTTCTTTTTGGAAATGTAAATCTATGAGAGATATTTTATAGGGAATCAAGATACTGTGAACTGGTTGAAGTTAATTTGGTCAGTCAGCAACTGCCAAGCTCCTTGAGGAATATTATGGTTTGTATCTGGAATGTCCCCCCAAAAAGTTCATGTGTTGAAACCATGGTCCCCAATGCAGCAAGGTTCAGAGGTAGGGATTTTAGGCAATGATTGGATCATGATGGCTTTGACCCCATAGGTGTGTTAATCCATTTGATGGATTAATCCATTGATAACTGAATGGATTACGGAAAAGTGAGACCAAGTGGGAAGAAGTGGGCCACTGGAGGTGTGACCTGGAAGGGTTTATTGTGTCCTTGCTTACTGGTTCATGCCTATTCTCTCTCTCCCTCTGTTCCCTGCTACTGTGAGCAGAGCAGCATTCCTCCGCCACGCCCTTTGCCATGTGGTTTTCCTCAGCCAGAACAATGGAACTGAATCCTCTGAAACTATGAGTCAAAATAATTTTTTCCTCTTCTAACCTTGTTCTTGTCAGGAATTCTGATCATGGTGACAAAAAACTCATTAGTTACAGGTAAATATTAGTAGCGTGTAGTAGTTATTAGTGAGTGGTATCATACATTCTCTACCTTACAATTTCCACACCAGGTGAGGTCTTAGATGATGTTCTGCCAAGGCTACAAAACTTTCCTAGCCAGTAGGTACATGGACAGTCTGACAACTGGTTATTGATTTTTTGTGGAAGACCCATTCTCTGCCTGAGGCACTACAAGTAATATTGGCATGATAAGGTGGACATGAGGATAGTCTGAGGATTATGGCAGGACCAACCAGCCTTTTGCACCGTCAAATCACAGACTTCATTTACCAGTGACAACAAGGCCTTGAGTACCAAAAATATGACCAGTAACTTGGACCCGTATACCTCATTTATGCAAGAGCAGGGGAGCCTCAGTCTTTCTAACCAATCATATGTCTTGAACCACGTTCATATACTTTTTCAAGAATATCTCTACCATTTCTTATGCTAATTAAAAAAAAACTCTCGTGTGAGATTTTGATAAAGATATTTGAAGTGCTATTTAACCATCTTTGGGGTTTTTGTTCCTGATGAGAGAATTTTCAATGCTAACTACCTGTCCCGTGATATATATTATAGTTTATTTGAAAAAAAAAATAT
This sequence comes from Urocitellus parryii, assembly GCF_045843805.1. Classification (NCBI taxonomy): domain Eukaryota; kingdom Metazoa; phylum Chordata; class Mammalia; order Rodentia; family Sciuridae; genus Urocitellus; species Urocitellus parryii. The sequence goes on from NC_135534.1 coordinate 184,410,900, forward strand.
ATATATATATACACACACACATACACATATATATTCACTGAATATGTATACATATATATGTATATACATACACACATACATACACATATATATATGTATGTGTGTATGTACATATACATATATATTACTATGTACTAAAAATACTTGTAAATATCACAAAAATTATTTTTATTTCATAATGGGACAAAATTTATAGAGGTATAAGAAGAATCTTGGGGAAAGGAGGTATAAGGTATAAGGAGAATCTTGGGAGAAAGAAAATAACACATGATAAGGCTGGCAGGTCAATTGATAATTCAAAACTTTCCTCTGCTTAAACATGAAATGACTTGTGTTTGTTTTCCTGTTAGAGGATGTTCCACCATGGCTAGACTTGCAAGAGCTAATTTCAACCCTCCTTTTATAGCTCCCCATTTTAGAAAGGGTAGTTTATTTTCCTGCTGTCAGCACAAATGTAAAAATTAGGAACACATCTGATTGCACCTGTAGTTACCCACTTGCAGCCACAATTAGCCATAAGCATCCTCCAAAAATGGCAAAAGCTGTTAAGCATGCCTGCAATTAAGTAATTGTGGGCATCATTAGTTGCATCGTTAGTCGCATGAGTAACTTTTATGGTCGCCATGGCTACCTCATGATACAAAATTACCCACCCAACCAGGGAGCAGTAGAGCTGAAACTGACCCCCCCCCCTTCTTTTCCCATTTTGTGAAAATTGTGTGCTTTTCTCTGGTTATTTCACACAAGTGAATAGGGAATGTTTGCAAATATGAACTGTGTAAAAAAAAAAAATTGTCACCCTGGGTCCCGTGTGTTATCTGTTTTTGTTTTTGTTGTTAATTTTAAATTTTTTTTCTTTGGGTATTTTGACATATGACAAAGTGAACCAAGCCTCTCTCCCCCCCAAGAGACTAACTCACTTGTAGTATCTAGGTGACAGCATAATGTTTCATCTATATATTCTGTCCAATAAAGAAAGTTTATTTCATACCATTGTGAATAGTTCCCAATTTGAATATCTACTACAAATTTTCAACTGGAGAGCTTTACTTCCTGTTAGAATTGAAATGTTTAGCTCTTTCTCTCAGAGAATTTTAATCTGGAAGGGAAATGGGTCCAGAGACCTATTAGATAGTTCCTGCTTAGAGAATAGAATTATGATCTGTGGAAATGTCATTGAAAAATGTATGCTTAAGGAATCTACAGCCTGAGAATGAAACATAAGATTCTTCTAAATCTTTAGAAATATATACTCACAGTAGAATAGGGAGATGCATATTTTAATTTATATCTATTTATATCATGTGTTCAAAGGGCTTTATTGAACAACAGGTGAATCATCCCTAAGTAGCAAACACATTTCTGATTTACCCATCCCAGAAATGAGAAGCTAGGCTATCAGTTCCATGTAAGGGTTTAGAAAGTATAGAATAGGGAAGGTGACTCAATAGCTCAGTCTGCCATCTCTCCATTGGCCTCATTTCCCACTTGAAGAGACATAAGATCTTATCAGACTTTCTGACCCTACCGTGGACAAAAAGAAATCTCCCTCTAGAGCCCAGCCATCCAGTAGAACTTCTAGCAATGATGGAAATATGTGCATTGTCCAATACAGTACTCATTAGTCACATGTGCCAAGTGAGTACTGGGAATGGGACTAGTATGGCTAAAGAAAAAATTTTAATTTGATGTGATTTTACTTAATTTTAATAGCCAAATTAAGTTAGTAGCTACAATATCATGTAATGCAACTCTAAAATATATGGCTACAGCCAAAAAAGGGAGATCCAAGTGTGATCAAAAGTGTGATAAATGAATGGAAAGTATTTATTTATTGTTTTTGGTACTAGGATTTAACCCAGGGGTGCTTAACCACCGAGCAATAGTCCCAGCCCATTTTTTAATTTTATTTTTCGACAGTATCCTGCTAAGTTGCCTAGAACCTCACTAAGTTGCTGAGGCTATCCTTGAACTTGCAATACTCTTGCCTCAGTCTCCTGAGCCACTGGGATTGTAGGCATGCGCCACCACACCCAGCAAAAGTATTTAGATCCAAAATCATAGGACATGGTCTTGAGGCTTCTCCAACTATTGGCAATATGTTTGTAAATAAAATGCTTCTCTCTTACCCCACACTGCATTCAAAGAGATGAACCTGGTGGTAGCATGGAGATTGGAGAGCAATCAGAGGGCATCTCAGTGAATCACATTGTCTTCCTGTCACCTGGGGGGCTATACTCTATACTATATAAAACTGGGGAAAACACAGAAGAAGTGAGAGGAAAGCTGTTCTTGTACAAGTTAGGACCCTCCTGACTGTGACCAACAGGGAACCCAACCTACATCATACAAGCATACTATGAAAAACCCAAAGCTAGTACTGACTCCAGGCAAATGGATTCAGGCTTCAATGCGAGTCACCTGGATTTCGTTTTTCTCCAGTTGCTTGGCTCTGACTTCTTACCTGTTAGTTTCTGTGGTGAGTTCCAAGTGGTAGCAAGAAAGCAGCAATTGGCCAAGTCCCTACAAACTCTCAAGTCTACCTTCACAGTAAACAGGCCTCTCTGGAGTCCTTTGGCTTCTGGGAGGAAGGTGAATTGAAGCACTGTAGAAAAAAAATAACAGATGTCCTCTAGCATCCTGCTTTCCACTTTGAAAGACAAGAGCATTGACCCTTTGAGTAATCACAGAAGAATGAATCTAATTCAATTCAAGTCAACTCTTTTCAGCAAACACACCCTAAGACTCCCTAGGAGACTTCTGTTTCTAACCAGATGCTTGTGATTACCATAAAAAGGCATCTCATTTTGGAATTGCATCTGGCCATCAACCTTCATACATGATATTGCTTATACAACAGATCAGAGTTAATCATTTCTACCAACGGGTTCTGAGATGTTTGCATCCTTTAGGATTGTGCTAAGAATGGACAATAGTTCTTCACAGATTCAATTTCCACTTGATTGAATAACTTGAGTGGCAGAAGACTCAAAGTTCATTCATTCGTGCTGATAATACTGTTTGGAAACCCCAAATACATTCTGCTGGTTTTCTTTCTTTATGCTGCTATTCTAGAGGGAAAAGAATTGAGCAATAGAGTGGATATTATTTGTTTATTCAGTCAACAACAATTATAACACTACTATATGTCAGGAATGGTGCTTGGTGCAGAAAGAGTCCATCAAGAAAGTCAGATACTGCTAGGCATGGTGGCACACACCTATCATTCCAGCTGCTCAGGAGGCTGAGGCAGGAAGATCGCAAGTTCAAAGCCAGTCTCAGCAAAAAAGCAAGGCACTAAGCAATTCAGTGAGACCCTGTCTCTAAATAAAATACAAAATAGGGCTGGGGATGTGGCTCAGTGGTCAAGTGCCCCTGAGTTCAATCCCCAGTACCCCCCCCCAAAAAAAGAAAATTAGATACCATGCAGAGTGATGTGGTACAGTAAAAGCAGTGGGCTTTCTGTCAGGCTTGAGTTCGAATTGTGACTTTGGCAGTAATTATAACTAAGATTTGGAGCCACGGGCTTCATTTGAAAGATTTCTAAAAACCCTTGAGCTGCGAAAATCTCTGATTCCATGAAAGGTTACATCCTATCAGCATGAGTAAGGCCTGCTGCCTGACCTTTGAGAACTAACCAGCAAGCAGAAAAACACGCCTTCACCCTCAGAATTCAGCACACACATCTCTTTTGGGATTTAAGCTGAGAGGATCAAATTAAAGCAAGAGACACAAAAGGAGCTTTTCATTAACTCTTAGAAGCTGTTTTTCTTCTTGGGACCAACTTAGTATAAAAGAATCCCCAGGAGCCTGGACACACCCCTGCTGCAAGTTTGGATTCAGAGAAAGAAAGGAAACTGGGCAGGAACTCACCAGCTAAAAGGGCAGGGAGAAGGGCATAGCGAGCTAGGCATGGGGCAAGCAGGATGCAGTGGGAGGCCAAAGGCAGGAGTGGTTCACCTGGAGTGAAAGAGGAGTGGCTCCCCAGAAGTAACCCAAGTGGACTTTGCAAATCTGCAGTTTCAAAAGCTCTGCTCCAGAACCTGTGTCCAACTGCTTACCTAAAATCATGGTTGGAGGTTTCAATGGCATCTCAAATTCAACAATTCCAAACTGAACTCATGATCTAACCCCATGACCATCAGTAGCAACCTGATTTTTCTCCAGTGCCCTCTCTCTTAATAAGTGGAACCACTGTTTTCAGTCAGGCAAGTCAGAAACCTAGCATTCCATTCACTAACCACTGTCCTTTCCTCTCTGATTTTACCTCTTAAATTGGTCTACTTCACACCTGACCTGGTCTGAACAAGTTGATCACCTCTCCTCTCCAATACTACAAAGACTTCCTGATTGGTCTCCTTGCGTCCATGATAAGGAGTGTCCTCTAGTTTCTAAAAGTGCAGCTAGAGTGATATTTTGAACATGCTAATCAGGCTATGCCATTCCTCTGATAAAACCTTTGAATGACTTCCATTCCTCTTACGAGGTTAATCTAAAGCAACACACACACACACACACACACACACACACACATACACACACCCTACACTCTTCTTGTCCTTATAGAATTTACAATTTAGTGGCTCTAACCAAGTACACCAGTTCAGGTAATATGCAAAGAACTGAGTTCAATCCCAAGACTGCAAAATTAATTGACTCATGAAGAAGCTGAGAGATGCATAGCAGTATGTAGCAGCTTACCTAGGCAGGGAGGGGAGGGAAGGCTTCCCAGAGGAAGCAAAGTTTAAGCTGAGATGTAAGGTAAGATTTAATTAGATAAAGAGTTGAGAGAGGGTTCCAGACAGATGAAGTAATATGTTTAAAGGGTCTGTGGCAGGAGGAAACAGGCTGAAAGCATGCCATCCTGATCCTGTTTCCAAGGGAAATATGGTTTAAGAAAAAGCAGAGGGGAGCAACATGTGGTGGGCATACATTTGTAATCCTAGCAACTCTGGAGACTGAGGCAGGAGGATTGCCAGTCAGAGGCCAACCTCAACTACTTACCCAGACCCTGTCTTGAAATAAAAAAGGAAAAAAATGGGGGGTGGCACTGGAGATATAGCTCAGTGATAGAGCACCCCTGGGTTTCATCCCCAATAGTGAAAAGGAAAAAAAAAAAAAGCAAGGGGGCAGGGAGGAGGAAGAGGAGGAGGAGGAGAGGCAGGCAGGCTGTATATGTCTACCATGTTACCATTTTGACTCCTTTTTTTTTTTTTTTTTGGTACTGGGGATTGAACCCAGGGCCACTTTACCATCAAGCTACATTCCCAGCCCATTTTTTAATTTTTAATTTTTATTTCAAAACAGGGTCTTGTTAAGTTGCTTAGGCTCTCACTAAATTGCTGAGGCTGGCCTTGAACTTGTGATGTTCCTGCCTTAGCCTCCTGAATTCCTGGGATTACAGGCATTCACCACTGCATCTGGCTTTGACTCTATCCTAAAGTAATTGGAAGATACTGAAGAGTTTTTCCAGATATAATATTTTTGATTGGCAGTTTTTATTCATTCCCACTTTGAATATTTTGTTCCACTGCCTTCTGACTTCCAAAAAAAAAAAATCAGCTTTTAATCTTATGAGAGTGCCCTTGTATGTGATGAGTCATTTTTTTCTTCTTGCTTTCAAATTTTTCTCTTTGAAAATTTCTCTTGCAACATTTTTATTCTGATGTGTCTGGATATGGATCTCTTTGCCTCCCATCCTTCTTGGAACTGTTGAATCTCTTGGATTTGAGATTTCTCTGTGCCTTGGTAGACTTTTTTTTCATTCTTTCTTTCCTATTTTTTAGTCATACAATTTTTTATCAATTTGTCTTCACATTTGCTAATTCTTTCTTCTTCCAGTTCAAATCTACCCTTCTAGTGCGCTGTTAAATCTCGTTAATGAAATTCTAATTTCAGTTATTGGACTTTCCAAATCCAGAACTCCAATTTTCTATTTAGTTCTTTTTAATAATTTCTGTCTCTTTATCGATATTTTCTATTTGATGATACTTTGTCATCAGACCTTTCTTTACTTCATTAAGCATGATTTTCTTTAATTCTTTGAACATATTTATAATGTCTCCCTTGAATATTTTGTCCATCAAAATTGACATCTATGTCAGTTTCCTCTGGGCAATTTCTATTTCTTGTTTTGTTTTCCTTTATTTCCTTTGTGTATAGATCATACACTCCTGTTTACTTGTAGGTCCTTGTGCAGATCTTTTGAGTAATATGTTGTAAAATTCAGGATATTGATTCTCCCCACCACCCCACCCTAGAGCTTGTTTTTGTTAGTTTGCTTATTTATTGGTTTAGTGACTTCCCTGGATTATTTTAATGAAGCCTATTTCCCTGGCAATGTGAGACCTCTGATGTGGCTCCTCAAAGAACATACAGAGCTTGGACTTGGGCGGCCACCATGGATGACAATAGTTTTAGCACGAGTGTTTTGTCTCTTTCCCTGATCTCTCTGTGAAGCTGCCTTGCTTTGTTAGACTCCAATCATTGCCGGCTGATGGCTTTATTGTTTTTGACAATGCCCTGTAACTTAGATGGCTTCATAATCTGATCCAATTAAATTTCATCCCCAGAGGTATTTTTGAGAAAGTCTTTGAGGTTTGTTCTGACCCCAGGAACATTCTTCTTAGCTGTGTCTTTCCCTGATTATCTCTGGTAAACTAATTGGCCTATAGGTTAACTTATCACCATATGGATCTACCCACTTTCTCTTCTGCTTCCCACCAAAATTTCAATTGTTTTTGAGATCATCTTTACACTTAAATTTCTCTACAGTCTTCTTCAAATAAAGTAACTATCTTTGGGGGAGAGCTTCAGAGGTCTCTATTCTTATGGACTTTCGCTTCCCCAAAGCAAAATCTCTGAGCCACTACCATCCAGGGATGGTAGTTCTTTCTCTTACATGGACCTGCCTACTTTACACACAAGGTACAAGCAGCAGGTAGTAGCCTCAGGTATAGTTTTGTCTCTTCTGATATGAAATCTTCACCCTACAAGTGAGCTGGAGCAAGTGAGTTGCCATCTTTGAAATTAAATTACTGGGACCCCCTGTATTCTTGGCCTACTATATCTAGAATAGAACCTCCATTTGTAAGTGGGAGCTGGTTGGAAGAAGGGAGCCTATAACCTCTGGAGTCTGGGCAAATCAGAACTACCCCTTCTAGAGTGGTACCACATCCCTTGACTGAGCACAGAGGGGAAAGGAGTTCTGTTTTCTTGGTGATGTTTGACAAGATTAGAGCTTCTGTCATCAAGATGAGATGGGAAGGAGGAGGAAGAGAGTAATTTATGTCAAAGACTTGCTGTTCTTCCCAAAATCCAGTAGATTTTCTTTAATAAGTGTTTCTTCATGTGCTATATGCTCTTTGAACAATTCCCAGGAATTAAATAACTAAGATACTGTTTTTGTAGATTGTTCACCTAGTTAAGGCTGTTTCTCTGGGGAGTGGTTTATTCCAAGAAACTTCTCAACACTACTGTTCCAGAAGTGGAAATCCTGAGAAGTTTAAGGAGGAGTTTTAAGCACAATCAAAAGAGCCTTCTGGCTGTTGGGTAGAGAATATATCAAAGGGAGATGAGGGTGTGAGCAGAAATGTCAGTTACAAGATACACAGAGTTGTGCAAAACATTGACTGACGTTGTGGTGTGAAAGCGATGAAATAGACAGGTGCCACATATTTCATTCATTATTGTCATTCCAAATCTTAGCACATGGCAGGCACGTACGAAATATTGTTGGGTGAAAGAATGAGTGGCCACTGCCATTTTTGAAATTAAACCTACCCATCATCTATCTTCTCATCATTGACTTCTCTTCTCTCTGATCCTAGATTATGGCAAGTCTTGTTTTGGGGAAAGATTGGGGAATTACAGTAGGAATTCTAGTATTCCAAAAAGCCTTGTGAATGCTGAGATGGATCACCTCATCTGAGCCAGGAAAGTTTCACAGAAGAGAAAACATTTGATCAGGGCTTGAAGGATAGTATTGGTGATGCTGCAGAGGAAAAGGGAAGCTATCTCAGCTCTGCAAACAACTGTTATTTTTAAGACAAAAGCAGCATTTTAATTACCAGAAAGTCTCTGGAATATTAGCTACATTTATAATCCTAACAAATTCATCTTTGTCCTTTCTTTGATATCCTTAAATATAAATAAAGGAGGTTGAATGAGCCCATCTCTATAGATCCAACTAGTTCTGACATCCTAGATCTGTGCACCTCTGAATGGAAATATGCAAGGAATAATTTATGAAAGGAACAAAATGCTCTTCCTACTGGTTGCTAAACTTGAACCAGAACCAATGCATTTAATTTGGATTATGTGTTTTTTCCTTCTTACCCTTGAGCTCCACACATATGAAACTTTGGAACAGAACAGAGAAAAACATGGTTTCCTTGAGCATATAATCGTTAGTTTGGTCAATGGTTTTGGTCATTTCTGAATTTAAAAATTCAGAAACATCTAAATGAATAAACAGTAGCTCATTCTTCTTCCCCATTCCTTACTTGTTTGATTTTAACTAATCATTTCCAGTCTCAAATATTATAAAAAAAAATTTGGTTTCAATCTTTTCAAAATGTTACATATATGGTACCTCTTTACATGCACAAAGAAAATGCACATATTCACAAATAACCAAGTAAATTGAAGAAGTTCCCCCAAGCCTTAAGGGCCCAAGATTCCAAAATTGTGATTTATAACTTACAAAGAGCATTTTGTATTTTAAAACCTATACTCTGACATATGAAGAAATTAGACCTTGGAGCTGTTTATTACTCATCTTTTTCCAGGAAGGCAAGAGAAAACACTAAAGCTATTTTCTTTTTTCTCAGAATGTTGTTAGCTTACCGTGGCAATAAGGAAGGAAATCAAAGCCCATGCCCTGCCCAAGAATGACTCCTTAAGGAGAGACCCACTAATTCCAAGGAAGCTGGGGCACCAGAGTTATGCCCCTTCCTAACCCCAGAGGCTACAAAAACACTGCCTTGTTGCTGAGTCACAAAAAGAGCAGGGGATGAAGTTTTAACTGTTACTCAAATTTGCAGCCTACCTTCATATCACTGAATTTGGTTAAAAAAAATGCAACTGCCGAATTTATTTTCAAATGATCCTGAGTGGTCAATATTTTGGAACAACTGACATAATCAAGTATATATCCTTTCTAGAGGAAAATGTCTTCATTCTATATCATAAAGGATTTTATACATAATTTTTCAAGTAAATTAGTAGCACACAGAAATAAGAAAGCATACAAACAAGGTACCATGAACAAGAAACTTTAAAAACCGTAGAACAAATATAACCAGAATTTCACAGATTTCTGATGTTGGAATCATGAGATCCAGGCTATACAACAATCATACTTAACTAGTTTTTTTTTTTTTTTTGTATTGTGTGTGTGTGTGTGTGTGTGTGTGTGTGTGTGTTTGTCAAAAGCTAGGAAATGGAGCCTTTAGGGGAAAAAAAATCCTGGAGAAAGCTCACTTTGGATTGGAGAGGGAAAAAAAGGAACAAGAAAGTATAAAAAGTAATCTAACATATTTTAAAAAGAACTGAAAAGAATGTCCATAAATAAAAATTAAGATCAAATTAAACACTCAATAATATGTTAAATATAACTGAAGACAGAATAAATGAGCTAAAAATAGATTAGACAAAATTACTCAGAATGTCACATGAGAGATAAAAATACAGAAAATATGAGCATTAGGAGACATGAAAACAGAATGAAAAGGTTCTACGGATACTCTGCTGAAGCTATGTAAGAAAGGCACAGGGGCTAGGGCTATAGCTCAGTGGTGGAGCACTTGACCCATACTTGTGAGGCACTGGATTTGATCCTCAGCACAACATAAAAATAAGTAAAATAAAAGTATTGTGTCCATCTACAGCTAAAATTGTAAAAATAAAGTAAAAAAATAAGTGGGCAGAATGACTTCAGGCATGGTGATACATGCCTGTAATCCCAGCAATTTGAGATGATAAGGCAGGAGAATCACTAGTTCAAGTTCAGCCTTGGAAACTCAGTGAGATCCTACCTGAAAAAATATATATATAAAGGGCTGGGTATGTGAGTGTGGCCCAGTTGTAGAGCACACCTGGGTTTGATCTCCAGCACTGCATAAAAAAAAAAAAAAAAAAAAAAAAAAAAAAAAAAAAAAAAAAACGGTGGTGGTGGTGGTAGTTGTTTTTCCCTTTATATCTACTTTTATTGTAAAATTATTCAAGCATACCTGCAAGAAAAAAAATTAGAGAATACCTCTATAAACCTCATATGTCCATTTCTTAGAGTTCAGTTACAAGATTTTACCATATTTGTTCATTTTCTTTCTCTTTATTTCTGTCTTTGTTGATATATTCTAACACCATTCTCAGAGATCATATCATTTTGCCATTAGAGGTAGTATTTGATTATTGAATTGCTGGGACTTAAAACCAATAAAAGATACTATCCATGTAGATTAAAAAATTCCAAACATTTCCAATCAGGAAAAGCAAAAATAAATGCATATATGACACTTTGCACAGAAACCTCAGAATACCAAGACAAAGAAGTTTGCAAAGCAGACAGGGGTTTTCTAACTTGCTCCAGTTCAAGTACCAAATAAATGGTGGTCATACCTCCTCTGGGGGTTAGTTAGGTCTGAGCTCAGCATCTTCCCTCAATATTGCACGGAAACTCTGTACGGCAGCCCCTTGCTCAGGTGCCATTAAGAGAATTTTTACACATCTTCCTTCACAATTAGGACCAGAAGGAAGAACTAACACCCAGTTAGTCTGTTCTGTTTTTACCTAAGGATTAAGATGAGGCAGGGACTTTACAGCTCAATGACTAAATCTTCATTTTACAGACGAGGAAATTAGGTCCTAAGTGAAGAGACTTACTGAAGATAACTACTAACAACATATTATTACATGGATAATCCAGAAAGCTTATGCTTATGTTAGAAACTCCCAGCCATGTTCAAAATTTCTGGAGAAATCTAGTTACAAAGAAGATGATTTTAAAAGATGGTAAATAAGGGCTGGGGTTGTGGCTAAGTGGTAGAGCGCTTATCTTGCACATGCAAGACCCTGGATTTGGTCCTCAGCACCACATAAAAATAAATAAGTGAAATAAAGGTATTGTGCCCAAGCTAGAGAGCCCAAGCTTATGAGTGGCAAAACTGAGATTCAAACACAGCTCTGTTTGACTAAAAGCCTAATCTCTTAACAACTCTGCTATTTCATAACAATTCTGTGTTCCCTGCTGACCATTATTAATATTTTGGTGTTTTTCCTTTCAGTTTCTTTACTATACATGATGTGTGTTCTTTAGATATGTATGTGGTATTTTGAACAAAATTGAGATCCTGTTGTGTATAATGTTTCCTATCATACTTTTTAAACCCAATGTTACATTGTAAGCTTTTTCTGCACCATTACATAGGCTTCCAAAGTATGATTTTCAATGACTGCGTAATAGTCCATCATGTGCTCTACCATCACTCAATGAACAAATCCCATAGCATTGGACTCCATGATGTTTTTACATTAAAACAAGTTCTTAGAAACATAAATTGTTACAGCCTTTCTGAGTGTCAGTTGAGTAATATATCATGAACTTTACAAAGTTCTTACCTTTATAATCTCACCTCTAGAAATTTTTTCAGAGGAAACAAACAGAATTGTGGTCAAAGATTTATGAATGAGGATATTTATTACAGTAGTTGTAAAAACTTACTCTAAGTGCATGGAAGAAAGGGGAGACGGAAGCAATAATACATTAACTGTGGCTAACTCTCACTGAGTTATAGATTTTTATTGCCTACATTTTTAAGTCTTTTCTGAAATTCCTACAAGCATGTGTAACTTCTGAAATTTTGAAAAAGGAGTTATTTGAAAAAAATTTTGGGAACTTTTTGATAAACCCTCAATTGTTGAGTCCTTATCTTCCATAAGAATTTGGATTAAAATGTTCTGTTTGGCTCACACTTCAGCTTGGGCTACATGTATAACTTCTCTAGGTCTCTGTTATCTCCTTTGAAGACAAAGGAAGGAAGGAGGAAAAGGCAAGGCAGGAAGGAGGGCAAAAACGAAAAAGATGAAAAATGTAAAAAATGAAAATATTTCATAGATTCATGGTAAGGATTAAAGTAATGGAAATTAATATAGAGCTCCTGCGGTACAGCAAATGATCAATAAGTGATTGTCATTATTTGTTGTCTTTTGTATACATTTAAAAAACTTTTGTATATTATCTAAGTTAAAAAGCAACAATTGCTGGGCTGGGGTTGTGGCTCAGTGGTAGAATGCTTGCCTAGAATGCATGAATACTGGATTCAATCCCCTGACTCACATTAAAAAAAAAAAAAACCTAAATAAACAAAAGTATTGTGCCCATTGACAACTAAAAAACATTAAAAAAAAAAAACATTGCTATTATCACAGAAAAAAAAAGTGGTTTTAAAAAGTAAATTATTGGGTCTGGGGTTGTGGCTCAGTGGTAGAGCGCTTGCCTAGCATGTGTGAGGCCCTGGGTTCCATCCTCAGCACCACATATGAACAAACAAAGTAAAAAATCCATTGGCAACTAAAAAATATTTTTTTTTAAAAAAGTGAATTTTGTGTGTGTGTGTATTTTCACTTCTTTGTTTCTCTTTCTTCAAAAACCAAAGTACAACCCTAGGGATCTCTCTGGTTTTAAAAGTCTTGCAGTGAAGTAATGCCAGGAACCATGCAGTGGTATGCCCAACCCAGTACAGCAGTGGGGGGTGTGTTGCCTGCAGAGAATCTAACAACAAAATAAAAAAATAAAAAAGTCCATCTGTCTGGTTTTGTTTTGGTTTTTAGAGATATCATGAAGCCTTTTTAAATTTTATTTTTTATTTTTTGTGATGCTGGAGATTGAACCCAGGCCTTGTGCATGCAAGGCAAGCACTCTACCAACTGAGCTATATCCCCAGCCTCTGTTTTTTTTATCATTATCATTTGCCCACAATTTTAAACGATGTCAGTGACAATATACTCTTCTCTTCAAAACCTTTGGTTGGTTTATCTTTAAAACTGTCAAGTTTTCATGGGGGTATACTTATAAATATACAAGTTTATTACATAATATGCATATATAATGCATAATATACATACATAGATGCTTCAAATTAGTTAGTGTTCATTTCTTATCTCTTAATTAGCACTTTATTCTCCATGGAAATTAACCCAGGCAGCCCCTAGTTACATAGTCAACCCTGACTCATGTGGACATACTACATGAGTTTGCTTCAAGGGTAAGGTTACTCTTTTGAGTAATGGTTAAGCATTACTCAAGTTTACTGAGGGCATTTCTCATATCTCCAATTCCTGTAGTATGGCATAATTCTATATTTAAACAATAGGTACAAATAAATGATGGTAGTATGGTGGTTCTAAACATGAAGAAACAAAACCAGATTAACTTAATAAATCATTCATTGTGACAATTTGAATTGTCACTTAGGTTTAAAACTTAAAAGCAGTGAAAATGTAAACTGTGACAGCCAATGCTTAATTTTAGTAAATGTAATTTTTAGTTCCTATGAAACATACATTATCATTTTTAAAAATTGAAATGTATTCTTTTATTTATTCATTTATTTTGCAGTGTGGCTGTCTAACCCAGGTCTTCCCCTATAAGAGCTTTACCACTGAGATACGGCCCCAGCCTGATATGTATTCTTTAAAATTATTAGTTTCTTTGAAACTAAAACATATGTAAAGCAATTGATTGTTACTGAAAATAATTTTGTCATCTAGAGCAGTGAATTAAAAATGATCTGTTCCAGGTCAAACAAGCCAGGTCATTTCGAGTATTTACAGAACTCACACAAGGTCCTACAGCTAAAAATCTGCAGAACTGGTTATCAAATTCACATCTGTCTGACTCCAGAGCCCAAAAACTGAGACAGTGTGTCAGGATGTTTGGTTTGCTAACAAGAAAGGCAAAAGGAGGAATAGAGATTGTTGAGCTTCCAGCTCCTTGAAAGGAGACTTGCTTGGGGAAGTTCATTACTTTTGCCATGAACCTTGGCTCCTAGATTGTAAATTATCTGCACCAGTACTCTCCTGAGCGAGTTTACCCTGGGGCCTGAAAGAGTTTGTGCATCCTTTCCTGGTAAGTAATTTGCTTTGCTTTTCCACAGGAAGAGGGGAGCAGGAATAAGCCCATTTGGTTTCTGAACATTCAAAACATTTTTCTTCTTTTACTTAGTCACTTTAATTGACATTTAATTTTTTTCTAAATCATATTAAAATAATACAGAGGTCCTATTTTTGGAAATTGGAAGAGAATGCGATGAAGAACCAAAGAGGCTGACACCTGAAGGCATGGGTGCTCACTCTACATTACACAAGCCTTGACATTTACTTGCTAGAGACGCTCCAACATTTACAGTGTTTTTAAATGTGAGTCGGCTCTCAAGCCACAACTTTTAATTCCACAGTGACATTATTGTTTTCTTTTCCCTGAAGTCATGAATGAGTTGTGCTTGGCAACAAATAAAGAAAATTGCTGATATCAGGAAAAGGACCAGTAATAGAATCAAAACCTGAATACCCAGAGAGTTGGGAGAGGTAACTAAAGTCTTTCCTCTGATGAAATTTCAACTGGAACTTTTAACAAGTTTTCACTATGGAAGCCTGTACTTTTCTAGGATGACATTTGTAGGACAGAAAGAGGGGTAGGAAAAAGAAATGATGAGAATTCAGACTTAAACCTTTATGAGGGTGTGCTGTTTCCTACTTTCAACTTCTCAATGACTAATGAGAATTTTCTTCATCCCTACTTTATAAATGGGGAAGTTGCTTTTAGCAGAAAGGCCAAGGGACTTGTCCAAGATCTCAAAACCAGTAAGTGGCAAAATGGGTACATAAACTCACTTGTATTGAGTCCAGGACTCTTTCCCCCACATGACAGCTGCCTCCCCACACCATGTCCACTTCTGTCCTCAAAGCAGCTTTATGAAGTTGAGAAGGGAAACTGCAGTGGTTAAGGACCTGAGCTCTGGAGTCAGACAGATTAGGTTTGGATGCCAGTCCTGCCCCCTGCTAGCTGCTGCACACTAGGCAAATGATTACCTATTAGAGCAGTGACAGTCACAACATAGCTTCCCAAATAATCCATTTCTCCTTCTTAGATCATGTGAGGACATGTGACTAAAATTAACTAATAAAATGCAATCAAAAGTAATGTGTGTCATTTTGGGACTGATGTAGTAAAAAAATACATATATCCATAGATAATTTTTTTGAGCTTTTAACTTTCCATTTATGTGGCAAATTGTTTTCATGGTTTTTTAAAAATACTTATTTATTTATTATTGATTTTATTTTTTAAAATACATAACAGTGGAATGCATTACAATTCTTATTACACATATAGAGCACAATTTTTCATATCTTTGTATATAAAGTATGTTCACACCAATTCATGTCTTTATACATGTACTTTGTTTTTTTGGGGTTTTTTTTGGGTTTTGGGTTTGGTTTTTTTTTTTTTTTTTGCATTATCCATAGATAATTACCTAATCATTTCTTCCACCTGAGAAGTTGGAAAACCTCTAGTTATACAGAAAGCAGCTAAATATCTTAGATCCTCCATAAGCCTGGGTACCCAAATGACTCTGTGGAATAGACACTACCAACCCCTCTAACCTTACCTCTCCCCAGGTAGGCCAACTGTAGTGTCATACATACTGCAGGGAAGAAAGGATAATTTATTCCTAAAAATATTTTATTCAGTAAGATATTTCATTTTATTAATCCACCTAGATTGAGTGTGATTTCATTATAACAGCATAATCCAGCCTATCTAGACCATTTTTACACCCCATTTTACTATCTAAAATAGTGATAATAATTTTTACTTAATAGAATTACCATGAAGATGAAATGAGACTTTTATGTGTCATACCTGAATAGGTTATCAAACTAGCAAGAAGCAAGAAGAAAGTATTGAATATATGGCAATCTTGGTGAATTGTTCTCTCTTTCCCACACCCACACAGAAGTAAAAGACAATGAACTGCATGATCTTCAAAGATTCCTTGCCACTAACTGCAATGATCTGCTACTCTATCTCCAAATTTCTCTCTGATTTTAGGAGTTTCCACTGTTCAACTAAGATTTATTGGTGGCTATTGTGTGTCAAATGTCTTGGTGGGAATTGATTTAAAAGACAAGCCATAAATAGGGGCAATGTGGATTTTCTCTTAATCGAAACTGAGGACAGGCACACATTTTCTGGGAATGCAGAGAAGATGGTCTGGAGAAACTTGACATAGTTTCTTTTTTTCCACTTTTAAAGAAACCATAAATGAAACTCTCCAGGAAGGAGCCTAGGGAGGTTGGTGACAGTCATGAGCAGGCCCTTCGGGAGGGGAACAGCATGTCATTTTTGCTTTAGTACTCTTTTTAAATGTCTTTCTACATCCCTACAACTAGCTGAGGGGGAGTAAGAGAGCAAAGCTGTCAGACCAGCAGCATCTTAATTATGGAGATTAGAAATATTTTATGCAATTGACATAGCCTCTTCTAAATTACATAGTATTAGGGAAAACGACTCTGTCTAACACCAATGAGAAAGGAAGAAAGGAGCTCTGAGAGAAAGAATAGGTGGGTTTTGACAGTTTGTCCAATAAAATAATAATAGTTAGGGAAAGAAACTTAAAAAACCAGGCTCATGCTACAATTTTCATTGCCTGACACAAATCTCTTAACAGGACTTGAAGGAAGCAGGGAATGACTGTAGCTAAGCTTCAAAGTGCTAGTCCAGCCAGACAGACCTCCCAGCGTCCCCAACCCTTTCCTCCATTTTGTTCTTCAGCTCTACACTGGAGCACTTGAGAAGTGAGAGAGTTTGAGGTGAAGTCAGACGGACCTGTCAGGGAGTCTGTGTTCTTCGCTGAGTGGGAGAATATCAGTTAGTATCCCTGAAGTGATACCTCAGTATGTATTCTTGAAAAGTTCAATTACTACCCACGGCCTAGTAATTTCCTGCCCAGGCATAGGAGCATCTGGTTCTGCAAGAATTGAGGCCCATTGAGAGCATTCCAAAGTCTGAATGCTTTAGTAAAGAATATGAAGGCCTCCATCAATCACACTTAAGCATCATTTTGCTGTATCAAGCAGGAGAGTTGATGAGTAGGGGTAGAGCTTTGGCACCCACTGTTTTTATTATTTAATCTCTCCTCCCTCTAGTCCACCCTGTAAGTTATCATCATAGAGATCTTTTTGAAGCAAAAAGCTCAGTCTGTTACCACTTTCTTCAAAATCTTCTGGTTCTTCTTCTCTGTAGGGAGTGCAAATTCCAAGGCCTATGGATGCCAGGAGATAACATATATGGGAGAAACTGGCCTTTCTTGGTCAAGACTTCAAAGAGTGTTGAGAACTATGGCAAACAAGAGCCTATGCCATGACCTCCCATCTCATGTGTTTTTCTTACAGGGTGAAAACTGATATTTCTTCCATCAAGGGTGGAAGCTGGGAGCAATCTATGATACTTCCCTTGAATTTGTGACTATAGCAAAATTGATGATATATGCTTTCTGAGGCAAGGTTATAAAAGGTGATGCAGGATTAGGGATGTAGCTCAATAGTAGAAAACTTGCCAGGCATATGTGAGGCCCTGAGTTTGATCCTCAGCACTGAAAAACAAAAATAAAAGTATTAGCCTGGTCCTTTTGTGATACTCACGCTTGGAGCCCAGCCACCATGCTGCAAGTACACCCAGGTCACATGGGGGGCCCCAAGTAGATATTCTGGCTGACAGCCCACAGCCAGCATCAACTGCCAGGTACATGAGTGAGGAAACTTTAAGATAACTCCTGCCTCATCCACTATCTAACTATAGCTATAAGACAGCCACCCAAGTGAGAAATGCCTAGATGAGCCAGAACTGTGAGAGATGTTCAGGAATGATTGTTCCTGTTGTAAGTCATCAAAGTTTAGTTTGATCTGTGAGGCAACAATTTACAACTGGAACATTCAGTAGATCTTGTTCATTTCTTAGCCTCACCTTTGCTTAAGTCATTTTACACCCAAGAGTCCTGTTTCTCCCCCATCTTCACTTCTTCAAAGCTACCTGTTGTCCATGGACCAATTGAAATACCACTTCTTCCACATAGCCTTTCCTAATCATCAACCTTAATTTTGATCTGTTTTTGTTCTAATCTGCACACTTGCATATTTTTTCCATGACTGATAAGTCATTCAGGGAGACCCTTTATCTACATAGTGATATTATTGAAATATTCTAATATAGTTTAATTTTTTTATAATTGTAGATGGACAGCATGCCTTTGTTTTCTTTTTTATGCGGTGCTAAGGATCAAACCCAGTGCCTCACACATGCTAGGCAAGCGCTCTGCCACTGAGCCCCAGCCCCAGCCCATCTAATACAGTTTTAAAAAACAGTACATGTCCTTGTCAAAACTGCAATGAAAAGTCTATAATTCACAAAGTGTCTGTTTGTCTTCCTTCTTGCTCTGCCTTGTCTTAATTTACCTCTTTATGGACTGAATGTGTCCCCACTGGGTTGGAAACGTAATCTCCAGTGCAACAGTGTTTGGAGGTGGGGCCTTTTGGGAGGTGTCTAAGTCACAAATAGATTAATGCCATTATAAAAAGAGCTTTGTGCTAGTGGGTTCGGTTTCTTCTGCTCTTCTGCCATGTGAGACACAGTGTTCTTTCACATTTTGCCTGGTTGCCTTCCATCACATAAGACATGGCAAGAAGACCAAACCCAGGATCTCTCATGTGCCAGGTAAGTATTCTACCACTGAGCCACATCCTTAGCTCAGTGCCAGTGCCACCGCCGTCGTCCTCCTCCTCCTCCTCCTCCTCCTCCTCCTCTTCCTCCTCCTCCTCCTCCTCCTCCTCCTCCTCCTCCTCCTCCTCCTCCTCGTCTTCCTCCTCCTCCTTCTTCTTTGTTACAGTTGGGCACAATACCTTTATTTTATTTGTTTATTTATATGTGGTGCTGAGGATTGAACCCAGTGCTAGGCGAATGCTCAACCACTGAGCCACAAACCCAGCCCCTGATCTTGGACTTCTTAGCCTCCAAAACTGTGAAAAATAAATGTCTGTTCTTTATTAATTATCCAATCTCAGGTTTTTTTTTTTTTTTTTTTTTGGTACCAGGGATTAAACCCAGAGGCGTTTAACCACTGAGCCACATCCTCAGCCCCCCCTTTTTTCATATTTTATTTAGAGACAGGATCTTTCTTAGCTTCTTAGAGGTTTGCTATGTGGCTGAGGCTGGCTTTGAACTTGTAATCCTCCTGCATCAGGCTCCCAAACTGCTGGGATTACAGGCATGTGCCACTGTGCCTGTTTCAGTATTTTATTAATAGCAGCACAAAACAGAATAATAGGACCCCCATCACCTCTCCAAAGACATCTGCTGTTAACAGATTGGTATATATTCCTCAAAACCTCTTCTGCATGTATATGTGTGCACACATGCAATTTATATAAATAGGGCTCCATCA
Source organism: Urocitellus parryii (assembly GCF_045843805.1). Lineage (NCBI taxonomy): Eukaryota > Metazoa > Chordata > Mammalia > Rodentia > Sciuridae > Urocitellus > Urocitellus parryii. The sequence goes on from NC_135534.1 coordinate 184,430,402, forward strand.
TAATACCAATTTAAAAATTGCTTTATGTAGTTGAGTATACACTGTAATAATACAGTATACATGTCAGGAATACAGATTAACTCATATTTCTAAGTACGTGTATAGTATTTCCTATTATTTAGCCAATTACTTAACTAATGTACCTGTGGAAATTTAGGTTTTCCTCCACTTTTCCTCATTAAAAACAAGAATATATTGCTATGGGACATTCCCAAGAGAATTGCTTGGTTAAAAGAAATACACCTTTTTTGAGACAAGTTCTTAAGTTCCTGTCCAGGAAAAGGGTAACTATTTATATCCCCATCAATAGTAAAGTGAGAACTGTGATCTTTCCTGACAATAGTTGCTATTAAGCTTTTAAATCTTTGCCAATTTGTAAAGTAAGAAATGATGGCCCCTAATTTTTAACTTACAGTTTTATTATTATTGAGGTTGAGCAGCATTGCACATTTTTATTAGTCTTTGTATTTCTTTAACTGCAGAGTTTTTTGTTGTTGTTGTTGTTGTTAAATGGGAGATTCATGTGTATTGGGTAAACCTTTCATATAGACTTTACAAATATTATCTGTCTGTTTGTTCTTTGAATTTTTGTGGTATCTTTGCATCCAGGAGTTTTGAAATGGTCATATAGTTAATCCTATCTGTATTTTGTTGAAGTGTTAGGCTATATTGTCATCCAAGAAAAGCTTTCTATTTAAAAATAAACATTTTATTTCAGAAGTTTTATAGGAAAAATCATGCATTTTTAAAAAGGTAATCTAATATTTCAAAAATACTTTCCTTTGAGACATTCTAGGCATTTACAAATATAAATTCCTACAGACTCATTGACAAAATGTATTTATTCATTGAAGAAATATTTATGAAACATTTCTGGATACCAAGTTCCTTTTTTTTTTCTTGGCATTTGGTACACAATGGGAATTTGTCTAGAGGAGGGCAGACTATACGGATAAACAGGAAAAAAGGTAATGTATCATGTTAAATAAACAAAATAAATTGGTCTCTGTAGACCTCCTTTCAGCTTCCATAGCATATGGACTCATTTCTCTTGTTATATTTAAACTATACTCTGATTCTTGGTTTAAATTTCTTTCTACTCAACTGGGTGTGATAGTGCACACCCACCTTTAATCCCAGTAGCTAGGTAGGTTGAGGCAGGAGGCTTGCAAGTTCGAGGTCAGCCTCAGCAATTTAGCAAGTCCTGTCTCAAAATGGAAAATAAAAAGGACTGCGGATGTAACTCAGTGGTAGAGCTGCCCTGGGTCCAATCCCCAGTACGCAAATACATAAATAAATTTCCTTCTACTTCACTAGAATGTAAGCTGCTTAAGGACAAAAAACATACCTTACTCATCTTTGAATTCCACATATCTAAGTAGGCATGTGGTCTGTTATAATGTCTCAAGAAATACACTCTTAAGTAAATGGATTCCCCAACTTTACAAATTGCCTCCTATCTAATCAAATTAATACTCATAACCTGCCTCGTTTTTTCCTTCCCTATTCAGCCCACCACCCCAAAATAAAAACCAACACTAGTTTTAGGTTGGAATCAACTCAATTCCCCAAGGACTGATGTTTGAGCACATGTTACTTCATCCAAATCAAGCATGCCGAGTTCATAGGAAGGAAGGAATTTAAAAAATATATGGAATGACTTGAATGTCTTCAATTTTTAAAGTCATTCAGTGTCGAAAGCCATCAATGGGCTGTGTGTGGGCCACTGTGTATTGAGCCTAGTAGACTGGAACATCTGGTGTCTGGGAATGACCAGTAGACATTTCTGGTTAATTGCCCTGACACATTGTGAATTTCTATCCTGCTCTGCCTTGTCCCACAGAACACCTGAGATAGGTGTGACCTGCCAAGATGCCAATCAACCTGCTAACTGCAAGACATCAGGAAGCAAGACTCTGTCCTTGAAACCTTATCCCTGCCTTTGATGTACCCCCTTAAATAAACCACTGAAGCCATCTTTTCTTTGTGTGGTTCCAGCTCTTGTGTAGACTGGATCTATCAGGGGCTCAGCTTTTGTATATACATTTCTGACCCTTTGTCTTTTGTTCTTCACTATTTTAGACTTTAAGTTCTCAGGTGGCTTACACCCTCCTCAGCAGGAAGAAAAACCCACCAGTGAGACGCTGGCCATTCTTCCCTATAATTCAGAAAAGTAATAGGTAATAGGGGAAATATTACCCCCCCCCCAAAAAAAATAAGTTTACTGCCAGCATTTTGAGATAACTTATAAGTTGTCTGATCTTGCAACAAAAATCCAAGTTAAGCCATAAATAAAAGAGTTAATAATTAACATGGGAAAAAACATCAACTTACAAGTGTGGGCAGAAGCAAAGTTGCAGAGCTAGGATTTATGAATCTCTCCAAAGTTTTGCTGGGAACAATGTTGTCTTTTTTCTGTTAACATGCTTGAATTCAGGCAAGATCTTTTCAGGTGGGTCCCTAACTTCTGAGCTTAGCTGGGAGGCTGAAATACATCTGTAAAGTTTCAAATAGAGACCTGCTCTTGCCTCTTGGTATGAATGAACAGTCACAACCCTTGGTTACAATTAGTTTTCCCTTTTGGAGCATCTCCCAGGGGCAACATGTGAATGCTCTGAGGAGGAGGTTGTGAGGCGGTTCTGGAAGCTGGAAGAAAATGTGCTCTTGTGGGATGAGGCTGTGAACACAGCATGTGCTAAAATGTAAATAACACAGCTACGGCACCAAATGCCATGGTTTTGAATTAGAGGACTATTCTGAGCAGTTACAGATATACATACACACATTTCTATGCATATATGAATCTATATTTCTATTGCCCAAAAAACTGAACAATGAATCAATCTTTATTAAAATCATTGGAAAGACCATTAGTTTTCCATCAGTGAATGACCAGCACCAAGCATCCCTATCTGAAGCTGGAAACCCCAGAATTCACACAGTCAATTATGCAATACTAGACCACTGGGAAGCATTTCTGGCTGGCTCAGCTGGTGATCCGATTTTACCCTGCAGCCCCAAGATTGATAGACCTTATAATTTTATCCTGGTTAGTGCAGATGTTCTTCTTACATAAGTTTTTTTTTCCTTTTATGTTTTAAACCCCTTTTCCCAAAAGATGAAGAAAACTAACTAAGTCTTTCCTAAGGGGCTTGCCCTGATGCCATCCCAAGTTGGTGAGATTACTACTGATTACTGGCTAGGGGGGAAGAAAATCTTTCTGAACTTGCTGTAGTTAAATTTCATTGAATGTTTTGTATACTTGTTTATGAGAAAGAATGATTTGCCTCCAAGTCACTCTTTTTCTTTTTTTAGACCTGGTGATTGAACCCAGGGTCTCTGGAATGCTAGGCACATGCTCTATCACTGAGCTATATCCCCTAACTGCTAAATTACTCCTTTTATGAGACTTATTTGGGATGGGAGATGGGAAAGAGACTTGTTCTTAGAAGGTACAGAATATCAATGCAGGAAGCTTTAGTTTCTCTTATGCTAATGGCAAGGTATAATTTTTAAATATCACATTCATATGCATATATGGTGCATACATACATAATTAGTATGTTTACAAAGCACCCTGCAGAACCTTAGGACTCTGAGTCAAATTAACCCTAAAAGGGAAAACTAGAGTTCAAGATCAAGCACAATGGAATGTTCCCTTTCAATCATATCTGCCCATCCTCCATGTCTAGGAAAGAGATTTCCAAAAAAGTAAAATACATTTTTATGAAGCACTTCTACAGGCTGTTACATATTTAACTGCTTCTACAGTTCTAATTACAAAATAAGCATTAGCTACTATATGGAACAAATGCACTAGCCAAAAAGATTTTTATAATCTAAGAGAAATGCTCCCAAATTGACTCTGCTAAGAGAAACAACTCGTTTCTCCTCGATTATAAAGAAGGAAGACAGATGGCTTCTTGTTTAAGACTGTAATTTTACTTTCAGCCTCCTCCCTCGGTTAGAAACAAGATGTACTTTTCTGGCTTTGAGGGGAAAAATCTCAAGGGAAGGATTTTTATTCCTGGCTGTATTGAATAATTCAACAAACATTTGAGAGAACTGAGGGAGATACAAAGGAGAAGATACTTTCCCTTGTTCTCAAGGAGTTTACAATCTAATTGTGGAGTTTACAATCAGAATTGAGAACACACTAAAGTTTTATTTCTTCATCCACATTTAATAGCCTGACGGTTACCAGTAACACACTTCAGATTCACCAGCACTGTGGTATGGTAGAGGCTTGGATCAAATTGGAATATAGGGCAAAAGCAGAGGAAGCAGAGATCTCAAGAAGGACTTGGTGAATGGCTTACTCATGGGGCTACCAGCTGCTTTCTTGTGTTATTTAATCTTAACAACTCTTTGCAGGCATCCCTCTTATCAGCATTTAGGGAAGGAGGATAGTAAGGTCTAGAAAAGTAATGCATCCATAGTCACAGACCCCTGAAATGGTAATGGAACTCACCAACCAAGAATTCTTCTCTTTCTTCAGTTTTTGTCTTTGTCCCTAGCTCCCATTCCAACTTTTCTGTGCTTAGATTTCCTTTCAATGCACATAAAGTCAACTTCTGTACTCTTTTCCTCCCCATAGACTTTGAGTGTATAATCTTTAAACCTTGCTTTCATTTATTTGGTGACCCTATTTTACCCTACAGCACCAAGACTCCAGCACTTCTGAAATCTCACTCCTTTGTAAACAAACATTTTCTTTTCTTCCTGTTCTTTGAGACACTCTTTGATAAGAAGAAATAAGACATAAAGAAGACTTATGACAGTGCCTGATATGTTGTTGTGTTACTATTAATCAAGATCTTTATTCCTGTCACCCTTTAATTGTCCTCACACTGTATTTCTAAAGACTCTTTTGGGGTTGATAATTTCTTGAAGATAGTGACCATGTCTACTTGTTGCTACCCCCAGAATGGATTAATTTAGTAACAGGGACTTATCTCTTTTGTTTATCTCTTTATTTCCAGTGCTGACAAGTTATTTGATCATAGTATCTTTTCTGTAAATATTTTTATATATGAATTAGTGCCCTTTGTTTTTCGTGGACTAGCCTGCACTCAAAAGCTTAGTTCAGATTCAATATGGCTTTGTTTTGAAAGCTTGGAGAACTTTTTGCCTTTTCCCCAGTTCGGACTCTTTATTACAATTTCAACTTGGGTACATTTCTTTACGTTCTTGGTCCCTTCAAGGCTCAGTTTCCACATCAGCAAAATGGGGACGGTAGTAACAGATGATTGTGTGTCTTGGTCTTCTATCATCTATCCCTTCTCCACGGAAGGTTTATTACGTACGCTTTCTTCTGAATTAAAAATGCAGACGACAAAGAGGTGAAAAGTCATCAGAGAACACGGCTGCCTGTCCAAGGGGTAAAGAGAGAAGTCCCCTATACCTCCTCCGTGCCTCCCGGGTCCGGAAGCAACACGGTTCCATTTCGACGGTGAGCCAGCCCGGTCCTCGGGCGCCTCAGCCCTAGATGCCCTCTCGCCCCGAAGCAGCGCTCTGCCTCGGTGCCACCGCGAAACGGGCCCGGCGCCGCGCAAACTCCAACGCGCGCCCAAGGGCCCGGCCTCGTTTTGGCTGCCGCCGCCCTGCAGTCCACGCCGCGCTGCACTGGGGGCGGGGAGTCTGATGGGAGACGCGCGCGGCGCTGAGGAGGCGGCGGCCCGGGAGAGGGAGCGGGAGAGGGACTGGGCGCGGGTGGTGGGAGGCGGGGGACAGGGGGAGGCGCCGCCGCCGCCGCCGCCCGCCCCTTTCCGCTGGGGAGCAGCTGCAGCAGCAGGAGCAGAGCAGGAGCCGCGCAGCCGCCGCCGCCGCCGCCGCCGGGGGATGTGGCCGGCGCCTGCCCCGAGCCGCGCTGCCTCCTGAGTACTCGCCGCCGTCGCCGTCGCCGCCAAGTCGTGCGGGGCCAGGCCGCGCCCTCCCTGGGCGCCCGCCGGCTCGCATGCCGAGGGGCTCCGGGGCGTAGCTGCGCGCCCGGCGCCGCCTCCGGGCTCCTCCGGCCCCGCCATGGGCTGCTGCAGCTCCGCCTCCTCCGCCGCGCAGGTGAGGGGCTCCCGCCTCCCGGCCGCCCGCCCGGATGCCTCCCCCGCGCCGCGCCGCCAGCGGGTGCCCGTTCCCGGTGCTTCTCGCTTCCCCAGCCTCCCTTCACCCACCGTGCACTCCAAAGACCCCTACCGCTCCTCTCCCTCCCGCGCGTCCCGCAGATGCCCCTACGCTGGCTCCGGTAGCTGCCGACCCGCAGGCGCCTTTGCGCGGCCCCCGGTGCGCCCTCAGCTCTCCCCGGTCCCTTCCCGACTTGGCCTCCTTCTCCCGGTCACACCTGAGCGGCCCGTCCCGCCCGCCTGCAGGTAGAGGCTACACAGGCGCCTCCTGTCTGCCCCAGGTGGCATGCCTTTCCCGGCCTTGCTCCTCGGTTCCCACCTCGGTGGAGTGTTTCCCTCCCATCCGCCGACTATCTTCTGGTTCCAAGAAGGTGTACCCCCAGCTTGGGCTCTTCACCTCTTTGCTTGATATCGAATTCCAGTTTCTGCTCCATTAGATAATCTGTCCCTTTTCTCTTGCCCGCCGTCACCCGGCCGGGTTCAAGTGTTGCATCGGGTCCCAGAGCCCTTCCACGGCCCTTTTCCCAGCTCCCACTCGCTCGCTTCCTACCCCATCCCCCCTTAGTGCCTTGACCCCGGGCACCCGGGCCTCTCTGCACACCGAGGCCCCTGCGGGAGCGCCGGGACTGGGCTGGGAAGGAGATTGGGCACCTGGTGGGTGACGGGAGCAATACGGAAACTCCCTCTTTGTTGCCAGTGTAACAGGAGGAAGAGGTGCCGAATTTAGTTTTTCTGTGGGCACTGGCTGAATGTTGTCGCTGAGATGCAGAGATTTCTCCCAGTCTGTACCCTGCCCCCATCCAAATTTCGCTAACCTCCTTCCCTTCCAATCCAAGCTCTTACCCTGGGTGGAAATGTTTAGACAACTGTTTAAGGATCAAATGTAATAGAACTTGACTGCTGGCCACTAATAACTGAGAGGACCTGTTTGTAAATTACCTAATTTAGTGGATTAGTGAGTGTATTTACAAATACGATAAAAAGCAATCAGGAATACTGCATCAAACTGTCTGGTGGTGTTGTATGAAAAATAGGCTCTGACAACGCCTGGGATGTAATCTCCACAGTTTCATTAGCGTAGAATTTTAACAGTGCTCTGTGATTTGCGTGGGGGGGGGGTGGTGGTGAGAAACGGACTCTTGTTTTTAGAAATAAAGGCTTGTTGGTTCTTGGAAAAGCAAAATGCTAGTTTGGGGAAAAAAATTCCTCCGGAGATCTAGCATCTGTGATAATGCCAGAAGTGTTTTGCTGCTGCTAAATGACTATATATAACTCAGTTTTAAATAACCTGCATTCTTGATCTGCAAATCTTGAGATCTGTTAGAGAAAATGCCTAGAATTGCAGATGCATGGAGAACATTTTATGCTTTATTAGGTATCCATCCTATTTGTCCAGTTGTTATGCTGATGGGTTTAGTTAAACCTTCCCATTCAGTTAGAATAGCAAAGAAAAACTATGTGTGGTGGTGTTAGGATAGGTCAGGGTTTTCATATTAACAAATATAGGTGGAAAATTATAGAGATCTTTCAACTGCTTAGGGATATTTTGGGACAGGGCTTCTAGTTGGGTACTGTTCATTTAATATTTATTTAAATATAACCTTCACCAAGAGGTGTCTTTCATATATATATTGCCTTTCTTTTCAGAATTGGGTTACTTTACTTTCTCTATTGGTGATAAAATGCCTTTAAGACAGGAAAGTATTGATAGTTTATGGATAGTATGTTCAGTGCATGAACAGTTTAATTTGGGAGGGATGGATTCTGCACTAGCTCTGTTCAGGTAGTGGATCTTACATTTGTCTGTCTCCACATCATACTTTTCAAAATGCTGTCAAATGCATCATTTTGCTTTTTTCCTCCTCTTCACAGCCACTGTTTCCTTCATGCCGTGTTCTACACACAAGATGCATGTCATGCACCCAAGGGGGTATTTTTTTCTGTGGATTCCTATAGCCAATCAGCAACTGTCACAACCTTTGAGTTCAGCTTTGGGGACTTGTAGTGTTCAGTGGAGCATGGAGAAGGCAGGTTTTGTGCCAAAGAGCTGGTCATCTTTTTTTTTTTTTTTTTTTTTTTTTGTATTTGAGGTTTTGGGCATCATTTTTCATTTGTGAAGTATTTCCAATCTGCTGGCATTTTAATGCTCCTTTGAGAAGCATCACATATTTAGAATTGTATTTTATCTATCTATATGTGTAGTTGAAACAAAATAGGGAGTGCAACTTTAAATCTTCTTTATCTGTAAACCTTCATATCATCCAGCCTCTCTTAGGGGCATGGAATGTACTTTCAGGCAGAATATGTTTGTTCCTACTGGATTATAAGCTTCTTGAAAATAGCAGCTGCTTTTGTTTCCTTATCTTTGTGTTTTCTGCAGTGCTTCACTGTACCTTGTACATAATAGTTGCTCAGCAGTAGTCATTGAATGGAATCTATACACACAAATTTGAATCATCTAGCTGGTAACTGACATTGATTATGAATGCAGCCCTGACCTATGTTTCACTTGTATAGGCTGGTTGACTAATTCCACCGAGCCATCCTCTTCTGAACTCAAACCTCAACTGTGTAAATTAAAACTTTCATCCTTTCCCCATTTCTTTCTATTCTGTCATTGGTATCATTAGCTTGTAAAATTGAGCAGATTTTCTCTTGATTCCCTGCTCAATATTTCAATTGGAGCCATGGCTATAATATCTTATAAGATCTTGTCTGCAAACTCTAATGATAACCTGCCTAGTACATCAAAATGTTATTCTTTGAGGTAAACTGCAGTCCAGTATAGCTTTTCTCAGGGGTATTGTCAGCAACTTTGAAGCCCAGGTAGACTTTATCAATTGAAATATATTGTCTTTTTGTAGTAGGGATTCACTTTTGAAATGTATTGTGTTTTCCCTTATAGCCTCTTGCTATGTTTAAGATACTCATAAGAGTTTATAGTGTCCCAAACTTTTATCTCTTGTAATTTGTCTTGCTATTATTTTCATTATTATTTTCTTGCCAGGGTCTGGATATTAATTTCCCATCCAAAGAATTATCCTGATTTAGGATTTAAATTTACCAGGTGTCACATTCTATACTAGTATTTCATTGCTGAAGGAGCAAAATCTTGGCAAAATAATTTGTACTATATCAGGCATCCAAGAATCTTAACTGTCTTAGTCTGGGCTCTTATAGACTCTTAATTAGGTCTGTCTGTCTGTCTTTTTTTATTAGTGACCATTACAAGTTGTTTAGTAATTACTGAAAACAAGCTGATACATGTTAGTCTTTACTTAAGTCTCTTTGAAAAGAACATAAAAGTAAGATAGTTTTGGGTTTCTTTTTACAGCCCTAATCCTCCCTAAGACTCTTAAAATTTATTCCCATCTCTCCATAATTCGTTTCTTCTATTATAACCTGACATAATTTCTATTCTTGTAGTGTTAAACTTCAAAGTTCACTTGTAAATCTTCAGATTTATTAAATGTTCTTTCCCATTGACAAACCAGTTTAAATGAAGGAGGCTTTTGAAAGATTACTTAGCAAATTGCCGTAAGTCTTTGTCGTTAATGGCTAGATCATTATTTCTCACAGCAGTGCTTTGGAGGCCAGGAGATTTCGCAAGTATTCTGAAGTTCTGTGTCCTTCAGTTCTATCCTTAGAAATTAAGAATGGAATAGAGGAGAATCTTTCCGGCTGAACAAATGGCTCCTTATCTGACTGATTTTAGCAGAATTTTGTCTACTATCTTATCCCATGGTCTTAAATTGAGGGCTGTATGTTTAACTGTCTTATTCTAGCTCTTACATCTTGTTTAAGAGTAATGAAAAGTAATCAGAAATAGTTCACAAATACTGGTTAGTATTTGAGTACCTTAACTGCCTTAAGATAATTCTGATAGAATTTATAGTCTATACCTGCTTTGTAGAATTTGAAATCAGGTGGAGAAAATAAAATTTGAAGAGTATAGTGGAAATTTCCAACAGAGACTAAGTTGTTCAATTAAAATATGACCTGCAAAATAAATCTTGTTGAAAGTCATGGCATAAAGATGTTTTTTTTTTTTTTTTTGCCTTAAGAATACTGTGCCGTTAGCATAGAGGATCATAATAATTGTTATGTGCCTGTTTTTTTCATATCCATTTCCATGTTTTAATCTCTGCAGTAACTCAGGTTGATTTTACTTCCATTTTACAGATCAAGAAATTGAGACTTGGAGATCAGGAAACATGGATCAAGTTGCAGAGCTACTAAGTGATAGATAGCTTATCTTCTGAATATGGATTGTGTGCTTCTTCATTTATGTTCACATACATAAATCGCAGCTCACCCCCACTTTTTTTTTCATTTTTAGAGAAGGTCAATTTTGGATTAAAGAGTTTCCAAGTTAAATTTTATGCCACTATTTTGAACTTCCTGCAGGTACCACCTGAAGAGTAACATTGTATAATATAGCAAAGTTAGTACAGTTAGAATGTTTCCATGCTTACCAAATTTTATGGGATACCTCTAGATGTGTTAACAACTCTATCATATAAAAATGCTGTAGATTGGGCTGGGGTTGTGGCTCAGCAGTAGAGTGCTCACCTAGCACATGCGGGGCCCTGGGTTCTATCCTCAGCACCACATAAAAATAAATAAGTAAAAGGTATTGTGTCTTAACCACAACTAAAAAATAAAATATTTTTTTAAAAATGCTATAGATCTGGGAAGATAAATATGTTTAAAAATATATTCTGATACTGGTTATTGTTTAATAGCTGTTTTTCTATGCAGCCTTTGTCCCCCAACTACCAACAAAGAATGAAATACTTTAACTTTATAAGTTCTGGTTGGGTTTTAGGGACTCTGGGAGAACTAGAGATGAACTGGTCTTACCTTCTCACTTTTCTGTATATTTAAACTGGACTTTAAAAATGTGAAGTAAAGAAAGGTACTATAAAGTAGCTGGGACCAGAACCTACTTAGTCTCATAATCTCTTGCTCTTAATATTTGTTTTTGGTACTAAGGATTGAACCCCTGAGTGCTTGCTGAGCTACATCTCGGCCTATTAATTAATTAATTAATTAATTAATTAATGTATTTTTCCATTATTTTTTGGAGGGGGCATACCAGGGATTAAATCAGGGGCACTCAACCACTGAGCCACATCCCCAGCCCTGTTTTGTATTTTTTTAGAGACAGGGTCTCACTGAGTTGCTTAGTGCCTCCTCGCTTTTGCTGAGGCTGGCTTTGAGATCCTCTAGCCTCAGCCTCCCAAGCCACTGGGAAGTGTGTGCTACCATGCACAGTTTACTGTTAATTCTTAATGTTTTAGTTCTTTACCTTCCCAAACTTTGCTACATATTACAATCACTTGAAGTTCCACTGGTAATTCTTACATGCCACCAAGGAACCACACTGTTCTTTACCTTTCCCTAGGTGATTTCATCTCTTCCAGTGATTTCAGTTCTCAGTTACAACCTGTATGCTGTTAATTCCCAAGCTGAACTACGGAATTGAAACAAACCTTTTCTTGGCATCTAATTGTCTTAAGCAATTGATTGACACCAGAACATTGTATAGGTGTCTCAATTCAGCATGTCTAAAACCAAAACTGGACTCAACACTTGTGAATCTGTTCCTCACTTGCATGTCTTTTTCCTTATGTCTTAGTCACTGAATGAGACCCATGTCTTGATTGTGGAAACTGGAAACCTGAGTCATAGAGGGAGACCACCTTCCACTTTTCCATTGTAGTCACCACATCTTGTCTCACTTACCTTTCAACTCCACTGCTAACACCTCTCTTGAAGCCTGTGTCTCCTCCAGTCAGGACCTTGGTTACAGGTTTCCCTATATTCATTCATACTGTCTTCTGAACTTTTTCTGTACTGTAGACTTTTTTTTTTTTTTTTTTTTTTTTTTTGGTACCAGGGATGCTTTACCACTGAGCCACATCCCAATCCCCTTTTTTTGTATTTTATTTAGAGACAGGTTCTCATTGAGTTTCTTAGGGCCTCACTAAGTTTCATACTACACTGGCAAAGTTGAGTAGTTGAACTCACGCTCCTCCTGCCTCAGCCTCCCCAGCCACTGGGATCACAGGTGTGCCTCCACCCCCGTCTTATACTGTAGTCTTAATGATTTTTGAAAATCCAAAGCTGACTGATTGTGTTCCTCTCCTACTTAAAACCGTTTGGCCTCTGATTGCTCTTGGGACAAAGACCAGAATCCCTGAGCCAGGCCAGCATGACCCTGTGTGGACTGGTCTCTTCTCTGTGGCATCCTCATCTTATTTGGAGGCTTTTGTTTTTTAAATTTTTTTCCTGATTCAGCCTCATTGGTTTTCCTGCCAGTCATGTTCATTCCTCTGTAGGGCTTTTGCGCGTTCACTTTTACAAAAGGGTCTTTGCTTCTCTCCCTGGCTGCCTTTGTCTGGTTACCTTGAGTTTCAGCCTCAAGTTCACTTCTTTAGAGAATGCTTTTCTGATTCTTCAAACCAGGCCATGTTTCTTCATTAAACTCCCCAGACCTTTATTTGTTTCCCCTTTGAGCACTTAAAGCAATACGTAAGTAACTATGCAGTTACTCTCAATGTCTACACCAGCAGTTGGCAAACTAGCCCATGAACTAAATCTGACTTGCTCACCTGTTTTTGTAAGACAAGCTAAGAATGGTATTTGTATCATTAAATAGTTGAAATAAATCAGAAAGTTATTAATGAAAATTATATGAAATTTGAATGTCATTGTCCATAAGGAAAGTGTTATTGGGACACAGCCCTAGGAATTCATTTACTTATTGTCTATAGCTACTTTCATACTGCACTGGCAGAGTTGAGTAGTTAAGACAGAGACCTCATGGCCTGCAAATGTTAAATATTTACTTTGTGACTCTTTACAGAAAATGTTTGCTGACCATTGTTCTGGGTTGGATTGATGAAGAGGCAACCTTATCTACTTTGTTTATTACTGTTATTCTATGTATTTAGCTGTACTGGCACATGGTAGGTATTCATGAAATGTTTGTACAAATTGACAAATATTCCTTTTCCTACCATCGACAGATTTCTACCTTAGCAACTCTGGTACTTTAAGATCTTGATGCAGAAGTCTTTTTGAAAAGATTGATTCTTTAGAAGAAGATAGTCAATAAAAATGTCAGCAGTATTCTGACTTGGCTTGTGGCTAAGTCTGAATAAAGTTTTTAATATAGTAATATTTCTTTCCTTTTAATATTTGTTTTCTCATTTATTTGGAACATGACATAGCATAATGTTCCAAATTTGTATTTATGTTTTATATCAAATTCAGTATCTTTTTAAAAAGATATTTGCATTTTTCAGTGTTTTAATATACTCAACAGAGGAGTGTCCATTTTCCCCCTTTGCTGGACTCCTTTCTAACATCACAATATAGTAATAGTTGTATAAGAGGACTTATTTATTAACAAACATTTATTTGATAAACTTGAAATTTTTGTGTGTGTGCATGTGTGAAAATAACATTACTTCCTCATAGGTGCTTTCTATAACATCCCACAACCACTATTTAGACATTTAGAGACACTCTAAAGAGTGATTTTTATTTCAATTTTTAGGGTTACCAGATATGTTGAAAATTATTAAACAGAAGTGTTTTATTTCTGGATACATTTGTATAATGTCAAGTAAGGAAAACAGAAGATGGAAAAATGGAAAAGAGATGATTACTTCAAGATACTTAAATAGCAGTAAATATATCTGGTAGCATTGTGATAATATGATCAGGATCTTTTAAGATTTGTCATTATAAACCACTTAGGATTTTCCAGCTGTAAGAAATAAACAACTACAACAAAACACCCTTAAATCCGAACAATGGAAATATTAAGGAAGATATATTATTTATTTTTACGTGGTGCTGAGGAGTGAACCCAGTGTCCCACGTGTGTGAGGCAAGCGCTACCCCAGCCCTCTTCTGTCATTTTAAGGAAGGTAACTTCCTCTGATCCAGAGATGTCTATGGCTTTTGCTGAGCCAACAATCTCCACTGATTTTCCTTTAATAGGAAATAGGGAATGCTGCATATTTATTTCTAAACAGTGTCTAGCAAGGGAGAGGCAAAGGACCCAATAATTAGTTCAGACCCACCAGGATTTCCCTGAGTCTAGTGGGGTAGGTGGGGTGGGTGAAATAACATCACAAAAAAAAGTAGGACTTAGCCAGCAAGGCAGAGGTGTGTGTGGCTGGGGGAAGTGGGGTCGTGTGGGAAAGAGCAGCTGGGTAAAGCAGTCACAGTAATCTTACTCTGCCCCGACAGGGTTCTAGCCATTGTGGAAAACCCTGACTTTCTCCTTTGCTCGCTCTCACTGCCTTTCCCCATCTGACCCAAGGATAGTTCCATGTGAAGAAGAGCTGCTGAGGCTGGAGTAAGGTGACAAAGCTAGTTGGTATTCCTGCAAGCAGTGGTCCCTAAGGAAGCCTTAGAGGTTTGAACCTCTTCTCTCAGTTTTTCTAAATCCTCACTTTTGTCTGCATTTATCCATTTGGTATTCATTTTTTCCCCTTTCCCTAAAAATTTCATTTTCCTTTCTTCCCACTACCATTTGAGACACTTAACGAACTATAATACAGAGTAGAATATATTCAAATATAGTAAAGAGGTAAAAAATGAGTGCCTCTATTTTCTTTTTTATTTACCTGCTTAATTTCATTTTTTTCTTATAAGCCATTAAAAAAACCCTGAAAATTCCCATTATTATTTGGGCTTCTCTGATATTAAAAAAAAAAAAAAAAAGAAGAGCTTTTCAGCACGCCAGATTCATCTCTGCAATAAATAGATAATAAGAGACAGGGAAATAATGAACTAATATGTAAATATGTTCAATCTTGCTACTCAGATTAAATCATACAGGCACCGTTTTACACTTGAAACTTTGGTAAAAGTTAACAAAAAATATTAATTGCCTGTGTGGTTTTTGACGCAAGTATACTTTTTTGATTGCTGAGTAAATTGGAATGACCCTCCTGGGATACTGCTTGACAACATACATTAAAAGACATTTTAAAAAGTTGACATCCTTTGTTTAGTAATTCAAAAGCAAAGAAATATGCAGGAGTCTTTCTATTGAAGCATATTTATAATAGCAAAAGAGCTCAGTATTAAACATTACATTTCTGTTGTCAAACTTTGTTTTTTAATGCAAAATTTATTAAAATGTAATCTATTACATATCCTCATCCCCAACTAGATGATCCTTTAGTGAGTAAGTACCTTTTTGCCTTCTGCATAGGAAAGCCCTTCCCCACTTCTCTCAAAGAATATTCAGATCTAGAGGACTGAACACTGTTGTACACTAGCAGGAGTATGAGCTCTAGCTAGATAATAGACATTTGAATCTTGACTCTGCCCTCAGCTGGACTATTCTTTAATGCCCCAGTTTTACCAGGTGGAAAATAATAGAAACAGTAAAACCTGTCTCATAGACTTGTCACGAACTATTCAAACCATGAAAATACCTTAGAAATTACCATATTTATGTAAACAAAAATCTCTTAAATGTTCTGATATCCACTAATCCTTTCCTTAAAAAAAAATCTTGTTTGAGTTTTGGAATAGAGACCTTGACTTTCAGAAATGTTAACATGTCAGGGAGATGAGTGCTGAGAATGAAACCAACAACAGTAAAAAGGAGAGGCCAGGTGGAGTGGTGGGGAGCTCAGGGAATGGGGAAATCAAGGAAGGATGGAGAGTCAGAGAGTAGGCTTCCTGAAAGTACTCTTCATCTGGCCTGGAAGACTGGGCTTGGAAAATGAGGAAGATGGACAGATTTTAATAGAAAGGGAGAAAGAACGTTCCAGTGGAAAGGCCAGCTGGACCCAAGGCAAGAGACACACAGTCAGATGCTGTGTGGAATTTACTATGTTGT
This sequence comes from Urocitellus parryii, assembly GCF_045843805.1. NCBI lineage: Eukaryota > Metazoa > Chordata > Mammalia > Rodentia > Sciuridae > Urocitellus > Urocitellus parryii. The sequence continues at coordinate 184,446,395 of NC_135534.1, forward strand.
AGTGTGGAAAGGACACCTGACCCGAGAAGAGAGAGGAGATGTTACCTGTAGGAAAGGCATTGGTATTTGAAGGGGAAGGGAAATGGGTAGCCATGGAGGGTTTTTCCAGAGTGGTTTAACGAAGTCTAGGAGTATGCTTGTGCCCGAAGTGGGAGAGATGGAAAGCAGAGGCCACACAGGAAGCTGTCCGATGACTCAGACCAAACAGTATAAATGGGAAACAGATGTTATGGACTTTCCTGACTTCTGGATGTGAGGGATAAAGGAGCGTGTTAGGATAGAGGTTTAGAATGCCATATAAAGGGAGAAGGGAATTGTAAGTGATGAAAGTGGAAGTTGAGACCTGGGGTTGGAGGAATGATAGTATGTGGGGAGGGGAAGGTGAATTCCATTTCTTATGGACTGGATTGAGGTGATACTGTTGTTAATGCCTTCAGCTCGTATTTCTCGTAGTCAATTGAAGACCCACAACAGGATTTTAGAAAATCCTTTTAAGTCATAAGTATGGAGGTGATGCTTTAAGGATGAGCAATACCCAAGAGGCAGGAAAGGGCCCTGAATACCAGAGCTGGTAGATCGCTAGTGGATAAGCACAGGGAACATGGATGGCCAGTCATACTGGGGACTTATTGTTTGAAGGGCTCTAGGCTAGATATCTTATATACACTTCCCATTTTATTCTCATAACTCTGAGATGGGTACCTCAGATGGAACTGAGGGTCAAAAATGTTAGGTAGCTAGTCCAAGATCAGCAGATCGAGTGAAGTGTGGGTATTTCCTGCTGCAGTAGGGTAGGCCTTCTTAATGAGAACTAGTAAGTCAGTGATATTTTGAAAGTACCTTAATTCTGTCACTTTTGTCACTTAAATTCAGAGATTGTGCTATCTATTCTCTCTTTAAATTATATGTAGGTTGATTTTTAAATCAGCACACCTCAAACTAGTGGTCAGGGTATGACTATTTGGGGGCAGAGTCCATGTAAATGGTTTTTTATTGAACTTGAGACTCTAAGGGACTGTCATTTTCTTTTAAGAGCTTTCATAAGTTTATCATGACTCACTGATTCTTGGTTTTTTGTTTTGTTTTGTTTTGTTTTGTTTTTGGTACCAGGATTGAACTCAGGGGTGCTTTAACACTGAGCCACATCTCTAGCCCTTTTTATATTTTTCATTTTGGGACAGGGCCTCACTAAGTTGCTGAGGCTGGTTTTGAACTCATGATCCTCCTGCCTCAGCCTCCCAAGCTGCTGGGATTACAGGCATGAGCCATCCTGCCTGGTGTATGACTCAACTGATTCTTGAGAATATAGTTTTCAGTGTAGAGTATATATTTATATGTTTCAGCCTTTATCAAAACCTGGCCTCTGAAAGTGTTAATGTAATTGATGCTCATGTTATTAAATATTGAGTTTCAACAAGGCTCTGGAGAGCTGTAAGAAAGGAAAGGGTGAAGAAATGGCCACAGTGAAGTTGATTTATTAGCACAGATTATTAGATGCACATTAAGATCAAATTACAAAGGCAGAGATTCTCACCACTAGGGCAAGAGATGGAATTGTTTTGTTTGGTTTTAACTGCACTTTAAAAACTCAGAATATTTATAAGAGTGTTATCCTTGCTTGCAAGGCCCAGAAGTTCTTCCAGATCTGTTTTGCATGTGATTCTATATTTTTACAATTCTAAAAGCATCAAGTATTAGAAAACGGCTTGAAGACATTAAGTTTTAAAATCCAGCATAGTAAGTATATTTTCCTCAGGAAAACATTTTGGAATGGACCCTTCTGGTTGAAGCATATTTCCGTTATGAAGGTTTGGAAGTAAAACTTTAATAAGATATTTCATTTTAAAAGTTTATAGTTTAGTTTGATCTGAGAACGTAAACCAAGACCAAATGGAAATACATGTTTCTCTTGAGGTAGTTACAAGCAAAAGGAATAGAGAGTCTCCTGGGCCAGTCTCTAGGACCTGCTGCTTCTTGGTAGGTGTTTCACGTTCTGCCCCATTTAATGATAAAATGTTACTTCTGCAAGAATACCTTAATCAGGGTTTCCCCAAGTATGTGCTTCCTAAGCACCAGGACTCCAAGATGGTTCTCCACAAAAGCGGTCTGATGTCAGAAAAGTTTGGGAAGTTCTTGCTCACTCCATACCACCTCCCTCACTATGCTCCCCGTTCAAAAAGTCATTGTGCATGTTAGTGTAGTGACAGGTCTTTACCTTCAGGAAATCACTTTAACTTGGACTATCTGACCTTCTTTGGACTCATCCCTCCTTAAATTTTGTTTTCATTGTATTTTCAACTACTGGCATATTATAGAGCACCCTTGGAAAATCACTGCTTGAAATGTTGTTTCAGAATTCCATTCTCCTGGCCACAAAAGTAAGAAGGTTGTTGGATCAGGTAACTTGCCACTCCACAGATTTGAAACTCAGTCCACACATATCACAAACTTCAATGTGTTCTTTGAAATACTGGCCAAATAGTGTAAATAGATTTCAAGTCACTCAAGTATATTATAAATTAAAAGCCTTTCTTGTGGACTATTGTTTGTACTATGAGTAGTTTGAGATCTCCAAGGAAATTAGAGAAGGAAGAGTGGTTTACTGAAGGAAACTTCAAACTTGAAACTTTAGGATCTGAACTTCTCTGGGGCCACCTAAGCCAAGAGCAAGAGGGGAACCAGCCCTCTGTACTTGGGGTTTCCTCCTTTCCTCCAGGTCTGCTGCAGAGACATTAGGGGCAGTTAGTTATCACTTAATACTACAGATGGTCATGTAGAGATGGGACCAAGTTAAAGTGATTTCCTGAAGGTAAAGAGGAGGAAATGACCCTTCACTACATTAACATGCACAATGACTTTTTGAACGGGGAGCATGGTGAGGGAGGTGGTATGGAGTGAGCAAGAACTTCCCAAACTTTTCTGACATCAGACCGCTTTTGTGGAGAACCATCTTGGAGTCCTGGTGCTTAGGAAGCACATACTTGGGGAAACCCTGATCAAATCATGACTTTTTTTTTTTTTGGTTGGTGCCCAAGCAAATAATAGGTTCTCAATAAATGTTTATTGAACAAATGTGGAGGAGGAATGGGGGTGGGTATTTGGAGACTAAAATTTTAGTTAGTGATACTGTTAAACAGAACCTGTCAGTGGAGGGAAATAGAAATGAACTTAAAAATGAAAACAGTTAACTATTTAAAACGTTGAAGTTAATTCTGGTGGGCTTTTGAACCTGACCTTGCTAGCATGTGTTCTTCTGTTATAATGAGGTCTCTGTGAGCACCTCACAGTCAAAGAAAAGAAAAAAGCTCATCATAATAGATACCTCCGGGCTCATCAACACTTAAGTATGCCAGGTCAACTGCATAGGTCAATAGATTTACAAGAATGAAGGTTTCCTTCCCTTCTGTCCACTCCTATCCCAGCCCAGACCTATCCTTGTTTCTGGCCCACAGTGCAGAAGAAATGATGAAAGCCCTTCTGGTCCAGCTCACTGCCTGCCCGGGAGCAGAGTGAGGAGAGCCACAGATCCTACAAATTTTGTTCAAATTGCCACCTGGAGGGTGGAAGCAGCAGCTTTGCCAAAACCAGCCCTGCTGCTGATAAGCACAGGAGAGAGGAATCTCCAGGGCAGGGACAAGATGCGGAAAAGAAATAAAAAATGTCATTAGAATTTTAAAAATTCCAAGCTGGCCACACGTGTTGGCTCTGTTCTGCTCAGGCTGCTCCGTACTGGGTTCAACAAAGAATGAGACTTCTGCTCTGAAAGCATGCAGTCTATTAAGGAGACACTACAGAGGAGAGTTGCTGCTTTGTTAGGGTGCAGAGCCCAGCTGAATCCTTTTTAAATAGCCAAGTGTTACTCTGGTTTACAAGGTAAAGTACAGATAATTTCTAGGTAGATTCCAAACTAATTTTCAAAACTAAGAGCCATAATTACAAAAGTGTCCCTGAAAAAGCTGGATGTTATTCTTGAAGTATGATTTGTGTTGATGCTTAACTGGGGAGAATGGAGTTCAGTAAACTTAGGATAAATTTATTGTGTCTAGTGACACAAAGTGAAAGAGAAAATACTGTCCTTAAATAGAAAAAAAAAAAAAAAAGCTTCAGATGCCTATAGGCAAGTCACAGTGACTCTTCAGACAGTCCTGTAGACAAGATGATAAGTACTATGCTTAATATTTTAATCTCCATATTGAAATCACTAACAGTTAAGATGTGATTTTTGTTCTTTGATAGAGCAAGGCTCTAGAAACTTAGAACACATCAAATTTTTTCTTTTATTTGGCTAATCCCTTTTACTGCCTTATCCATTCTAGTCATTAGTCTGCCCTGTCACCTACTAGGAAACCCAGCTGCTCTTGTCATGGCCCTAAAGTCTCATATATAACTAGGTACAGAGCCCTATCTAATAGCCCAAAGCCACCAAACAGGGTCCAGAGTGGATTCAGAACCCCCGGTTCTTCAGTTCATTTCATAATGGTGTATCAGGCCACCTTGTTTCTCATCCAGCTTTCTCCCACTCATGCTTTTCTCATTTACTCTTTAAATATTTATACCTCATCTGCTTCCAAAAATATTTTTAGATGATTTGTAATCAAATGTAAATATATTTAAGACTTTTGAAATGAAAAACTGAAAGCTCAGAAGAGGTGGTGGTGGGATAAATGGAAGAGGAAGCACGAATGTGCTGAATGCTTGAACAGCTTTACCCACCAACATTTCTAGTCCTGTTTTAGAATGGTACCAATTCAGAGGACATTTTGACACAGAATCCTTCCACAGAACTGTACTACTGGCACAGACATAAGAGGTCTATAGAATAACCAACCAAGATAGTCATGAGTTTTATATCATGGCCACTAAATGGGTTTTATTCAGGCTCTGCTTAGATGACTCCTGCTATAGAGAGCTGCTGCTGCCTGGTAAAGTTCATTCTATTCTCAGGTGTTAGAAATTTATTATTGTATGTTGAGCCCTGTGTCCATGTAACTTCATGTTGGTCCTGATTCTGTACCCATTAGCCAGAATAGAATGAAAAGCTGACATCAAGTCTTTAATACGTGCCAAGTTGTGTGTGTGTGTGTGTGTGTGTGTGTGTGTTTTAAAGTTAAAAACAGTATATGCAACCATTCTAAAATCATGCTGCTAGTCCTTTGCTATTCTGCGCTCCTCCTATGCTTCGATTTTTAAATTCTTTATGCATTGATGTTTATTTACTTTTCATTAAAGCTATGCATGCATATATTTTAAAGAGCTTTAAACATTTCTTTGTGCTTGTTATTTAAAACAACAAAATTGATACCCCCTCATTTTCTATTGCCCAGAGGCCATCAGTTTTAAATCTAAGAGTTGTTGTTGTTGTGGTGGTGGTGGTTTTTTTTGCTTTTCTCCTCTTTATCATGCTTATATGGCTGCTTTCTCATTTTTCAGTTTTTGAGATTAATTTTAGCCTCCTCTCTGGAAGATAAAGATCAAGCTCTCTTGCAACACCATGCTCTTCCTCTACCCCACGCACACACTTATAGAGGGTTGCTTTTATTCTTCCACTGTAGGTATGTCGTGACTGGATCAGTTTTCAGTCTTTACATTATGACTAATAAATGCTCTCACAGCTGAGTCATGTAGCATTTTGTTATTTGTTGCCTTTGGAGACAACAGTTGTCTTGTTCTTCTCTTTTACCTAACTTTCTATGTACTCTTGATTAGTTGACTTCTAAACTCTTGCCTACTTATATGAATTGAAGCTGTTAATTTAAGATATCCCTTCACATCATATCTGGGATTCCTTTAGTCTTTCTTGTATCAATTATTTTGTACTTTTAAAAAAATTGTTTAACTTATATACAGTAGAAGTTTTCTGTTGTTCAGTTCTGTGAGCTTTGACAGATGCATAGAGTTTTGGAATCTCTACCACCATCAAAATGTAGACCAGTTCTATCAAATCTAAAAATTCCCCCAAGGGCCCTTTTGTAATCAGATCCCTTCCCACCCACTGGCAACCACTGATCTATTTCTGTCCCTGTAGTTTTGCCTTTTCCAGGTCATTTAAATGGAATCATACTGTATCAACAGCCTTTTGATTTTGCCTTCTTTCCTTCTGTATAATGCATTAAGGTTTCATCCGTGTTGTTGCATGTATCAGTAGTTGGTTCTTATTGCCTGGTAACGTTCTATTGTGTGAATATACTACAATTCATCTCTTTACCAGTTTCCAGTTCATGGTGATTAGTAATAAAGCTGCTATATAACTTACATGCAAGTTTTTATATGAACATAAATTTTCACTTCTCTTGGGTATTACCTAGGAGTGGGGTTGCTGGGTCATAGGGTGTGTTGGCTTTCTGTTACTATATCAAATACCTGAGATAAATCAACTTAGACAAAAAAGGACTATTTTTGCTCTCAGCTTTGTGCCAAGGTAGCAAGCACATCATGGTGGGAGTATAAAGCAGGGCAAAACCACTTGCCTCATGGCCTGCAAATGCAAGAGAAAGAAAGTGGAAGGAGCCAGGATCCCAATATCTTCTTCAAGGGCACACCCCAGTGACCTAAAATCTCCTACTGGGCACCCCTTGCAGGCTCCATCACCTCCCAATAGCTCTAAGCTTGGGAATAAGTCTTTATCACATGGACCTTTGGGATCACTCATGATCCAACTACAGCACAGAGTAAGTGAATGTTTATAGAAGACTACCCAGCTGTTTCCAAAGTGGCTGTACTGTTTTGTATTCCCATGAGCAGTATATGACTATTGAGTTGTTTCACGTCCCTCTCAGCACTTAGTATTATATTAGCAGTTTATTTTTTCTGGTGCTGCCATAGGTGTATAGTAGAATTTCTTGTCTTTCCTTTCTTTCTTTTTCCTTTTGCTTTTCTTTCTTTCTTTCTTTCTTTTTTTTTTTTTTTTTTTTTTTTTGGTGCTGGGGATTGAACATAGGGCATGGTGCATACGAGACAAGTGCTCTACCAACTGAGTTATGTCCCCAGCCCTGTATAGTAGAATTTCATTGTGATTTTTGTTTGCACTTTCCTGTGACCAGTGATATTATGTGCTTATTTGATATTCACATATCTTACTTGGTGAGGTATCTTTTAAATCATTTGCTCAATTTTAATAGGGTATTTTAATTTCTTATTATTTAGTTTGAGAATTCTTTACTATCTAGATGCAAGTCTTATCAGATGTGCAACTTGTACATATTTCTTTCAGTATGTTTCTTGTTTTTCTTTTAACAGTGTCCCCATTTTTAGTTTTGATGAAGTTCACCTTTTCACTTTTTTTTTTTTAATGTGCTTTTGTTGTCATAGCTGAGAACTCTTTGCTTTGTTTAAGGTCACAAATATTTTCTCTTGTGTTGTCTTCAAAATTTTTCTAATTTTCATTTTGCACTTACATCTATAGTTGAGTAGAGTTAATTTTTGTATATGGTCTAATTTGAATTAATTTTTGTATAAGGTTCAAGCTGTAAGTTGTTTTTGTTAGATTATTTTTTTGCTTATGAATATCTAATTATTCCAGTATGCTTTGTTGAAAAAGACTTTTTCCATTGAATACTTTTTCAAGTATCAGCCATACATATTTGGGTTTATTTCTGAACTTCCTGTTCCAGTGATCTGTTTGTCTTAACACCAATGCTACATGGTGGTCTTGATGATTGCAGTTTTATGGTATTATTGAAATCAGGTGAGTGCTTTAACGTGTTTTTTTTTTTTAATTTTATCGTTTTCAAAATTATTTTGGCTATTTTAGTTCCTTTGACTTTCCATACACATTTTAGAATCAGCTTATCATTATCAGAACTATTACAAATGTCCTTCTGGGATTTTGATTTGACTTGCATTGAAAGCTTGGATCAACTAGGAAGGAATTGTCAAAGAATATGAGTCTTCCAGTGGGAGTGTGGTATAGTTTTCCATTTATGTAAGCTTCTCCATTTATGTAAGCCTTCTTTGATTTCTTTCAGCAGTATTTCTGCCCGGTGTTTTCTTTCTTGGTATATTCCCTTCATTTGGCAGAGTATCTCTTTCAGTAGCTTCCTCAAAAGGGTACCTGCAGGAAAATTTTTGACCTCTTACCTGTTTTTATTCTTATCTCATACATATATAACATTTGGCTAGATGTAGAATTCTAGGTTGGAAATTATTGTCCCTCAGAATTTTAAGTGTGTCATTTCACTGTCATTTAACTTCTAGGGTGGCTGTTGAAGTCTTGCATTCTGATTCTTGATTCTTTGTATTCTACTTGTTTTGTTCTCTCTGAACCTTTTTTGTAACCCACGTTCTGACATTTTTCAGTGATGTGCCTTATGTGGATCTATTTTCACCCATTATGCTGGACACTGTGTGGGCTCTTTAATTCTGGAGATTTATGTTTTGTAGTTGGGAAATTTTTTCCTGAACTCTTCCTGATTTCTTCCCATATGTTCCTCCTGTTCCTTAACTTCCTTAGGTTTTCTTTAATTTTGAATACCTTGCTTTACTCCATTTCTCAATTTATCTTTCAGTATTTCTAGTACATTTTTATCTCTGCTATGATTTATTAATTTTCTAGGGTATTTTTTCATTCTCTTCAGCATTCTTTTGTTTGTATGTTTTTGCATCATGTGTTTTTATCTCTATGTGGATGTGTGTATTTAATTAAGTTCACTTCTGTCTGCATTTGTATCATCTTTTTCTCCCTAGTCATTTTTCTTCTTTAGTCTCTGCCATTCATACTAAAGGATTCCTTACGAGTTTGGTGATCCTTAGCTATCTGCTCATTATTTAAGGACAGGAATCTCAAAGGTTGTTTGAAAGCATTGTATTATTTGAGAATGAGATTGTTGACTGTGAGGTTTAACAGTGGGGTGGTCTTGCTGGTGGGTTTCCTTGGGAAACTGGAGTGTTGGGATCATTGTTTAAGGTCACAAATATGGACTTTACTCTTGGACTGGCCAGGTTCTCCAAAGAAGTCTTTTCTGGTCTCTTACTACATATTAGTCTGGCTGCTAGAATTCTTTTTTTTTTTTTTTTTTTTTTTTTTAAAGTACCAGAGATTGAACTCAGGGGCACTCAACCACTGAGTCACATACCCAGCCCTGTTTTGTACTTTCATTTAGGGGCAGAGTCTCACTGAGTTGCTTAATGCCTTCCTTTTGCTGTGGCTGGCTTTCCACTCACTGGTGAGCCTTCTGCTTCAGCCTCCAGAGCTACTGGGGTTACAGGCGTTGGCTACTGCACCCGGCTGGCTGCCAGAATTCTGGGACCCAAACAAGGCAAGAAGTTGTGATAGGGGTTAGTCTCAGCAGTCAACACATAAACTTCCACTTAATCCTTTTGTTTTCCTTGGGGTCGCTCTCTATGGTGCAGCTCTCTGGGTAGAAGAGGGGCAGCTCATTTCCCAATTGTTCAGGGGTCTGTCTGCCCTTAAGCAGCCTTTCAATGAGTCCTTCTGTTCTTAGCCCTTTGTCACCTCCAGTTCTGGAGATATACTGTCCCCATAATTCCTGAGTTTGGGGGGAATTGTGTGACATAACTTTGTTTCTTCCCATATTTTCCCACTGTTGGCTCAGAATTTGGCATTTTGGAATAAGTCAATTTTTTCTTTCCTGCAGCTTCCTAAGGCAAATATTTTAAATTCCTTTATTATCATTTTAGTGGAGTTTCAGAAGGGAGGAGAGTCAGCTAGTTATTGTTTACCTTAAGTATACTGAAGTCTCTAACCTGCTTGAATTCTAGTTAACAGTCTTCTTAAAGTGTGATGCACAAATCTGTGCTTGATTAGAGGTAAGCTGTCCGTGCTTCTAGATTTTAATGTTGCCTGCGGTTGAATTAGCCTGTTCAGTCACTTCACTTACAATTGCTAGCTGTTCACTAACAGCCGGCCCTAAGCCAACATTTTCCTCTGTGCTGGTATTTCTCGTAATATCAGTAAATTAAAACCTGAGTTCAAAACTTTAATTTTCCCTGCGAAATTTAGAACTGTTGATTTTGCCCAGTTTTCTAGACTTTGAAGAGCTTTTAGAATTCCAGTTGTGTTCTACAGTCATTATCCAGTATATTTACTATTCCTTTCTTTTCTTTCTGATAATTGGGTCTGTGAGCCAATTATGTCTTCTTATTTATTGGGGGCAAAGGCCTGCTGATTGTAGTATTCACCTAATATTCACAGGTCTGGCTGGCCTGTTTCCTTGGGGAACTCCTGTGGTCAGTATACTTGGGCCTTAACATTATTTGTCATTTTATTTTAGTCATTGCTGAAACTAGTTTTAATTTCTTTTCAATACCTCTTTTTTAGGTAGTCACTTTCTTTGGTAGGTCAGCTCTTTTCTCAAGACCATTCTCACACTTTCATATATCCTTGACCCTTATTTCAGTCCATCCCTCCCATCTTATTCTCAGAGATATTAAAAGTGGTATTGACAAATTTTAATAAAATTCAGTTATATCATGTGTTTCCCAACCTTCTCTCCTAACTGTGAAAAAACAATGTGAAGTTAGCAGGAACTGCTTGCTCAGGTACACGTGCTGGCTCTTACTTGTTGTCTTTTTCTTTCTTTATAAGTTGTCCAGGCTGGCTTCAAACTTGATCCTCCTGCCTCATCCTCAAGAGTAGCTGGGATTACAGGTGTGCACCACTGTGCCTGCACCTTTTTATTTTCTAAGTGCCCGCAATTTCTGTTCTAGAACTCCACCCAGAGTTGAAGTGATGCTCAGTTACAAAGTGTGTGGCATTCTCTCTTCCCACTTTTTGAAAATGGGGATACTGCCATGTTTCTCAGTGTTGTATTGTTCTGGTTCTCTACTGTTGCTTGAGGGCTGTGGGCAGCTGCTTAGCAGCCTTCTTTGCACAAGTCCTCTTGGGGCATGGGCATGCAACTAGACTTGAACCTTTTCCCTGGGAGGCAGGAGAAGCAGTGTCTCACCTCTGTGTTCTTGGTGCATTGCCTAGTAGCCTGTAGAAAACTTGTAGTGTTTCAATATGCTCATTTATTTGAAACATCTTGAGGTTCGTTCTACATTTCTTCACCTGTTCACCTGTTAGGGCTTCTGTGCTTACAGGCCAATGTGGAGTCTCATTCCACTAAATTTTGGTGATATCTATTAAGTTGTACTTTCTTGGGTTAAAAGTGTAAAGATTTATTGAAAAAGTCTTCTTGGAGTACCTGCATGTTGATAGAGCTGCTGCCCTGGAGCTCACCATCCAATGGGGAGGACAGGTTTGAAGAAGTGTAATTGTGAAGTCTGCTGCATTGACATTACATTGACATTGGAGGTCAGATATGTAAGGTTCTTTTCCAAAAACTTTTCTCCTAGGACTATCTCTGATTTTTCTTTACATATCATATCTGACATGTCCCATTTTGCTGCCACCATCCTCGTCCAAGTCACCACCATCTTGTGCTTAGGTACCTACAGTCCTTTCTTCATACAGCTGCCTGAGTGTTCCAAAAGGTAAACCCAAACCCTTTGTCCTCTCCCCTCCAGTGGCTTCTGTCACACTTAGGCAGACTTCCTCTCTACCTTAATCTGCTGTTTCCTTCTTCACTTCCCTGCTCCCCGCCTCTCCCCGCCACCATGCTTCTCATTTATTATGTTCTGGCCAAGTTCACAGTCTTCAATCAAGGGGAGATCCTTCCTGTCTCAGGGCCTTCCTCTCCATCTGGCTGTCCTCAGCTCTGCTAGACTTGTCACCTCAGTTCTACAATAGCCTTTTGCCTCTACTTTGTCATTTTCTTTACTCTTGCTTGGCTGTATTTTTCTTTAGTGGATCATTATCTGTAACCATTTGCATATTTTTTCTGGCATTCTCCTTCTATACGTTCCATAAACTCGGGGATTTTTTTTTTTTTTCTGTTCTGTTGGCTGCTGTATTCCCATTGTGAGAAGGGGACTTGGCACCCAGGAAATGGTCAGTGTTGAATGGAGGATGCAGTATGGTACCAGTTCGCATTGTTTCTTTCTGCCCTTCTATTTTCAGCTCAAAACCCTTTGGATGAGATGGGCCAGTTTCTGGCCATGGTTATTCTTCCAGGTTTACTTATGTTCTCCCTACTAGAGTTAAGTGCTTCATCTTTATAATGTCTTAAAATTGTACAAATCGAATTCTATTCTTTGATGTCATCTGCATAAATAGTGGTTAATTTAATTTTTCACATGCTTCTTTTTCCTATTGGAATAATAGGTGAAAAGACCACTGGTTCAAAGTTATTTAGTTTTCTAATTCCTAGGCACATTTCTCAAATTTCACTGCTGTTTTTCTTGTAATCACTGTAATCTTGACAGGCTTTTTCTCACCTCTTGGCTTCTTCCTATTGGACCTTGTTAGGCTTGTTAATTTTCTATGTAGCATGGCATGATGGTTTTTTGGAAAGTTCTGATAACTCCTTAGTCTCATGGTCCCCTATTTCTTATAGCTTCTCTGGTAGTGCATTGTTTTTCATCTAATTCTATATTCTCTGTTTTTTTTTTCTTCCTTCTCCTCCCCTTGCCCTCAACCCCTTATTGATGATTGGGCTTGTGAAAGGCTTTGTGAGAGAAAAGGAATGAAATTGGGTCTTGAAGGATGGATGAATAACTTGAGTGGGACACAGGTAAAGGAACTCTAGCCTGTAGGAATAGCACAAGCAAAAGCTTAGACACTTGAAATGCATAATTTGTTTGGTATGAGTGGTTTGAGGTGGCTGGAGTGTGTGTTTGTCTTTAGTGGGGTCTGGCCAGAAGGGAGGCTGACCTTCAATGTTAGGTTCGGGATTATGGGTGTTTGTACTCTGGTCTTGTAATATTTTTATATTTCTGGTGTAGAAATAACATTGTTCTATTTTACATAGTTAGTTGAGGGTGTTGGGACTATTTTTATGCCCCCAGACTTCAGCATTACCTTATAGAATAGCTTATACGTGATAGATGTTCAATGTTGAGTTGAGTTGAATTCTGAAAAGAAGGTTTAATTTTCCCAAGAATCTAGAAGGCTAGAGTTTTTCTATGGAATTAAGTTTTAAAAGGAAATACATAATTTTTATTGCATATGTTATAAAAGTCTGTATTGTGGATATTCATTTTTTGTCTTTGTGTCTCCCACATTGCTTTCCTTACTTATAATATGTAATCATTACGGCAAGCAGTCCCCGGATCAAGGCAGAATTTGGAAGATACTTGGCTTCCTCAGTATCTCTTGTTAAGTTCCTATTTTTTTTTGATAGAACGGTAATATTTTTATATTCTTCTGTGCAGTCTTGTGCAGATGTATTCTCATGCACCTCCTTTCATCAAAGAATGACTGTGGCCTAGTGCAGAAAATCAGGAGACACCTAAGAGCAACCTATATATTAGGTATAACCTGTTTACAGATGAGAAAACTGTTAGCAGTTAAAGGACTAAGATTATTTAGCTGGTAAGCAATTGGAATTACAGCACAGATCCTATGTTATTTTCTTTCCTTTATTTTTTAAGTACCCCAAGTTTCACTTAATGATGAGTGGTCTAGAGGACAGTGGAAACAAAACACAATTTGTGAAAGTGCAGAAAGTGGGCTTTCCCCATCCACTAAGGGATGGAAGCAGATTCAAAGCTTGTAGACTGTGGTGATACATGCAGGAAAGTGGGTAGTAAAAGGAAAAACAGATACTTCATAACACATTGCATATTATGTAGAGTCATTTCATTCAATGTTTTAATTTTCATACGTTTTAGATAGTGACATTGTAAATCTTGAAGGGGATTTCTCCATTCGGCTTAAATTATTGCTATTGACTGATGATTGTGGTTAGGGTAAGAGTTAATTAGGGAAGAGTTACTAACATTTATTTCTAGGACATACAGTGATGGTAAATTGGGTGTTGGGGGGTCATTCCTTAATGTCAACATGGTTAATGTGGACCTTGGAGCTGAGTGGACTACATTTTGCTTTTATTAATGCGTGTGAGCTATGTTTTCCCTTTTTTGTTTTTCCAATTCTGATTGAACAGATCCCCATTGATTTGAAAAATCTATATGTAAACTTAGGATGCTGGGCTCATAAACCATTTCATGGTAAATGATTTGTATAAAATTGCAACTAAGTGAATTTCATTCAAGCAGTGGGAATCTTTCAGATCAAGTTCATTGCTAGCAAGTGTTGTATTCTGGGCAAATTGTCTGTTTCTTTGCCTTCATTCACAGAGCAGTGGTAGTTCATATCATTGTACATACCCCATCACAGTTCATAAACCAGTTTGGCTAATTACTCTAAAATTACTGTTTTTGTTTTTTCCTCAACAATATGTGTCTATTTTTTTTTTTGCTCTTAGTATTATTAATAATAAATTGCTTTCCCTGGCTCTCAAGCTCTTTAGAGATCAAACAGCATTTTTAAGGTGTAAGGAACCCTCAGCTCTGTTGTCTTCTGCTTTTTATCCACACCCACACAGTCACATGTTCATGACTATGATATTTCTCTATGTTGTTATTTCTGTATACATATAAAAATGCTTCGTGGTGCGTAAAGACAGGGTAGGATAGAAATACTGACGCTGACATTAGAGACAAAAATAGTGAATAAAGCTAATAAAACAATAAAGAGTATAAAAACATAAAGGGTATGTTTGTCAATAAGATTTGCCTTAGGTAAACCACTGATTTGCATTTTACTGGACATTTCCCTTAAGCAATATGAAGCTTCTCCTTTTCCACTTCTGTTTTGCAGTGTCTCCTTTACACCAGCATCATACTTAAAATTCTCTCTAGACTCTGCCCTCCAGTTTATTGTCACTTTATTGTCACCTTTATCACTGAGTGAGAACTTTATTGGAGGCAATACTGGCTTTTTTGAATCAGCATCTTCACTCTGCTTCGCTGCTTTTAATTATGATGTTGTCCTTGTTTGGAATTTTTCTCCCTTCTATCCAAATTCTGTCCTGATGAGTCAGCTCATATTCCCTCTTTTCAGGAAGCTTTACTCTTTAGTCCATGCTGATCATGAAGCAAGTTCTCATGCATAGACCTTAACAACATACCATTAAACTAAAGAACTACTTACCAAGTATTGACTTTGCTGTATGTAGTGCTGTGCATTTTACATATGTTATGGTGCTATGTATTTTACATGTTATGGTTAGCCTCACACTTGTGACAGATGAGGAAATTAAGGCATGCATTGATTAAGTGAGTTGCCCTAAGGTCGTATAATAGCTTCTTTGAAGTAGAACAGGGTTGGGAGCTTCAAATCTGTGCTCTTTGTACTGTTGCATGCTGAAATTCTTTTTGTCTAATTCCGACTTTGTTATTGTTGTTGTTAACAACTGAGAGGATTAAGTATAAGTCTGGTTTTCCCCAAATATGAGGATCTTTTTTGGATCAATATTCATTTGTACTGCTACCCTATACAAGGCATTATGGGTCCAGTTGTTCAGGATAATAATTTAGCTGTGTTCAAAGCACTTGGGCAGTGCCGGTGTGTACATTGTTACCTATAGAAGGGGCAGGATGAAATCTGTAGAAGGAGATTAAATAATCACATGGTTCCAGGGAGGAGATAATCATTTTCAATGGGAGGAATTAAGGATGGTACTAGGAGTTAGCATTTCTCCTGAGATTCAATGAAAGGACTGAAGTTGGAAGAGAAGATTATGTTCAGAGTTTAGACTTTGGAGATGTCGGAGGTTGTGGTTCAAGTTCTTAACATCACCACTTACTATTCAAGTAACCATGGGAAATTAGTTAATGTCTTGACCTTAGCAGCAATACCCCTAGAATTGGTGAGAAGACTGGGGTGGGGCTGGGGAGGGTATATGAATCTTTTAGCATTGTACTTACCCCATTATGCACTCAGTAAATGTTAGCCCCCAAAATTAATTTTTTTTTTTTTAATGAGGAAGAAATTTGAACAAAGGCCTAGAGGAAGCCTGGAGGGTAGGTATGGAGTTTGTAGAAGAGTTTGGACTTTTGGGGACTAAATATAGTGGACATAGTAGGCTAAGCTTTGAAAAGCAGATTGGCAATTATGGCTTTGGTGAATCCCTTCATTCTCAGACTGCTATTCTCTTCTACTTTAGACAATGGGAAGTGCTATTAGAGTTTTGGTTTAGGTATAGCTTTGTTTTAATAGAGAAGTAATACATTAAAACCTGAATTTTAGGAAGAAACTTACAACAACGGGAAGAATAGAGTGAGGATGAGTGCAGGGGTCTAGGGGACCTGCCTATGATGCAGAGATGGGGGAGTGCTGATAAGAGTCGAAACCAACTCAGTGATGGGAACAGAGAGGCAGCTTGCAGGAATAGACACACTACCCATTATTTCAGCTCCAGATCATGTGTACCAACAGCAAAGTGTTTTTGTGCTTTTTAGATTATACAGTTCTCATAAGTTAATTGTAAAGTTTAAGTAATAAAACAATCACAATTGTTATGGTTAGAATATAAGGTGTCCCCTAGAAGTCATATGATAGTGTAGAAATGTTTGATTAGATTATGAGAGCTATAACCCACTTGGACAATTAATCCATTGATGGATTGATAATTTGAATGGACTAATTGGGTGCAAACTATAGGCAGGTGGAGTGTGGCTGGAGGAAGTAGGTCACTGAGGGCATGCTTTTGGTGATTGTATTTTGCCTGGCTCCTCGATTGCTTTCTCTGCTTCTTTGGACTCAGCATCCTGTCTGCCATGAGCTGAGCACCTTTCTTCCACCATATCCTTCTGCCATGGTATTCTGCCCCATCTCAGGCCCAGAACAATGGATTCTGCCGTCTGTGGACTAAACATCTGAAACTCTGAGCCCCAAATAAACTTTTCCTCCTCAAGTTGTTTTTGTCAGGTAGCTCAGTCGCAGTAGTGAAAAGCCAACTAACACATAATTCCAACAGAGATAACCACTATATACTTTAAATCCCTTCCTTTAGATGTCCTTCATACCCAGTATTAGTTAAATAATAGTTTATTCTAGCCTTTATATCATTTAAAGTCTATATAGGTGTGGTCACTGTTATTATTTTGAGGTAATTTGCCTTTATATGGGTTTGAGTCTGTTTATATTTTGTTGTACAAATGGAAGATTTTGTTGTTCA
The DNA here is from genome assembly GCF_045843805.1 of Urocitellus parryii. Classification (NCBI taxonomy): domain Eukaryota; kingdom Metazoa; phylum Chordata; class Mammalia; order Rodentia; family Sciuridae; genus Urocitellus; species Urocitellus parryii. Next base: position 184,463,419 of record NC_135534.1, read on the forward strand.
TTTTGTCTGGTTTTGGAAATTCACATATTGAAAGAACCTAAATTTCCAGATTTCTGTAGACTTTCTTTTTTCCATGTTAATAACTTTAAATAACAGCAACTTTGACATTGTCTTGCTTTTATTTTTTTTTTTAATGTTACCCTAAAAATGCCTAAAATTTTGTTGTGGTTTAATTTTTATTTTGAAATGTTAGTCTTACTGAGCAAAAGAGTACACAGTGTTGTCATATACCCTTCATCCACCTTCCTATAATCATAGAATCTTCCATGACTAGTACATATATCAGTACTAAGAAATTAACAGAGTCATAATACCATTCACAAAACTACATACTTTATTTAGTTTTTTCCAGTTGTTTTACTATCATCCTTTTTTTGTGTGTGTGTCCAGTATCCTGCATTGCATTTAGCAATTGTATCTCCTTAGTTAACTCTCCTATCCTGTAACATTTCTTCTCTTTCATAACCTTGACCCAATTTTGTTGTTTTTTTTGGGGGGGGGGATGTACCAGGAGTACCAGGGGCACTCAACCACTGAGCCACATCCCCAGCCCTATTTTGTATTTTATTTAGAGATAGGGTCTCACTGAGTTGCTCAGCATCTCACCATTACTGAGGCAGGCTTTGAACTAGCCAGCCTGTCTCAGCCTCCTGAGCCACTGGGATTACAGGTGTGCACCACTGGTCCCAGCATCTTGACCCTATTAAGTATATACTTATGCTTTTAAAAATAATAAATTGTTTAATTTGAAGTCCACATGTGTGGGCCTATATGATGTTTAATTTCTTAATAATGATGTAAAACAGATGTATTATATTATGGTTTCAAAATTAATTAGAAATCAGTTTGAAAAATAATTTAATAAACTTGTTTTCCCCAAAGTACAAAGTTAAAGGCCTGGACTGTCATATAGCATTATTGATGTAATGATAGGAAAGTGATATTTTAAGAAGCAAGCAACCATACTATATGACCATAGGGTGAACTATGACTTTGGCATATCTTGATTTGTCATGACTCTAGGTTTAGCTCACAGATGATAGCCCCAGCTTTGATTTCATGAAAGAAATGTGTTAAGCAGTGTCAAACATTAGAAATGCATTCCCAAATTGAGCAGAAGTTTTAGGATAGTGGAAAGCCCCTATACTTTGTAAACTCATCTTCAGAGGGGCATGAATATTGACTTTTTATTGGCCAAATTCTGCTTTGGCGCTTGCATTTTGTTTATGAAAAAGTGCATCATGCCAGAGGGGTACATGCTTAGTACCTCAGGCCTATCCCTGAGGTATATCTCAGAGGCAAACACAGAGAGTGGAAGTACAAGTCCTCTTTGCAAAAATTAGTGACCTTTTGAGGTTCATTTCTAGAAAGTATTCTCCAGTGTTTGAAATCTGCACGGTCAGCTGTGGAAAACAAGTGTAGCCTCCAGTTGCTCTGTTTGCACGTCCAGTTGGAGTCAGAACACTGGTATTTCCTTGATCTTGCCCATAGTGCCCCTGTTTTTTCCTCCTGCAGTTTCAGTTTTGGTGTGTTCAGATGCCATGTCACGTCCGAGGAGAACAATCTTGAGAGTCGCCAGGGGGTCTGACAAGTTGAGCCACTCAAAACCCTTTAATTCCAAGTATCCTTGAACTGAGGAAGCAGCTCAATAAATCTCTAGAACAAGTTTTCACAACTTAGCCATATGACCGCATTAGAATAAAGCCAGCTTCTGTGCGCCACTTCATCTTCTTCCAAATATTTCTTGAATTTGTGATGATTAAGGTGGTAGCCTCAAGAGTCACAATCTCAATCTGTCACTTCATCACCTCATGCAGGGAACATTCATTCAGTAAGTAGAAATTAAGCACATCTAGCCAGGGACTATTCTAGGTACTGTGGATACAGCACAGAACACCGAGCTTCAGTAAAATGTACAGCATAGCAGATGAAGATCTGTACTGCTGTGAAGAAAATTAAGTTAGGGAAGGGGTGACAACTCTGTGTGTGTGTTTGCAGTTTATAGCAGGCTATTTAAGAAAAGCTCCCTAAGGGGAAGGGACAGGCCAGCCAGATATCCAGGAAAGGAGCATTCCAGGGTGAGGGAATAACTATAAACTTCAGGAGATGAAAATATCCTGAGAGGCCAAAGGGGTAGCAGGAAAGCCAGAGTGGATGAAGTAGTGGAAGGAAGGGACTAGGTCAGAGGTGGTTGGTGCCAGAACACTGAGGATATTGTAAAGCATTACAAAAACTTGGGCTTTTGCTCTGAGCAAGGCAGGAAGACATTGAACAGGGGAGCAACATGCTCTGGCTTTCTGATCGTGAGTCTCTCACTTTATTAAAATGAGTGCTGAGGTGTCATGGGTAGAAGCTGACAGAAGGCAGTGACAGAGGTAATGGTGGCCTGAACTGGGGTGGTTGTAGCAGACAGGTGGTGAGACGTGGTCAGTTTCTCATCATATTTGGAAGACAGAGCCATTAGCATTTCCTGATGACTTGGACATATGCTGTGAGGAAGTGGCAGTCAGGTTTTTGGTCCTGAGGAGGTAGAATTACTGTTTTCCTGATGGGGAAGGCTATTATGCATCCTGAACAAGAGGGAGGAGGTTGCGAGTGGTCTGCCTCATCTCATTAATACACTTCAGAAATTTGTACCCCCTTCTCTTCTCTATAGCCACTCTATCAAGGATTAATGATTTAAATTTTCAGTGTCTAAATCAAGTGTCTTAAGTTCCTTGGTGGCAAGTACTCAAGTTTGTTAGCAAACTGGACTAAAAACCCTGGATCTCAAATAGGCTACGCTTTGGTAAGCTTAGGTGGCCTTAGACCCAGTGGCTTAGTGAGGAATATAGATGTTTCTGCTGCCACACCTTTTAGTAAACCTGGAAAAATATCAAGCAAATGAAGACAGAACAAAGTTGAAACCTCAAAAATAACTTAAAGTCACCCGACATTTGCAAAATCAGTTACTGAAAACAGCAGGGCTGATGTAGAAAATAGAGATAGAATAGAACACTGAAAACTGAGGAACGGTAACCAAGAAGTTCTAATAACGGTACCAATAAACAAAACAAAAAAGAACACAGTTAATTATTGGTGTTTACTCTGGTGTCATAGGAAGTTTTATGTAGCCTTAAATTCTGGGGCTTGTGCTTTCTTTGACAATTGTCTTCTACCATTTTTTATGAAAAGTAAAAAGTTGATTTGGCATATCGCCATTGTCTTAATAAAAGGGGGAATGCCTGTCCGCTTCCTCATCTGCATTCATAGCTTTGCCAGATAACTTAAAAGAATGGAAGTGCAGTGGTTTAAAGCCACTGAATCAGTCACCAGTTGAACCAAAGTAAGTTACTTCTGTTGATTTTCAGTTTTCTTTTTTCCTTGAGATTCTCTTTTATTGCTAAGGCTTTCTCTTTAATAATCATGAGGTAACTTGCCTTGGCTTGAAAGTATTACATGCTAGGGGAAAAAAAAAGTCACATGAGCTGATTTGACCTCTCTGTTATTCAGACTCCATTCATTCACATGTTTGCCAGTCATGTATGAGGTAATGCTCATCCAGGAAGCACAGTGTGGCAGAGCAGACTGTACTGCTGCCCTGGGGCTCCTTATCTAACCCAAAGCTAGGACCAGATTCAGATCTGCTTCTTTAAAGATAGTCTAGAATTTTTTTTTTTAATTAAATAGGTATTCAGTAAGAAACACCCTAAAATCAATTTGACAGTGTACTCAAAAAAGTGAAAAAACCCAGCATTTATTTCTTTTAAAAAATCATTTAAAGACTAGAAAGTTAAAAGTACATCTTTAAGAAGAACCACTTGTTTAAGAGCTAATGTCATACTTGACAATGACACATAGAGGATTTTTTGTTTACATTAGGAATGTAATTACCTAAGCCTTCTATCATCATTAACATTGTTCCAAAAGATCTGACTAGTGCAATAAACCATAAAACCAATGTAAGTATAATGATCGGAAAGGAGATAAATCATAGAAAACAAGAAAATCAACTAAAAAATTTTAGTAGGTTCATGAAAGATAATACCGTAGTATAAATATAAGGAGCCATTCTGAATGAACAGACCATTGGTTAGGTATTATGTTAGATAACTCCCACTCTGTATAAAAATAAATTCCGTGAAACCTTAAGCAAGTAGATGAGAACAATATCAAATAGCTGAAGAGCTTAAAAGCAGAGAAAAGGTCCAAAGATACATCAATTTGGCTGTACAAAACTGTATTTCTAGAAACTGTATTTCTAAAAAACTCAGAAATGGGATGACAAACTGAGGCATAGCTCATTTCATAACCAGCTCTCCAAGGGAAGGAAAAAGTATGCAGATTTGCAGATTTCCATGATGTAAAGGCTCCCACCATGACTGATTTCAAGTGAACAAGTTCAAGAGCAGGAGTTGGCACAGAATCTTGCACAGTTGGAGCTCACTAACTGGCTGAAGCATAACAAATGGCAGAGCATGCTGAGAAGCCACCTCGAGATCACCTGGTCACGGAAGTGAACTGTGGCTCTCAGCCCAGATCACATTCCCGCTTGAAGCTGCCTTCCCAGGAGGCATGAGGTGGAGATAAAATGCCCAGTGTCACCCTGGAGAACACTTGGTAGGGAGCTGCTGCATCTCTGAGTGGAGAGAGCCTGGTGGGGTGGCTGAGGCTTACCTTCAGAACAGCCCCTTTGGGGACCATCATACAATGGTTGAGGATAGAGGCAGAGAGAGGTGTTGCTAAGCAAGTGCATAGCAGAAAAAGAACAGTTGGATCAAAGCAGAGGGGTTTCTCTGGTGGTTTCCTTTGAAACCCCTGATACTCTTGGGAGCTGTACATGTGTTTCACTGTGTTCCTCTGTCTCTGCATGTTTATATTCTCATTCTCTATTTTTAACTTTTCATTTGACTTGGTTTAATTATTGCCTGTAATAATTTTCATAAGTGTCATCTCTAGAAAGATTAATTGTGAGGAAATGGCTGTGAATAATCAGGAAAGAGTGTCTGGACAGTGACAAAGTGACCTGTAGTATAGGAGGTGCCTCACAATGGCCAGGAAGTCACCGTATTGTCAGGAAGGGAAGGTTTTAGGTATGGAGGCTTGGAGTCCTGTGTGTAGGGCTTCTATCAAGGGTCTACTGTTCCACAATAAATGACTACTAGCCGCTCATTTGGCAACCCCATCTTGTATGTGCCATCTTAGGATGGGTTGTTCCCTTGTGGTCTGGTCTTTAGTTCTAAGGGAAGATTAGTTTATTCTCTAGAGCAACTTTGTGGAAAGAAGAAGGATTTAATTGGATTTCAGAGATGTGGAGACTTTGAATATGGCAGCCATGTTATTAGGAGTTGTGTAGTTATTTGAAGGCTGTGATTGAAAATCATTATTTGGGAAGATTATCTGGAGGATATGATTGAGAATTATTAGTTTAGGGAGTACAGAGAAAACCAGTTGGCATGAATTGGGATAGAGGTACAGAGAGGAAAGAGGGGGGAGAAAGTACTTATTTTTAAGGGGTTTATAAAGATTAATCTTACATTATAATGAAAGTACCTGTATACGTATACATAGAGGGTTGACTGGTGGGCAAGTGGGGGTGGCCAGAATTGCATACTAACCTGTTAAGGTCTGTCTGAGCTTGGAAGCTAGCTTTTGGACAAATGGTCTCTTATGAGTAGGATTTTTTTTTTTTTACTATCATAATTAAAGATAATGTATTTCCATAGAATGATAAACTTAGATTAGTATCTTTTTAGCCTTATAAATTTTTTTGTTTGTTTTAAGTAGTTATACATGACAGTAGAATGCATTTATGCACTTTGATATAAGATATATAAATGGTAAAATTTCTCATTTTTCTGATTGTACATATTGTAGAATCACATCAGTCCAGTCATACATGTACATAAGGTAATAATGACTATTTCTTTCTGCTATCCTTTTTCTATCCCCATAGCCCTTCCCCTCTCTTCACTCCCCTCTCCTAATCTAAAGTAACTCTATTCCTCTCTACCCACCACCTATTGTGAATTAGCATCTGCATATCAGAGAAAACATTCAGCCTTGGGTTTTTTGGGATTGGCTTATTTCACTTAGCATGATCTTCTCCAACTCCATCCATTTAGAGTGGGATGTTTTAATGACTCATTGGGTGTGCAGACTTACAGATGGTTGTTTTTAAAGCACTTATTTATTCCAGTTTGGTCCATTAACATTCATTTTTCTTTGTCAATTTTTTAAAGAACATATTTAGTATCAGTCATTTACAGGGGTATTAATTTGATGATTCAGTGTTCCTCCTCACCAATTTGGGTAATTCTGGTATTTTTCTGTAATAATTTTATGGATCTTTGGCTGGTTTTCATTACTTCAAATTCTGATGTGCCCATGTATTTTCCTGCCATTACTGATTGTGGAACCACTGAATCTCAAGGTTGGAAAAGATTATAATTGTCTTCTAGTCAAGCTGTCAATTTGATATTTGAATCGTCTGTTATTTTCTTTTCTAATTTAGACTTAAATAATTGGGTCTTAATTTTCAATAGTTGGGTTTTATCAAGAAATAGGATTTGGAGACTTAGTGACCATATGTCATCCTCACACTGAGTAGTCATTTGGACATAACCAGCTGATCATTCTTTGGGTAGCTGAAGGCCACTGGTTTATCTCATGCTGAATTTTTTGCCTGCTATTCAGTACCCATGGCTGCAGGGTGCTATGACCTTTAGCTCTACACTCTTAGCAGGTAAGAGTGTAGGTAGACTTAGGACCCAAATCCTATGGCCAGGCTAAACTCAGCTCTGTCATTTTCCTGGGGTTTCATCCCTGGTTCTGGTCTATTTAAGGGCAGAGAGAGGGTAGTAGAGGTTGACTATGGAGAAATATAACCTCTTTGCTTTCAAAGTTAGCTAAGGCTGGTTTGCAAGTCCAGGAGCTGCCTGTTTGTAAATGCTAGGGGAACTTCTCTAGCTGTGTTCTAAATTATAGCTCTTCAATATTTTCTGCCTAAAGTATTTAAATGGAGAGTACTTGGTGTGGTTCAGGTTTTACCAGAGAATGCCAGCTGACAGCTGCCAAGAGGCTTTACTAAGGATCCTTGACCTTACAACTCATTAAGCCCTGGGGCTTTGGAGGCTATAATTTTGCTAGTACATTTAGCGTGCATCCTTCTGTTAATAGTAGATTCATGTAAAACAGCATCGTAAGACACGTGTCAACCCAGAAGCCTAATTTATTGAAGATTTTAGCTGACATGCAGGATAGAAAAATTTTGTCAGCTTGGCTAGCATGAGATAAAACCAAGTCATTATTGAGAATTATTTTGTTTTCTCTCTCTCTTTTATTTTTGGTAGTACTGAGGATTGAACTAGAGCCTTGCACATGCTAGGCAAACTACACCCCCAGCCTTTTATTTACTCTTGATAGAGAAGTAATGTGGTTTTTTAAAATCCAGTTCAAATATGTATCTGATCTTACCTCATGAGATAATGATGGTTAACAGCTTAGTATGTGTATATTCTTTCAGACCCTGGGTAGATGCAATAGCCTCTGTTGCTCCATGGTTTTATTTTTTTGTAGCCCTCAAGTTTTGTTATACATACATGCTTATCAACTTTTGGGAAGCCAGAGGCCAGTCAGAAGGTGCCTGATGTCATGGGATGAGAAGAAGGGGAACAGATTGGATGATTCATGGTGTAGCAGCAACTCAGTTGCCCAACTGTCTACTCAGTAGTAATGACATTTCTGCATGAGTCTGCTCCCCTCGTGCCCCTTTCCCAAGACAGTTTGGAAGGACAGTATCAGGGTTGATTTCTCAGGCTTCCATTTTTCAGTATAAATGATTAAGTCCAGATTCTGGCACCTAATAAGTACTAATAAGTAAATAGTCCTTTTTTTTTTTTTTTTTTTCCTGAGAAGCCTGATCTTTCTGTAACTGTTTATATCACAGTCCAGTTTTGTTTTGGCCTATTTTTCCTTTGATCTCTTTAAGATGACTCTACCCTCCCAGCTCTACTGTGATCTGTTTTATAATGTATTTTAATTCTCTGTATCTTTATTCACCTTTTACCTTTGTAATGACTACAAAGGAACTGAACTTTTCTATGAAAACCAGCACTTTATCTCATTATTCAAATAACTTCTGATTTCTCAGTAAATGCGTTTCTTCTTTAAATTTCATTACTACCCAACTTTTTACTTTAGTTAAAGCTCTTCTGCTTTTACCTTATCATATACCTGATTTGATAGCTATATGAAAAGTGTTTTGCATGGAGGTGTTGTGAAATTAAGAGAACACTACATGTGAAGTGGCCAACATACCCCTTATCAAGTATTTTTAGGTGATTTATTTTATATATTACAACTTTATTGACAAGTAATTGCACATTCTACATGTAATTCACCCATCTAAAGTGTCCCACTCGGTGATTTTTTTTTAGTATATTCACACAGTTCTGTTAACTATCACCACAGTTTTAAAACATTTTTATTGTTCCCGAAAGTATCTTGATATCCATTTACTGTCATTCCTTATTTTCCCTTAACTTTACCCAGCCCTAGGCAAGTTTTATTCTGTTTTCTGTCTCTATAGATGTAGCTATTCTGAGTATTTCATGTGGAAGGAACTGTATGACATCTGGTCTTTTGTGTCTGCTTCTTTCACGTATTGTTTTCACAGTTCATCCATGCTGTGGCCTGCATCACTACTTCATTGGACCACACTATATTTAATGGTCCATACTATATTTAATCATTTATACATTGATAGATATTATTTATGATTTTTAATAGTAAAATAGCACTTCATATTATTATATTTTTTTAAATACAATCATTTTACAAAACATAGAAAAAAGTTACAGGTGCCTAGGGAAAACAATAGTTTGTTAATTTGTTTCTACCTGTTAAACATCACTGTTTTCTTTAAATATTAAAAATGATATTTGGACATTTGGAAATAATATCATGCTTGGTTATGTTCTATAGTTTTCCTATAACAAAAATTAACAATGTGAAAATATAATTTAGATTAACTCAGCTACAGAATATAACATACTGTGGTATCTTTCCTGCAATTCTTATGCTTCCAATTTTTTAATTTTTCCTTCTCACTTCCACACAGATCATTCCACAGTGTTACGTGTTATATGCTGAGGACAGTAAACATGGCAGAGCAGAGTAGTCATGGTTCCTAGACCCCAACTGCCAGCTTGACGTCCCTCTAGTAGAACATATTGTAGGCTGTGTGGCTTGGGCATGTTACTTGGTCGCTTTGGCCACTTCCTTATCAGTAAGATGGGAATAATACTGATATCAACCTTATTGTTTTGTTGTGAAGATGAAATGGGTTAATAAAGCAAAGAGTCAGGTACATGGAATATGTTCAGTGATATTAGCTATAATCTGCAGCTTCATATGGTAATAGTGTCCCATAAGTACTTTATGTGCATATATTAAAACAAATTATTTTGGTAATATTCCTAATTATGTTTGATCCAAACTTTTTCCACCTTCAATAAAATATGCGCAGTTTTGTTTATCATTTCACCAACCATCACCTGTAAAGTCAAATGGATCATGTTTTAAAAGCGCGAGAAAAAAGCAGAACCTGGAGATGAAGGAGGTATTAGCAAGAGTAGAGGAGCTGGAAGGTGAAATAAAGTGACCTAATCTCTTAAGCTCCAACATGCCTTCATTCGTGTGAAGATAATTAACTATTTACTGAACAAGTGGATATTTTAGTAGTTTGGTTGGATGTAGGATTCAGAATTGGAGTTTCCTTCAATTTTCATTAAAAAAGTGACACTTCTTATGCATACAGTATCAAAACTTCATTGTACACTTTACATATATACAATTTTTATTACTCCATTATGTCTCAATAAATCTCAGGGAATTTTTAAGATATAAGGAAGGCATTTCAGTTGCTCTTATTGTATTATTATTTAAAAGTCACTGTTTTTTTTATCACAGTTTTCTATACAACTGTACGCTAATTCATTTCCGCTGGTGGTATCTCCTTTACACATTTTATTTATTTTTTCACGAGAGAAAAATTTTGTCCTCTTTATTGCAGTTTTTTTTCTTTACACATTTTAGAATGTATATACGGTATGGGAATAATTTAAAGATGTCTGAGATGAATTTTGTGGGAATTTACTTTTTTTGAAGACTCACAGGGAAGACTTTCTCCTAGCTCTTTGGAAAAGGGCATTAACAACCATTTAGGGCCTGGTCTTAGCTAGAAACTTAAAACCCCTTCAAAGGGATTGTTCCTTACCCTACAAATAGAGAGCCCAGGTCAGCTGATCACACCCCTGTGAAGAACAAGAGCTAGGACTGAAACCCAGGTTTGGGCTCTTTTTCATTTTTCATCACTGCACCAGTTTGACTTTCTAAGGTTGCCTGTTCTCCCATTTTTCTTTAAGAGGGGCCTTGCTCTGCCAAGGTGAGTCTCAGCATACAGTTTCTAATGAAGTTTGAAATGTTCTGATCTCCCATCAATAAGTGTCAGGTAGAATGACTTAAACATTTGGGGGGGGGCATTTCATACTCTATTTCTTTATAGCTGTCATTATAGTGAGGAAGTAGAGAAAGAATAATCTGGATAAATGGAAGCCAGTATATTTATATTCTCATATTCTCTCTCTCTCTCTCTCTCTCTCTCTCTCTCTCTCTCTCTCTCTCTCTCTCTCACACACACACACACACACACACACACAATTAAATAGCACTAATAATAATCAAAATAGGGTTTAACTTTAAAAATTACACCATCTCTTTCCAGTGCTTTTTTACACTTGCATGTACTGTTTTACTTAGCTGTATGACCAGATCAGAGAGATAATTTCATGCCCTGTTTTTTGCCATAACTTTTTATCATAATCAATTTTATATGTTACTATAGAGCCTTCATAGTTATTTTTATGATTGTATAATATCCCACTCTCATGTTCAACTGTTTTCTATTATTGTCTAGTCAATTTCTAATTATTTCTCATACATCCCTGCATTGAACATACCATGTGCAGCTATTATAATGCTGTAGATTATTTCCTTTGGTTTTGAAACATATTGCTAAATTAAAAGGGAATGTCTAGTTTGTGTTACTTTCAGTTTTCAGCATGGTCTTAACCAGTGTTGCCAGACTTTGCTTCTGAAATTTGTTCAGTGGGAGTAGCATCCTAACCATTGAAGGTTAGGGGCTAGGGGTTAAAGGTTGCAGTAAGATTATGACCAAATAAATTTTGGAGAGTTTCGTGATTTAAAGGCTCAAAGAAGTCACACACAAAAGACTAGACTTCATTAGCTTGCATTTCTAAAACTTATTTAAATATGGAACTTATTATTCTCATAAAAATGAGCAGACATCTTTGGGAAATGCCATACTGTATGTTGATGGTGAAAGGAGCCAGCCTCTAGTGCAATAGGATACTTTTTAGGTAATTGATCTCATGCACAAGAGGCAGTAAGTATGTCTGCCTTAACATCTTGCCACCTGACCCTCAAGAAGCTCATAATCTATTGGGGAAACAATATAGATGATGGTGTTTATATATAGATGTTATTAGCTATATTTATTTCTATGCATGACTACTGTGGACTAAACACATCTTCATCAACTAAGACAGTACCTGATTTTGATTTAAAACAAATTTACTCATTTCCAACCACTCACCTGCTATGATCGGTGTAACTTTTGTAGAAGGCATAGAGCCTTCATAAGTCAGTTTTTATGTGTTCTAGCCTGGAAAGGAAGTTAGATTGAAGTAAGGATATTAGAATGGATACCCATGAAATAAAAAATACAATAGTAAAACCAAGAAAAGTTAGGAAACCTATTAGAACTCTGGAGACTCACTCTAAAAAAATATCAGGTAGGAGGTTTAAAGAAGAGCTTTGGTCCTTCCAATCTGTCTGCAGCGTTGTCAAGTTCTGAAGAAGTTTTAACACTTGTAAGATGTGACGGGAAAAAATGAAGCCCATAAAAACCATAATTTTCGAAAGTTAAATAGCAATTTTAAATTTAAAGGGCTGCTTACCACTGATTCAGGAGAAAGACAAACTAGAAATACTGCCTGAAGATTGCAGGCAGGACTTGTTTATGTAATTTTGATGGTGTTTCATTGATGATGGAGGCAGAAGATGTTATTAGCTATGTTGCAGAGCAGGATTAACTCAACTTCTGCCCAGTAATTATCATGGGCTTATGTTCAAGAGAGAGAGTCGTTGAGAAGTCAAAAGGCCCACAATTACTTTTATGGGAGTTGGAAAAAGAATGAAGTCATTGCCTACATATCTCCCTGTGATCTTCCTATCATGGTGTAAATGCACAACTCATAAAGCAGCTGTAGTTGCCATTTCCTCCCTTTTCCTTAGATGGATGAATGTGATTTAGCATAAAGTTCACGAACTAAGAAAAGCAGTTGGACACAAATGCCTGTATCTTTCCACTCAATGTATCTTATTACCTTTAAATGCTTGTTAAAATCATGCTTTTATTTTTACCTTTCCAGTATAAATTGCCATCACCAGGCTTAGCAAATGAAACAGATTACTTATGGTAACCTGTACGAAGTTATGTACTCCAGGCCCTTGACAGAGCTTTCCCAAAGGACAGGCAATGTCTTTCAAAAAATCCTATTACAAGATTTTATTTGCAGGTGCGATGAACAGAAGGCTGCAAACCTCCATGTTTTATTGCTACCCAACTTCATCATGTCTGCTCACTCTATTGAAAACTGTGGCAAAAATGATACACATCAGCTCTTTTATTCTTTTGTAACTACTCTGTGCAAATAAAATTGTATTGGAGAATTTAATGAAGCAGTATGTCCTTGGAGGCAGCTTTGGAGATTTTCAGTGTACAACAATTTATCTTTAATACTGTAAAACAGATTGGCAGGAGCAAAAGTTAGTCCTCACAGATTGGCCAATGTTTGCCACATATGTGCTCAAGTCACATAAGTAGCAGGGACCTTGGAGATAGAGGCATTCAGTGACCATTCCAGTAACTTTAGGCTGTACCAGGAAGTGGTTGGGATAGTGAAAACTGCAGCACAGCTGTGGAACTGTGAGGCTGTTTTGGAAATGATCTGTTTACCCAGGAAATAAAGACTGATATTCAAGAAAAAAAAATTGAGTTGAGGATTAATTATTCAACAGATTACCCAATGCTATGTCAGAATACTTCTGGGGATCTGTGGTAGGCAAGAGGTCATATTTGAGCTTGCTTTAGCCTTCACAGGCATAGTGGGCCTTTTGCTGGAATCTGAAAAGGCAGCAGTAATGGACCTGTGCTACAAAGATCTGGGCACACATAACGTTGACATTCATGAACTTGTCATCAGGTGTCAACTTCATGTTATGTGCAATTCTTGACCCATCTGCTTAGCTCTCCTTGCTGCTAACCTGTAAGAATACAAGCATGTGTCACTGACCTCATCTCAAGGATTATATATATATATATATATATATATATATATATATATATATATATATATATATATATATATACACACATACACACACACACATACATACACACACACACACACACACACTGGGTATTGAAGCCAGAGGTGCTCTACCACTGATCTGCATCCTAGCCCCTTTTATTTTTTATTTTGAGATAAGGTCTTGGTATATTGCCCAGGCTGGACTTGAACTTGTGATCCTCCTGCTGTAGCCTCCTGAGTCACTGGGATTCCAGGTATGCACCACCACGACTGGCATAAGGATAATCTTAATTCTGCTTAAAGCTCTAAGCTTCAGTACTTTTTTTTCTTTTTTAATCAGTAATAAATATTTGAATAGCTTCCAACTGATGAAGAAAAGTGTATAGGAAGTGCTGTCATTGTGAATTTCCAGCTCAAATGAGGTTGGAATCAACACCAGTTTGTCCTTTGTTTGCAGGCTTGACCCTGCCTGTCTACCACTTTTCTTCTTTTGGATCAGCCTCCCAGGCTGCCATTTTTTATTATTTGAATGTAGAAGAAAACAGTTTTCTGGCTTATGCTGGGTGAATGACAAGGGAGTCATTTAGCATGTCAGAAATTCCGAGTTGTAGCACTCTTGATATGTATGACCAGATAGTACTTAACCAGGGTTAATAGATATCTCACCAGTGACATCTATGTGAAAATGTAGCTTGGTAAATACAGCCCTATACTAGTTATGTTGGAAACAAAGGAAATTATTTTTCCTCATTTCAAAGACCTCTTACTAATTGCAGCCATAAAATCTTTTAATGTATAAAGAAATTTAACACAAAGTGAGAAATGGTTGATTAAAAAAAAACAGCCTAATGCTCTATATGCTCTAGGAATATATTTACTACTTAACATTTTTTAACGGAACCACTGCCATCCCCAGTATTGGGGATTGAACCCAGAGGCACTCAACCACTGAGCTACACCCTCAAGGTGGAAATTGTGCAGGCTGACTTGAACTTGCAATCCCCTGCCTCAACCTCCTGAGTAGCTGGGATTACAGGCATGCACTGCCTCACCTGGCTCTGAGTAGAAAAATTCTTATTTGGCAGTCAATATTTTCTCACCACAGTTTGCAAAAATTTTTAGTGTGTTTTGGGGCAAACCACACAATTCTATTTTAGACATTTCAGTGTTTGCCTCAGAATATAAGCTGTAAAAGTTTATAAGGCAATTTCAACAGATCTCAGAAATGTTTACTTAATGGCTCCCCATCTCTTGTTTGTGCATACCTCTTACATGTCTCCATTTTGACATTGTCCATGATATCATAGTACTTTGTTTGTATCTTTCCCACTAAACTAGAGCTCAGTGAAGGCAGGGACTATCTTACCCTTCTTTGAATCTCAAATATAGGCATTTCTTTTATGCGATGCTTAGTGGTGATTTAAAGAACCAAAGAAATGCTTAAGAATATTATCTGAAAATCAGTTAGCTGAGAATAACTGACTTAACCTTTTCTTAGCACATTTTCTGTTATTTTGGAACCTTGCAAAAAACCTTACAAAAACCTGGTGTATCAAGGAAAGATTCAGGGCATTAGGTAACATTACCATAACAATATTTTGAGCAGCTTTATACCTCTGTCTTAATTAGGAGGAAGTAGTCTACAGATAGTGTGCATAAAAAGAATACAAAAATGGGGTAGGGAGTGTTCACAGTCTTTGCCTTTAGATATTATCTGGGTTCCAGGGCTTTGCACCTTGTGTGCCTCCATACTTGAGACCTATTTGACTCTTTTTGTCTTAAATCTGGATCGTTGCTTTGCCTTTCTGATTCAGAATCAAAGCTGCCAGACTTTTTTCTATGTAATCACCCCCTGGCCTTGGCCCCCCTTACCTGCCCTGTTGTTGCTGATGCCTTCCAGTGAAGTCAACTTGACCTAATTGGTAATGACATATCACTTACCATACTTATGTGTGTGCATATTATCCATAAATAAGACACAGTTCTTAACAACTGTATCTTCATTTGAAACAACGTAGAAAGTTAGGTTAAAAGTATTTACAGCCATGAGTGTGGTGTCATAGGTTTATAATCTCAGCTGCTGGGGAGGTGAAGCAGAAAGGTCACAAATTTGAGTGCAGCCTATGTATAAAATAGACATCCTAGGGATGGGACCCAAGTCTAAGCATAAAATTTCTTTATGTTTCATATGTACCTTGCACACCTATCCTGAAGTTAATTTTGTACATCTTTTATAAGTTTGTGCATGAAACAAAGTTTCATGGTGTGGAAATTTACTTGTGGCATCATGTCAAACAGTGCTCAAAAAGTATTGGGTTTGAAACATTTCAGATTTTGGATTTTTTAATTAGGGAAATTAGGAATGTTCCACCTATATTATAAATTATAAATATGTTTTCAAGAATATTAATCTTGTATGCATGTGCAAAAAGATCATGTGATGTGGATGCAGTTATACAAATATATTCACACCTATATTTTTCAACATTGAAAAAGAACTTTCGGGCTGGGGATGTGGCTCAAGCGGTAGCGCGCTCGCCTGGCATGCGTGCGGCCCAGGTTCGATCCTCAGCACCACATACAAACAAAGATGTGTGTCCACCGAAAACTAAAAAATAAATATTAAAATTCTTTAAAAAAAAAAAGAAAAGAAAAAGAACTTTCTACCATGGAAAACTTCAAATATTCATTGTATCTAGTTTTGAAAATCTTTCTTTTTGTATCTTCAAGTTTGTCTGGTATCATATTCCTTCTACCTGAAGAACTTCCTTTCACATTTCTCGTAGTTTAGATCTGTTGCTAATATATATATATTATATTATCTGTTGCTAATATATATATATAATCTGTTGCTATATTAGCAACAGATCTAAAATATATATATATATATATATATATATATATATATATATTTTTTTTTTTTTTTTTTTTTTTTTTGTCTAAGAAAGTCTTTGTTTCTGAGAGGCATTCCTCTGGGTATTGATGCTGGGCATGTGATTCTTTCAGCAACTTAAAGATGCCATTCCATGGTTTTCTACTTGCATAGTTTCTAAAGAGAAATCTGATGTAATATTTGTTTTTCTGAATGTAATGTCTTTTTTGTTTTTTAAACAAAAAATAATACTGACTACCTTTCATTATGACCATTGTGTCTTTGATTTTCCACAGTTTGAATATGTGTGTAGGGATGTGTGTGTGTGTGTGTGTGTGTGTGTGTGTGTGTGTGTGTGTTTATCCTGCTTGGGATTCTCTAATTCTTTAAATCTGTGCTTTAATTTTTAAAAATTATTTTTGGAAAATTTTCAGTTATTATTTCTTGAGCTAGTTCCTCTGGCTTCTCTATGCTCTACTTGGGTTTCAGTTACACATATGTTAGCTTATGTGACATTATCCAGTAGTTCTTGGATTCTTTAATGTTCACTCTTGTTTTGATTTGTCTTTAAGTTAGGATAATGTGACATATTTTGAGTTTACTGATGCTTTTCATAGCTGTATTTAGTTTAGCAGTGAGACTGACAAAGGCATTCTTCATCTGTTACTATATTTATTTTTTAATTTTTAGCATTTCCGAGGCTGTTTGTAATAGTTTCTGTCTCTCTGCTGGAGTTTGAGGATTCAGGTTTCTGACATGGATTTTCCATGAACTGTGGTTTCCCCTCTACAAAAGGAAAGTTGGGAATATATGATAATTATAGAATTGTTTTGAGAATCAAGATATCATGGATAAAATACATGTATTCCCTTGGACAAGTCCCTTCCCTTTCCTTCTCTGGGTCTCAGTCACTGTTATTAAATGTTTGGACTGCATGATTCTGTGATGGGGGAAAGACCTAACATTTATTAACAGCCTGTATTAATCTCATGTAAAATTTGAAAAAGGCATAAAAAATCACATTTAAGAAGTGCTTTTACAAAATGTTTTAGATTTGCTAGTTCTATGTGGAATTTTAATTGGAAGAAACATAGCATTAAATCTAGTTGCCACTTGGTTAAATCTGATAAAGAATCATTAAAATTTTTCAACTGTGGGGTTTCCTGACTCACTTGAGAAATTTCATGGCTCATAACACATCTCACTCAGTCTCTTTGCACTTATAGAATTTTAAATTATCAGCCTGGCTTCCAACTTTTGCAGCGAGGAAACACTAATGGGAGTTGTTGCTCTTAACTGACTAAAGGACAATAATCTTGTTGGAGCTGGCTTTGGCATCACAGACTTGTATTCATATTCTGGGAGCTCAAGAGTGAAACCTTGAGCTGACTATTTATTTCAGAGCTTGAGTTTCCTCCTCTGTGAAATAGGTATGATGCCTACACCAGAGAGCAGTTTTGAAGATAGAAGACTACATGTAGATTTAGGCCTACTCTGATTAATGGTAATTGATCACCCACCCGTAGCATTTAGAGTGTTTGCTAAAATAAAATAGGTCACTAATAAGTCAAAATTTCAGTACATCTATAGGTAAAGGAAAGTCTAATATTCATTTTAACCCCTTTTTTGGAAAGAACCATCTGGTAAGAGGATATTATAACAATATGGAGAGGATTAACTGAAAAGATTATTGGTAAGTAATAACAATAACCAAGCAACTGAGTACTCACTAGGCAAGGAATGCCACATTTCTGTCCTCAAAGCAGCCCTGTGAAGGAAGCACCCCTCCTCTGAGCAGCCTGCCTCTGTTGGAGTGAGGGTGACCATACTGTCCTTGTGCTCTTCCACTCTGGATTCTATCACTGTTTTTCATACATAACTCCACTGCCTCCCCACTTCTTGTCTCCAGTGACAGACTGCCTGTGTGTTTTGCACAGCGGTGGCACACACAGCAAGTTGAACTGTTGAGATGTTGAGTCTTTGGGTTTGTCTTGTCAAGAGTGAAATCCCTCTTCCTGATGTTGTAGATGAAAATATAAGCATTAGCAAACTGTGTGTTGGCCTAAAGAGAAAATAGTAAGAAAATTGTTGTAAAGAAAGTACTTGATCAACCTGAGCCCACCCCCATACTGTTTATTAAAACCAAGTATTTTAAGGTAGCTGTTGATATACAAATTATTACAGAGTAAATATGATGAATTTCAAAACCAGTGTCCAAATTCTGTATGTGAGTAGTTTTACTAAAATGGGCATTATTCAAGACTGAAATTATTTAATACAAAGAAACATTCTTTGTTCGCACTGTGAGCCACTGTCTTCCAAAATGAACACTACAATACCGGCATTCTTACTCAAACTTGAATAACACAGGGAATACTGTCAGATTATTTTACAGTTGTTTTTCTTATCATCACAAAAGTTGTCACAGAACTTCATTCCTGATCATAGATTTTTAGAGTTGGAAGGAACCCAAGAGATCCAGTCTAACTCCTTCCTGCCACCCAAGGGATAAAGTAATTTTTTTTAAAGTCATGTAGCTAGCTGATGTCAGAATGAGGGAGAGATAAGTTCTCTGCATAATGCCACAGTTCTGCATTCCTTTGGAAAAAAAACTGCCTACTCATTCTTGGTTTTTTAACTCTAGTTAGAGTCTTGTGGCAAGGTTATTTTCCATGACTAACTAGTGTTCTTTTGTTTTCTCATGTGGGTGTCTGGGAACAAGCTCAGTGTTTTTGTTGCAACAATTGAACAGTGGAAGGTGGTAACAAGACACTTGTCTAGTTAACACTTTAGGAGTCGGCAGGAGAAAGTGGTTTGGAGCTCAGATTCTCTGTCCTCATTGTCAGTAAGGCAACTATTTTAAAGTTGAATTTCCTAAACTGGAGCCTGAATTCCCCCTAAAGTTTTATGAAGATTCTGTGAATATATATTTCAGGAAAATAATCTGTAGCTTTCGTGAGATTATCAAAGGATCTACGGTTTAAGACTATTGTTCTAGAAGAAGGGAGAACTATACCAGTTGCATCCAAGCACTAATTATAGGAGAGGCTTCCCTTATCTCCAGCCCCCTTGTATGCCCTTCCTACTGACAAGCCTTCCACACAGCTTCCTGGATCTTTTCTTGGAAGCCACTGGAGGACTCCAGCTTCTTGATGCAGGAACATTCCCCAACTTTCTCAGGGCTACCTTCTCTGCTCTGTTTCCATGAGATGCTGTGAGACTCAGGGATGTTTGCTCATTAGAAAGCTCAGGGGTGTCACTTCAGATACATTTTGATTGAAAAGAATGTGTGAGCTGACCTGAGAACACAAGACTATTGCAAATAAGGGGGGAGAGGGAAATGAACTTGGAATTCCAATCAATATTTTGCAAATTAGCTTTCAGAATGCCTCCAGTTCTTTGGTTAGGGAATCTGTGTTTGATCTAGGAACTATTTAATATTTTCTAGGAACACAATGAAAGTCCGAGTAGGCTTGTTCAGGAGTTGTCAGAAATATTGAATTTTTCCTTCTCAAATTTTATTTCACTTGGAAGAATCTACCCCTGAATAGCAATTCATTTTGATGGGAATTCTTCCCAGAAGAGAACATATAGAGAGCATGTTCTAATCTTTTTTTTTTCTTTTTTTAAGTCCAGCATCTGGACACACAAAAGAAAAAGCTAGCACTAAGACTGAAGTTGGAAGAATTTGTTCATTTGTGAGTTTATTCATTTTAAAAAGCCTTTTCTGAGAACACATCATAAACACTTAGGAATCATGTTTGATGCTGGTAAATGAGATGCCCTCTTCCCTTGAAAGGCTTGCAGTCTGCTGGGGATACAGCTTGACAACTAAGAATAACAAGTTTAGCATGCTAAACACTCCAGCAGAGGTACCAAAAACGCACTAATCTCATACTGTCCCTGGCCTGGAAGTGGCGTGGGAGTGGAGCCAGTGGAGGGTCAGCTGAGGAGTTTAGGGTGAGTTTCTCTGAAGAGGTGACTGTTGAGTTGTGTAAACTTGTCTGGCTAAGAAGAGAACTTGGTATATGATGATATGTTTGTGCCCTTCCCACTTTTTTGGTATACTGGGATTGAACCCAGGGTCTTGTGCCTGGTAGGCAAATGTTCTATCACTGAGTACATTCCCCAGTCCTGCCTTTCCAATTTTAACTAAACTTAACATTGACCAGGCTCTCTTATTTTATGTTTTCAATTAGAGCTCCAAAAGAGAATGGAAGCCACTGGAGGACCGTAGCTGCACAGACATACCATGGCTGCTGCTCTTTATCCTCTTCTGCATTGGGATGGTAAGGAAACTCACAAATGATCCAAATCCACGCTTGTAATCCAAGGGAACATGGGGAGTTGGTTTGAGAGGGGACTTCTTATATATGTGTGTGTGTATGGGTTTTGTCCCTTTTGTATTGCTTATAATTGGAGGGACTAAGATACCATTTAAGCAGGCTATTTCCCCCTCAAAACAGTTCATTGGTATCTAGTAACCCTTGATTGATTGATTGACAGTCGGTTTTTTTTTTTTTTTTAATGAAAAGTAAGATCAAAATCAAGGAGCAACTGGGACACTTCTCTCATTTGCTAGATCATTTCAGAAGGCCAGAGCATTTGACCTAAGTTTCTATGAACTGTGATCTTGACAGAGTGGTGAACAGATCATCCCTGGCCCTGGAACTGGGAATCCTGAGGATTTACTCAACCCATTCACATAAGCCTGAGTGTTATCTTTTTGGACCAATCAGTTCTCTCAGAGGCTTGGTGTTCCTTTGTAGAAAAGTAGATGTGTTACTAGATGATATCTATAGTACTTCCAGTTGTGACATTTTTTAGTTCCTCCTGGATAGGTGGTTCCCCACTGCTTCTTTCTCCTTTAGTCCATGAGAGGCCCCTGTAGCCTACTGTATAATGAGTACATTTCTTGGTGGAAGATCAAGAGACCTGGTGATTTTCCAATGGGATGGGGAGCACAGTCCCTGGTGCATGGTGCTGGGTGTGTGGTTATTTGCTGACATTCCACTCTGCCTTGACAGGGTGCCTGACGCAGACTTTCTTGGCTTTGGAGTCACTGCCAGTGTGCTGGGCTGGTAAAAAGACAAACACCTGTTTTAGAGCTATTTAGAAAGGACTTGGAAGTCCTCACCTGGTCCATCATCTGTACTTTATAGATTAAAACATCAAACCCAGAAATGGAAATGTCTATCCCCAGTCAACACAGCTAGTTAATGGCAGAGCTGGGAACAAAGCCTGGTCTCTACTGGGGCCAGTGCTCTTTTCTACCTCCCTTTTCCTACTTGTGGAGGGGACAGAGTGATAACAGTATTGCTCTCTTTCATAGTCTTCTGCTACACAGAATGCAAGTACACTTCCTCAGGCAGCCTTTGTCTTACTCAAGTATATTTTCTTTTTTTAATATTTATTATATTTTTAGGTGTAGATGGGCACAACACAATGCCTTTATTTTTATGTGGTGCTGAGGATCGAACCCGGGTCCCGCCTGTGCTAGGCAAGCACTCTACCGCTGAGCCACAATCCCAGCCCTCAAGTATATTTTCAACTCTCTTCTTCTCATACTTTTATGAAGACCTTTAGAAAAACCTTATTTTGTGTCTCTCCATAACTGCTCACCTCACAAGTGCCATCTGTGAATCACAGAACAACTGTAATCTTGGCTAGTCACAATTATAGGTACCAGTTCTGCCCCTGAACCAAGGAAAAAAAGTAGTAAATTTTAATGAGATATAAGAAATTCAATAAAGTAAGAAGTGTTTAATTTAAACATAAAAGTGCAGGTTCTCCAAAAGAAAGATATTTAGAAAGGGTCAAAATACCCATTTCCTAACTTATGATGTTTGGGATACTGTTCAAGAGTTTACTTAATGGAATAGCATTCTAAGGGAATGGCAACTGAAATGCAGTATGCACAAATATTCATGTAGATGTGGAGAAGATTTTTTGTTAACAGAATTAGTCCATAGCCTTTCCTTACCCCCTAATGCAACCCTGGGACAAATAGCAGCTGACCTTTCAAAATTATGTTTATAAAAACATGTACCATGCCACCCCAGGTGCTTCTGATTTTCTGTGCTAAAATAGCTCAGGAAAGTGCAGTCATTAATGTTAATAGACTGATTTGGGAGTGACTTGAGACTAAGGAGTTATTTGTTTACTGAAACGTTTTAATGCAATGGTAATTAATATAATGTTGATTTCAGTATGATGGTAATTAAGACCCACTGTGTGTACTTTTAAATGCCGGGCATAGCATCATTTGTTTGGGAATGATTTTTTGAATAGATTACTTTTATAGGATTCAGATAACATCAAATTTTGCCATATAGAAACTGAAGAAATTGCCATGTTCTATTGCCCATTATACTGGCATAGCAGAGGTTCAAAGTTTTTTTGGTTTTTGTCTTCTGAGTATTTGTTTTATATGTTTTCTTTAGAAGATTTTTGCCCCCATGGAGTTCATTCTCTACTACAGGTTGAATGTCTCTTGTCCCAAATGCTTGGGACCAGAGTGTTTGAGGTTTCAGATTTTTTTTTTTTAAATTTTGGAACATTTGCATATACATAATGAGGTATCTTGGGGATGGGACCCAAGTCTAAACATGAAATTCACTTTTGTTTCATATATACCTTATGCATATATCCTGAGGTAACTTAAAAAAATTTTTGTTGTTGATAGACCTTTATTTTATTCAGTTATTTATATATGGCGCTGAGAATCGAACCCAGTGCCTCACATGCTAGGCAAGGGCTCTACCACTGAGCCACAACCCCAGCCCCTAGCCTGAGGTAATTTTATACATTATTTCAGTATACTTGCATTTGGGCTGCAGCGCATCACACTAAGTTATTTGTGGAGTTTTCCACTTGCGGCTCATGTTGGCACCGAGAAAGTTTCCAATTTGGGCGCATTTCAGATTTCAGATTTTCAGATTAGGGATGCTCGCCCTGTATTTTTAAAAGAAACCTTCTCTACAGATTTTTTGAGCATTGATTTATGCTCCATACTTTCATATATGTGTTCATCTTGTTAAATTCTCCCAGTTACCTGGTGAAATAGGTTTTATCTCCAGCTTATAGACAAGGTGTACAGATGTAAAGCTTAGCTTGTCTAATAAGTGGCAAGGACAGAGCACAACTGGAACGTTCTGAGTGTGTTCTTTTCACCGACTGCTCCACCTGCCTGCTTCCTTTACAGGCTACTTTTGTTACCTTGAAGCCTAATGTTCAAACCATGTGTATGTTCTATTGTCTTTATCTGCAATTCTTTGCTCACTTCTTGGTACTCTCAAAAGCTAAAGCTCTTAAATATTTTAAATATTGTCATCTTTTACTCCTGTCTATCATTAAATCCTTATTTATACGCATTTATCTCCTCATTATTGATACTTCTTTTTTATTTCTTCCCTTAGTTTCAAGGATTTTCTATGCTTGAATTGTCTAGAACGTGGGGTGTTTTTCAAAATAAATTGGCATCAGACTTCTTGAGAGCTATCATCTCCCATGTTTGAACTTTCATCACAATTTTGAAATTAGTGGGCATATGCTTACCCTGCTCTAAAAAATTACAAGTAACGTTGCACTTCTAAATTTCTGTTTTCTATTAAGGTAGTAAACAAGTGGTTCTCAACCATAGCTGTGTGTTAGAATCAGCTGGAACACCAAAACACAAACAAAAACAAATTTCTTTCCTGGGACCCACCTCAATGATTATGATATAATCTCTGTGATTCTGGTGTTCAGCCAAGGTTGAAACCCTCTGTTATGGGCACTGATGAGCCACAGGAGTGTTGATAAGTGATTTGTCTGGGTTAGAAGTGTGGCCCTAGAAGCTACTGTTGAAGATGGAAGCAGGAAGAGATTTTAGAAAGGCCACTTTTGAGGCTGGGGCAACAGTAAAAGGTGAAAATTTTTAAATAAGATAATGGTAAAGGAGAGAGAGAGAAATAAGACCAGTAACATCAATGGTTATTAATGTTGCTGGCAAACGAGAGACAGAGCAAGGAGGACTGTGAGGTTCTTGTGTTACAGGTTCAGTGTAGAGTTTTTCAGCTCAAATCCTACCCCAGTTCCTCCTGGGTTCCCAACCATGGTTTTTGTACACCTCAGGAGACAAGAGCCGCATGAATAAATAGTCACCCACGGGCACTTGATTATGCCCAGGGAAGCACTCAATGGTAAAAATGACTTGGACCCTGTGGGCTAAATCCTTCCCATCTGGGACAGTCTTACTTCATTCTCAGAGTAAGGTATATCAGGAAGAGAAGAGAGGAAGAGAAAAGGGAGAGCTACACTGGCTCAGATCAGTTTACGCCACAAAGGCAGGAAAGAGAGGAGGCTGGATGGCCTAACAGGAGTGCCTCCATGGAAAGTGTCATCCCTGCTCACCAGAAGGTAGCCATTATTTTTAGCACCAGACACAGATATTTAACACTTGCAACTATTCATTGCTGCATACACTATTGTTATCACTTTCCCCATT
The DNA here is from genome assembly GCF_045843805.1 of Urocitellus parryii. NCBI lineage: Eukaryota > Metazoa > Chordata > Mammalia > Rodentia > Sciuridae > Urocitellus > Urocitellus parryii. The sequence continues at coordinate 184,488,215 of NC_135534.1, forward strand.
TTATAGATTAGGAAACAGAACTACAGAGATATATTCAATATGTTCAATAACTTATTTAAGATTTCACAGTGGCACCTCTGACCCCAGGAAAGAAGAAAAAGTCATCAAGGTAAACTTTATACTTTATTGCCTAGAATCAAGAACAACAGAAAAAGTTGTTCAGAACATGGTTCTGTAGGACACAGTAATCTTATGTGCCAATAAGCTGTGGCCTCACAATGTCTCAAACTCTGACCAAATAGCTAAACATTACTCCTCCCTCTACTGTGGAGTTGGGAAGCTAGGGTGAGGGGCAGAAGGATGGAGAGAAGAAACCAAAGAGTCCTCCCACTTTAAACCTTGCATGTGGAGACTAGCAGATAATGCTGCTACTAATGGAGATAAAGTATATATAGGAAAGGGAAGTGGTTTGGGGAAGTGTGGAATCAGAATATACGGATATATAGAAGTTGTGGGTAAGGATAAGATGGAAATGCAAAATTGGAATTTTAGGCAGTGATCTGAATGGAAGCCGGGTTTAGGAGACATTGCATAGGTTGTCCCTTCAGACTGCTTTCAAGGACCTTTTTATTTTATAGCATTAGTCTAGTTCCTGGGGCATGATGTTTCTACCTCATTAACCATGGTTGAGCATGCAGCAGAGAGAGAGATTCATTGCAGTATTTAGTTCACCTGTTTGATGGTCTGTTCTTAGCCAGGATCATAGAATACAAAAAACAGCATGCCAAGAATTACCCTAAGGTTGCTTGATCAAGTAACTACTCATTTTTTGTTAAGTCCATTTCTTGTTTAAAAAATTGTGGTAAAACATACCTAATGTACAATTTGTCATTTTAACCACATTTGCATATATAGTTCAGTTAAAAACATTTGTTTTTAATCTACTCTTTATTTTTTTCTCAGTCACAGTAGTAAACCAAATGAGTTTATATTTCTCCCTGCAAGAATACTCTTAAAATTTTAACTTTTTTCTGCTTTCCCATAGAATCATAGAATTTTGAATGAGGAAGGATTTAAAAGATTCGCCTAGTCTAATGGTTGGGACCAGTAAGGAAGTGGGCTTGGAGAATTCAAAGCTAACCTGCCCAGGCTCAAAAGTTGTAGTAGTGGCAAAGCCAGGATCAGATACCAGTATTCCTTGTCTGTGTTTTATTCATTGTTCTAGCTGTCTGTGAAACTGAGCCTCTGATTTTGCTTCTACATGCCCCATTATTTTCTTTCTTTTTTTAATTTTTTTTATGTGTGTGTGTGTGTGTGTGTGTGTGTGTGTTGCTGAGAATTGAATTCAGGGCCTAGTGCATGTGAGGCAAGCACTCTACCAACTGAACTATATCCCCAGCCCCCATTATTTTCTTTTTTGATTGAGAACATTTCATTGCTTTTAGGACTTTTTTTGAGGGGTGGGGTGGGGGTGGGGCTAAGGATTGAACCCAGGGGCACTTAACCAATGAGTCACAACCCCAGCCCTTTTTTATTTTTAATTTTTTGAGTTGGGTTCTAAGTTGCTTAGGGCCTAAGTTGCTGAGGCTGGCTTTGAACTTGCAATCCTCCTGACTCAGTCTCCTGAGTTGTTGGAATCACAAGCATGCACCACTGTGCCCATCTGCTTTTAGGACTTTTAGGACCTTGCATTTGTTTGTGCTCAATAAATGTTCATTGAGTGGAGATTTCCTAGATTTATTTTTATTTGTTTATTTATTTGCCTCTTTTCTCTTTCTTAGAGTAATAAATTCTATTATACTTTAAAGGAGTTCAGAAATTTGGCACCCTGGCTAAAGTTTTAAGTCTATTTTTTTAGTGTGTTTACAGAAATATTAATACTGCACCAGGCCTTCAGCTTTTGTCTGTCTCCTGGGTCCTAATAGCCTTTCTTGTCTCAGGACTCTCAGAAGAGGAGAAATAGAAGTCAAGTGCTACCCTAAGTTTAAAGTTATTAAGAGATTGACCCCAAGCATTGATTGAGATATGGGACATAAATGAGGTGATTTTTGACAGAAAGATAGTCAAGAAATGTTTTCCTTAACCCCTGGGAGACAGCTATAACCATAACTCATTTCCCCTCATTATTTTATTATTTTGAAACATTTTGTTATATTCACATACTACCTCTGCCCTTCATACATTATTTTTTTGTCTCCCTACCCCCAAAACTGAGGCCATCCACCTTTCTCAGTTGTCTCATAGAAGCTCTAGGTGTGAGTTGGGCACATTGGTACTTGCCTGAAATCCCAGTGACTCCACATGCTGAGGCAGGAGGATCACAAGTTTGAGTCCACCCAGGATAATTTAGTGAGGCCCTGTCTCAAAACAAAACAAAAAGTAAAAAGGGCTTGGGGTTTAGCTCAGTGGTAGAATGCCCCTGAACTCAATCTCAATACCAAAAAAGAAGCTCTAAGCGTGAAATTCAAACATGCTTGTGAAATTAAAGTGTATCCTATTTTTTCTTCCTTTTCCCTCCCTCCCTTCCTTTTTCCTTAACTCTTCCCGCCCCCCCCCCCCACTTTCTCTAGTACTGAATGAAACTAAGCAAAAGCTCTTACTTAAGTAGAACTAGACCTTGTGATGTGAAGGGGAAATGAACACAGTTTGTTAATTAGCAAATTGTCTTTCCCCACTTGGGCAGTAAGTACTTACTAGTTGCTAGGTCTTGCCCATCACCCCATCTCCTCATCGCCCTTGTATGTCTTTATCTGATTCCAGTCACCTCCTGTGAGTAGATTTTTCTGCTCTTCCTCTCTCCCTTAAAATAATAGTCCTGAAAGCACTTCAGCAGCTCAGTCATTTTAAGATTTTAGCCATGGTTCTCTTCCTTACTAATAGGCTTACTTTCTCTCTAGTGATTGCTTTCTATTCCATGCTTATAAAAGCTTTCCTTACCTCCTCATCATTTGCTTCATTAATGTGATTTCACTCTGTTGGAAGCCTTTTCCCTCCCCTCTCTGTGGAGCCATTAAATTATTGAGTGTATTTTATAAAGTTTCTCTCACCATGTTTTAATTTCATGTACTGTATTTTTTTCTCTTCTGAAACGATATTGCTTCCTGAATTTGGGTTTTAGCATTTTTCTTTTTAAGGAGATTGTAATTTTAATTGTATGTGGCCTAGTTCCCCATTGTCATTGCTTGTGCTGTAGAGGAAGTCCCTAGGATAATAGTCATGGTTTCTTACCATCTTATTAGCTTTCTATTTTCCTTTCTTCTCCACCTTCAACTTCTCACCCTCTCTATTCTAATGTTTCTGAAAGCTACTAAGAAGTTTAAATGACCTATACGAAAATATGTCAGTGTCCCATTTTAGCATATATATGTAACATTTATAATTTATGTCCTGCCTACATCCTGGAGGGATGTGACATAGCTTATGATAAAGAAAAATATCCATATGTCCAACAGTACTGTTAAAAATAGTCAGAAAGGGAAACCAGAAACTGTTTAAAGAATATCTAACAACATACTTATTAAACATAAAAAACAATTCCTATAAGAAGTAAAAGAAGTTTACTTATGTAATAGCTTTGCTATTCAAGAGTAGTAGTCAAAGAATATTAATTGTGGACTGAGTAGTTTGTGTAGCAATAAAATTACTGATATTGTTTTTCACCTTTTTTCCCTAGAAATTTTTGCTCTAAAATAGAGAAGCCAAGGGACTTTTGTTAGTCTCCAGTTACCATTGTTAACCCCTTAATCTGATTTCCCCATTCAAATTTACCATGAACAGCTGCCTTTTATTGATCACCTGCCATGCAGTAGAATTCAGCTAAGGATTGGGTATATGTTACTTCATTTAGTGCTCATCATTAGGCTGTGGGGTAAATGGTATTGCTCAGTGTTGGAGATGTAGAGAGAGCAGAGTCTAAGTAGGAAATTGGATCAAAATCACAGGTAGTAAGGAAATGGTGGAAAGAATTTGAATTCATTGTTTCTAAATCCTAAGTCCATTCCTTTTCTATTACTCTGATGCTTCTTACTAAAGAAATACATTGGAAAGTGTGTTAGTATTCTGGAATTATAACGAATATCTGAGATAATCAACAGATAAAGAAAAAGATTTGTTTTGACTCATAGTTTTGGAGGTTTCATTCCTTGATTGGCTGGCTGTGTGCTTCTGGAACTATACTGGCACCTCATGGTGGGAACATGTGGCAGAGTAACAGGAAGGAAAGGAAAGGTCTGGGGTCACACAGGGCACTTCTTCAGTAGCCTCAAGCCCTCCTACCAAGCCCACCTCTTAAAGGTTCTACCACCTCCCAGTAGCATCATGGGACAGGGACCAGGACTTTAACACAAGGACTTGATTAACACCGCTGGGACTGACTGCCCTTGGTGTCCTTGGAGGAGTCAAAAGAGAGGGAGGCAGGCAACAGGGGAGTATAAGTACTGACCAGTTATGCCTAAACTGGTGCTAGCCATTAGTTGCTGCTTTGAGACAGAAGGGTATTAACATGTATTGAGACATACACTTTACATATACAATCTCATGTGATTCTCTTAACAGTCCTTGTGGTTAGTGGTTAACTTAACTTATAAGTGGGTAAACCAAGGCACAGAGAATTAAGCAAGTTTGTCCAATATTACACAAGTAGGAAATGAAGTCATCAGTATTTCATCAATAACACAGGTTTATCTATCTAGCCCCAAAGCCCATAATCTTTCCCATATAGCATTTACTCATTTCTAATAACATTAATAGCTAATATTCATTGAGCTCTTCCTATATGTCTGGCAGATTTCTTACCAAATAAGGTTGTGTCATTTATCTTTACCACAGCCCGATGAACTATTTACTCTTTGTCTCCATTTTAAGGGAACTAACTTGAGACAGATCCTTGGCCAAGATCTGAGAACCAGAGAATAGCAAATCAGGGAGTCTACTTTCTCACAAAGTGTAGTTGTAAGAAGTTTCTTTTGACAAGAGCTACACTCATGACTCTTCTCTCTCACTTCCCTTACCTGCACAATGAAAGTAGAAGGGTTTTGTTTACTTTTTTAGGTAAGTATACTTACAGGGGGAAATACAGTTTGAGGAGTGTGTATGTGTGCATAGTGTTTACCACTGTGGCCTGAGATCTAGCAGCACTATTTAGATAAGTACTGCTCCTAAGAGCTGGCAGTGATGATCTCTGCCTTCCTAGCCACTCTACTGAAGATAACAAAAACTTACCCTTTTAATGACCAGGTTGCACAAAATTTCTTAACCTCAGTCTTTCCCCACAGTATAACCAGTTCATCAGCAGTGATTCCCCTCACTTCTGCTTCCTATGCCCAGTAATCTGCTGTTGAGTGTAGGCTTTTACTGCTTTATTTTGGTCAGCACATGCCTGACTTAGCAAGCATGATGTGGTTCTGAAGTTTCTCCCCTTTGCCCTTGGTACTGGGATAAAGCGTATTCCCACAAGATGAAGTGACCCTTGCAGTACACAAAGCCAGTGCCTCACTTACTGTCATTCAGTTTCTAATATGAAGAGCTTGGCAGTGCTTGGTGATGGAGTTCTTTGGCTTGTATACAGCTTTAGTGCACAAAGGAAACAAAAAAAGTCTTGTGCACTGAAGTGAGAATGATTCAAAACCCACATACCTATTTCTTTGTTTTTTTAAAAAATTTATCCTTTGCTATTATTCATTTAATAGAATCCCTTTACACCCAAATAAAACAAAAGAATGAACAAAGCTGGGTTTGATTCTGTGCTCTCATCTTTATTGGATTCTATGGGCTTAGGTAACTCATTTAACTTCTCTTGGCCTCAGTTTCTTCATCATGGGGATTAGAGATAATGTGTGATAAATACCTAGGACAGAGCCTGGCATTGAGCAGGTGTTCAACATAGAGAGGCTGCCATTATTATTATAAATGCAAAGATGAGCTAATGATGTGAAAGCTTGGGATTTGTTTTGTTATGGTAGTAAATAGTATTTCCCTGTGGACTTCTTTGTGCTGCTCATATGCAATCCAAGGAAAACAGTGGAATAGTGTTTGCAATGAGGAAAGATAGCGCTTTGTTCCCTTCAGCAGACAAAAGAAACTCATTATCGTATCAAGTAGTGACTGTTGGTATTGAAATGGTTTATTTGTGTGTGTTTTTTTTCTGTTTCTTTCCTAGGGATTTATATGTGGCTTTTCAGTAGCAACAGGTGCAGCAGCGAGACTAGTGTCAGGATACGACAGCTATGGAAATATCTGTGGGCAGAAAAATGCAAAGTTGGAAGGAATACCATACAGTGGCATGGACCACACCCAACGGAAGTGAGTAGACTGTTGCTGAATGATGAACACTGTGGAAACTTTAAAGGAGGCACAGAGAAAATCCTGCTTTTTTTTTTTTTTTTTTTTTTTTACCCAGAAAATAACATTATTTTTCTTTCTAAGATTATACTGGATGGGAGATAGGGATAATAATAGATATTGAAAAATTAAAGTTATAAAGTAACATTTTGTGATGCATCATTTATAGGTACACATCACTTTCCAATTTTATAAAAGATACATTTTCCTTGTCAAACTGTGAAATTTGTTTTGGGTCCTCAATATTCATCTTTTGGGTTTCATGAGATTGCTCATTTAATTGCTTTTTTCCTTCAAAAGCACTACTATTTAATTTTTAATGTCCGGGGAAAATATATTTCATCTAATATATTTTATGTATGATGCCAATGTAATTGTTCAAACTGTATATTTATACCCCATCAAAATTTATTAGAATTTTTTCCAGTATCAAACCGTATCTTTAGAATTAACAAAACTAATTATAAGGTAACCAGGCTAATCCGTCTAATACACTTTATAGGAAAAGGCTAAACAGATAAAAACATTTTTAAAGCTACATCAATTCTTTCTAGGAAGATAATTTGTAATACCTATTTATTGTTATATAAATCTATGGTTAAAATTTGATCTCTCTGTATAAGATTAATTTGATAATTTTGCAGACTTGAAGAAATTCAAATAACTATTTCTCAGAGATACTCTTCCCTTAAATGAAGGAGAGAGAATGCAGCTCAAGTAAACAAAATTTCAGTAATAATAATGAATATTTGTATAGCATGCCAGAGTGGACAAGCATATGCCCCCCCTGTGAGGTAGATCTAACAGAGGCTTAGGGAGACTGAAGTGCCTTTTCTGAGGCCATGTGGCTGGTGGGCAGTAGAATATCCAGAGCAGACTATGAGCTTCTCTCTTAATAGGCACCTGCATCTCGTAAGAGAAGCAAAAATTAGACTTGAAGTAATTTGGAAGATTGCTTAATTTTTTCTTCTTTATGATTGCTCCTTGAATTTAACACAAATTTTAGATCTTGTGTTATTTCTTCTAGCAAAAGTATCCATATCTCTTTCGTTTACTTTTTATCTTGAAATAATTTTAGACTCAATAGACATTGCAAAAGCAGTAGAGTTTCACTTTTTTATTTTTTTTAATGTAGCATGTATGCGGTAAAATATTGCTTAATTCTTTAATGCTGTTGACATGTCCCAAATATAAAATTAGGTAACTGAGGAGATGAGAAGCAAAAGGTTCTCCTCTATTGGGTGCACTGCTCACAAGGGTTGTAATCATTTTTATGGCTCTCTTGGTAACTTGCTAATGACTGTGAGCATATCCTTATGGTAAGGTTTGTGTAAATGCCACTCTTCACATTTAACCTTATTGTGGTTCCTCAGACTATGGAAGAGATTTCAAATCCTTGGGTTATTCTAAGTACACTTTGGCCTCTTGTAAAGAGGAACTGCATATTATTCTGAGAAAGTGGCCACTCTTCCCTGAATACTTATCTTCATTGAGAGCCATTCATGTATAACTTTAAGGAGTATAATTTCTCAACTATAGCTATTCTTTAGCTCATATGTACATGTTTAAAATTTATTTTCCATCTCTGATTACCTTTTCTGCATTATAAGCTTTGTAGTGCTATCCCACTTAAGTATATCTGTCTATAAATGGCAATTATTGTCAATGAATGGTAAATTTTTGAACATTCCTTTTGTGGATAAATCTACAGTATTTGGATTTGGAAAGTGAAAGAAAGGTAGTAGCCTTCATTTTTATTTTCTTTATTTCATCCTCCTCTTTCTCCTGTCAAATGCATTGATTTCCTTCTTTTACCACTCATTTCCTTATACGTCTTTTATGAATTCCATACCCATCTGTAGCTCTGGAGTGTTTTTATACCTGTTTCTCTGCTTGGTCACTTTCTCTCATCCTTGATCTCCTCAACCTCTGTTGTATTACTTAATGCCTACTTGAACCTCCATACATATTTGTTGAATACATCAACAGATGAGTCCTCTAAAGTCTTGGATAAGGCTAATTCTCTATTTGATAAGTTTTCCTTCCTTTGTTAAGAAAAAAAAAATTCTTCTTTTTTTCCTGTAGCTAAATTCTACTGATCTTCAGCTTTCAGCAAAATGTCACTTTGAAAGAGGTCTTCTTTGATCTCAGAATTTAAGCATTGTGTCCTATAATATGTGCAGTTGTACATTGATTGTTCCATGGAGGGTTGGATGTACATACGTCTCTCTTAAGTGCCAAGAGAGAAGCATCTCTTACTCACTACTGTATCCCCAGGGCACATCTCAAAGCCTGAATGTAGTAGGCACCCAGTTAAATGCTTGCTGAATGAGAAAATAAATCTACTTCAGCAGTGTTCTAAGAAGTGAATAACTGAGTTTGAGGATCTGAATATTTTGAGTTTATTAATGCATATTGCAGAATGGATTTCCATAAAAAACGGTTCCATTTACATTCCCACCAACAGTGTCTGAGATTACTTTATTTTTACTGGTATTATTAGTTTTTATTCTTTACTGTTTTGATAGACCAAAGAATGGTGCTTTATAGTTTTAATTTGCATGTGTTTGATTATTAATGAGTGTGAACCCCACCCCCACCCCCACCATGTGTTTGTTAGCCTCTCATGAAAAAGGTTGTGCAAGCGTATCTATTCTTGGTCTTCTTATCTGTAATCTGCTCCATCCTTTATGCTGTGATAGGATTAAGTTCTTTAAAACAGGGCTTTTATTTTGTCATTTCCCTGTTCAAGAGCCTTTGCCTTCTATTTGCTGTCTGTAGTATCAAAGATGAGCCTGTTCAGCCCCCACCATTTCAGGCCTTCTGCGATCTGGACCCATTTCACTTCTCCAGCCCTCTCTCACTGTTCCTCAGTGTGTGTGTTATTATTGCCCATGACCTTCAATTAATTCTACCTCTGTGGTATTCCTTCTGCCTGTCTGCCAATCTGGGTCTTTGAAACACAATGGGACTCACAACTCATCTTTTTATGAAATGTTTCAAAACTAACCTTATCCCATAGTGAGTTTACTTTGATTACCTGAACTTTCCTATCTCATACTGGTTATTCTATTGACTTCAATTTGCTCTCTAATTATTCTGTGTTTCTCATCTGTCTGTATTAATTATTGGTTGCTAGGTAACCATATTACCATAAACTTAGTGGGTTTAAACAAGAAGCGTTTCTCATCTCAGCTTCAGAATCCAGATATGGCTTGCCTTGGTCTTCAACCTTCCATAGCTTACTCAGGGCTGTAGTCAGTGGTTCATTTGGGTCAATCAGGGTCAGAGTGTCACTTGAGGCTCAGGGGGACAAGGCATCCCTTCCAGGTACAAGTGGTTGCTGGCAGCATACAGTTCCTTGAGGATTGCTGGACTTGCTGGCTGCCACTGGAGGTCCCCCTTCAGGTGTAGGCCACCTGGATGGGCAGTTTGCCCCATCAGAGCCAACAGTGAGAGCATCAGTAGAGAGTCTGCTAGAAAAATGGGAGTTACAGTCCTATGTAGTGTAATCACAGAAGTGATATGCGTCCCTCTTTGCCATATTCTACTGATTAGAAGCAAACTCAAGGAAGAGAGGATGACTCAAGGGCACGAACAATAAGACACAGGGATAATGGAGGCCTCTGAGAGTCTGTCCCTCTGCTAACTCTGCTTCCTGAAACACCATATTTTCTTTAGCCCTCAGAGTTGAGCACCTAGGAGTTCCATAAGAAGGGCTTATTTAATTATAGTAATAAAGGAAGGAAGGTAATCAGGAGAGGAATCCAAAGGAGAACACCTTTGACCTATTTTAACCAGAATGTTTAAGATGCCAAGATGAATAAAAGAATTCTATTAGCATAAAGAAAAAGTAATATTTTCTTATCATTCCGATTATAATGGGTTTTTTCCTCCAAGTAGTATTTTTGACGTGATAATACATTTGTTGCAGTGATAAGGATGCACAAAAAGACAGCAGACAATATTTTGTGAGATAATATGAAAACCTTAATTTCAAATAGATTAAGTTGATTTTTAAATTGGTTGTTTGAGATACTTAAAACTTTTCTGCATAGAAATAGTGCTTAGATATGGTTCTAAGGCTAAGTGAACTCAGAAAAGCTCATTTATATTAGAACCAAAAAGTGTCAGAGATTAAAGGAATCTTTAGATTATTTAATGTGCAAGCTCCTTAAAGCATCCCATCAAGTATTTGTGAGTGCCAACTAAATCCTAAAATGAGAATGTCTTGCTTTGTAGCTGAGCTATTTTTTAATAATACTACTACAGAAGACAGGTAGGGTTTATAATTTTTTTTTTATGTTGAGGAATAGGATGGTGGCAATATATTTTTGAACTCTGGCAATTCCGTAAAACATATCTCTTCTGTCACATCTAGATCTACGATTTTTCAGGTCTATAACATATAAGCAACCTTACAGTGTATGTGTCAATTTTGAGACCAAAAATTATTATTACTCTTTTTTTTAATAAAGAAAAATGTTTATTTAGCTCACAATTTTGGAAGTTCAAGTTTCAAAATCAGAACTGTCCTCTAGTGAGAGCTTAATAGCAGATAGCGTCATGTTAGAGTGGGAGTAGGTGGGGGGAGCCCTTGTGGGAGCAAACTACCACATCTCGAAATGGGAAGCTAGAGGGTACTGTTATTATTAAAATTCTTGCTGTTAGAGGAAGCCCCCTGTCTTCCATATCAGTTTGGACACAGAGTGGCGATGCTCCTATTTAGTTCTAATGCACCTGAATTAGTGGGATAAAGATCGTGCTGGGACAGAAGGTCTATGGGTCTCTGGGGAGAGGATTGGGGCAGGGGTGGGGTATGCATTCCCATGTCCTGAGTGCCTAGGGTGGGAGAGGATATGGTGAGGTGGCATTGGCTTTTAGTGTGCACAGGTCATTATAAAACTGGGTGAGGCTGGGGAACTGCTTTTAATTGTTTTAATTTAATCACAATATTCTTATTAGAACTCTTCTCCATCTTGCAAATAATCCTAACAGAGTTTAGTGTTCACATTCTTTGTTACTCTAAGAAGTTCTCAATGTATTTTATTTGTATTGATTTGTACATCGAGGTTCTAAAGATAGATTTTTGCACAAATTTAATTTTTTCATTATATATTTTTTTGTCTTTCCTCTGAGGAAGCCATTTAAAGTTCCAATCACTGGTAAAAGCTCTGTGGTCATAAAATGCCTCTCCCATTTCATATCCTCTGTGTTAACAGGACGTAGATGAACTAGAGGTCTGAGGAGGGTGATGGCATCCATGAATGAGTACAGTATCTATAAGAGAAGCATTTTATTTGACACCACTTTCAGTTTTCTTCATCATCTTAGGATACCAAGTGAAAACAGAATTGGAGTGTGTTTTACTTCTTTTGTTCTCATTCTCATTGTAAGTTCACAGCTGAAAATATTTGTGCTGGAAGGCCCTTGGGATCATTGAGTGCCTGCATTTTACAAGTAAAAAAATCTGGGGTCTGGGAAACATGAGAGACATGAAACAGATATAGTTTTTCCTCAGTGTCCACAGGCAAGTGGGACACACACACACACACACACACACACACACACATCAGTGGATGCTCAAGTCCTTTGTATAATCAGTATTTGCATGTAACCTACACACTCCTCCTGTATACTTTAAATCATCTCTAGACTACTTATAATGCCTGGTACAGTGTAAATAGCTATTATACAGTATTGTTTAGGGAATAATAACAATATTAAAAAGTCCATACATATTCAGTACAGATGCACTTTCTTTTCTAATATTCTAATTTCTCTGTTGGTTGAATGCACTGGCTCAGAACCCAGGGATCCAGAACCTATGGATCTGTAGGGCTGTCTGTAAGAAGAGGCTGGCACTCGAGCCTCGCCCTCCATTGAGTGCTCTTTGTGTTAGTCTGCACTGTGCCTGGTGAACTGTGCAGTGATCCTGGTTTCCCATCTTTTGTATTTTGGGTATCCTTTCCTGCCAGCTTTGGAGATGAAAGAAACTTATGGGAACATGGAGAGAAAAAAGGGCAGGTTATATAAATTGATAAAGTTATAACTAAAGAGACTTTGAAAGAACCACAGCACCTCTACAATCTGTGAAGGCTTTGAATAATTTGAAGGCTATCTTGTCTCTTTCTATCTCTGTCAGATAAAGAATATGAATAGTGATGATGAACTACATTATTCTCATTTCATATTTTTTATCATTTGTATGTTTTAAATATTTACTGAAAAACACCTAATTTAAAACTGATAGTGGGTTTTGTTTTGTTTTTGGTAAGACAGTTGATTGGCTTGAACAGTGGGGTTGTTTTAGAGAAACTCTTCATTTTTATAATCTTCGCAGAATACAACAGTTACTAATAGGGCATTATGTAAAAAGGTGAATGTGTAACTGATGTGATTCTGCAATCTGTATTTGGGGTAAAAATGGGAGTTCATAACTCACTTGAAACTAATGTCTGAAATATGATATGTCAAGAGCCGTGTAAGGTTTTGAACAACCAATAAAAAAAAAAAAAAAATAAAATAAAATAAATAAATTTAAAAAAATAAAAAAAAAATAATCTTCGTGGGTGCAGTATAGATAGGGCTTTTGTGATCATTGATCACCTTTAAAACTCAGAGTTCTGTAAGTTCAGTGAATCTGATTCAGTCTACCCTAGGATCACTGATTAGCTTACTAACTTATGTAAAGGGTTATTTAGGTGGTTGATAGTGATATTGTACTAATATGAAGAATGTATTCATTCTTAAACAATTTCTAATTTCTGAGTTCTCCATGCCTATACCATGTCATATAACCACTTATTTTAGGGAAACCATTTTTCTTTAATTTGTCAATGTATAAAACATGCCTCTTTTGAAGAGTCACCAAATCTTATTGAGTGTGCATACCTCTCCATGTTTGAAAAAGAACTAAAAAAATAATGATAATATAAATGAAATTTGCTAAAATACTTGCTTTTAGGATCTCTTTATCAGCTAAGTATAGTTCTTTGTGTTTATGTGACTAGGACTTATTTCTATGCCTTCTGATTTGACTGGAATTTCTATGTATTGAAGAAATATTCTTTACCATTCCTGGAAATTCTGCCTATCATTTTATTTAACCCTCAGAAAACATTAATTGAAAATTCAATTGTGTGCTGGAGACTTTTTTTTTAGGGAAATATTTCCAGTTTTTTGTTTGTTTGTTCATATTTATTTTGTGGTGCTGGGGATACAACCCACAGTCTCATGCATGCTAGGCTGGCACTCCATCACTGAGCTACATCCTCAACCTAGAGACCTCTTCTAGTATTAATAAAAATAGGAAACAGCCAAAATGGTCCAAAAAATGGGATTTGTTTAAATTCACTCATTCACAACTATTTCTTGGCTGTCTTCTTTGTTTTAGGGACTTGAGATTATGTTTGCTCTCTAACTGAATCGGCACACTTTTATCTCATGGAAATTGTAATCTAATAGAGAAAGCAGGACTTCATAAACTCATCATGTAATCACAGACTTTTCAGCTGAAGGAAGTCTTGTGAAGAGAGGTGTAAGGGTATAAGAGAGACTACAATGGGAGGACCAGTCTGAGGCACTGTGGAGCCAGTAAAAATGATCTGTGGACGTATGTACAACAGCAGGAAGCCTCTGCATACATTATTAAGGGAACAGTAAGTTATAACACAGTAGAGGCAACTCGACTTTATTAATATATGTAAAAATGTACATGTCCTGGGGCTGGGGCTCAGCGGTAGACCACTCCTCTCACATGTGTGAGGCCCAGGGTTCGATGCTCAGCACCACATAAATAAAATAAAAAGGTATTGTGTCCGCCTACAACTAAATAAATATTTTTAACAATGTACATGTCCTTAGAAAAGTATGGAATGACATGTAAATGTTAACAGTGTGATGAACTATTGAATCATAGATGGTTTTTCCTTTATGTTTATCTTTTTTTTGAAGTGTTCTACAATCAATATCTATTACTTGCACTAATTAAAAATATTAAAAAGAAATTTGTAGTCTCTGTCCTTGAAGAGCTTGTTCTGGTGATGAAGACAGATTGCAGAGATAAATGATGACAGTGCAATGGGAACATCTTGTATCAGTGTCTGCTGAATGCCGGGTGACTCCATTTTCCTGGGTTCCTGACAGCAGGCTGGTGAGGAAAGAAATATAAGGCAATTTGATGGAAATACTGAGACCATCATTAGTTTTCTATTGTTGCTGTAATAGATTACCACAAACTAAGCAACTTAAAACAATAAGGTTCTGTAAATCAGAAATATGAACAAGCACAGCTTAGCTGGTTCTTTGGCCCAGGTTTCATAGGCCTTGTTGTCAGGGCTGTAATTTTTTTCTTGTGACTCTGGCAATGAATTGTCTTCCAGACTGCTTCAGATGTTGATAGTTCTGTTCCATGTGGCTGTAGGGCTGAGGTATGTTTCCTTGCCATCAGCTGGAAGTCATTCTCAGCTTCTGGGGTCAGCCTGAATATTCTCCAGCCTATTTTCTGTGACTCATGACTCCTTCCCCCCTATAAATAGGTTCTTTACCTATTTATATTTATCTGGGTATAAGAGTTGAGAGCACTTGAAAGTTAGAAGGCAGAAACCCTTCTCGTTCTTGAATCCCTCTGACTTTCTTTTTTCAGGGCAGCATCTTGATTATAGGTTATACATGTGGATTGAAGAGTCAGCCAGTAACTGGCAGCTGAGGGACAGTTTTAGGTGGTATTAGAGCCCCAGTTAAACAAGTTGAGGGTCAGGGCAAGGCTTGCATTCTGTACAGGAAAAGTCACACAGAGTTGGTCTAAGTGTTACCTGTAAATGATGAGACAGAAGCTGACGAATGGATGGTCATGTGGACTG
Organism: Urocitellus parryii; assembly: GCF_045843805.1. Classification (NCBI taxonomy): domain Eukaryota; kingdom Metazoa; phylum Chordata; class Mammalia; order Rodentia; family Sciuridae; genus Urocitellus; species Urocitellus parryii. The sequence continues at coordinate 184,503,358 of NC_135534.1, forward strand.
TTGGGCTGACAGGTGGCTCCAGAGCCCACCTTCTAATGAGGATGGGATTCTGAGTAGAAGCCCAGGCCTGGTTCTTGTTGGCTGAGGAACAACATGGTCTGAGTCTATAGGGTGGAATTCTTACAGTCCAGGCGAAAGCAGGTGAAGACTGGCTCACATGGGAAGGAGCTCCTGACTGTTGCATGGAGTTGTAGAAACATAGAAGATGGGAGGTGGTACATTCATCCCGTGTGCTGGGGCTGGCGTTTGGCAGAGGTTCTACCCACCTGTCATTAAGGCATATTCCTTAGAGCAGCTCAGGAGCTCATCTCTTGTTCCTATACTTAAGGACAATTTTGAGCAAATGGAGGTATTCTAAATCCTTTAGGATTTTGATCTTTACTTCAAGGGAAAACACCCTCTTCTCTGTCTCCTGTCAAACACTTTGATTCCAACATTAACTTAACCACCTCTTCTAGTTCAGCTTAATATGAGAAAGAGCAGCCTCCATAGATCCCTCCCGTGAACTTTCATTTGTGGGCTTCCACAAATTTACAAGTATTCAGGAACAGTAACATTTCTGACGTTCTAAACTGAAATTTAATGTATTATTTATGAAATTTTTTTCAAAACTTTCATCTTCTCTCATGGAAAATATTAGAAGTTATGAAAGAGAGCTAAATTTTCAGAAGGCAAATTTAAAGGAAATATCTTTGGGGAAAATACTTTTTGTTATATTTCGTGACCACACTACTCTTTAGTTTGAATTTTATCTCCTTGTGAAAGTAACATCTGTACATCTATTGTAATTCTACTTCTAGGACAATACTTGCTATGGATCATGCTAGCAATTTGAAAGATCCAGCTACATGCTTCGAAAATGCAGGTGTCAACAGTCAAAATGTTTTACAGATTCTGAATAGGGAGATGGAAAGCTACTTAATAGAATTAGATGATATGGATGCAGGTAGACAAGCTTGGGGCAATTGGGTATGTCTCTGTGCTGCCTGCCTAGGAGTGAATGTATACTTGCTATATCTAAGTTAGACAACTGATATACATTCTCAATCTAGCATTTCAATATGTAGGTTATTTCCAAGTTAACTTAATACCTGCAAAGATTTTTTAAAAGTTTTTTTCATTGTACATAAGCTCATACATCATGATCTTTGTAGTACATAAGCTTATACATCATGATCTTTGTAATACACTTTAGGTAATTATTAACCACTGTAAGTATGAATTTTACATTCACTGGTTCTTTACCTATTTATATTTATCTGGGTATAAGAGTTGAGAGCACTTGAAAAGTTAGAAGGCACATGGTTAACACCAGTTGCAAATTTAGGATTCCTTAGGACCACCTTCAGGTTCAGTAATTTGCTAGGAAGAAAGACTCATAGAACTCACTAAAAGCTATTATACTCCTGCTATGAGTTTAGAACGGGAGAAGATGCATTTTAAAGTCAGCCAACAAAAGGGAGTCAGATACAGAGCTTCCAGTATTCACACTCTTGGAGAGTAGAACCATGTGGAGTCAGAGCACCTTAATTTCCTGGCACTGATGTATAACAATCCACAGAATATGGCCAACTAGGGAAGCTCAACTGGGCCCCAGTGTTCAGCATTTTTATTGGGACTTTTTTATGCTGCTGATTCAGTCCTTATTCTCCAGCCCCTCCACATGTGATCCAGAACTCCCAGAATACCTGAGGCTGTTGGTCTCTCCAGAGTGGTCAACCCCTGCCCTACATACTATCTGATGTGGCCCGCCCTCACTAGGAATCACATCATTAGATTATCCATGGTGACCAAGACCATAGGTAAACAAAGACACTCCTAAGAGGTGTAGAGATTAACTCCCAGAAATCAAGGTCAAAGTCCAGATCTCTTTCTGAGTAAAGTTAAATTCTTCCTACACACTGGGGCTCTAGATTAAATTGCATTTTATAAAGCGTACATTCAGAAGATATTTTATTTTTATAGTTTTATTGAGGTATAACTTACATATGAAAAATTTCACCCATTTTAAGTATACACTTTGAATTTTGGTAAATATTTGTAGTGTGCACCTTCAAATTAGGTCCTTGCCTCCATCCTTATCCCCAGGCAACCACTGATCTGTTCTTGTTGCTATAGGGTTTTTTCCCTAGACCATCATGAAATCATAGAGTATGTAATATTTTGTCTCTGCCTTTTTTTACATAGCATAAAGTTAATGAGATTCATCTGTGTTATTTAAATACATCAGTAGGTGGATCTTTTAAAATTACTGAGTAGTATTCCATTGCATGGTTATACTACATTTTTTTAAATCTATACATCTTTTTAAAATTTCCATATTAAAACTGTTTTACTATCATGAATAATACTGCTTTGAAAAGATGTGTACATGATTTTATATGGGCAAATATGTCATTATATTTGGCTGGATATTTAGAATCGGAATTGCTGAGTCATATTGTGAGGGTATATTTAACTTTATAGGAAGTTGTCAAAACTGTTTTTCAGAGTGGTTGCCCCATTTTGCAAGGAAAGGAGGAGGGTTGTGGGCTGTACCTCCCATGAAAATTCTGTATTATCAGTCTTTTTATTTTTAGCTATTCTGGTGGGTGTGTAGTGGTATCTCATTGTTTTTAATTCACTTACTTCTAATGACCAGTGGTGTTGAGCATCTTTTTATAAAATATTTTTTAGTTGTACATGGACACAATACCTTTATTTTATTTATTTAATTTTATGTGGTGCTGAGGATCAAACCCACTACCTCACACATGCTAGGTGAGCATTTTACCATTGAGCCACAACCCCAGCCCTGTTGAGCATCTTTTTAAGTGCTAATCAAACATTCATCTATCTTATTTGTATTTATACCTTTTGCACATCTTTTAATAAATTGGTTTCTATTAATGACTTGCAAGAGTTCTTCATATAATCTGGATATAAGACTTTTGTTAGGTATATGTTTTTTTTATTGTTGGTTGTTCAAAACATTACATAGTTCTTGATATATCATATTTCACACTTTGATTCAAGTGGGTTATGAACTCCCATTTTTACCCCGTATACAGATTGCAGAATCACATCAGTTACACTTCCATTGATTTACATATTGCCATACTCATGTCTGTTGTATTCTGCTGCCTTTCCTATCCTCTACTATCCCCCCTCCCCTCCCCTCCCCTCCCCTCCCCTCTTCTCTCTCTATCCCCTCTACTGTAATTCATTTCTCCCCCTTGTATTATTTTTCCCTTTCCCCTCACTTCCTCTTGTATGTAATTTTGTATAACCCTGAGGGTCTCCTTCCATTTCCATGCAATTTCCCTTCTCTCTCCCTTTCCCTCCCATCTCTCATCCCTGTTTAATGTTAGTCTTCTTCTCATGCTCTTCTTCCCTACTCTGTTCTTAGTTACTCTCCTTATATCAAAGAAGACATTTGGCATTTGTTTTTTAGGGATTGGCTAGCTTCACTTAGCATAATCTGCTCTAATGCCATCCATTTCCCTCCAAATTCTATGATTTTGTCATTTTTTAATGCAGAGTAATACTCCATTGTGTATAAATGCCACATTTTTTTTTTTTTATCCATTCGTCTATTGAAGGGCATCTAGGTTGGTTCCACAGTCTTGCTATTGTGAATTGTGCTGCTATGAACATCGATGTAGCAGTGTCCCTGTAGCATGCTCTTTTTAGGTCTTTAGGGAATAGACCCAGAAGGGGAATAGCTGGGTCAAATGGTGGTTCCATTCCCAGCTTTCCAAGAAATCTCCATACTGCTTTCCAAATTGGCTGCACCAATTTGCAGTCCCACCAACAATGTACAAGTGTACCCTTTTCCCCACATCCTCGCCAGCACTTGTTGTTGTTTGACTTCATAATGGCTGCCAATCTTACTGGAGTGAGATGGTATCTTAGGGTAGTTTTGATTTGCATTTCTCTGACTGCTAGAGATGGTGAGCATTTTTTCATGTACTTGTTGATTGATTGTATGTCCTCCTCTGAGAAGTGTCTGTTCAGGTCCTTGGCCCATATGAGGTATATGTTTTTTAAATGCTTTCTCTAACCTGTGGTTTGCCTTTTTGTTTTCTGAAAACCATCTTTTGATGACGAAAGTTTGTAATTTTGATGAAGTCAAATTTATCCATTTTTATCAATGGTTCATATATTTGTGTTTTATTTAAGAAGTTGTTGCCTTTAAGTTCACAGAGATTTTTTTCCATGCTTTCTTCTAGAATTTTTTTGATTTAGTTCTCGTGTTTTTGTCAATGATCTATTTTGATTTAATTTTTGAATGGTGTGAATAAAAGCCAAGATTTATCTTCCCCAATTCTCATACAAAATTACAGTTATTCAGCAGCATTTATTGAAAAGACTATCTTCCCCTTTGATTTATCCTGGCATCTTTGTTGAAAATAGATTTTTATCTTAAGTCGAAACAAAAGGAGTTCCTAGTAGGGGTAGCCACCAATATTACAGAGTAGTAGAAATAGTTTTCCTCAAATTAAACAAACAAGGATGTCACCTTTTTTATACTACTGTTTCAAATAACTAGTTGAAACAAATCATATAAAAGAGATAAATGGAATGTGTATAGGTCATTACAGAGAAAATAATACTATTTGCCAATGGCAAGGGACTATCACATGGAATGTTTAGGAGATGCAATAAAAACACCTTGAAATGAGGTGCTTAAATTATATGTTATAAAACATGTACCTAAGTAAATTTAGTCATTTATCACTATGCAGAAAAATATAAGGAAAAATATAAAACTTGATTTTTTTTACAAAAAACTAAAAGCCAAGAAGATATATGTGTGTGTATACACACACATACATATATATGTATATATGGCTAAATATAGAGATTTATAATACTTTAATGGAAAGAAGAGAAAACAAATAATAAGAGAAATTTAATCTATTCCTGGGTAAATAGTCTTAATAAAGATGATGATACTAACAAAGTTAATTTATAAACTTAATGCAGTACCAGTTAACATCCCAGTTGGATGTTGACTTTAACTTGATTGATAGCATAAAATGCAGAGTAAAAAAGCAGCTAAGAATTTCAGAGGAAAAAATAGTTTTTTTAATTCTTCTTAAAATAATTTGAAAGGATTACAATGAGTTGCATTTATTATAAAACAATGAAATAGAACTTGGAAGCCACGGTAGAAGTGCAAAAGAGATTAGACCAGAAGTCTAGGCTAAGTATAGTTACTGAAGTTGACACCAGATTAGCTGGAAACCGTCTGGCTTTCAAGGCAGAAAAAGAAACTTGTAGGTTTTTCACCAAGGAATGAAAATTGAGAAACCTCTAGGCAGACACTATAAATGGCATAAGTGGGCTGGGCATAACACAATAGGAAATATTGGACCTCTGAACTTTGTATGTGTGCCCCATATAGAGGAGATAGCTCTACTTGGTTTTAGCTGAGGTTTGGCATGTACACAGGAGAGTCTGTGATGCTAAGTTTTCAGGGAGTCCAGAAGCCTGTTGGGAGGAGCTCACAAGACTTGTTAGATCTCAGGATTTTTAGATGTTGGCATTTAGTGTACTGGCCAAACAAAATATGTGGGAGTGAAGGGTTCCTTATTGAATCAAGATTACATATCTATAGTTTTCACTCTCCTATTAATAACTGTATACTTTTGAGCAGAACAAAAGGAGTTTAGCCATTCTAAACTAAAACTTTTTCCAGAGTATATTTACAAAACCTAAATATAGGTTAATAACAGTGATGTTGGAAACAAAATAGAAGTAGAAGAAATAAATTGATAGTAGATTAGTACATATGAGAAGCCAACTAAAATAAAACCTGTGAAAGCAATCGTGTTTAACAAAAAATAGTAGGTTGAATGATATGACAAAGAAAGCTCCCTTTAGATGGATTTTCATTTCATACCATGCAAACTAAATTCCAGATGAATTAAATATTTTGAAATGAATATTATACTTATCTTTGCTTTGGAGAGGAGATAATTTATACATTGTTAAAGCTATAAAGAAATTAAGTAGTACCAAGGTTGGCATGTTTGATTATGAAAAATTAGATTTTCTGGTACAAAGATAAAAGCAACACAATGGAAACAGTATTTGCAGTTTTTTTATGATAGTAAGATTTTTCATGTAATCGGGGATGTATCCATAAGGTTAGATGTAGTGGACAGCCAAAGGATAGTTTATACCATAGAAAATAACAATAATATTTGACCTAAAGGGCTTCATTTATAATATTAATACAGTAGTAGTAGTACTCTCTTCCTAGGGTATCTGGGGAAAAATGTGCAGTGCCAAATGGGGAAAAGCAGCTCTTTGAACCAACTTCACATGTGTATTGTTTACAAAGCCCTTTTTATCATCCTTCTCATTGATTCTCACTCTAGCCCAGGGCAGTTTTTAAGTTTTCTCAGTGGAGACTTTTAGGGTTCACTTCTTCCACAGTCACAACTTAGTCTTTGTCACCACCTTAACTGATCCACCTGTAAAATCAATCCAGAAAATTCAAGAGCTCACCATTCTGGCCTCAGGTTTCTCTTTCAAACTCACATGTTCTTTTTTGCTACTGCAACCATTCTTTCATCTCTAGTCTACAAAATACTCCCTTATTTTCTCCTGAGTGGTCTTTCCTTTTTACTTTTACCCTTGTTTTTTCCTGTGACATTTTTTTCTTTTCATAATATTGTGACAATATATAGTATCTACCTCTGCCTCACTCTGCCTTCAACAAAGATCCACTTCTATTTTGTTTCCATTGCTGCTATAACTTATAACCTAAGTGTGAAGGACAAAGGAATTGAATGGACATTGCCCCCAAGTAGATACCTGAATGATTAGGTACATGAATAGGCACACGAGAAGATGCTTAATAACATTAGCTATTGTGATAGGCAGCTTTTTGTTGCTGTGACAAACTACCTGAGAAAGTCAACTTAAAGGAGGAAAGATTTATTTTGGCTCCTGGTTTCAGTCATGACTGGCTCCATGCTTAGGGTCCTGAGGCAACCAAAACATCTTGGCAGCAGGAGCATATGGTAGAAACCATTCTTCTTACAGTAGCTGGGAAGCAGTGGCAGCGGGAGGGGCAGGAGACAAGATACAATCCCCAAGCATATGGCCTCAAGGACTTACTCCCTTCAACTAGGTCCTGAATCTGCATTTTCTACCACCTCCCAGTTGTCCATTCATCTATGAAGCCCTCAGTGGATTAATCAGTTGATGAGATCAGAGTCCTTATGACCCACTAACTTCCCCAAAACCGCATCTCTGAACATTGCCTCACTGGGGAACCAAGCCATCAAAGAAAAAAAATACAAATCAAAACCACCAATCCACTAGAATAGCTAGCTGTAACAGAAAAATACAGTTGAAAGTTTAACAAAAACATGGAGAAATTGGAGCACCTATATGTTGCTATGCATTGCTGCTGGAAATGTAGAAGGTGCAGCTGCTGTGGTATACAGTCTGGCCATTCCTTAAAATATTAAACATAGAATTACCATGTATAGCAGTATCACTCCTTGGTGTCTACCCAAAAGAATTAAAAATACATGTTCAAGCAAAGACCTCTACATGAAAATGTTGATAGAATTATTCACAATAGCCTACAAGGAAAAATAGCACACAAAGTGTGGATGCAGGACCTAGTTGAAGGAAGTGAATCCTTGACGCCATATCCTTGATGAACGAATCAACAAAACAAGGTATATCTATAGAATGGAATATTATTCAGCCATAAAAAGGAATGAAGAACTGATATTTATTATAGCATAAGGAACCTTGTAAGTGTTATGCTAAATAAATTAATGCAGCTACAAAAAGCTCATCTTGTATGAGTCCACTCATATGAAATGTCCAGAAGAAGCAAGTTTATATGGGGGAAAAAAGTTGATTAATAGTTGTGTAGGGTTGAAGGAGAAGAGATATAAGAGAATGTGACTGTTAATAAATAATTTCTTTTGGAGTGATGAAAATACTCTAAAATTAGATTTTAGTGAAAAACTCAATAAAATATACTTAAAACATTGAATTGCACAGTTTATAAAGGAAAACTTTATGGGATGTTAATTATACCTCAATCAAGTTGTTAAATTAAAGAGAAAATGAACTCTCTTGCCCTTGTCTCATGGCACATACTGTTTCTCAGTATGATTACTAGAAAAGTTGATTTTGAGAATACCCCTGATTATGTAGTATGAACAATGAACTTGTTTTGGAGGTGTTCTTCCAGTTAACTTGGCTAAATAGAAAAAAGTCTTTTTTTTTCTTGTAGCTCTTGTAAAATGTTTTTAAAGATGTTTTATTTATTTTCTTGCCTCCGCTTAGTATGAGAAACACAATTTATAGTTAGTGATTCCTGGATTTTATTTTGGCAGTGATTTCTCCCTTGATGGTACAAGGAAGAGACTGGCTTTGCAGCTAAACAGAAAAATCATTTTTCTCCCATGCTTTTTCAGTTCTTGCCTTTGTCTTGTTCTGTTAGTATATCTTTGGCTCGTGTGTGTGTGTGTGTGTGTGTGTGTGTGTGTGTATGGGCGGGGTCTTCCTTTTAATCTCTTTCAGTGGTACTGACAGTTGGTTCAAAACTGTGAAGTATAAATTCTCATTTGAGGAAAATACATGTCAAACTGTGTACGATTTCAGGAGGGTCACAGATTACGAATCTCAGCGGCACTTGCTTTGGTGACCTCATCTACTTCCAGGTGTAAATTACCATTTATATGCTGAGCAATCCAAATTCCAGGTTTCTCTGCTAGGATACTATAGCTAACTGTCTGGGTCTACTTGGATGTCCTACAAATACTTCGTATCTTCTTATCCTTTCTAAACCGCCCCCCCCTTTTTTATATTAGAATGGATTCCAAACCAGAACACCCCAGCCACCTGGTCTGAATTGATACTAAGCATGATCCTTAATTTTTCCATGTCCTCTACATGTATCAGTCATCAAGTTTTGTTTGTTTGTTTGTTTTCAATCTTTTGAAATTTGTTCCTTCTTGGTACTATTCCCACCATGGTTGAAGGCCTCATTTCTTGGTGGAAATCCTGTAGCTTCCTGACTAGTCTCCTTATGTTCTGTCTTGTTCATTCTCCATATTGCAGCTGATAAACTCCCAACAGCTTCTCAGCATCTTTAACATGGACTCTAAACTTGTCAGCACCATTAATAGCACTTAGAAGGCCCTAGCCGACTGCACTCCAGCTCTCCTGTCCAGCCACCATGTCTCCATCACAGTGTGTATCTGTCATGCTGACCTTTCTTGTTTTCTTAGCTGAACCCTGTTTTCTCTCACTTTATGCCCTGGTGGGCTCATTCCGTCCTTACTTATCCCCTTTCCTCCATACCTGGCGAACTCTTATCCTTCTTTACATCTTGGCTTTAGATATTTCTTTTGTGGGCATCTAGTCTCCATTCGCGAGACCCATCTGAGGGTCTGTACACATGGTTTACAGCTGTCTCCTTATCTTCTGGACTGTGAATGCTGGGAAGCAAGATGCTTGCTGGTGTGGTTCTATTTATCATTCTATCTGTAGTGCTTTCTTAATCCTATATCTGGCAGAGTGGGTGTTTAATAAATTTCTGTTGAATAAAAGAGAATGCTTTTCTCTACCTAAAATATCTAATTACCAACTTTCTCTTGACCTCAGCTTCACTTGAGAAAATTTTGTACAATTACCATCTGTTTATGAATTCAGTAAATGATTATGGAGCATCTTCATTGTACCAGGCATTATTTTAGGCACTAAAGATGTAGTGATTCGTAGTCAAATATCCCTGCCTTTCTAAAGCTGAGATATATATAAATAATACATATATATATATATATATATATATATATATATATATAGAGAGAGAGAGAGAGAGAGAGAGAGAGAGAGAGAGAGAGATACATGTATACATATATTTTGATATATTTTGGTGGGGACATAATAAACAGATAAATAAGTAAAATACGCAGTGTGTAAATGAAAGTGCCGAGAAGAAATGAATGAAACAGGGGAGATGGAGAAGGCGCGTCAGAATAGAGGGTTGGCCTTTTAGACAGAGTTGCCCGCAAAGTCTTCAATGAGGAGGTCAGTTTTGGAGGAAGACTTCAAAGAAGTAAGGGACTAGCCTTGTTGCTCTCTAGAAAGGGAAAATTCCAGGCAGATGGTACAAAGGCCCCAAGGTATGTGCCAACGAATTTGAAGACTAGAAAGGGGACTAGGGGAGACCAGTGGGAGTTAAGGTCAGAGAGACAAATGTTCCCTGAGTGTTGCTTCTCAGTCTGATCCCTGGGGGTCCTCTGCTATTTGAACTTGTTTTCAGCTGTTGATGCTCTGAACTACCAGAAGGAACTATGACATTCTCCCTTCTTAGCAGTTATCTGTAAGTCAAGGGCCAGAGAAGTGCTAGCAAAGGAGGCTGTGGTGCCAGTTAGCTTCACTTGATTCTTTGGGGATTGGTAAGGTTCGTTCTTAGTATTTGTGGCACTTTCCCCCTGCCCCAGGAGACTTCTGCCTTTTCTTCAGGATGGGGGACACAGTGATAACATCCCTGTCATCAGCCTAAATAGATGAAGCTTTCCAGTTACCACAATCCTCCTCTCTTTCTGTTCTCTGGTCAGTTTTAGTTCATTTTCTATTGCTATAACAGAATACCAGAGCCCAGGTCAATTATAAGCAATAGAATTTATTTGACTCACAATTCTGGAGGATGGGAAGTCCCAAGATCAAGGGGCTACCTCTGATAAGGGTCTTCTTGCTGCATCATAACATGATAGAAGGCATCTCATAATGAGTGAGAAAGAGAGAGAGAAAATGAATAAACATGCCTGAGTGTGCACAAGAGGGCCAAACTTCCAGTTTTCCTCAGGAGCCCACTCCTATAATTACTAATCACTCTACAAATAATGGTATTAATCCATTCATGAAGGAGGTACCTCTTAAAGGCCTTACCTCTTAATACCATCGCAGCAACAAGTAGATTTCAATGTACAGGTTTGAGGGGACAAACATTCAGAGCATAGCTTCATGCAGGCTGGGGGTGTTGCGAACATTGTACAACTCCCTCTGCCACTGTCTAGGGTTGATGTATTGGTTGGCTTTTTGTTTTGTTTTGAGGCTAGGGACGGACTTAAGGCCTCCTGTATGTTAGGCAAGCAGTCTACCACTGAGCTACACCCTCAACCCCTGCAGTTAACTATTTTGAAGACAAATTGCTGCTCTCAACTTGTTTCTTAGCTTTGTTCCTGAAAGTTGGGGCCAACAGGATTTAAGTTAATTATGTGTTGCGGTTAGTTGGGTTTTCAGTTGTGCTGGCCCTGGAGCTCTCTCCTGTTATAACACAGCTCTCCATGGGCATTTGAGTCCCACCCCAGAGGAGATGACTGGACTTGCCTTGCTGGCATTTCCCACCCCCAGGAAATAAGAGGCCTCCTCTGTGCAGAATCCACCGTGGGTGGAGTGTAGCCTCTTGGGGCTCTCTGTAACCTCTAGTTAGTAATAGCAGAAGCCTCTGCTAGACTGCGGGTGCTTTTCCTTTCATGTGATTCATAACGGCAGCATACTCTGTAGAAAGGGGCTATAAATTGTAAATTGATATGAGGTAATAATTGGAAAAATGATCAGACTCCATTTTTATTCCCCTTCGGGGAAGACACGCATCAGGAATCACTAAAGCAGAAGACGACGGAGGGCTTTTCATCCAGCTCTCTAGCTTCCGTGCTGCAGTGCTTCCGTCCTGATTAGAGAGGAGAGCAGCCAAATTCGGCAGGAGGCGGCCAGCAGACCCAGTATCTGCTTGCCACCTCTTGCTCCAAAAAGCCTTGCCGCAGAGAGTTACCATGGCAGCAGGAGGCAGTTTAATGGCAAAGGCTCATCTCTGGAGCAGTGCTGCTGCACCCCAGCCATTCCCACCCTGGCCTTCAACCCAAGGGGCTGGGTTTACCAGGGCATCACTGTGCCAGGGCCATGTGAGTGCATGTCGCCCAAGGGGGTAGAGCTGTAAGATCTTCCAGAGTCTGAGGGTGGCGACCTCTTCTCTTTTTGTTTCTCCTTGGTGCATAGCTCTTTGATGCCTCATCCTATAGTCGACCTTATCAAATCATTTGCAGTTCCTTAAATATGCTCTTTCATGCTTCTCTGCTTTTAGGCATGCAGTTTCCTTTGTCTGGAGTTCTCCCTTCCCCATCTGTCTGGAAAATTCCCACTCAGTTTCAAAATGTAGCTAAGATACTGCCTCCTCCTTCTTAATGCTTCCTCTAACCCCTTACTGTCCAGGCAGAGCTATACAGTTTCCACTGCCATCTCAACCTTGCCATGAATCGCATGGTTTCGAAATAATTGTTATATTTTTGTCTCTTCCTCTCTAGACTATAAGTTACTTGCATTCAAAAACTGTTTTATGAACCTTTTATCAAAAGGCCTTACTGCAGGAGTAAATACTTAGTAATGTTGATTGAATGAATGGGATGTTTTCCTTTCACATCATCTGGTTTAATCCTTATCACAGGTGTCGTCCTACCTGGAGCAGAGCCCTGCATCTTATCCAGGTGGTACTGTCTGCTCAGATATCCTAGAAGAGTAAGCTGATTTAATCAGCCCCAGATCACTCTCCATTGCATGTATTCTTACTTTCTAGTTTGAATTGGAAAGAGTAATACTTGGGAGTCAGTCTCCCCAGCAGTCAAGCTAATGTGGCCTCGTGTTGGTTGCCTGACTAATCAGTTCCCCCATTTGTTGGATTAGGATGTTGTAAGGACAGAGCCTAAGATGCTTTGTGACTCAGAGTGAATTCTTGGTCAGTCTTCTGTACCTTGTCCTCTCTTCAGCGACGAAATTAAAAGCAAAATCCAGCTTTAAACTAGCTTTGAGCCCTCTCTGGCATCATGTCATTCATTCAGTTTTACCTTCTTGCTGTGCACACAGGTGCCTTTCAGAAGTCCCCTCTTTGTGTGGCTCTTGAGCCTATTTCTGAGCTTTTGTGCCCTCCTTTTGCCTCATTGTTTTGTTTCATCTCGTGTGCATCTGTCCTCTTGTTCATTATGTAGACAGAATGTTTTATTTAGATATTTCTTCTTTTCCTGCCTTTTGGACATAATTTGTTCTTGTATTTCAAAATCACCAATTTAAAGTGAATTTATTTTCTATCTCCCTCAAATAATACTAGAAGCCACCTCCACCATAATGTGTGTTTACATGCCCTACTTGCTACCCTCTGTATGTTGGCTTTGCACTTTGGTCTGAGTATTTTTTTTTCCTACTTCCCTCTAACTTTTAAGTTCAAAGCCTGCTTAGGGTATTTTGCAATTCCCTTTGCAAATGCGTTCTGTGTATCGTGTTATCGTCTGTGTGTGTGTTGTGCGTGCCAATGTCCGCAGGTATCTAGGCTGTTTAGTTTCTGGCGTATTTTTCTCTAATATTGCTTCCCATCTTGCTTTCATTTCCACTTTTGGTATTTTGTTTTATTGCAGTTCCTCTAAAGGATGTGAAACTTAACAAAGCTATTGTTTTTAATAAGTTTAGTAAAAGAACCACTAAGAACAGCAATGAAAAACCTGCTTTTAACTTATATTTATGAATTATCTCTGACATTGGTTTGCTAATATTGGAGGGATGCAGCAGAGAGGCCAAAGTGTGTCATCAGTATTGCCTGAGAAGCTTTTGCAAAATTCATGTGCCCATCCTTGTCCCCACCATTTGCCTGGTGGGACTGAAACTGGGCTGGGTTTTGATAAATCTTTCTGGAAGGTTTTGTGGCTTTTTTACCTGTTTTTTTCTTTACCCTCTCAGTTGAAAATCACTGATTCATAGTTTTAGTTACACTCAGCAGTCCCTCCTTATCTTCAGGGAATACATTCTAAGATGTTAGGCAGACTTCCTGAAACCATGGATAGTACCGAACCCTATATGTATATGATATTCTTTCATAAAATTTAATTTATAAATTAGGCATGGATAGAGATTAAAATATTGACTACTAATAATAGAACAGTTGTAACAATATTCTATAGTAAAAGTTATTTAAAACTTATGAATCCTTTGTAGAATTCTCCATTTAATGTGGAAATATGAATGTGGCTCCGCGGTTAAGCACCCCTTGGTTTAATTTCCAGGACCAAAAAGAAAAAAGGTGCAGTGTTAGTTTTACATTATTATATAGTCATTATGGAATTCCCCTCATCCTCCTTTCTTATTTCCTTGTGCTGGACCTGTTCTGGAGGCCTGCTTAGTTCTCATTAAGGTTAGTAACCTAGCAGTCATAAACACTTCCATGCAGATTTTTCTTTCAAACGAAGACTAAATATTAGTATTGTAGTCCTGTTTTATGTTCCTATCAGAAATTATTGAATGTAGTGCCTTGCTATCAAATGTAAAATTTGTGAAAGGCAAGTAGTTTTCTTAATAATGATGGGAATCACAGAGCATATGCTATATGTTAGGTATTTTATATATATTATCGATAACATTCAGCAAACTCTGAAATAGGTCATGTACAGTTTTACAGAAAAGGAAACTGAGGCTTAGAAGGATAAATATGTTTCCCAAAGTCAGGGAACTATTAAATGAGAAAACCAAAAGTCAGGCATGGTGGTGAGCTCCTTAGGAGGCCGAGGCAAGAGAATCACAAGTAAAAGGCTAGCAAGATCCCATCTCAAGAGAGAGAACCCAAAGCAAGTTCAGGTTGGTCTAACTAAAGCATGGTGTGAGGCTGCTGCTCAGTCACTAGTGTAAATCCAGGGAATGTGTCTTAGGGTGGAACATAAATACAGTGGGAGCACTTTTGGCAGTGGAGGAGGCAGAAGTCCACAGGACAATGAGTGTTTCTGTTCTCAGGAGGCTGTCAGTGAGAGCCTCAGCCCAGCTGCAAGGCCTTGGCAGCCTCTGTCCTTTTCCTTTTCCCTAAGCCTGTTTTTCTACAGTCGTGTGATTTCTCCAGACACTTCTCAGGGCATTGCTCATCACTTAGAACTTTGTACTCCTCTCCCCCACCTTGTATCCATCTCAACTCCCACCTCCCAAGACACACCACAGTATTGTGAGGATAAAATCATTGATACACGTGAAGAGTTCAGTGTAGCACATGGTACCCTGTACCATGTAAGTACACAGTAAATTTGGCTACCATTACTGTTATTGTTAATGGTATTAATAGTGGTGTTGGTGTTAGCAATGGTCATTGATTCAAAGGTTTAGGACTCCCTACACAAGGACCTGGGTATTTCCTGTCCAAAATCTGGTTTTGTGCAGTTCATAGTACCCACACCCAGGCACGGACATGCTCAATTGGGTGCAAAGGATAGTTGGAAGGAGAATTAGTAAGAGAATGCTTTTTTCTACCCTAAGGTTGCCAGAAACATTTCTCTCTATGTCCTTACTGCCTCCTGTCATTAGTATGGAAACTATCCATGAATCCCACTTTTAAACCACATTCCTTTTCTGGCTTCTTTGCATTCTTTTTTTTTTTTTTTTTTAGAGTTGTTAGGATTTATGTATTTTTTTTCAATTTATATATGACAGCGGAATGCATTACAATTCTTATTACACATATAGAGCACAATTTTTCATATCTCTGGTTGTATACACAGTATATTTACACCAATTCATTTCTTCATACATGTACTTTGCATAATAATGATCATCACATTCCACCATTATTAATAACCCCATGCCCCCTCCATTCCCTTCCAATCCCTCAATCCCTCTGCCCTATCTAGAGTTCGTCTATTCCTCCCATGCTTCCCCTTTCTACCCCCCTATGATTCAGCCTCCTTATATCAAAGAAAATTTTTCGGCATTTGGTTTTTTGGGATTGGCTAACTTCACTTAGCATTATCGTTTCTAACTTCATCCATTTACCTGCAAATGCCATGATTTTATTGCTAAGTAATATTGCATTGTGTATATATGCCACATTTTTTAATCCATTCATCTATTGAAGGGCATCTAGGTTGGTTCCACAGTTTAGCTATTGTGAATCGTGCTGCTATAAACATTGATGTGGCTGTGTTTCTATAGTATGCTGTCTTTCAGTCCTTTGGGTATAGACTGAGGAGAGGGATAGTTGGGTCAAATGGTGGTTCCATTCCCAGTTTTCTAAGAAATCTCCATACTGCTTTCCATATTGGCTGCACCAATTTGCAGTCCCACCAGTAGTGTATGAGTCTACCTTTTTCCCCACATCCTCGCCAACACTTATTGTTGTTTGTATGCATAATAGCTGCCATTCTGACTGGAGTGAGATGAAATCTTAGAGTGGTTTTGATTTGCATTTCTCTAATTGCTAGTGATGATGAACATTTTTTCATGTATTTGTTGATTGATTGTACATCATCTTTTGAGAAGTATCTCTTCAGGTCCTTGACCCATTTATTGATTAGGTTATTTGTTTTTTTGTTTGTTTGTTTGTTTGTTTGTTTTTTTGGTGCTTAGCTTTTTGAGTTCTTTATATACCCTAGTGATTAGTGCTGTATCTGATGTGTGAGGGGTAAGATTTTCTCCCAAGATGTAGGCTCTCTATTCACCTCACAAATTGTTTCTTTTGCTAAAAAGAAGCTTTTTAGTTTGAGTCCATCCCATTTATTGATTCTTGATTTTAATTCTTGTGCCACAGGAGTCTTATTAAGGAAATTGGGGCCTAATTCCACATGATGGAGATTAGGGCCTACTTTTTCTTCTATTAGATGCAGGATCTCTGGTTTTATTTTGAGTTGAGTTTTGTGCATGGTGAGAGATAGGGGTTTAATCTCATTTTGTTGCATATGGATTTCCAGTTTTCCCAGCACCATTTGTTGAAGAGGCTATTTTTTCCTCCAATGCATGTTCTTGGCATCTTTGTCTAATATAAGATAATTGTAGTTTTGTGGGTTAGCCTCTGTGTCTTCTATTCTGTACCATTGGGAATCAACTTAATGAAAGAGGTGAAACATCTGTATAATGAAAATTACAGAACCCTAAAGAAAGAAATCAAAGAAAACTGTAGAAGATGGAAAGATCTTCCTTGCTCTTGGATAGGCAGAATTAATATTATCAAAATGACCATACTACCAAAGCATTATACAGATTTAATGCAATTCCAATCCAAATTCCAATGACATTCCTTATAGAAATAGAAAAAACAATCATGAAATTCATCTGGAAAAATAAGAAACCCAGAATAGCTAAGGCAATCCTTAGCAGGTAGAGTGAAGCAGGTGACATCACTGTACCAGACTTTAAACTATACTGCAGAGCAATAGTAACAAAAACAGCATGATATTGGCACCAAAACAGACAGGTAGACCAATGGTACAGAATACAGGACACAGACTAACCCACAAAACTACACTTATCTTATATTAGACAAAGGTGCCAAGAATATGCATTGGAGAAAAGTTGGCCTCTGCATTCTTTTTATCTATGTAGAACATTAATACATTAATGGTTTTGGAGTCACTAAGAGGGTGACTATTTTTGTTTTTGTTTTGGTTGTTTGGTTTAGTGCTTTATACTATAGTTTCTACCGGCCCTTCTTGCTGGGTTCCGGATCCCCTGGCTGCACTGAAGTGTGCAGTGTGCAAAGGCTTCTCTGGTGGCCCGCTACTTTTTCTACTTAACTGGTTTTTTTTCCCCCCTGGTGTTCTTTTATGGCCTCTATCCTAGCACAGACATTGGCTTTATTCTTTTTGCTTCTCAGTTTTTTCACTTTATCTTCACTTAATCATAGCCAGAAAGCTGAGAAGTGATTGCCTAATTCATACATTCGGTTACATTTCCAGTTGCAGATTTGAGTTACATTATGGTAAAGACTATGACATATGACGCAATTTTATAAAACTTTCCAACGACTCAGTAGATTTGAGCTCGGGGATGGAGGTTCTTTACTCAAGCCTTCCTTCTTTTTTTTTTTTTTTTTTTTTTTTTTAAAGAGAGAGTGAGAGAGGAGAGAGAGAGAGAGAGAGAAAGAATTTTTAATATTTATTTTTTAGTTCTCGGCGGACACAACATCTTTGTTGGTATGTGGTGCTGAGGATCGAACCCGGGTCGCACGCATACCAGGCGAGCGCGCTACCGCTTGAGCCACATCCCCAGCCCTCAAGCCTTCCTTCTGACACTCCCTCCCTCCATCCTTAGTGTCACCCTTTGCTTCTCTCAGCTGAGAGTGTTCTGGCCTCACTTTCAATTTGGGCAAGAGATAACATCTGTAATCTTTGTCATGTCTTCTGCTTTATCACATTAAAATTATCTGTTGTCCTGTGACTTTTAATTAATCTTCCCTTTTTAAAAATACAAATGTCCAAGATCCAGGGAGAATTATTTAGGATTGAGGGATTATTTTGTCTATCTGTAATGGACCTTTTAAATAAATAATATTTATTGCCATTATCTCAATTCAAAAGTAATTTGCATTCTTTGTAGAAAATGAGAATTCTGAAAAGTAAAAGAAAGGAAATCAAAATCACTTTATTCTAACACCTAGAGATGACTGAGATGTTGGTGTAACTTTCTTGTTTCCATTCAACTTTATATAATCATTTCAGTACGTATTAATTTATATACACATATTCATACTTATATATTTATTATTTTAAATATTTTTTAGGTGTAGATGGACACAATACCTTTATTTTACTTGTCTTTTTTTTAAATTTTTATGTGGTGCCAGGGATAGAACCCAGTGCCTCACACATGCTAGGCAAGCACTCTACCACTGAGCCACAACCCCAGCCCCTATATATATTCATTTTGATAATTAAAATTAACTGAATTAATTAAGGAGCATTTATAGCTTGCATAAAAACTATAATTCATGTCATTTTGCTGTATTGGGATATTCTAGTAAATTTTTTAGTACAAGTTTGACAAAATGAGACCACTAAATAGATAATTTCTCATGATAAAACCTATATGCACACATCACAAAAATGTTACTGTTAGAAAAATACATTCTGAAAACTTTGTCCTTCAGTTACCCCATTCCCACTTTATATGTGTAATTGGTTATTTTCTAAAAATTACTGATGATTAGATTAGTGAAATGTTTATTGTGAAAGAGTATGTTCTTTGCTTTTAGGCTTAATCAAATACACAGTGAAATAGAATGTGTTTTGTGAAGTAATATCTCAGTTTTTTTCTCCATACTTTAGGTATGTGTTCTTTTTGGATCCATGCAATCTGGACTTGATAAACCGGAAGATTAAGTCTGTAGCACTGTGTGTAGCAGCATGTCCAAGACAAGAATTGAAAACCTTGAGTGATGTCCAGAAGTTTGCAGAGACGAATGGTGAGATTTTAGGCCATCTACATCTACACTCCAATCCTTTATCTCACTGTTAAATATTATGTCTTTACATTCCCATATGAATTTGTCCTGACATTAAATAAGTGATCAAAGAACCTTAAAAAGAAAAAGAATTGAAGTAATTTTGGATTTCCTCATTAAAAAATATTGGAGTCAACCTAGGGAGCTTACTAAAACTCTAGATATTCACCGTACTCCGTGGTGTGTACCTGTAGTCCCAGCTATCAGGATACTGAGGCAGGAGGTTCCAGGTTGTGTGAGCAACATAATAAGATTCCATCTCAAAAAGTGAAAAAGCAAAAACTGACCACACCATAGATTATTTCACACCTTTACTCAAAAACAAAACAAAACTCTTATTAGATTCCTAGGCCCCTGCTGGGGAACTTCTGAGTAGGTCTTTGGGTTCTGGAAATTTGTGTTTTTTCTAAATGCTTCAGGTGATTTTGATATATAGCCTGATGAGTATTTGGAAATTATTAGACTACTCTGTAAAATTTGGATATTTTCCTTTCTTGACAAGTGTTGATTAAAAGTATTTCAGTTTGGGCCTGTGTGTGTGTGTTTTAGCCTATGATTAACAGGGTAATATGAAAAGGAAAATTTCAGACAAAAGTATAAAGTAAAAATCAAAAGTCTTCCATCAGTTCTTTTTTCAGTGTGTTAGTGTACATATAACTTTATGTTCTGCTTTTTAAATTTAACATTATGTCATGACTGTTTCTGTAAGAATAGGTTTGAGGAACTTTGAGGTTAAATGTATGGGAATTAGCTGAGAAAACCAGAAGAGCCATTTTTATGTAATCTAGCTCTGTTCCCTGGAGATTCTTATCTTCAAATGTGTTATCCTCAGCTCCAAATAGCTTGTTTCAGTTATCTTCAGAGAATTTTTGTTTAAACCACTTTGGAGGGCTAGTGCTGATGGCCCCTCAAGCCCAGGTTTTTGAACTTCCTTGAGTTTCATGATTGTGTTTTGTATTTAGTACTCCTCAGGCCTTCCCAAATCCAAGGCTGTTTTTGGTTCCTTGGATAGCAGCT
This sequence comes from Urocitellus parryii, assembly GCF_045843805.1. Classification (NCBI taxonomy): domain Eukaryota; kingdom Metazoa; phylum Chordata; class Mammalia; order Rodentia; family Sciuridae; genus Urocitellus; species Urocitellus parryii. The sequence continues at coordinate 184,523,639 of NC_135534.1, forward strand.
GACTTGATTTGTATTCACCCAGTGTAACTCTAGTTGGGTGGAGATACAGCCTGGGGCTATAGCTATGCACACATCAGCAAGACTCCTGCATCTCTTAGGTGGGGTGGGATAGGATTGCTGGCCTTCTGGGGCTGCAGGACTGGCAGCATTCCTGGGCTACCACTTCATGCCCTAGGCATAAGATGGTAGAAAGGGCATGCTGTTGATTTGAATCTGGATTCCAATTCTGATTCAGTCACTAATTGGCTCTGTAATGAGTGGTAGCTTCTCTGAATCTAGATTTCCTAATCTGAAAAAAAGGTGAATTAAAAATAATACCTTGGTGGGGGGTTGTGGCTCAATGGTAGAGCCTTGTCTTGCATTCATGAGGCATTGGGTTCAAGCCTCAGCACACATAAATAAATAAAATAAAAAGTATTATGCCCATCTACAACTAAAATAAAGAAGTATTTTAAAAAATAATACCTCATAGGTTATGAAGATTAAATGAGATGGTGCATGAATAATACTGGGCATGTGATAGGCAGTGAGTGAAGAGGTGCCAAATACTGTTTAAGATCTCATTTTCAATCCCCACATGATATCCCCACATTTGCCTTGCTAAGCCTTTTTTCCAAACCTACCAGCTTTATCATTATCAGGTTTCTTAGGGAAGTCTGAGTTATTCCTGAAGGGTTTTTCCAAACTCGTACACATTATGAGTAGATCAATATACCTGATAGGTGGTATTTTTTTAATATTTATTTTTAATTGTAGTTGGACACAATACCTTTTTTATTTATTTATTTTTATGTGGTGCTGAGGATCGAACCCAGGGCCTCGCACATGCTAAGCGAGCACTCTACTGCTGAACCACCACCCCAGCCCTGAGAGGTGGTATATTAAGAGTATGGCCTCTGAAGTCAGATTGTTTGGGTTCAACTGTTGCTCCTTCTGCTTAGTAGTTGTGAGACTCTGGACAAGTTGCTTTACCTTTCTATATATCAGTTTCCCCATCTGTGATGCAGGGATAATGTATATACCTAATGTGCCTCATTAGGATTTTTATAGTAAGTCAATACATGGAGAAAGAATACTTATAACAATATATGGAATATAGCAAGTTGCTAAAAAATGGTCTTGGCTGCTGGTGTTGCCATTATTATTCTTCTACTGTAATGTAATAGTCTTTCTGCCTCCAATTTTTGTCTAGTTCTAACTCTTTTACATACTGCTCTCATGCGAATGTTGCTAGAGTTTTAATTAACACCAACTCATTGCTCAGAAATTATCAGTGGTGAAAAACAAAAGTCTCTATATGTCTTATACTGGCAATAAAATCTCTGATATAATCATAAACTTGTCCACTTTGAACATGCCCTCTCAAACCTACTGGATGTAAGCCTTGGCATCTTGAAACTTAGCTGCCATCTGAAAGGCCAGGCAAGAGCTACCTCTAGCTCAGTTATATGGCCTTGCTTGATGGTTCCTTTAGGAGAGATGACCCATGCCTTCCTGTTGGCCTGTGTTGCCCGCAGGCCAGTGTCCTCCCAAATGAAACTGATACCGAGTGTGGTCTATTTAGGTCTAGTTTAAGAAGATGCTCCTGGTGTGTTTTGCAGCTTTGCGTTTCCCACAGTATTTTGCATAAAGTAAGTGTTCAAGAAGTTTTAATCAATAAATACTCTTTCAGAAAACAGACTTCTTAAATCAGTGCCCAGCTACAAAAGCACCCTTAGGCTTTGGAGTTGCTGTGTATAAAATAAACCAGTAAGTTCAGTATAAAAAAATAATGACAGCATCAAGAAGCACATAGTAGAGGATGGTAACTTCAAAAGGCAAGTAGAAAAGCTGTATAGTTCAAATGGAGAGGGAGCTTCTGGTGTGGAGGCCTACCTATCTTATTTTAGGAAAAAATCCAAGTTGGAACTTCTGAATTAATTTTTCAAAGAACCTCTGCTGTTTCTTTGGATTGGTGACTTAAAATTGGACCTGGTAAAATTTAGTTGCAATATTACCTTTATCACTGAGAGATTTCTTTCTCTGCTTTTTGCATTAACTATGCTCCCCTCCTCTGATCTTTATAACTTATCTTTTCCATTATTTGAAGCACAAGTTGATTGAAAAGGAACAGGTAATTTTTATTGGTATCTATAGCCAAGGTTCTAACAGAAATAGTTAGAAAATACAGAGGCCTTTTTATCTAAAATATATAAGCCTCAATTATTAATTTCAGAGGAGTATCTTTGAGGGATGATTCGGGTTTAAGTGGGAAATTTTCAAATCTGTAAGATAAACTAGTTAAAAGTCCATGAAAGAGTCTAAATGTAAGAGCTACAGCTGTAAAACTCTTAGAAACAACATAGGGGAAAACTTATATGGTATTGGATTTCATCATTACTTGCATGGAACTAAATGATACCAGAAGTACAGGAAGCAAAGGAAAAATTAGAAAAATTGTGATGTCAAAATTAAAAACTTATACGCATTAAAGGACAAAATCAACAGTGAAAAGTCAACCCATATATTTGGGTTGAGAGAAAATATTTGGAATGAGAGAAAATATTTGCAAATAATATATCTGTTAAGGAGTTATGAAAGAAAAAGAAGTGTTGATGAGGCTATAGCAAAACTAGAAATCTTGTGCACAGTTTGTGGTAATGAAAATGGTGTAGCAACTATGGTAAACAGTATAGAAGTTTCTTAAAAAATTAAAAATAGGACTAATATGATCCAGTAGTCCCACTTCTGAGTGTATATACAGAAGAATAAAAAAGAGGATCCTCAAGAAATATGTGCACATGTATGTTCATTGCAATATTATTCAAAAACAGCCAAGAGGTAGAAGCAGCCTAAATGTCCATGGACAGATTAATAAAGAAAATGTGATATACACACACAATTAAATATTATTTTGCCTTAAAAATGCTGCAACATGGATGAAACTTAAAGATACTATGCTAAGGGAAATAAGCCATTCACAAAAGGACAAGTGCTATAGGATTCCACAGTTATGAGGGCCCTAGAATAGCCAAATTCAAAGAGACAGAAAGTAGGATAGCAGTTGCCAGGAGCTATGGGGGGTGGAGGGTAGAGTAGGAAGTCACTGTATTGGGTTGAGTTATACAACAATGTGAATGTATACAATGTACTAAATTTTACAATTGCAAATGGTTAAGACAGCAAATTTTATGTTATGTGTATTTTACCATAATTTAACAAAAATGGATACTGGGTGAGGTAGTAACTTTTTATATGCTAATTCTAAACCTGATTTTAAAATGCAAGGTAAAATAATATGTTTCTTTCTTAACACAATGAAAATACAATATAAATCCTTTTCAAAAAATTTCAAGTTTCCATGACAACATTTCAGAGTACTTTTTAGCACTTACCAACATCTATTCACATGAACTTTTATTATCTTTAGAAATTATTGAAAATTTTATAAGGGGAAGCTGTTGGGTCCTATAGCAATATTTAAAAGAAATACATTTGTTAGGCAAGTAAAACGTTCCCTCAAATCTTCGTTTCTTTGACAAGAAAGTGGAGTTGTTTCTTGGATAGAGTTTATGGGAAAGCCTTTGTCAAGTATGTCTGACTACAATAGAGTTCAGAAGAAAAAGCTGGAAATTAGATTAGTTTTGTGGAGATGTTGCCTTCTACAAAGAGCTTTGAAAGCGGGCAGGAGAACTTAGATGAATATAAAGTTACAGTCTAGACTGAATTGGGTGGTAGGTCGACAAGTGTACATTTTGGTTTTATGGTTCGTAATTCATATATGACATGAATAACATAAACTTGATGCTAGAAAAGAAAATAATTTTAAAATGTTCATTAAAGGGGGGGATAGGAAGGGCAGCAGAATACAACAGACATTAGTAGGGCTGTATGTATAAACGTGGCTGTATAACCAATGTGATCCTGCAATTTGTACACGTGGAAAAATAGGAATTCATACCCCATTTGAATCAAATATATGATATGTCAAGATCATTGTATTGTCTTGAGCAACCAATAAAAAAATGTTCATTAAAAAAAATCAGAGTTGTCAAGTACCATAAGGACTCAGTATCAAATTTCTTTCAGTTCTTTATCATCTTCCTGCAGTCATGTATAAATTTTCAGGGGGCAGGATCATGCTCCATTTATCTCTGAATATCCAGGTCCTCATATAGGAGCTCACAATGTAGATATCCATAACTGTTTTTTTTTTTGAAAAAAATGATAGACTGGATTTCCCTATTCATCTCTGTTGCCACTTAATAATTTCTCATGCTCTCAACACTTTTTGTCCTCAATTTTGTATCCCATGTGAGTTGCCACCAGCAGGTAAATTGTTTAGCTTCAATCCAACCAGAATTGCTCTGAAATCAGTTCTTTTTTATTCATCTCTAAATAATTCATCCTATTCACTCATTTATCTCTCTTATACACACTCTCCAAGTGATTATTCATACCTTTTCTTCCCTTAAGCCCTCTTGTTCATCCTCTTTGCTAACCTAATGCCCTACAGAGAAAATTGAAACCATCTGGTAAGAGCTCCCATCTGAGTTCTTATTTTCAGGAGAGCATGAATGTCATCTCACTCTCACTTTCTTTCCCTCCAGTTTCTAATGAACAGTTTTCTTTTCTCCTTTATTTAATCATTAATTTTGAAAACTCAAATAATACATACATTGTAAGGGGGGGGGAATGAATCCCCCTCCTTCTGAAGCTGACTTTGGCTTTATATGTAATTTTGGCTTCAACCCAACCATGCTTTGTCAGGTGGTGAAGGAAGGGGAGATGGCGCAAGTTCCGGCAATTCTTTCTTTCTCTCCTCTCTAATTCTGGTTAGGCCCACCACCTCTGGTCAGTAGTCCACTATCATCCCCATTATTCTAAATTCTGCATCTGAATTTTAGATAATTTAAGCCCAGAGTTTTGTTTCAATTTGTCATTTATTGGTGCCTACTATATACCATGCACTATGCCAGATGCTTTGCGTGTTGTTTTGTTCTTTTCCATTTGCTATCTAAATACTAACCAGTGATTTAGAAATAAATGCATATAACCTATGAATTAGAGGATGACTGCATATTCTCAGTTGGTGCAGATACTAATCATGAGATTCTTATTATCTTTTCCATTATTCTTATTTTTCTTTTGTTTGCATCCCATTTATAGGAGTGAAAAAGCAGTACCATTTGAGAGTACTTCTTTAATGTACTGTATTTTGTAGAATTCTGAGAGGTTTATGAACTGCCATTTGGACATGTTCACTTTTTGATTTTTTGGCTTTTTTGTTTGTTTATTTTAGTACCAGGCATCAAACCCAGGAACACTTAACTACTGAGCACATCCCCATCCCTTTTTAATATTTTATTTAGAGACAGGGTCTTACTGAGTTGCTTAGGGCCTCACTAAGTCACAGGCTGGCTTTGAATTTGCGATCCTCCTGCCTCAGCCTCCCGAGCCACTGAGATTACAGGCATGCACCACAGCATCTGGCCCATGTTCACATTTTGAGTATGACTGTGCAGTTTGATCATTAATGATCATTGCTTTGGCCATTTAAAACTTTGACAAATTATATGATCCATTCAGATAAAAATTGTTTTTTGTGAGAACTAGTAAGACTTTCGGTTATCATTATCCAATCATTAAGCTTAAAGTCAATATCAGTAGAAGATTAGTATATTGTCCTTTTTCTTACCAGTTAGTAACAATATAACTTAAACCACAGAGTTAGCATGGATTCTTTTTGGCACAGTCAATCAAAAGTTTGGACTTGAAAACATTTATAAATGAATAATTATAGCAATTAATTTAATTTCCTCCAGGTCAAAGAAAGCAGGGTAGCAGGGAGACACTTACATTTGATAATATAATTTAAACTAATTCCTTCCTCCAACAATTAGTATCTATTAAAGATGCCAAAGATGCAAGGTACAGTCCCACATTTAAGGAGCTTGAGGTATAGTAAAGTTAGACTTTCCTTGTCCTCCATAATACCTAGTAGAAGTCTTACACATAGATGTTCAAAATTAATTCATTTAGCAAATATTTATTGTGTACCCAGGATATGCCACTAGTAGTTAACAGGTAATGTCATACCTCAGCTAGCTAGTAGATGGTACTTTTTGGAAATTACAAATATGTCTAGATTTTGGGGGTTACTAGAAATTGAAATTAGGAAAATTGTCTCCTGTTCTTCCAGCATGTAAATATATAGTTTTCTAATTAGAGGATGAGAGATTAAATTCACTGGACATCAAAAAGCAATAGAATTTGTTTTTCATAATGAAAACTGATCTGCATTGAGATGTTTTTCTACTCACTGAAAATTTTCTCCATCATATTTCAAGGACTATATCTTTTGCCTAATTTTAATGTATTATGCATTTGTGATAGCAAATTAAACATAATTTTATGGCCCAAAAAATAGCCCCCAATACATTAGCTCTTCTTTATATATTTTTATATCAAGTAATTTGGTGTTTAAACCATTAGTTCACAACTAAGAGTGCCTCTGCCTGCCCAAAAACATTTGGCAATGTTTAGAGAGATTTTTGGTTGTCAGAACTGGGCAAGGGTTATCTAAAGGATGGAGATCTGTCAAACACCAGTGACACACACATACTAGGCATACATATTTGCTGAGTGAATTAATGCACAGGACAGCCCCCTATAATCAAGCATTGGATCAGGATGTCTGTTTTTATTAAATAAAAGGCATTGGAGTGTTACTTATGTACCAGTAGATGGGATCGAAGATATTTCAAAAGCACCAGGTCCCAGTTCTCAAAGAGTGTACTCTAAAAATGGAGATGATAGGTAAACAGAAACAAAGTACAAAATAATATGCTATGTTTTTTAATAGCGCTAAGTGGCAAATAGCTTTGTTGGGTGGGTCAGAGAAAGCTTGACAGAGAAGGTGAAGTGTGAGTGAGTACTGTGTAGGAGCTCTGCTCAAACTTTTAGCACTCACTCAGATGCTGTTCCTAGAAGGACAGAGCAAGCCGAAGGAATAGCATGTTAAAAGGTCAGGAAGCCTGATAAAAAGAAAAAGTTGATTATATGCAGTTCATTGTATTTAGGTGAGCCTGGAGTTTTAGCTAGAATCCTGCTTTAGGAGGCCTTGAATCCAAGAAGTGTGGACTTTATCCTGAGGATAGGACTATAACAGAAGGGATCTGCAATTTTTGAAGACCATTCTGAAGGTCATATGCATAAAAAGGGAGATGAGAATCCCTTTTGGGAGAGGATTTAAACTGACCTTCCCTGATCAAGAAGATCTGAGATTCTATAGGAAGGTCTGATCAAGCACCTTGAATGGTATGGGAAGGTGATAGGTAAAGAAGAGGACATGTGTCTTGCAAATTTTATCTTGGGGACTTCAAACCATTAACCAGGATAGAAAATATACAGGAGGAGAGTGAGTGATTGAAGTAATTTTTTTGCAAACATTATTTTTGAAGTATCTGTGGAACATGTTTTTGTGGTTTGTTTTCCTAAGAACTTAATATTTGTTTGATTTTGATTATTAGGAATGACACAAAAGAAGCATAGTGACCTAAGAGTAAAGAATTCTGTTTCTAAATATGCCAGTGATTGCTTGTATTACTTATTTTTTTTCTCTGCATCTGTAAGTTTTGGAGTGTAGTGATAAAAATGTACCTTTTAGGAGAGTTGATATATTTGATATTGAGCTGGAAAATAAATAATTAAATGTTATAAGCCATTTGAAAATTATAGTATTTAAACATTCTGAAGATCCTAGTAGCCATTTGCCATGATAAATATTTGTATACCCAATTGGGTTCCTAAGATCTCTCATTTTGATAGCCTTTGAATAACATTGGCTAAATTACCTGGATTGCCTAGATAAGCCTTTGTTTTTTAGTTTTTTTTTTATTTTATTTTTCATTACTCAAGTATGATTTTTACTTAACTTTTGCATCTAAAGGAAAACTTCACGTCTTACTTTTTATGTCCAAACCTCTCATGCTAAGTGTTGTTTATACTTTCACTGTAAAAAAGTAAATGATACTACCTTTAAAATGTTCACTGAATATGCATTAGCTGATAAACATGAAAAGAAAAACAATTTAAAATATTTGTCATTACCATTTTAATGTTCTTCCTCCTCTGTTCATCAACTGTTTGAGCAGGAAAACAGCAAAATGACTCTTCTGGTTGTTACTACCAACACATTGTAAAGATCTTTTTCCTTAAACCTATTTAGTATAGGATCTGCTTAGTACTGGCCTGTGTCCCAGAAGACCATCAGAGATAAGGCTATTATCCTTTTATTGAGTATTATCCTGGGAAAGTATTTATAAAATTGAACTCTGTGGCACCTGCTGACCTCCTTTCTAAATGAAAAAGGGTAGGGATGGAAATTGTGTTCAATGAATTTAGATGAAGCAGTATGTTTAGCAGCACTGACAACAGAGTGCTTTAGTTAGTGCCTTTTATACCGTGCAAATTGATTCCATCTTGGACTCTGAAAGAAATAAGTTGACAATTCATATCAAGAAGTTGACAGTCACATTCAGGGCTCTGCAGTTATTGGCATGGTTGCTATTTTTTCATAAGCAGTTCTAAAATAGAACTCACAGCTATTTTAGGATTAATCTAAAGTGTTTGCTTGCCATTGCTGTCATGTTTTTCTAAAATTGCTATAAATAAAATCTAGTGGTATTATCTTCAAACCTGAGAGAATATTTTTGGAAGACTTAAATATTTAAAAACAATTTTCATCCTTAATGTTTTTCTTTTCCTTTCCTCTTCCTCCCCTTCCCTTCTTTTTCCTTGCTTTCTTCCTTCTTTCCTTCCTCTGTCTCATGGTGATGGAGATAGAAATGAGGTCCTCATATATGTTAGGCATATGCTATGCTATTGAGCCACATCCCAGTTCATGTGCTTAACTTAAAAAAAAATTGTCATTAAAATGAAAAAGAACAGTTTTAAAAAAAATAAACCTAGTCTCCTATGAAATCTTATCAAAAGCTAAAAATGTGTGAAGAACAGTGCTATGTAACTTTCAAGTATCGCTCTAAAAATACTATTGTGGCTTGCCATGGTGATACATGCCTATAATCCCAACGACTCAGGAAGTCTGAAGTAGGAGGGTTGCAAATTCAAGGCCAACCTCAGCAATTTAGTGAGACTGTCCAAAAATAAAAGGACTGAGGCCTGGCTCAGTGGTAAAGGACCTCAGGGTTCAATTCCCAGTATGTTTAAATAAGTAAGTGTGTGTGTGTGTGTGTGTGTGTGTGTGTGTGTGTGTACACCTATATATATGTGTGTGTGTGTATATCTATATCTATATATATATATATATATATATCATTCTCAAATTACTTGGATTATATTTGTATAAAATATATGCTACATATATTTATGTAAATGTACAATTATGGCCCACATATTTAAACACTGATTTGAGGCAGCTGAGTTAAATGGTGGTTTATGACTTTTTGAAAATTATTTTCATTGGTCAGACAAGAAATAACTTAAATAAACTCACTCCCAACTTTGTTGTCCCAGCATACCAGGCTGTGTTCATTTTTCTGTCTTCCTTTCCATTTCCTTCTCATGCTTACATGCCTTTTCCATTAATTAATTCAGTGACAAAGTCTGCCATGTTTGCCTCATATTTTAAGTGTCTTCCATGGTGGTAACAGTGTGAAGTCCATCATCACTATAATGCGAATGCATATTTATTCTGTTTATATTTAATAATAAGGCATTAGTTCAAACTAGAAATCTGACAGGAACTTCAGTTAATCAGATATAACCTGTTGTGTAATAGAATGCAGTAGATCATTGGCATCTTTAAGGCTGGAATGTAAATCTCCTCGCCTACCAACACCTATTGTGCAATGACCCTTCCAGGATCCCAGTCACTTCATTATAGAACTAGCAGGTCAGTAAAATAATGCATGCCAGATCTGCTGGACTGTATCCATCTGAATTTTTAATACTGCTTAGATATGTATTAGCCAAATAATCAGAAAAATATATGGTTCTTTGTTTAACCAATCTTTGGTTAGATTTAAGTTATCTTAAACTATCTGAAAACTAGGGACTGCTTATAAATTTATCAGTTTTATCAATTGTTCAGTTTATTTACAGTTAGGAGTATTTCCTGAAATAAGAAAAAGTAATGTATTATCTGAGTGTATGTGCTTTATGCAGTAATTTTAAATATGTAGTAGTGGGAAGCATAGGAACAGAGAATGTTTGCAGTTGAGAGATGTGGTATTTTGTTCCAACTCTATCACTTACTAGCTCTGTGTTCTTGGGCAGGTTATTTACCTTATGTCTTAGCCTCTATTTTTATGGTAACGATGCATACATGTATGTCATCTTGCATAGAACCTGACATGGGGCAGATACTCAATAGAAGTAGTTCTAGTACTTATAGTTATAATCTTTAATATTAATTAAAATTTGTACAATTAATTACATTATCAGTAATAAGAGTTTTAAATGATTGAGGGCTAATGATATAGATCATATCAGATGCTTATGAATTCTATAATGTTTGAAAGTTATATATAAGAGTATTAACATCTAAAATTTAACAAAATCAGAAGATAATTTGTCTAGATTCTGTTCTGCCAGTTAACATGTAACTTTTCTTTCAACAGGCTCAGCACTATGTAGCTACAACCTAAAGCCTTCTGAATATACTACATCTTCAAAATCATCTGTTCTTTGCCCCAAACTTCCAGTTCCAGCGAGGTAAATTTTATTGCAAAGTTGTTAACTTGTGACTTGTTTTTATAGGTAAATTTCACATTGTATGTGTTATTCTGAGAAAGGAGTTACTTTGATAACTTGTTCTAGTACTTTTACCACAAAATTTTAGAAGTAGGAAAAGATATAAAAACATGTATTTATCTTTAGAAAAATGCACACCCAAACAACTTTTCTTATTCTGTTATTTTACATTTCTTTAGAACCTTACTTTTTTTAAAATTTTCATACCATAATTTTCAAATACACAAAACTGCTGAATCATTCTCAAATTTGCAACAGACTTAGAAACCAAGTCTCACAGTCTCCAGAGATCCTTCGAGGTTAATCCTAGTATTACTTCCTGGGATTGCTTTTTAATTTATTTTGTAAATTTAAAAAGCATGCCAGTGACTATTCTCCATACATTGTTTGAAGTTATATCCTTTACGTACGTTCACTGTATTAGGCTGTTTGCCACGTCTTATTCAATAAACATTTATTATTAAGTATCTGCCACATGTGATGGATATAACAGTGATCTCACAGTAGTTAAAGTGAAAGTAAATTTTTAAATTTAAAGTAGATGTAAAAAAAAAAAAATTCTCAAGCATTGTAGACTATATCCCAGAATTATGTATGTACGTTTATGGAGGTATGTACATGTATGTGTATATACACATATGTGAACACTTGCAAGTATGTCTGATGTTGAGAACCATAGTGTGAACTGCTGACAGAATGGCATGAGAAAACTTCTCGGGGGGGAAACTGACTCTAAGCCACCTTTATTATATCTTAATATATTATAGGGAACAACTGAGTAAAAAATTTTGAGATTTGAAACATGAAAGCAGATCATGTCTACATTTCTTAGGAATATTTATGGCTATAACTTGTGCTTTATTAACTTGAATTTGAAATTTTCTGTTAGTAGGAAAGGGATATATCAGTTAAATTGATTTCTAGCTCTTTTAGTCTTGTGAAGTTGCTATTGAGAATCAAAATTTATAGCCTATAGATATAAAAGTAAAGGGACTATTTTAAGAGATACTCAGTAAAAGGAACCTAAAAATTATGGCCTTGAAGTGACAGGTAAGGAGGTCGAACTCATAAAAATTAAGAATATGAGGAAGGCTGCCGCAGTGAAGCAAAGGAGATCCTTTAAATACAGTTACTGGAGAACATTTATTGATATAAAAACAAGAAAAGCCCTATACACTTATCTACCTAATTGCTATAGTTTGCTTTATCTATACTTTAAGTATAGAGTCTTTCTTTCAAGACCAAAACACACTGAGGTAGAATAATCAGAAAGCCAGGATATGGAAAGAAGGTTGCTCTGCTCCTGGGTCATTGTGGGAGGGCCAGGATGGGTGGCTGGGCTCATACTGCAAATCCTCCCCCACTTGGATCTCTGACTCCCTTGTGTTGAGCACTGACTGTTCCTGGTTATCTTGGATATCCCAGTCCTGACTACACACACACTTCTCACAATATCCTCTAGACATTTACTAGAAGGCAAAGGATGGTATCAGGGGTGTTAAGTTCATAGCTGGATGGACCTGGCTTCTAACAGGGTCATTATGTACCTCACTAATCTAAGACAAAATGCTGAACCTGTACTATCTGCAAACTCACTCCCACTGTGTTCAAAGATCCTTATGTTTTACTTAGTACAGTACCTCCCAGTCGAAGTATCTTAGCACTTTTGTCTGAACTAAGCTTGTTGGAAAGTAAAACAGAAGGAAGAAAAATAGAAGCTTGTAAATATAAGTTATTTAGCATTTGGCAAACAAAGTGAAAGGATGAGAGAACAAGATAAATTTGTTTTAATAACAAAAAAAAAAATTGGAGACACTACCCCATTCTACACATAGCATTAAGCCACCAAGTCTCCAAAAATGAGTAAGACCAGAATTCTGACCTTCAATTCACAGTCTAGTAATGACTGCATTTTTGTTAACATTTTCTAACACCAGGCAAAACTGGTAAGTAGCCCTCAGCATCTTTCACATCTCACACAGGAACTTGAACTTTGAGTCTAGATCAGTATGGTGGTGAATATCACATCACCATTTTCTATTTGTCATCTCAAACAAGACTCAACCTCTCTAAAAAACCAAGGTTTCTTGTGTATGAAATGGGAATATTCATACTTGTTCTATAGAGTTGAGACTCAATAAGATAATATACATATCTATTATTGTGCTTGGCACCTAGCTTAGGAAGTATCATTTCTCTCAACTTCCAGAGCCAGCAATAGCTGGTTTAGAGAACACAACCATAAACTAATTTGCAATGAAATTCTAATGAGGCATAATAACCAAAAAATTATCATTCCTAAGAGCAGATGCCTAGATAGACCAATACTTTATCCAGATTCATAACTCTTTATTGGTGAAATGCCAAGCATGGTAGCAATATGAACAATAGCTATCCTGTTTGTTTGTGATGCTAACTGTTGCAATGCTAACTGTTGCCCACAACCAGAGAAAAACAGCAGAAATAGAAATAGAGTATATAAATTCAGTTTACTCATCATTAGAGTACCTCTGGATGCCAGAAAGGTTACGAGATACTAGGGAATTAATAATATGATATGGAAGCGAAAAATTGACACTCAAGAAAAAATGTTTTTCATATTTTTAAGTAGAAGATTCAAGAGTAAGTTAATATTTACAAATCATCTACTATGTGCCAGCTAATATACTTTCACATGCATTATTTAATTTAACCCTCACAAAAGCCTTTACAGATACTGCCCCTAATTTATAGATAAGGAAATGGAAGATGAGGCCAAAGCCACTTTGTTGTTGTTGTTGTTGTTGCTGTAAATCAGAGTTTGAATTCAGCATCTTGTAGCATCTATACCATAGTTAAGTGTTTATTTATTTATTTATTTATTATTTTTTAAGGAGTAGAGGAGTGAAGGAAGGGGAAAAAACAAACAAAATAGAAATGTATGAAAACCACTGTTTATTGCCATTAAATTCTTATCTTCTTGACTTATTTACTTCCTGCCTTTTGTATTCTGTTATAGGGATCTTAATGAAACCCTTTACTGGTATTATTTCTTAAATAAAACTTTTAGCTAGAAATCATGGGTGATTGTTTATTTTTAGCCTGAGATTCTAAAATAATTATATGAGGTACAACTCATATGAAGCATATGGACAAGAAATAGTAGATACTCTTTGTCCTTATACTTTAGGGAGTTTATTATCTGATAATCTGGACTTAAAGGCAAATGGATGGTATATTTGCCACTGTAAGATACAATTTGCCCATGATAGTTAATTTTAAAAAATCTTTAAAAGATTCATTGTGAATTCATTTTGTTCTTGTTGACTCATGTTTCAATAATGTGAAACAACATCAGTTCCTAATGGGACTACATTGACTTCTTAAACATTCAATAGTCTGTGCCTTTGAAAGGTAGAAAAACTTACTGTAAATAGAATACTTTATGTTTTTCCTCTTAATTAAGAAGCAGAAAATTTGTCATTTAGGTTAGACACTAAAGTAGAAATGATCTCATGCACTAAGTTCTCAGCAGTATTATTTCCTCAGAGGTACATAAAATGAGCTAATTCATCTTAAATTCATTAAATCAAATGGGATTTAAATGGTAAAATATAAGAGAGACATTTCAATGCCATGATTACTCACTTTTTTTTTTTTTAATAAGAAAATAAATCCAGGGACTGAGGGTGTAGTTCAGTGGTAGAGCACATACTTAGCATATATAAGGCCCTGGGTTCGGTTGCCAGCACAGAAAAAAAAAAGAAGAAGAAAAGGAAAAAAATTCTAGTTTCAAAATCACATGACCTGTAGAGTTGTTTCTTTTTTGGGAAGAAGTGGGAAAAAGAATGACGAACAAGGGAATCTGCTGCTTTTTAGCTAAGCATTTAATTTTCTTTTTGAATAATGTGTTCATATATTCTCTTATCTTTTATTTACCTTCAACTTCTGTTATTCGTTAGGACTAAGAGCAGATTTTTACTATAAAATAAACAAAGCAGTTAATCAGCTTGTGCTAATTTTATATCTTTAAACTTAGAGCCGTCAGATTGAATTGTAGAGTCAAAGATTATTGTCATTTTGCCCCAATTCTTTGAAGGATACTTTAAAAAGCACTCCTTCCAAAAGGTCAAGAGTTTATATACATTTTTAAAATGACTCAAAAGGATAAGTTCTGGGCAGATGTTACTCACCATTTCCTCCTAAAGGAAAAGAATTAGGATTTTGAGAATGCAGTCCTTCCCTTTCAAATCAAGGATCTTCGTCCTGAGTTTGAAAAGCAGAATATACTGGCTCTGCTGCTCCTATATACTTTTAGAGTCATTGATTTGTAGGTGGTCTCTTTTATGGTGGTGATCTGAAGAGACTTACAGAGTCCTTACTCCTACCCTTTTAGCAAGCAAATGGACAAATGAAGAAGAAATGGAGTAACACACAGCTCTGCAGTGTTAGGAGAATGTGGGTTTTACAAGTTATCTGACAGGAAAAAGGAAATGAGTGAGTAGGACCAAGAAAATTAGTGGCATTGTCAACAAGAAATAGACAGCAATATCCTTAAGGTAGACATATTTTATATTTGGGGTTGAAGGCAGGTGAGTGAAGCAGAGGCTTCATCAGAGATGATAGGGTAATATAGACCTATGAAGACTTAGATAATTATGGAGCAGAGAAGAGTTTAGTTTTGAAGAGAGAGAGACAAGCTTTAATTAAAAATAGGGTTAGAGAAGTTCTTAAAGGTGTTAACTTTGCAGAGACAACATCAGAAAAGAAAGTCGTGTTACAACAAAGTTGTCAGTAAAGACTTCTACCCCAAATCAGCCTCCATTAACTGAGAAATTTAGGGTCCTTTTTGATTCTTCTAATTAAATATCTTTTTACATCATTAGCAAAACAACTTTTGATCAAAAAACAATGACTTACCTGCCTGTAATTCAAACATTATACAGAATGGTCTGGCTTTTAATAAAAGCCAGTTTTTAATAAAATGTCAAATCTTTGGCATTAACTTTCACTAACACCATTTTGGAGCTACTCACAAATCCACAGCCAAGGACATGAGATAATAAATGAATAAATTACATTGTTACATCATCATTTTTGGATACATTTTATTGAAGCATAACTAAAATAAGGCTAAATCTTTCAGTTATTTTGTTTCATGAGTATAAAAGCATAAGAGATTTCTTATTCCTACTACTGGTGGTGCTCACTTACTATCATTTAGGAAAAAATGATAGGTAGTTATTCTCATTCTTATTTGAAATTTTTTTTTATTTGAGGGAGAAAAGAAAGTGTTTTGTTTCAGGTCAGACAAAGTTGTTTTGCTGAGATTGGAAACCTTGGAATTTGATATCCAACCGCACAATCATATCCACTAATGGACCCAAATACAGTGCCAGCCAAGAATGAGAACACAGTTACATCATTCTAATAAAAAATCTTATGTCAGACCTGCTAGGGCTAGTTCTATGAACAATTCAAAAACTGTGGTTTCATATTAATTATGGCTTCATTTTAACTTAATTCACCCACTAATGCATATCTGTGCACAGACAATGTACGGGTTCTGTTAGAATCTTGACAAGTCACAATGAAGGTGTATCTATAGTCCTTTGTTTAAAATTCTTTCACTGATTAGATGTGTATTGTCCTCTCAGAAGTTGAAGCAGAACCATGTTGTTACAAACCAGATTTATGTCACAGCTCATGCACAGTTGTTTCTTTACAAGTCAAAGCTATAGTCCATGTAAGCTTGGATTAAATGTTAACTGATTAAATAATTGGTTGTTTTCACAGTTTTTTGAACACATATAATCTTGAATTATTAGTAACATATAAAAAGAAAATAAAATGGCACAGAATTCCAGATGTGTCAGATATTTTTCACTTTTATAATATTATTTTTCTTATCCCATTTTTATTAACTTCATAACTCTTTTATGGAGTGATATCATTGTCACATTAGATATAATTTCCCTTTTGTATTATTAAATTATAAGCATTTCTATACATTAGCTCCCACTGTTATTGTTTTGAGTAGCTGCATATTATGCTGTATGTTGATATGTTGGCATGACTTTGTTTATATAAGAGTTACTGAGGGACCTGGGACTTGGGCTGTAGCTCAGTGGTAGAGTGCTTGCCTAGCATGGTTGAGGCACTGGGTTCAATCCTCAGCACCACATAAAAAGTAAATAAATAAAAATAAAGTTATAAAAATTATATTTAAAAAAGAGTTACTGTGTGCCCTGAACACTTTTATTAATCTGAAATTTTATAATGCTGTTTTGTTAGAGAACACATTCTATTAATGGTGGCACATTTCAAGTACAAGCATGTGTGTTTTTTACTTTTAAATTGCTTATGGCCAAAATTCATTTTTAGTTCAATGAAATATATGTCTGTAAGCTTTGTCATCTGCCTCTTGACTGGTAGATGAGGAGTTTTAAGTGGTTTTGCTTCTGGTAGCTCTGTGTGTGTATGTGTATGTGTGCGTTTCTTTTCAGAAGGGGAGGGTAATGTCTTCTGTTGGAACATGCACTCCACCCTCTTTGATAAGGCTTGTGGTAAGATTGCTTCACTACCCATAACAGTCATCTTCATAGCATTAAGCACATAGCTCTTAGCACCCATAATGATGTGTGGAGGGTGGAGTGTATTGCAGCCATATTCACCTTTCATTTGTGTGTTTGATGTGGCATTTATATTAAGTAGGAGTAATTTTTTTTCTGATTTTTTTTTCTTGTGTCACCAGTGCACCTATTCCATTCTTCCATCGCTGTGCTCCTGTGAACATTTCCTGCTATGCCAAGTTTGCAGAGGCCCTGATCACCTTTGTCAGTGACAATAGTGTCTTACACAGGCTGATTAGTGGAGTAATGACCAGCAAAGAAATTATATTGGGACTTTGCTTGTTATCACTAGGTAATTGTTTTTCTCATTATTAGCTATTGCATAATACTGCAGTAGAAGATTGTTCTTTTAGCCAAAATATGAATACAACTGGGGATACTTGTAAAATGTTTCACTTCCCATAATCAAAATAATTGTTTCAGATTATATATAATTATAAACATGTACATAAAAGTATGTATACATGTATATATATCTGAAACTTATTTCCCTTTTTTTCTTTCGTTGGGGAAAACTTATTTTTCCAAACTTCGGTGACTCAGTCTATGACTACCTTTAATGTGATAGCAGGAGGCTTCTTTTAATGAATCAACAACCCTATGTTTTTGGTTATGATTCTAAAAGGTCTAGTTATTTATAAAGAGGCCACCTGTTCTCTTATATATTTACATCTAAGAATATAGATTTCTTACTTTTGAAGTATGTGATTTTCTTTTCATTGCTACAGCTCATAGTATCATTATTGCTGGAAAAACTAGGAAATCTCCACTCGTTAGCCACTGAGTTTCTATCAATAAATAGATAATATAATTAACTAAAAATTTCATTTTCAAGGTGAAAGCTCACTATATTAGTCTAGAACTATATGAGGGCGTATTGGAGTTTATAGACCTTAATAGTTGAGAGAAATAACTGGTAGGAACCAACTATTTCATTATGTAAGTTAAATTAGTATTGATGCCTGTTAATAACAATGGTCACTGAGAAGATACAAATTTTATTTCCATCTTCCCTGTCATTAAAAAGTTTTTCTTTTTGCTTAGGTAGTACTTGACTCAATTGTAATAATGCTTTCCATATGAAAATCTAATTCTGTGATATTTGAAGGGCTCCCATCTGTATTTTGTTCCTGTATATTTATTACAAAAGTGAGCACCTTAATAATAGTTCTAGACAGAGATCCTAACCATTTATTTGGCTTTACAAATGGCCCAAAGAAGCTTGACAATTAGTCTAACTTTATGTAAAAACTACCTGGTTTCTAAAATAACTGAATTCATAAAACCAAAAGTAAAATCCGAACCTTAAAAATAGTGACAATAATATTGTAAAGCATCAGAATTCCATTTTTTATTAGAATGATTATCTTTGGAGACTTAATAACATAATAACATAATATAATACCCAAAATACTTTTGCTCATTTGTTTGTAGATCATTAAAGATATACAAATTATTATTTCAGAAATATATTTCCTTTTGAAGGGTTGAATCATCCCTTTCTTTTTTGAGAATTCTACCTATGATTTTAGCACATTGGGAGTTTGGGACAGATAAAGGGGTTGGCTAAGTAACTCAAACTAAACTTTGCTCATTTTTGAGGACAGACTTTTAATCAGTTGAGAAATGAGGTCAGAGGGATTTTGGTCTCATTAGTCTTCAAGATATTATCTTGTAGGGTCATACTCTCCCTTGGAGCTCCAGAGTTAAAGATAAAATGCCAGATAAGGATAAAATGCCATCTAGTATTAACTGACCATCAGAGAAGTTGGTCCTAAAATGCACACATCACTCAAGGCAATATAGCACTAACAACTGATTTCTGTCTACATGTGATATTTTTTCTTGTCACCAACATGACATGTCATTCTCTACACTTTGTGTGCTGGCATGTATGTCTGCATGTCTGATGTTTTCCTCCTGGTGAGTCCACAACAGTCTTGTGCTGTTTTTGAGTCACCAATTGCATTTGCATGAATTCTTTTCTGTAGTTTATAAACCCACACAGTTAGGTGCCTTTGGTTTCAAATGATGCTATTTAAGTGGTACAAGTAGCAAAATCAAAATGCAAGAGCAGCCAGTTTCCTTTCTTACCTAAATTGTGGTCATGAAGTAGTCAATAGCTACAGATTATTTCCCTGGGGTGGGGGGGAACAACAATTAAAAAGCCTTCTCTTTATATTTTATGTTGTCAAGTAATATTCTGCATGTTCTCTATTTATCTTTCCTGCAGTTCTATCCATGATTTTGATGGTGATAATCAGGTATATATCAAGAGTACTTGTGTGGATCTTAACAATTCTGGTCATACTGGGGTCACTTGGTAAGTTATTTATTTTATTGTTTTCATGGTACCTCACTAATTCCATGGTAGCAAATGGAAATATAAAGAAGAAAATAGAAATTTTATTTCTACAGGCTATATCTTCTTAAAGCTTTTTTTGTTTTTGCCTTAAGAATTTCATAACTATCAGAGATTGGGGGGCTGGGGTTGTGGCTCAGTGGTAGACTGCTTGCTTTGCACATGTGAGGCACTGAGTTCGATCCTCAGCACCACATAAAAATAAATAAACAAAATAAAGATATCTACAACTAAAAAAAATTTTTTTTAATTTCCTAACTATATTCCCCTCTTCTTTTCACTGCTGTTACCATTTGAAGTCTAGAACTTTCTCCTGTGTATGTATGTATAGGTAGATATAAATGTGTATACACACACACACACTCACATCATTTAGGTAAAACTTTTTAGCTGAACATGAAACTCAAACTTTTAGTAAAAATATCTGCCCTCATTTACATTTATAATCCTAACTGCTATCTTTGGTTTTACTGTTGTCATCTGTTTTATGTTTTACTGAAATTTATGCTTTCTTATTTTGTTTTCTCCATCTTTGCTATATGACTGTGTTTTCTCTGATTAACTTCACCCTTTCTTTGGATGATATGTTTTATGTTTTTATATTTTTTCTTCTATGATTGGTAACATGTGCTTTCAGAAAAATACTATGTAATCAAGAAATCTATGATTACTAAAGGCTAAAATGTCACATGTTGAGTTTTTCCCTGCCTTTTTAAAATTTAACATAAACTTTTCTTCCTTGTATCCCCTACTCCCTTCTACTTATGCCTACTTTTTAGTCTTGTCAAGTAATCTGAGCTTTTGTATTCAAGTCATTATTACAGTTAAAATATTATTTTCACCATTTTTATCTTAAAAAATTATTTACATTTGCATTGAAAAGTTTCAGAAATATATTCATATTTAAGTTTTCCTGGACTAGTTTTAGGAACTACTGGTCCTGTTTGCATACACCTTAATTCTTGGATTCTTAACTTTTAAGTCATCTTTATATTGACTGGAATTAAAGTAATCTATTTATGGAGGACTTGTGGGCTATATATTTCTCAGTTCTTGTTTCTTTAAGATTGCCTTTTCTTTCACATGTGAATTTTGAGTTTGTTTGGTGTAAAATTCTTCAGGCACAATATTGTATCTGTACTTTTATTTCAGAAATGAACTCAGAGACCAGTCTCAATTTTTTTCCTTTACTCATTGCAGGCTTCACCTACCTAGATGTTTATTTGATTTTAATGTAGCCTTATAATTTAAAGATGGTTCTGATCCTGGATTCAAGATTGTCCATAATCTTTTGGGGGAGGATCTTTTTCTAATCTGAAATTTTTTCTTCATCTTTATATTTGATTGCCATTTTTGTTTCAGCGGCTTTTTTCTTAAGGTAGTTGTTATTCTTCAACCATTGTCTTCCACATTATCATTTCAATGTTTTTATCATATTCTTTTATATTCAGGAGAGTTCTTCAAGTTTGTTTTCACATTACTGACTTAGTTTTCCACATTATCAGTTCTGTCCCTGGCTTCCTACAATGAGGATCTGAATTTTGTTGTTCCAGTTTTGTTGTATTTGTAGTTCTTCCATCTCTATCACATTTGGTTTCATTTCCGTTTACAGCTGTAGTATCTAATTCTGTGTTTACATGAACAGGTTTTATAATAAATCTTAATTTTGAATCATAGCTCTGCCATTTCCTACATTCGTAACATTTGGCACATTATTTAACTTTACTAGATTTCAGTTTCATCATTTGTAGACTTAATAATAACTACTTAACAGTACTGTGGTTAAATAAGGTGATAACCATAAAGTGATTAGCTCACTTTTTAGCACCAATCTTAGCATTTGGTGAACATCCCCATGGCTATAGTGAACAACGTCCCCATCCTCCTTGACATAATCATCGTTATCTCATCTGTTTTCCTTGAACTTCAGCTTTCCCCATAACTTTTTATTTCAGTTTATAGAGAACACATTTCCTTCCATTTTTTGAATATATTGCATAGTTTTCCACACAATTTTCTTGAATCTGCAGGATTTCAGAGGGGAAGAAATTTTTTTTTACAGACTCCTAATTGTTTTGAATTCTTTATATCTTCAACAGAAGAAAAGTTCATGCTTGGTATTTGTCAACAGGACGTGGGTTTTCCCTTTGACCTATTAATTATTTATGTGAATCCAGATGCAGGAAGGTCGATGTGCATGGAGCTTAGCCCAGTTTTTTTGTATCTCCTTGGCATTTATCTTATCCAATGTAAGCTCACAGCTCTGCACTGAATCTCCCTTCCTAATTGTGGCCTACAAGGCCTTTCAGGGTGGTCCAGTTCCCTGCCACCTCTCTGCCCACATCTCTAGCACTTTCCCCCTTGCTCACTGCAGATGTCACAGTGGTCTCCTCCTTTCTCTATACTAGCCATGGTCCACCTCAGCGTCCTAGAACTTTGCCTGACACGTTTTTTCCTGAGATAATTTCATAGATTGTGTTCTCTCTCTCTCCTCAGGCTTTCAGTTCTCTTACGCAGACATCACCTTCCAGTGAGACCTTGCTTACCAGTGTTATATAAAATTGCAGTGCCCTCCCAACACAAGCACGATCCTTCTTTTACCAAATTTTTTCCCTTAGACTCAATATACTGTGTTATCACTTGTTTCCTTATTTTTTGTTTCCCTGTTACTATATAAGCTCATGAGCAATGAGAGTGGAGACTTGGTTTTATTTACTCCTCCATCCCCAGATAGAACAGTAAGTGCTTTAGGCTCTCAAAATATCTGCTGAATGGATTGAATGATGGTATATAATTCAGCTTTCTTATATAGAGTTGGGCTTGCCTCCCCCTTCAGTCTGGTTCTCTGATCAATGAGACAGCATTGGAAATGAAATAAATACTTATTCCTGACTCCCACTGCTATCAGATATTTCCTGTTTTTGCCTTTATCCTTGGTAGGAACTATTCCTTTGATCTTCATTTATTCATTGTGCAAACATTGACACAGAATCAGTGGTACGACTATGTATCTATCGGCACTAGGCATGAGGGTTACTATTTACTTTCAGAGGTACCTGTTAACTGGCTATCTCTCAGCTTCAAAGTCAATGATAAATATATGTGGAGGTAGTTTATTTGATACACTGAAAGATTTGTAAATGCTTAATGTGAAAGACAATCATGGAATAATTGGTATTTCCCTAAAGCTGGCAAAAAGTAAGAGCCATATACTTCCCTGTTTAATGATTTGCCATAGTATCAGTCCCATGATGATATGCAGGAAAGGTCCAGAATATTGAGGACTTATGTCACAGATTTTCTTTTGCTCATTATTGCAAAAAAAAAATTTTTTTCTCCAGGTGGCACAGGTGTACTATGGTGGCTATATGCAAAACAAAGAAGGTCTCCCAAAGAAACTGTTATTCCTGAACAGCTTCAGATAGCTGAAGACAATCTTCGGGCGCTCCTCATCTACGCCATTTCAGCTACAGTGTTCACTGTGAGTACAGGCTCAGATGTATCTTTCAGTTCTGTTTTTAATAGCAGGTTATCATCAATGAAGCAGAAACTCACCTCTAGCCTTTGCAGTCCTAACCCTGATTGCCATTAGATGAAACTTTTGTCCCACAGTATACAAAATGCTCTCAAGTCTGCCAGAGGCTTCCCTAATTAACGAATCCTCTTTTGATCAACATTTTCCTCTGTCCTGTCTGCTTTTTGAGAGATTTCCACTTGGAATTTTTACATTATCACTTGCTAAGAACATATTTATTATAGTCATAATATAATTTCTAAAAACCAATTCTCTTAATGGTATAATAGTATGTTGAAAAATATATCACTATTTACTTGTTCATGAATTATTTTTCCATTTTTTTCTTTCAAACCTATCTTTTAATGATGTATATTATATCAAAAATATAGGTGAGATTCACTGCTCAGGTGTTACACAGTAAAATTATAAATTATCATGTGGTTAAATAATCTATCTTGTATCTTTAGTTCACTGTTATCTCCTTTCTGAAGAAGGGGATGGGAGCAATCTATACATTTCTAGGAGTAATCCCAAGCATTTTATGAACATCAAAAACAAAAAAATAAAGCCACCATAGAACTGTTGTACCAAAAGATAACTTTGTAGTCATGATTTAAGTACAGTTCTGTGTGCTATCTACTAGGGATAGGGATAGGAGGGGAAGGAGGCAAAGGGTGAATCTGCTGGGACTCTACTATTTTTTTTAATATTTATTTTTTAGGTGTAGATGGACACAACTCAATGCCTTTAATTTTGTATGTGGTGCTGAGGATCGAACCTGGGTCCTGCCCATGCGAGGCGAGCTCTCTACCGCTGAGCCACAATCCCAGCCCCTGGGACTCCATTCTTAAGGAGCTCTTGGTCCAGTAACAGACATGAGATACAAATAAATATCTCCCAGGCTTTTAGGGTGATGGCATATTGTCCTCTCACCTTTTTTCAGAGTGACAAGAATATACCTATTCAAATGAAGAGTCTCATCTTGACTAATAAATAAACCCATTTTGATGGTAATGAATGGTAAAGGGAAAGGTAGAGGAACTCTTGGTTAATAAATTGAGAAATTTCCTATGGTTAGCTTTAAAGGACACTTTGTAACCATAATACAATTGAGAACCATTACTACTTCAAGAGAGATCCCAATTTAAAGTATTCTTAGGATTCAGAAAATGATACTTCCAGGTTTAGGGTTAATGACACTCCCAGGGTTGAACTAAACACTTTCCATTTGTTTCCACTGCAAAATAGTAACTGGACCTTTCCCTCCCTTCTTCCCATTCAGGTTATCTTGTTCCTGATAATGCTGGTTATGCGTAAACGTGTTGCTCTCACCATCGCCTTGTTCCACGTGGCTGGCAAGGTCTTCATTCACCTGCCCCTACTGGTCTTCCAGCCCTTTTGGACTTTCTTTGCTCTTGTCTTGTTTTGGGCATACTGGATCATGACACTTCTTTTTCTTGGCACCACTGGTAAGAAGATGTGTTGCTTCTTTCTCTTAGAGATAAATCTAATTTGCATTTAAATATTCTAAAACATCGGATTGAGATGAGAGTGTAGCTCAGTGATGGAGCACTTTCCTTGCCTGTGTCCAGCCCTGGGGATTCAATACCCAGCAAGACACACACACTCACACACACACACACAATCAGAGAGAGGACTATTTGTAAGTTTGCTGTTAAAGGTCCAATAACCAATAGCAGTGGTATTGGCTCTTCAGTAATCTACTTCTTATTTGTGGTTTTTAGAGCAACCTAGCAGTGGGGGTCTAGACCAGGTAAAGTATAAAATTTCAGCCTAATTTTAAGATGCTCAAGGATTTGAAGTGAGTTCTATACTGGCTCAGCTATCCGGATCCATTCTGAAACAAACTAATGAGTGCAGCACCTCTCTAGAGTTGCTTAAAAGCCCAGTTAGTGCCAAAGACCAACTTGCTCTTTGAGATTTCCAAGTTTGGAAATATCCTGAATCTAACTAGGGCTCCTGCAGATGATACGGTTCATAGTTAGACTCTCCAACTTGCTGGTAGCTTTATTTAATATCAAAGGCTAAGCCTACATAGAATTAATTATGAGGAGCAGTGTGGGGATAATAAACTTGTGTGCAACTTCTCTTTTCATTCACCACAAGGAATATAATCTTAATTTCTAAACTTAGTTAATAATTTAGATCTATAACTACTATAAAAGTCCTAGCTCTGAAAACATTTGAAGTGTTTGAAAATTCATGCCTAAATAACAGATAATGTAATAAATAACAACTATATTCAAATAGAACAACTTTGAAAAGCTTTATATGGTACCTTTGAGGAAATCAAAATGCTTAATTATGTGTTTAATTTCACAACCTTTTAAAGGAATCATTACTTTTGTCTCTTAATGAAATAGCAGTAGAAGCATGAAGTTTGTGGATTGGGGTAGGGATCTATTGTTGGAAATGAGATAAACTTATATTTAATAGCCACATTTTTTGGTTTGTACTTCATATGCCTCCTCTTTCCTTCCTTGACATTTTCCCAGGCAGTGCTGTTCAGAACGAACAAGGCTTTGTGGAGTTCAGAATTTCTGGGCCTCTGCAGTACATGTGGTGGTACCATGTGGTGGGCCTGATTTGGATCAGTGAATTTATTCTAGCATGTCAGCAAATGACTGTGGCAGGAGCTGTGGTGACATACTATTTTACTAGGTGAGAATTTGTACTTGGAAAACTTGGGTTCACCTAAGTGCTCACGTCTGCGGTGGGGAGGAAAAGGGAACAGGGCTACTTTCACTTCTTTAAAAAAAGCAACTGGAAATGAATATGACAGTGTTGTAGCTGATAATTCTGGGAGGTAGGAAAGTAGAAGGCTATTATTTTATTTGTTACCCTTTTCTATAATTGTCTCAGTTTATCAGAATAGCAGGTCAGGATATAATTTAGTTAAAAAAAAGTGAACTTTGTAATAATACAAAATGTACTTTTGTTTTATATAAATGTCCACTAAAGGACTTGTCATTTGAGTCAGAAGTGTTGTAAATCCCCTTTGCTGACTTCAGAGCTGAGTATTAAAGCTATAATCTTCACAGTTTTTTATTAAAATGAGGTACCAGATCTATGTTAAACATGTTTTAAAATTCCATTTTCTTCTTATATAATTAACTCCTTCAGAATTCATTAATGAAAGCTTTGAAAACATAGTTTTATTTAACTTAAAGTCATAGAGCATAAGAACCACATGAAACTAGCATAAGGAAATGAAACATTAATTTTACCTGATGCATCTATAGCATTTGCATTAGGAAAATATTACTTTGCCATTTTGTCATAAAGCTGGAATAAGAATAATGAACTGACTTTTCACTGCATTGAGCTTTAAACCATGCTTGTGTTTTCACCCTGGTCTGAGCCTTGTTTTAATTATCTTTTTGGTCATTAAAATAGGGATAAAAGGAACTTGCCATTTACACCTATTCTGGCATCAGTGAATCGCCTTATCCGTTATCACCTGGGTACTGTGGCAAAAGGATCTTTCATTATTACACTAGTCAAAATTCCACGAATGATCCTTATGTACATTCACAGTCAGCTGAAAGGAAAGGTAAGGGGAAAATATTTTTTCTATGGGCACGTGCCGCACTTCACCTCTCCAGTTAAAGCACCCAACAATGCTAAAAGTTGTGTGTGACTGTTTTCTTCAGAGTCTTCACACAGTGGAATCTAGTTCTTCCTCCTTGTTTCTCTTCATGCACTCTGTATGCTCTGGCAAAATTCATCAAATCACTGGTCATCAAACACATCCTGTGCTGCTCTTGTGTTGACTCATTCACTTTCCTCCTTAGATCTTCTTCCCTTTCCGTTTTTTTTTGTTTGTTTGTTTTGGGTACCAGATATTGAATTCAGGGGCACTCAACCACTGAGCCACATCCCCAGCCATATTTTGTATTTTATTTAGAGACAGGGTCTCACTGAGTTGCTTAGCACCTTGCTTTTGCTGAAGCTGGCTTTGAACTCATGACCTTCCTGCCTCAGCTTCCCAAGCCACTGGGATGACAGGTGTGCCTGGCTCCCAGCCCCTTGATTTGTTTGTTTGTTTGTTTGTTTTTGAGATAGTATCTTGCTAAATTGGTTAGAGTATTGCCAAGTTACTGAGGCTGGCTTCGAACTTGGAATTCTCCTGACTCAGCCTCCTAAGCCACCAGGATTACAGGTCCTGTTTTTCTTTTTAATCTTTTTATGAGGTATAGTGTGGTCCTTTGATACATTTATACATTGTATAATATGCATGTCCCTGTGTTCAGCATATTTGTCACCTCATATGTTTATTGTATAGTAAGAACTTTCAAAATCATCTCTTCTAGCTGTTTTGAAATATCCCATATGGTATTGTTAACAATTGTCTCCCTGCTATGTAGTAGAACACTAGAAGCTGGTCCTTCTATCCAACAGTAACTTTACACCTACTGATCAACACTACTAGAAGGAAACAGGAGATGCCCATGACATTGGTCTGGGCAAGAATTTGTTAGATAAGGCCCCAAAAGCAAAAATTAACAAATGGGATTACCATAAACTACAAAAGCTTCTGCACAGCAAAGGAAACACAAGAGAATGAAGAGACAGTCTACAGAATAGGATGAAATATTTGTAAACTGTACATCTGACAATGGGTTAATATCCAGAATATATAAGGAATTCCCTATCGTTAACTGAGAAAATAGCATGCAATTCAACATAGTTTTGCTCAAATGCCACCTCTCCCTGGAAGCCTTTCCTGATGGTCTATTCTCTCAATCTCCCATGAAATATCCATATTCCTTCTCTCTCTCTCTCTCTCTCTCTCTCTCTCTCTCTCTCTCTCTCTCTCTCTCTCCATTTTCCACTGTAACACTTAGTATTTTTACCATATTCTGTTTCTAATCTTTTATGTTTAGTGTTTTCTTCTCCTAGTAGATTATAAGTCCCTGGTAGTTTTCCATACCTCACTGAATCATATATGCAATGAGGACTACATAAATGTTGAATTAATTAAAAACAATTCAGCCATTCTGTTTTAAAGAAGAAAAGGGTAGATGTGGAGGCTTTGAAGTTAATTTGTAATTCTTAAATTTTATTTACATTTATTTTTCTAACATTTGAAGTCTTCTGTATGATGGTTTGGTTGTTTTATTTTTTAATTACTTCACTTTTCTCCCTCTGTCCAGGAAAATGCTTGCGCACGATGTATACTGAAGTCTTGCATTTGTTGCCTTTGGTGTCTTGAAAAGTGCCTAAATTATTTAAATCAGGTAAAATATTTTAATTTCTTTCGCTTTCAAAAGTAGATTGTTGTTTCTGCTCCCAAGATTAAATGATTGAACTTAACTGAAAGATGTTGTATTTTTGTGGTATTATATTGTACATGTTACTTGATCAAATATAGACATACTTGAATCCTATTCTTCTTTTATATTACTATGTTTTCTTACCAGATTCATTATTATATTAATCTTAATTTCATTTATGAATAAAATGTCATTACTTTTTTCTGAGACATTTATCTCTTAACAATTCACATGCTTTTTAAATTTTATCTAAGAATCTTTACTCTGTCATTCTTGAATTATTTTAAATGTTGTTTGAAAACTTCAGTTTAATGTAAAGCTATTGAGACATTTGTTTCTTTTTTGCAATTATCTACTATCATTCAAAACCAGTGTATTGTCTGTTGTTCCTTTTTTTGTTCCAACTGCTAAGCACTGTAATGTTTACCAGAGAAATATTATCAAAGAAGTGCTGTTTCTAAGGTTGAGTGGAATTGATACTTATGGGACACTTACAGTTCTTGGGAGACAAGGTTGACTCTCTGTCATTCTCTATTTGAGCATGTAGGATTAGCTGTGGAATACTCCCCTCTCCCTCCCTCCCTCTCTCTCTCTGTCTCTTTCCCATTCCCTAAAAATCAATTCTAATGTATTGATGTCCTCATCTAATAAGCCAAAGACAAAATTGACTTTCTCACCATTTACCTCTAATGATTGATTTTCCCACCACTTAGCTCTAGCATTGCACTTTCTATTCTCTCCAGGATAGCTGAAAGGATGCCAGTCCTGGGGCCCTGGTATTGAGCATGCCTGGACTTTGCTTTATTGGGCTGTATGGTTAATACAAGAACATAGGTATGACATTTTATTAGCAAAATACATATTTTGCTGATTATAATATTTCTATGGATGTACAAGAGTTTGGAAGCTCATTTTAAAATAATAGTAACACCCATAACAACCTGAAAAATTATTCTTTGAAGTTTGGTTTGAGGCCAAGTTATTCTTATCAAAAATATCCTTATCAAAAAGTTGATGGATTCACTAAAAATCATCATCACTACAATTCCTGCCTCCTTGGCTCAGTTCCTACCACCTTTCCCAGGCACCCTTTGCTTTTGCAGTTTCTCAGATGTGCCTGGAATGAATTCCTTCCAACAGCTGATCATCTCCTACTGAGCTTTAATGATTTTGCCTGAACAACACCTCCAAGAAGCTTTCCCTCATCACCCAGCCCCTCCACAGCTTCCAAGACACCAGTTTAACCCCATGAAAATACTAGGACATTAGAATTATCTGTTCCTTCTTTATTGTCACTTTAGACTTTCATCTCCTTAAAGGCAGGAATCTTTTTTTTTTTTTTTTGTCTTCCCAGAAGCTAACACAGTTCCTGGTACACAGTTCCTGGTCTTTGCTTTCTGAGTGAATTATGAGTTTTACTAATGAATATTTGGTTTCAAAAAGACTAACAGGGTGACACAAAACTACAAATAAGAATCTCAAAAGGAGATATGCAGTTATGCTGAAGGAAGGAAACGTAACATCAAGCTAATCAGTAACGAGGTGAAAGAAATTTAGAGTTTCCAGCATATCTCTAAGCTAAAGGTTAGTCACTGACTTAGTACTGTAGTCTTATGAGGCTGGTCTTTCTTGTACCAGTTTTGTCCATCTTGGATCTTCATTTTGTAGGTATGATGTCTGAGGTTTGAAAGGAAGCATCGAAATAGTAATCAAACCTGTGAGCAATGATTTAGGGAGAATTCCGAACTCTTAGTAGTTCTTTTGGGGAACATGAAATGCTACAGTGTGGGGACTGCTCATAAGAAAGGCTTCATTCAAAATGTAGTCAATATATTAGAAAACTTCCTGCCACGACAGTTTGAGAGCATGGAAATGGGTCGCCCATAGAATGTTTTAAACCACCTTTCTATGAAATGTTTTCCAGCTAGGTGAGCATCCACCAGCTAACATTTATTGAGTGTTGGCCGTGTACTGGGTTCTGTGCCTCATGCTCCACATGCAGCATCTCCTATTTAGTAGTCTGTTTTGTTTTTGGAAGATGAGTAATGATGAGTTAATGTCCCTTCATGTTTCCTCCTGTCCTCTCTTTTGCTGTGTCTTCTGAGGCTATCAGAAGGCTTGAGCAGGTGAAAATCCAGACACATGCAAGGCCTAGTTGAGGTAATATCATGAACTAAACAGGCAGAGATCTAAGATAATGGAGTTGGCTGGAGACCGTGGTTAACTGGAGAGCTCATGTTTCCTCCCAGGAAGGCAACCAATGCACCAGTCTCACAGACTGCGGCAATGTGAGAATTTATAGACAATTTATTTCTTTTCTAATATTTTAAGAATTCCAAAAATCTATGTTTTGCCTCCTGCTATTAAAATGTTGATAATTAATGAAACAAACTGAGGGCACCAGAGTAAATAGATGTTAGGACTACACAATATGTGTTATCCAGGGGCCACCAGCTCACTGCCACTGCTTTAGAGAGTTTACAGGATAGTCGTAGAGAAGAGTGTTGATAGGCCTTTTGTTATTTATAATAAAGGTGCTAGATTTTGCAAACACAGAGTGAACTGTGAACTGCTCTTTGTTCTGCAGGTGCATAAAATGACACAAAAGTGATGATATATCTAATCTAACAGAATTCACTTTAGGTAGAGAGATTGTTACAACCATAATGTGTTTTTTGCTGGGCATTGGATCACTCAGGCCTTGTTTTATTTTGCCATTTGTAGATAGTACCTTCAACACTGGAGGGTATCTGTTCTCTCACTTATGAGCTCTTAATTTTATAAAGCTTTTCTCTACATAGTGTAGAGCAGGAGTTACAGAGAATGTGTTTTTAGTAGACTGCATACCTAGTGCTACACTAAATACCTTATATACATTACCAATTTCCACAACTCTGTGAGGCAGGCATTATTTCCTTTATCATACGTGGGAAAATTAAAACATCTTGTAACAGATCACATGACCTAGAGGTAGAGGAAGTTTCAAATCCAAGTTTGCTTAGTTCTTTCCTTTATGTCACACTGCCTTCCACCTTTATGCACATTTATGTACACACACACACACACACACACACACACACACACGAGTTCAGCATAGAGAATATTCAAACTTCTCAAATTTTCATGTTTCAAACTGAGACAAGTAATGAATTTAATGAACATTTAATTAAGGTTTGTATTTTAGTTAGCTTTTTCATCACTGTGACCAAAAGACCTGATAAGAACAACTTAGGAAAAGAAAAGTTAATTTTGGCTCACAATTTCAGAGGTTTAGTTCATGGTCGGCTGACTCCATAGCTCTGGGCACAAGGTGAGGTAGAACATCATGGCGGAAGGGTGTAGTAGAAGACTTCTGGTCAGTTTATGACAGCTGGGAAGCAGAGAGAGCTCCACTCACCAGAGACAAAATATAAACCCCAAAGGCGTGCCATCCCCCCACATCTACTTCCTTTAGCCACACCCAATCAACTACAGTTACCATCAGTTAATCCATATCAGTGCATTAATCCACTGATCAGGTTACACCTGTGATCATCTAATCATTTCACCTTTGAAAATTCTTGCATTTTCTCACACATGAGCTTTTGGGAGAATACCTCATATCTATAAGTGATAACATACTTTTGGCAACATACTTTTAATTCTCATGATCTTTAAAAAGGTCTAAGAACTTTTTTAAAGTGTAAGAATTTGAACAAAACTTTTATTAAACCCTTTGGTGTGGGCTTAATGTCATACCCTATTTCAGTCCATTTGGGCTCCAGTAACAAAATATCGTGAACTCAATATTTTGTATACAACAGAAACATGTTCCTCATAGGTTGAAAAACTGAGAAGTCTAAGATCAGGGCAGTGGCTGCTTTGGTGCCCTATGAGACCAATTTCCTGGTTCATATATTCCACCTTCTGGCTGTGTCCTCACATGGTGGAAGAAGCAAGACAGCTCTCTAAGGCCTCTTTTCTGAGGGTGTTAATCCCATTGGTTCACCTTTACCTTCCAGTATCATCACTTTGATGATTAGGTTTCAACTTATGAAGAGTTTAGGGGAGAGCTCAGGTGTTCAGACCATAACATGGCCCTCCATCCCTGGTTCCAAATAAGAAAGGAATATTTGTAGTTCACTTTCCTCAATTTATAAGAATCCACACAGGAGTTGCCCATATTATATTCTCCTTTTCTTACCACTGCTGTCCAACTTTCCCCTCTAAAGGGAGTCATTATGTAAGTAATTTAAACTTTAAGAGAGTTTCTGTGTCCTTCAGTGAAAAAAGGAAAGGTGTGGAAATTGTGCTCTGGGACAGGTGTCCAATAGTCTTGATTATCTGCATGGAGACCCTCTGCCTCAACAATTTTTTCCACATAACCATAACTTTTCCTCTAAACTTTATCATGCAAAAATACTACCAGGGGTCACTGGGGATCATGCATTCTTTTAAAAAATATTCCTGGATGAGGGTCATCCTTTATCTCACTTCTGGGATTTGGGTGATCTCAAGCCTGGGTGCTGCCTGAGAAGATCTTTGGTGTGGGCTAAATGTTGAGCCGATGCTTCTCAGGAGCAGTTTAGCTCAGGTTAAGGAAGGCTGTCTGAGAAAATAGGTGGACTATCAAAAAATAGTCTGCAGAAAGCTCAGAGAACAGTTATCAGGGAAAACCACTCAGAATTTCTTGAGAACCTTAGCCTGAACCCTTTTAGACTAGGAGGTATAGAAACAGAGAAATTTCTTTGTCCTGCTTGTGATCTGTAGCACATTTTTCTTCCTGAAGAGATCATCTTGACCTTTTGTGTATTTCACACAGTTTCATCTTCCTGCCCTGGGAGTAGGTGAAAGAACTAGCAAAATAATCACCGACTTTTTTTCCAGTTAGGTGGTGCACAGATTGGCACAATTAATGCCAACATGGTTAAATTCCTGTTAGAGTATCCTACCCTGGAACTTGCGGGTAGAGAAAAAGCATTACGGAAGCTTCCTTCCTATCTACAAATAAATAGGCTTCTGCTCCAAAAGCAGTGGGATTCAGCAGGATGCGGGGGAAAGAAAGAAGCAGAGGGAAGAATAATAATTCTCAGATGAACTCAGAACCTTTTATAGTTTAGTTAGAAAGGGTTAGGCCCCCTGCTGAAGTCAGCTGGCCAGAGATAAGAGGAGAGAGAATGGGGGTGCCTGTATCTTCTTTTGCTTCTGTCTCCAGTTTCCAGGAGGCTCTTGGTGAACCTGGAAAAGGTAAACAGCACAGTGAGAATGAGTTGTTCCTCATTTGGGGTTTGGTTTAAATAGGTCATCCAGTTTCCTTGAGTCTGGACATAATGATGCTTTTAATATTAGGAAGTATCTCATAATCGATATAAATAGTAAATATGATAGGGTATTTTCTGCCTGAAAACCTGTTATTAATAACTGGTTCATTAGTCCTATGGAAAATAAGGAGTTAACATCCCTGATCATTAAAGAGCTCTGTCAGTTAAATTGTTAAACTAAAGAATTACTGTGGAAGATGCTAAAAGACTGGATGTTGTAGAGGAAGTTATTTAAACCTGAAATGAGCACATGTGGTTTGTATTTTTAAAAGGATAAGAAGGTGGTCCCACTGTAAATGAGATTGATATTGATCTTTGGTAGAACAGAGGTCAGCAGATTTTTCTCTGTGAAGGACCAGAAAGTAAATACTGTGGCTTTATGGGCCACATGGCCTCTCACATCTGCTCAGTTTTGCCTTTGTAGCCTGAAAGCAGGCATCAAGAGCATGTAAACAAATGAGCGGGGCTGTGATCTAGGAAAACTATATTTACAAAAGCAGTCAGCAGGCCAGATATGGCCTGCAGGTGGTGGTTTGACCATCTCTGCTCCAGAATAAATTGGTAAATGGGTATTTTTGTGAGTGCTTAGGAAACTAGTTGAGAGCTGGGAACTGTTCTGTATTCTTTGAGAATAGGTCTGGCTAGGGCAGTTCTTCTTCGGCGTTTTTTTCAGCAGGGTTACTGTTACACAAGATCAAAAGTATAGTTTATTTTTACATCACTGAGGCATTTTGCAGAATGTTTCAAAAGAAGTTTTTGTACCAGTTGGAAAAAATGTGGAGCACTGAAGTTATGTAGTTAACTGCTTGTTCCCTCGTATCTATAAAAGAAGCACTGGCAGATGACAATACAAAGGAATAAGCAGTGAATGAATGCTAACAGAAAAGCTTGATAGTATGATTTCTTAAAAATAGTTTATATGTTAGCTTTTCAAATAAAAAGACCTAGAAATGTAATATAGTAACATTCTGATAGTAAATTACCCTAATTTATACAATTACACTGTGATTCTCAAAGAAGGCTATAATTTTCTACTGTTCAATTTCTGAAAAAAAGTTTAAGGGCCACAGTTAGTGACCTGTTCAGTACAGTTCTATTCACTTGGCTCTGAAATATATTTCATTTTTCATCAGCGAATTTTATCATTTAATGGCAAATTAAATTTTTAACAACTGAAACATTATCTTCATACAGGTTCATAATAACTAACAAGCATACAATTAGAATACTCATAAGTTAAAGACTTTCTCTTCCAAGATTCAGTATTAAAAGTTTAACAGGCAGCACAGTATGAAATAAACCCTCAAGTCTAGCAGTTTTCCAGCAATTACAATAGTTTGCCCGTACTAATCATTTAAGTCAGCACTAACCCCAAAATTCCTCAGGACCAAAAGTTTTAATCACTAAGTCCATATACTCTCTCTTCTGAAGACTCAGGTGGATTTGAGGTAGTGGTACTGCTTTACATTTTCCAGAAATTAGCAATACAATTCTACTTTCAGAAAATAAGATGTCTTGCAATAAAAATAAGAGTCTGTAACCAGTGGTTCAAATAGACAAGGGCTAGAGAAGCGAGTGTAATTAATGAAAGTTTATCAATTGGGACTTGGTATTCTACAAGACAGAATGCCCATCTCAATCTAGCCTAAGCAAGGGAACGATGATACTATTATTTTTTTTTTTTCAGGAGCAGCAATATATTAGCTTATATACTCAAAAAGTCCAGAAAGCTGGCTAGTTTCCCAGTTTTCTGGTGGATGCAAATACTGTCACCAGATTCAAGTACCCAGATTCTCTGCTCTTGACTTCAGCCTCAGTTTCACACTGTGACCTCCAGTAGCTTTTCCTGTTAGTTGCCAAAACAACTATGCCCATTATACTCTGCCCCTTTCGGTCGACCCATGCGTGTGGAGGTGAAAGGAACCCTCTTTTTCCCAGAAGTCTCAGGGACCATCTTTTTTACCTCATTGACTCTGACTACTTATGTAATGACAGTCTGACATTTGGCCAGGTGGGCAGAGCACACTGATTGGCTTAGATCAGTGACCACCCATGCTCTGAGCTGGAGAGGGAGTCAACCCCACTTAGACTCATCAGGAAGGGCTATTTTCTCAAATGAGGTCTGGGGTCCTGTTCCCAGGATGGGAAGGGGTATAAAGTGTCAGGCATGAAATAGCTGTCTACTGTAGGGCCATGAGAAGCAAGAGCATAGAGGAAAGCCACCAAGGAGAAGGCGATGGGTATTCTGGATTAAACCACACACTGATCTGAAGCTCGTACTTACTGCTGCCATTTATAAAGCATCATTGAAGTGGTTTAAGTGTGTCACTGATATTCATAATCATGAACCTGAGACATCTAGGAAAGATTAAATTATGTGTGATTTACTAAGATGGGGAAGAGGTTAATGGATGTTAGAAAGGTTTGTGTATGTTTTAATAAATAACTTTTTAAAGGGCCGAAACTAAGCTAACTGGAAGCTCTTTTTGTCATATCAGGTGTTTTTCCCCAGTGTTTCATATTTCTTTGTGCTCAGTCTCAATTTGTACCTCATGGATTTGACTCCAAAGTACTCTTAAAAGCTGTGTTTTATTATGCAAGGCTTATGTCTTTAAAAAGTCAGTTTATTGTTGAAATACTGTGTTTTCTTTTGTCCAGAATGCTTATACAGCCACAGCTATCAACAGCACCAACTTCTGCACCTCAGCAAAGGACGCCTTTGTCATTCTGGTGGAGAACGCTTTGCGAGTGGCTGCCATCAACACAGTGGGAGACTTCATGCTATTCCTAGGCAAGGTAAGACCAAGTTTATTGTCTGAGTAAACTTTTTACAAAAATGTGCCTTTTAGTTTAAAAATCCCCTACCTCCCCCACAAAAAAAACTAGCCCAACTAAAAGTATTTAAACCAAAGCATGCACTTAAAAAGTCTTTAATATGCATCAGATACTTTTCTATGTCCTTTACATGTATCATGTTTATTTAACGCTCACAACAAATTTATATTCTAAGTACTATTATTCTTGTCGGGGAACAGAGACGCAGTGAGGCTAAGTATCCTGCCTTACATATTTTGTGTGTCACCTTACATATTTTAAACAATATAGAATTCAGAAACAGTCTATGTTATGATTAAGGGTAGCACTCCATCTGGAGCCCAACTTCCAGGCTTTCAATCTTCACTCTGTCACTTACTAGCTGTTTGACTTGAGGCAGTTACATAACCTCTCTGTGCCTCAGTTTGCCCATTTGTAAAATTAGGATGATAATAGAGCCCAACTCCTAGAGTTGTGAAGATTAGACTGGTTCATACACGTAGAGTGTCTAGGACACTGCTTGACACGTTGTACATTTTTAGTGAATGTTAGCAGTTTTCTGTGACTGTTAGCTATTGCTGTTGTTACTCTATATAAACCCTTTTAAAATAGAACTCTTAGGGAATAAGGCTTCTACTTTCCATAAAAGTATCTAAGAAGAGAAAATTTATTCCATACTATTAAAATCTGCAAAATAATAAATAGTATTCATTATAATTCAATTTCATTGTACCTATTATTTCCAACCATAAAATAGAAAATTTTTGAAAAAAAAATGAGGAAAGAATAAGACTTGCAATATCTCCACTATAATCTGCTGACTCTTACCATTTCTGTATATCACCTCCAGTGTTACTTCATGGGCTTTTATCCTACAGTATAAAAATCATTACATACATATCTGTCTGTCCTACCCTTTTTACTACATGGTGTATCATTATATATTTTCTAGCTTACATTGATAATCTTCCTAGTTCCTCATTATCATTATGGTCCATATTCCATCAAATGCTCTTTTTAAATCATCTCTTACTAATGAACATTGAGGTCATCCCAGCTACTGCATTTTTTAAAATGTTTTTGAAATAAAAAAAATCTTTGGTATGGAAAACCAAAGCACTGTGTAGTTTGAAGTGAGTAGGATTGCAGGCAACTTTCCTCTGAAAAGAAGAAGAAATGACAGATAATTATTTTGAAAATTTGTGATTAAATTTATATTATAGCCAATTTGTTCTTATTATGTTTTTACCTGGAAGAAAATTTTTACAGTAAAGATAGAATGAATTAATCTGAGTTAAGAATTGGGAACATCTGACACTGTTACTGTTATTGTTTATGTGCTTTCTGTTTAATTCAGAAAGGCTTCAGATTCTTTATTTTTAAACATATTTATAATCTGTCTCTAGAGCTAAGAAGGGGATGAAGCAAATAGAATAAAAACATGTATATACGTGGCAATTTTTTTTTAAGAGAAAAACCATTAAGAAGGAAAGGGAGAATATTCTAGTAAGTGGCGATACCAGTGATGGTGGTGATTTTCATAAGTTCTGATTGAGGCGCTTCCACTAGGCACTGAGCGAGGAGCTTTAATGAATGCAGCACTGGCCCTCCCTGTGAGGCGGGCTTCATTTTATAGCAGAGGAAACCAAAGTTCAGAGACAGAATTAAATTGGCCAGATTTAGAGAACTGGAACATGGCAGAGCCAGAGTCCACTCAGGTCTATCTGACTTCCGAGATTAATCACTGTGTGCTATAGTTGCCTCAGAGACATTAAATTTGCCCTCAAACCTCCCCCCCACACACTCTTCTTTTTCTTTTTTCTTTTTAGTCAATAATTTTAATAGTGGTAAACTACCCCAGAAAGTAATTCTAAATATAAAAAAAAGGGTAAAAAAGGTATTATATATAATAGTATAAGAGTGACCAATTGTAAATAATCTGAAGCCTAATAGTAGGGAATTGGTTAGGTATAATAGTCTGCTGACTGTTATTCACCTATTAAGCCATGTTTCATTATGAGTTTATAGTATGAAGAAGAAGTGCCTATAATATAATAATAAGTGAAAAAACTGAGTAAAACTATAGTAAGACTATCACAGTACTGTTTAAAAATGTGTACAAGGGGCTAGAGTTGTGGCTCACTGGTAGAGCACTCACGTAGCATGTATGAGGCACTGGCTTTGACTCTCAGCACTGCATATAAATAAATAAAAATAAAGGTAAACCAACAACTTAAAAAAATAAAACCTAAAAGTCTTTAAAAAAGAAAATGTGTATAAGAACTGGAGATGTAGTTCATACCTAGCATG
Organism: Urocitellus parryii; assembly: GCF_045843805.1. Lineage (NCBI taxonomy): Eukaryota > Metazoa > Chordata > Mammalia > Rodentia > Sciuridae > Urocitellus > Urocitellus parryii. The sequence goes on from NC_135534.1 coordinate 184,562,605, forward strand.
CATGAGGCCCTGGATTTGATCCCTAGCAAAAACCTCCTCCCCCTCAAAAAAATAGTTAATTAATTAAAATTAAAATATGCATAAGAAAAATAATGAAAATTAATATCACAAATGTTAACAACAACTACCTTTGGAAATAAGGATAACTCAAGCCCCTTCCCTTATTTTACCACATTGAGTATGCATTCTTTTTATAATGAAAAAAATATAGAAGATAAAATATAATGTTTTAAAATTGGCTTTGAGTTTTTCAATAGTCTATGACTTGTTGGTCAGAATTTTTCCTATAGATTTTTAATATCCTTTTATTCATTCAACAATATTAAGTGTTTACTAATAAATGCTATGGGCTATTCTGGGTGCCAATTATATATTAGTCAATAAATTTGATTTAAAACTTGTGGAAAAGGAAATTTTATATTCTTGCTTTTACTTGGTATTGTATTTTGAACATTTTCTGTTATACTGAAATTTTTCTAACCATAGTTGTACAGCTATTGTTTCATTTATTTAATCTATCCTCTGGTTTGTTTTGCAACTAAAATGTTCCTAATATTTTACTAACATACACTGCAGTGAAACATCCTTGCCCACATCAATTCTGGCTTCTTTGAATCCTAAAATCCTACAATTGGAATTAATTAGAGTTCTTGGCATGCATTGCTAAATTGCTTTCCAGAAAGATATATTTTTAACATGATATTAATAACATCATTGAAAAGGACTTTAAAAACCATTAAAGATTAATTTTTATTAAAAAATCCAAAAAGAAAAAAACTAAAAGGAGAAAAATACCTTCTGGTTTCTAACATACTAAGATAAGATTATTTAGTTTTCCCTTTTTTAGGAATATACTTCTGATTATAGAATCCAGTAAATCTTTTGAAAAGAGTTTCTTTTATTACAGTTGAATGGCTGCTAGTGTGCTAGTGTGTATTTTCTGAGCAGGAAGCCATAGTAAACATTATAAAAGATAAATGCCAGGAGCCTCACTATTGATACTTGCAGCAACTTGAATGAATCTTGAGAATTAGGCTAAGTGAAAAAAAAAAAATCCAATTCCCAAAGATTAATACTGTATGCTTCCATTTGTATAACATATTGAAATGACAACATTGTGAGAATGGATCTGTGGTCGTCCACAATGGGGATAGCTGTAAAAGGGCAGAGAGCAGGATCCCTGTGATGCTGTGGGTATTCAACCTGTATCTTGACTGTGTCAGCCTCAGTATTGGTTGTGATATTGAAGGGAACTGAGTGAGTCATACATGGAATCACTCTGTGTTACTTCTTACAATGGCAGTTGGATTCACCATTACCTTAAAACTTAAAATCCAATTTTAAAAACTTTAAAATTCAAAACAGAACAAAAAAGTAATGTCATAGGTTCCATTTCTGTAGAGCACCAATGATTTTTATAGAAGAGTGAACTAGATTTACAAGAAACCATAGGTCCTCTAGGTTTGCATAAGAAAAGAAATTTATAAGCTCTTAAATATTTCTAAATCTAAAAATATATTGATATTTGCCCCCAGTAAAGCTATCCCTCCAAAAAGACAAAATGTCGATTTCTTCTGTGTAAAAGTATTTTACCTCTATCTGGTAAAATCTTTTCTCACATTAATTATACCTTCTAATTGACAAGTTACTTGACTTGGATTAATAGAAATGAGAATGTGGCCGGACACAGTGGCACACATCTGTAATCACAGCGGCTTAGGAGGCTAAGGCAGAAAGATTGAGAGTTCAAAGCCAGCCTCAGCAACTTAGTGAGGCACTTACCAACTCAGCAAGATCCTGTATCTAAATAAAATATTTTAAAAAGGGGCTGGGGAAGTGGCTCAGTGGTTACACACTCCTGGGTTCAATCCCCGATACCAAAAAAAGAGAGAGAATGTGAATTATTACTTATAGGTGCTAGTTTATTGTAAACAAAATGTTTCAAAATACAGGTTCCAAGATGAAAGAATATCATAAATATAGGACTTATGGTGGCAAAAAAAGAAAGGGATGGAGGAACAAATATTGCCAGGCGTTGAGTTGAATACTGTTGTAATCATGGGATATGTATATTGTTGTTTCTTTTGAAGATGGAAAAATAGGATCAGAAAGGTTAAATGAACTTGCTTAAAGTCACAAAGTTAAAATAATAACTCAAATAATTCAAACCTACATCTGTAAAACTCCAAAACTAGCATCCTCTCTCCTTCCTGTTTCTTACACCCTACACTGTGTTTGAATCTCTTCTACTGTATCCCCAATAACTTGTCCTCTATAACAGGAGTACCTCAACTTTTAAAATCACATGCCCTATTAGATAACGAAGTTTGAGCACAATTCCCCAACACATTTACCTTTATTTATTGGTGACATGTATATAGCTCCTACTAATTAGTGCATTATAAAGTGTACTAAAAAAGGAAATTTTAAACGTATGAGAAATAGAAGTTCCAGATGATTCTGTTGAATACACATTAGAGCACATGTACCCCATCGTGGAGATCACAGATCTAGACCAGCATTTCTTGAGATATATGCTATGTACCTTATCAGTGCCTGAGATATTTTTAAAATGCATTTTGCTGGGCTTTATTTCACATTCAGTGAATCAGACTCTTGGGTTCAGAGTCCAGAAATCTGCATTCCTAGCTTCTCTATAGTTTGAGAACCATTATTATATCCTGCTTCAATAAATGCATGACATACATTTCTTTGACTTTTTTACCTAACCATCACTGGTTCTTGAAGTTGTTTCTCACATGACATAATATCCAGGCTTCAATCTCAACTTTTGTCTCATCTACTTTGTTTGAGCCACACCTTCTTCCTATAGTTCATTTTAGCATTTCCAATGTGGTTTGACTTTTCGGAGCATCATAAGGGCATAAAGAACCCCAGCCTTCTAATAGGGTAGATATATAAAACTTGAAGACAGTATAAGAAATAACTCATTCTAAAATTGAAACCACAAGAGGGAACGAAAATTAATGTAATTAACCATCTGAGAAAACCACCCCAGAAAATAAGCCACTGTAAGAGGTGATTCATAGGTATATTGCCATAAAAATGGTGGGAGGGGTCTTCCAAAACTTGGACAAACCCAGATTTGCCCCCATAAAAATATCTGAGAGGAATTAATTTATAGTTGAACCAATGTATATTCTAATGCATTATAACTCATGGTTGAGATAAAGTGAATGAGAGGTTGATAAACAGGGGGAATACGCAGGAGTTTGCCTGTCCTTAGCACTAGGTAAGGAAAAGTGGCTGTGAGTCTTAGAGTACTCCTTCATTTCCTTTATTTAGTGTGTGATGCTAGGGTAATTAAAGGGCTAAGGAAGTGTGTATCTACGATTCAGTACAATCCATTACTAGTATCCAAGTATTTGCTAAGTTTTTATCTGGAAAGAGCAGTGGGTTGGCATTTTAAGTCCTTTATTGAATGGAATCTGTTCTTTTCTCTGCTCTGTGACCTTGCACACATTGGCTTAGAATCTCTGAGCATGTTTCACAATCTACCAAGTGGGATTGCTGTTTACCATAAACTATTATTATAAGTTATTGGAAAGCTTAACTAAAATGTATTTTAATAACCATAAAACACTGAAAATGTGATGTATGAAATGATGAAATATCAGAATAGTTTTCTGACAATAAACACATTAGTTATTTCTCTTATTTTTCTAGCATGAGTGTTTTTGGCAACCTTTTCTTCACAATTCAAACCTAAACTTCATAGAAAGTTTTAAATATTTGCCACATATCTACATAAAGTAAAATACAAAACAGAGGAAATTTTCTAAGAATAGAGATGTTTGTTACAGCATCATTTATATCTTAAAACAATATAAATCTCAAACAGGAAGGAGAATGAGTAAATAAATTTTAAATCACCCATAAGGTGAAATTATGTAGTGGAGTATTTATGAAGCACTTATAATGATGCTATAAATATTAATGAAGAGCATTTTGATTTGTTTTTATAATATGATTTCATATATGTAAGAATACCAAAGAAAAATACATACCAATACCAATGTCAGTAGTTTTTTGCTGAGCGCTAAGATTATGTATAATTTTTTTAAATATGCATATATTTATCTTAAAAATTGCCACAGATTCTAAAGAAGGACCAGCATAATATTTGGAAAATTGTGTTTTCTTTACCATAAACCAAAATAATTTAAAGTATGATTTTTAAATTTGTATTCTATGATATATAGATAAGTAAATGTACAACTTTGTATATGGGTATTATGAATTATACTTTTTGTTTTTTAGTTGGACACAATACCTTTATTTTATTTTTGTGTGGTGCTAAGGATCAAACCCAGCGCCCTGCACATATTAGGCGCGCGCTTTACCATTGAGCCACAACCCCAGCCCCAAATTACACTTTTTAAACTGAAGTTTGCTCCCAGTGCGCTCTATCAATGAGTTACATTGCCAGCTCTTTTTATTTTTTGGGATGGGTTCTCACTAAATTGCTGAAGCTGACTTCAAACTTGGGATCCTCCTGCCTCAACCTCTCAAGTGGCTGGGATTACAGGCGTGCACCACCATATCCAGCTGTACTTCTTAATTTGAGATGGCATGACCCTTTGCAACCATCCTTTATAATAGTAAAGAGAATTTTAAGTTTGCAAGTGATGAAGAAATGGTGGTTTTCTACAGTAAGATATTAAGTGTGCTCTTTGCTCTCTCTGCTTCAGGTGCTGATAGTCTGCAGCACAGGTTTGGCTGGGATTATGCTGCTCAACTACCAGCAGGATTACACAGTATGGGTGCTGCCTCTGATCATCGTCTGCCTCTTTGCTTTCCTAGTCGCTCATTGCTTCCTGTCCATTTACGAAATGGTAGTGGATGTATTATTCTTGTGTTTTGCCATTGATACAAAATACAATGATGGGAGTCCTGGCAGAGAATTCTATATGGATAAAGTGCTGATGGTAAGTACTTCAAATGCCCCTGCTGCTGGAGGGACAAAAATACTAATAAAAATATTTTGCAAATAATTCTCCATATTTAATTCCCTCTATATGCAACAGAATAATTCAGAATTAAATCTGTAGCACTCACTCATGAATGAGACTATGCATGGAAAAATCAGGGAAGAAGGCCTTCCTGGCACAAAGACCATTTCAGATCCACCCAGCTGGAGCCATACTCATTAGTGGTCCTAAATACACACTGTCCTAGACTCTGATCCTACTCTCTGAAGTTAGACAGATTTGAATGGACTTTTAAATTTGCCTTGTAGCCCTTGAATTAGAACACTGGGCCACTGCTGTTCTAAGTACCTTTTCCTGAAATGGGGCTTAAGGACAAAAATATCTTATTTGCGAGTACCTGTCCTTCACCAGTCACCACCTTTCCAAATGCTATTGCTGTCAACCCTAGTTAAAAGTCATTGCCCTAAAAATACTAGTCTAAACTGAGGGCATTTCTTAATGAATACAGACAACTGACTTGTGACCAATATGTTGTTTTGTATTTTCATATTAGTCTACATCTGAATCTTTACACAGATACTTTATTCAGATGTTTTTTACAGTTAGGGAACCTCTGTAGATCCCCTAAACTAAATTCTGAATTAATACCATGTTAAAATGGTTTAAGTACTATTTTATTCAGTATTAAATGATACAAGATTAAAGGTATTTTTTAATAATGATGTGAAATATTCCTTTCTCCAGAATAGGTAATGTTAAAAAGAAAATACTGAAATAATAACTTATTTTCCAAGAGTATGATTTGCCCAGTTAAATTGAAAATAAATATATTAATAAATGAACTAGATTTGTTTCAATAGCAAAAATCCAAATGCTTTAGCTGACCTATTTGGTACTAATTATCACTTTTTCTGAGAAAATCATCAACTAAATTTTGGACATTTTCCTAATGCCTAAATTAATTCTAACTGGTTGTTTTCATAATGGATGTGATTTAGGAGCACTGCATCTCTCTTGTGATTAAAGCATTTAGAAAATGTTTTTTTTTTTTAAGCTACTGATCAAAAGCAGAGTAAAAAATAGGTTTTTTTCTGTTCAGTTTTCTCTGTATGAATGATAATGATAAGGATAAGGAAGTGTTCCATAAACTTTGACAGAATAGAAATGTTTCCTTTGGGGCATATTTCTATTTTAACTACTTCTGACCACAATTCTAGACTCTTGCTTTAGGAAGTGATGTCAAAACCAGATAGACATTTTTTAAGTGGCATATTTATAGTTTAGGTGTTTAAAAAAATGTAGATTATGCTTAGCAGTATTATTGCTTTTAACTCCTTGGGTCTTTTAAAAGTGGAGACTTATGAAATAAATTGTTCTTTTTTCATTTAACCTTAATATGGAAAAAATAGCGCAATATTCTAAGTATAGAAAAATAGTCTCTTAAAAATATTAGGTGTTTTTTCTTTCCTCAGAGTAGAACTAATGCTAACTCCTGGACCCTTGATGAGATTGCCACAGTACATGGATGGAAAGAAGATTTTTATGACAGCAGATTACAATCCATCCCTACAAATTTAGCAGCTGTCATGTATAATACTATATGTTATCTACTGCTATACCAAGATTGAGTCAAATATGCAAATGTTCTTTAGAATTCATCTACTGACCAAAATCTGAAACGATCTGAACATTTATGCCATGTGGTCCATATTTTGCAGGAGTTTGTGGAAAACAGTAGGAAGGCAATGAAGGAAGCTGGTAAGGGAGGCGTCGCTGATGCCAGAGAGCTAAAGCCGATGGTAGGTGGAGATGAGGAGGCGGCCGCCCTCCAAGAATTTCACTTTCACTTCTTCTCTATCTCTGTCTTCACTGACTGCACTTCTTCAGGAGAAGCTTTTGTTATCTGTATCACGCAGGATGTGCTGCTTTTTCTGTTTGTGTGCTTACCCATCACTTGGATGGCAGAGTTCTTGTCACAGCTGAGACCACCTTCTGTAAAAGTAAGCTGAAAGGAACAGCATCTTCTCCAGTGTCATGGGGCTAGAGGGGACAGTTTTGTCCCTAAGATGCAACTGCTGTTTCTCTATTTTTTTTTTTTAACTGTCAATGTTAAGTTTTCATCCATCTGAACATTTGGGTGTTCATTTGAACTGACGGTTTGATTTTTATCATTTTGAAAAGTGGTAGTACCAATTCCTTTCAACTTGCTAAAAGTTCATATTCCTCCTTTTTATAAATAATGTTCTGTTTACATTCTGGTCTTTTGCCCTTTGCTGATTTTTTTCTTCTATTGCCTGGATTGTACCTTCTTTGTTTCTTAAGCTATTTTTCTTCCTTTTTTTCTTTCTTTCTTTTCTTTTTTGGTAGCAAACAAGGCTGTTTCCATCAACACCCACATTCCCTCTAAGTAAGACTATCTGGTCTTCTCCCAGCTTACTTGTGAAAAGATTGAATTTCTCTGGCAATTTTATACATATTCCCACTCTACTCTAATTTGAAAAAAACAAATTAAAGTTAATCAGCATGCAAATCCTGAGTTGCTTTTGCTATAGACATCCTCATTGTGGCCTAACCACAGATGTCTCCAGCAGGTATGTTGTCCTGCTAATCAGGACAACAGCAAAGATGCTGCCCACCCTGTGGTGGAAGGGAGGTCTCAGGAAAGCTTCCTTCCCCCTGTTTCCGGATTGTCCTCATTGCTCAAGAAATAAAGATTTCAAGCCTAAAACTTAAAAAGACATACATAAAATCTTAAAATTTTATCAATTTGCTTTTCCCTCCTCTTCTGTCTTTCCAGTGATTGAGACTTTGATTAAAGCATTCTCCAGTAATAAGCATTTAAAGAAAGGGAAAAATATTTAGAAGCTGAGATTTAACTAATTTGGCCACATCCTGGTATATATTTCCATATTATTCTTTAGTAAATGATAGATGAATTGTGGTCGACTAAAATGCAAATATCCCTTTTTTTTTTTACTCCTAATTTATAGGCAATAATCCTAAAAGAATGGCCCAAGTTATATGGCATTCTGCCAGAAACCAAAAATTTTAGGAAGAGTTTTTTTCCTAAGAGTATTTTCAGTTTTAAATCGGTGTCTTTTAACCCAACAATGCATTTAAATCTTCTTTCAGTTTTTGTTTTCATTTTATGTTGTTCATCAGTTCATTGCCTACCAAGGAATGGCAAAAACCCTCCTCCATTGTGTCCCCAGATACATCTTTTCTGTGCATTGTTCTCTTGATGCTTCACACATTGCATTATTTTGGAACCTAAGAATGATGTTTTAAGTGGTTTTAAAATTCCAGAAGAGAGAAATGTGAAATGTTGCTCACAGAGTAGCTTTGTTTGTTTGTTTGTTTGTTTTGGGTCCTGGGGTTTGAACCCAGAGGCACTTAACCACTGAGCCACATTCCTAGCACTTTTTTTAATACTTGATTTTAAGTTCGAGTCTCACTAAGTTGCTTTTTGAACTTTCAATTCTACTGCCTCAGCTTCCTGAGCTACTAGGATTATAGGTTTGCACCACCACACCTGACCAGAGTAGCTTTATTTTTTAAGCATTAGTACCATATCTTTCTTCTCTCTCACACTCAGTATGCATGATTAGGATTGACCCCTACCATCACTATCCCCTGTGTCATAAAGAATTATCAAAGAAACTGCCCCCAAAGTTTGGGGCTTAGTAGACTGTAGATTTGCTTATTTGTATTTGCTCACATTATTCTCTTAGATGATAAGTTCTGTGGAAGAGTATCATGCCTATTTTGTAATATGTCTAGAAACACTTCTGCTGTCTGCCTTCTTCTTGAATATGGGGTATTTTACCTTAGGGTTTATTTTTAGCCTATAAGATAATGTTCAGGAAAGTGAGGTTTATATTTTTCCTTTTGACAGGGGATCATTGAACTAACTAGGAGAACTGCCAGTATTCTTGGAATTTTTCTTAAAAGAGCCTCACAAGTTCAGAAAGTTTAAAGATCTATCAGGTCTTCCTACAGTTCCTTAAAAATGATTTTAGAAAAATTTACCAAACGTGATGAAGACGTTTAGGAAAATCTCGCCGTCTGCTATTGTATAGGTTAGAACTTATAGGGAAAAAGGAGGAAGAGACCTGGGCTCTATAGGGACATAGGCCAGAAAAGGATGCTGTGCATATCTATATCTCTGAGATAATCCTAAAGGAAATGTGACCTTCAATATTCATAGGAATCTCAGCCCCAAGAATACAGGGGCAGGGAGAAGGAGTCTCGACCCATTTTGCTCTTTTACTGTCTGTAACCATGTGTATCTGTAACATCATTCATGATCTCCTTTTAATGGTAATTGTCTAAGATTATACTCTGTATGACTTTGTTTTCTAGGCTTCGGGAGCAAGTTCTGCTTGAACCTAGCCGACGGTTATGGAACCCATTGACATTCCAAAACAATATATACACATAACTATGTATTTGTGTGTGTGGGTGTGTGTATATATGTATATGTATGTGTGTATATATATGTATATGTATATACACACACACACATAATCAGCCAAAATCAGAGAAAAGGAACAGGGATTTAATACCTTTTTTATGCTTATTTTTGTCAAACATGTACTCCTTTCATACGGGTGGCTTTTACAAGGCAACTTCCGTCATTTAATGTTTTCAATTGTAATTGTCTTAATGGAAATGTTAGATTCATATCTGATTAAAATTTTTAATAACTTAGAGGAGATTTTAACTTTAGTCACTTAAATTAGATAAAATTATTGTACCAAATTCTTGTCTAAAGTTTATTCAGGGGTGATTTCCCTGACGTGTGTATAAAATAAAGATCTTATTTTACTGAGGCATGAGTCCTAGTGCCTAGGACTCATGTGCTTTCAGATAAATAAGCAATTTCTGTAATCAGTTTTCCCCAATCAAAGAAGCCATGTCATTTTACTTTTAGAAACATAACAGGTGGACCCATTATGGGAATTTTCATAATAGCTCATACATTTGTCAGCCAACATTAAAAAGTAACCAACTCCTCAGGTATTTGTAGTTTACCCTAATGCTTCTATAAAAGAAAGTAGGAAAAAAGAAAAGGGTAGATAATCTTTCTTATGCAAACTCTTTTCTTACATTTTGTCTTTTTTTTTTTTTCCACATTTTAGTAACATCCTCCACACATTTGTGTGCCTGATTTGAAAGGAAGCTGGGGCACCCAGCAAGTTTAGCCTTTAATTTTCTATGTATTGATTTGTAGATTAACAAATGCTGGGAGGAATAAAAAAGGGATAGAAACCCGGAACATAAAGCATTGAAAATTCCAGTGCTTGGGCTTCTGCTTCAGAGGAAACAGTGGCTTAGGGTTAAACGGCCATTTTATTCAAATGCTTGCTATAAAATCTGAAAAAACGCTGGCAGGTGCTCCTCTCCTTGGCAATCCATTGCGTATCCAGAGTTCTACAATGTTTAACTAAAGAATTGGTTAATATTTTGATCCTCAAGTGTGAATGTTCTTTATGTTTGGGAGTGGGCTTGGGGTTTTTTGGGGTTTTTTTAATTCCTGAAGCTTACCAGATATGAATGGCTAATATTCCATTGTTCTGCTTATTGTAATGGTGAATGCTTTAAGAAAAAAAAAGTGTAATTTGCTAAGAATAATTCATGGTCTGTTTATGCGATAACTCCTTTTTGTTACAATTTTTTTAAAAAAGGCTATTTTTGTTAATGTAAAGTAAATATTTCAGAGCAAATTTTTTAAACTTATTGCACTAAATACAGGCTCTGTACAAAAAAACAAAAAACAAAAAAAAAAAGCCTCAGCATTTTATCATTCCATGGAAGGAAAATCTTTTGAAAGAAAGCATTGCCTCCTATCAGAATTAGACAGTGAAGTAGACTGGTATTATGGAAATGCATACAATTAATGTCACTAGGGCTTAATAAACAGCTGTTTGCTAATGTGCTTCCTTTCAAAGGGTTGGACCTTTAAATTGCTGCAAAAGGTAAATTGTATTTTTTTTTTAAGTATCCGTGTTCTTTATCTAGCTAGGCTAAAATTTGCTAAATGCCTTGGTTTCTTTTCAAAGCTCATGTAATATTTCTGATTTTTCAGAATATTTGCAATAAGAATCTGGATTTTAAAAAAACAACTTATACACACAATTAAGAGTTCATGTCTTAGCAAGATCTGGGAAACCAACATTATGAGCGTAGCTATTTTGAAAAAATAATTCTCCAGAAGTTAACATTTAACATCTAGTGTCGCCAAACAGTGTCACTGTACTCTTTTATATCATTTGAAATGGAATAAATATAATTATGTAACTAACAACTGTCCAAATAGGTGAGAGAGCAAATCATGTAAGAAAATTCAGAATACCGTCTGTTCCATAGCCACACAGATTTTGGACATTCAGAAATATTGGGAAATAAATTTAGAGATGGCAAAAGTCTGGAAGATGGGTATCAAAATGGAAGACATTTCGGGAGCTAGCTATTTTCAGAGGTCTTCCTCCAAAGTGACCTGACAGAAGTCTTGAACTTGGAAACTAGGTTCTACTCACTTGGACATCCCTGCATCATGGACTTTTGCTGCCCCCTGTTTCATGTGCTCGCAATCTCAGCTATTTGGAAGCCACCAGGAATGCTTTCTAATTATCATTTGCAACTAGAACTGTAATCAGAAAGAAATTTTGTATTTTTGTATAACTTGATTGTGTGCCATTTTATATAACAGGTCCTGTTTTACAAATAAATTTTGTTATTACTAACATTGTGTTTAGAAATTATGATCTATGTGTAACCATGTCCTTTGAGTTCCAAATTAATTTCTAGGCTGTTTTCCCTAAGTAAATTTGTGTGCCATATAAATATATGCAAATGTGCATATATATTACACAGGCACACATAGAGAGATATTTGATATATCTCTCACTCTCACATGTGCTTCACTCCTTGATTAATTTGATAAAGCCTCCTAGAGGCTTTTCAGCAATATTCAAATGTTTTGCAGTTATGTTCAGATATTTCTGCTGCCTCCTTCATTCATTGCAAATCATTCTTCAGCTAGCTGTGGGCTGCCTTATTGCTATTTGCTCACTGCCTCCATCTTCTGCCCAAGTGAGAAGAATAGATGAAGATCAAAAATTATCTGTGAAATGTGGATACCTGAAAAATTTTATAAATCATTGATTCTATGTTGTGGTTCATGTCCTTTTCTGTGATGGTTCTACAAAACTTGTCTATAAGAGTCCTATCTCTAGAGTTCTAGTTAGGGTCCCCTATTGTAAATGGTAGTACTGTCCAGAGTGTCACTATGGTTTCTGCCATCAGATAGTTAATACTCTGGCATATAGTTTAGACCTTCTAGATTCCTTCCTCAAAAATAAACTATGCTGTAATATAATAGGGAAGGTAAAAGGTTCAATTTCAGTGTAAGAAAGAGACCCATCTTCAATTGGAGGCTTTACCAGTGCAATAATAAAAAAAAAATAGTAATTTAGCAAGGACACTGAGATTGTATAATCTTTGCATGAATGAGCAGAGTTCAAAGTAGATTGTTGATCTAAACCACTTAGTGCAATTGTTAATGTTTAAGATTAAAGTTTTTATCCTGTCATACAGGATAATTAAGTCCTACGTCACTGGAACTTAAGTAGCTTAACTGTGTGTTGGTCCTAAACTTTTTCCATAATGGTTAAGGAGGAGGGACTTATTGAGTCTATTTAAAAATTATGCTGGAAATATGTTTCTTCTTTACAGAAATGATCTCTTACTCTTTTCTTCTCCCCCATCCCTCCAGTGAAGGGCTTTAAGCCCCTGATTATAAGTTCTTCCAACACCATTGACCTTGGTATTTGCCAAGGGCTCTCTTGCCTTTCCAAGGCAATTTCAGAATTTAACCCAGTAGTAAGTGATGAGGAGCTAACCCCTTTATCCTGTTCCTGAGCTCCTTTAACACAGAATAATACCTCTCTTTCCCTCTTACTAAAACAACCACAGGAATTGCGTGCACCAAATATTTGCAAGGCCATATAGTACCCCTGAGCCTTCAAACATTTCCACCATGCAGACTCACTCACTACTTACTAAAGGCTACTTCAAGAGGTTTCCTAACATACAAAGTAGTATTGTGGGATTAGTTCCAAAACCAGAGCTGTCAGTTACAGTGACTTGAACAATTTATTTTATGTTGCTTTTGTTCAGAAACCTTTTCATTTGAATTGGAGTTTCCAATAGCCTTAATACAGCCTCTAAGAAGTTTCCTTCAAAAAATGTTCGCTTCTCAATAAGTAAGTTTGCTAGCGCTTTCTTATGGCTACTTTGAAAAGAAAAAAAAAATCTTCAGAGTCTGGAAGCTTATCAGTGCACCTGACATGGTTAATATTTGTATTCTTTTTATATATTTCATCTGACAGATAGAAATGCTTACTGAGAGTTAAGATGTGGTCTGTGAATATAATTGGAGAATTGTGGGTTCATAAGTAAATGCATAAAGCAGAGATTTGTGTATGCTATATTCATAGCACAGAATCCTTTTGCTTTAAATGTATATTCATATAGCTCTGTGTACTAAGAAATGCATGTTAGCCCTTTGGAAAAGTAGGCATTGTTCATAAACAGTGACTGTTTCGGGAATTAACTCATCTTTGTTGAGTGGCACGCCTAAACTTTGAAAAAGCAGAAACCTTGGGTGTATCAAGAGGAAGTTTAAAGCTAGAAATCTTTAAAAACAAAACAGAAACTAATCATATTTTATATACTAATAAATTTAAAATAGCACACTTTTCCCATTCAGATTTCACAAATTTTAGCCAAATTATTATATTCCACATTTTAATTCAAGAAGACAGTTTTAACCCAAGATTTAAATCTTTGAAAATATCTTTCTTATAAAAAAACTTCAATGTGAAGTTTTTAACATTGTGAATTTCTGTATAAAGCCATTCTTTTCTATAAAAATACTATAGAGCCCTTTCTTCCTCCCCCTCTTGATTTTTATATGTATAAAAATAGACAAATGATGATTCAGTTTCAATTTTATGTGAACAATTGCCACTTTTGTAAATTACATGGACAGAATTTAAGTTTGGTATTTTCTAAGGGAATTCACTAGAAAATTTGCTTAAAAGATATGAAATTGTTAGGAACCCAACTATTAGGCTATTCTTCAGTTTTGATGCTTTACAACCTAAATTATTTTCTCCAGACCAGAGAACTCAGAATAATGAAGCTTTTAGTCATGTTCTAATCAAGATCCAGTCGAACACATAAATATTAATTTATAAATGTTCAGAATTTTTTCACTTATATTTGCTAAGACCTGAATTCAATATTTAATATTCAAAAGTAGGTACATTTGAGGGACTAATTGTCCCTTCCAACTTATGAAAGCTGTGGACTGTCTTTCTCTTTAATGCACATAGCACATCGGTTTTAAATATTTTAAATGCTCATGAAGCGGCTAGGTGTCCACTAAAGATCCTTTTAAGATGATACTTTTCATCTCTGGTCTGGAATCTTTTTATAACTTAAGATTTTGTATAATTTAATACCAGATTTGGATAGAGAAACTACCCTGATCTCAATGAATAACAAGATGGTCAACACTGAATTTTCACAAATAGTAAGATGTCTTGCCTTAGACGTGTGAGGGTCTGTGTGTTCTGGGGGTCTTTTTGCAAGATACCAAATTTTTAATGAACAACAATAGAAAAAAAAATCCAAGAAGTAATTAATAGAAAATCTTTGTAATTATCCATCTACTTAAACACTTCCTTATTTTTATTGTAGCTCATATATGACATTATGCGATATAGTGTCATCAGTATATCACTGTCTTAAAATATATCTTTAAGTATCACCCAGAATAGTTGAAGATGATGAAAAATTAGCAAACTCACGTGTATGGAGTACATACTTGCCAAAAATTATGAATGGAAAATTGGAGTAGATGCTGGGAGTAGAAATTTAAAATGTGTTTCCCCAACTTCTCCCACCCCAACTTAAATCAAGGAGGTGTTTACTGTTTTTTGAGTGTCTTCTCCTCTTTAGAGCAGCCTTGAACCACTGTGCCAGTGGGGCTGGGCCTCCACTCCCCATGTCCACTCATCATCCTTCTCCAGGGAAGCTTGTGGAACTCTCCACATCCACAACTTACCACTAGGTGAGTGTGCTGCAGCTACAAGGCAGCTCTTCAGGAAGGGCCCTTGAAGGGCAGGAAGCCTTAAGGGAGTTTGAAGTTCTGTTGAGATCTGATTCCAGTGGATCATGGTTTACATATTAGACGTCAGACCACTCCTTACATTCTTGGGCTGAAGAAAGCAGAGGAAATTTCCTAACTGGCTGGTTAAAGAAAAAGGAGAAAATTCAGCTTCCTGTCCCCTACACCTCTAAAAAAGATGTAATGAACCTTCAACAACAGCAAATGGAGAGATACCACTGGTACAAGTTTCTGTATGAGACAGAAAAGGGCCAATGTCCAGCCTAAATTTGATAGGTCCTTTTGTCATAGACAGGTATGACTTTTAAAGAGAGTATTCTGACCTTTGTGTATGAGCCTTATCCCCATCCTGCTAGCTGGAGATGTAGTTTTATTCAGTTGTTGCTCAAGAACTGTGTATTAAATCACTCCATGTGAGTTAAGATCAACATTGAAAAGACTTGGAATAAATGGGCAGATAGAAGGCATGCCACTAAAAAAAAAAAAAAAAATGTAAGGGACTTATTTATTTATTATGCTGATAATCAGGTCAGGACTTTTTCATAAATTGTGTTAGAATGTGACAATAATAGAATAGCTTTGGAGACTAGTGGTTTGAGACGGGGACTATTATGTAAATTTCCCCTACCTTGGTACCTGTATGTACTATGCTCAGAACTTCTTTTTGACCCTTCTTGATTTTACTAGTTTTGATTTTTGGAGGTAAATCATGTAGGGAATGTTCCCTTTTTTTCTACGGGGTTGTCCTAGTAGTACTAGATTCTGTTATGTTGATGTTTCCTAATTTCTTTCTTCCCTTACGAGAGTCCTGGGAGTTCCATAACGAAAAGGAGTTTCAATTTTTACTGTCAGAATATTCATGACTACTTAATACTCTTCTAATAGATCTTGTACCTAATGAAGTAAATTCAAGTAGATTATTAGCTGATCTCATTACAGGAGGAAAAAAACCTTCCTACTAACAAAGGTGAAAGCAAGTAGAAAAGTGTCCAGAGTATCTAACAGGATGGCAGAGGCTCTGGAAAAACAACCAAAGACAAAAGCCTTTCTTCTAAAAGCCAAAGGCCCAGCTTCCAAATGCTGGTTTGGCATAGCCTTTCCAAACTTAAGTTTAGGACAGAACTCTTAGGATAAGGCAACCAAATTTTAAAGACCAGTCAATATAATGGGGACCTGCTACTGCTCTCTCAGGCACATCCAGTGTCAAACCTGGCCCGTTATATGGAGTAATATAAACAGAAAATGGCACATCGAGCTCTCCTGATGTGTAATCCAGCATGAGAAGTACATTGTGGTGCCACATATTCCTGATGCCCTTTTGTTCATTTGCCCCCCATCTGCATCCTATTTCAGAATGTCATAAATCTTCATGTCATGTCCTGTCTTTGTCCATTACAAACTGGAGGACTGCAGCTAAGCCTTCCATAAAGTCCACAGTGTGGGATCATTTACCTTAGGATTATGTGGGGGTTTTTTTTTTCCTTGTTACAGTGTCACTACACTGTATGCATGTGGGGAAACAACCATGTAGGTGCTTGAACATGCCCCACACACAGTCATAGCCCTGGTATTTGTGACTGTCGTCGTCGACACAGTGCAACTCTACAGATGGAGCATTATGCTCTCAGAGGACTTAAAAATATGTATATTAAGCAATTAACTTTCTGGAGTTATCAAATCTTGCTGGGAAATTAACTTCTAAGAGCTCTGAATTGGATGGCATTCCATCTGGCTTCAGAGTACGATGAGCTTATATGAAATGGAGCTTTGAAATGTTTTTCTTGTGCAGAAATATGAACTAGAAAAAAAAAGTGCTGATTTAATGCTAAGTTTTCTCTGTGTACTGACTCAGTTGCCAGAATTATAATGAAAACTGTATTTTAGTCTAACAAATGTATAGAATTTTTTTATGTAATAAATAAAATTTTATAGGAAAGAATGTCACTGTCTACTGTGTTGTAACACCTCCCCATGCCCATAGTGGTGACTGATAGGAAGTGATCATGGTTTCAAATTAGGTCCGTGTGCTGCAAGGATATCCAAGAATTTCCCAGCTATTCTTTTCTAGCATCTTCCAGGATCCATGGGCTATGGAATATAGATGTACTAAAACCAATTTGTGAAGTGCAGAGTTCATTCACTACACAGCCAGGGTTCATAGCTGAGGTCTTGAGTGGCCATGAGAATGCTAAGGTTGCAACTGAATTCAGTTATCAGGCAGAGTAAAAGATGTCCCCCATGGAAAACATTGTGCCTGGTGCAGTGCCGTAAACATGAACTGAAGCCTTGACTTATACTGAGTGGGTATATACACTATGGGGTGCTGTCACTTCAGGCATAGCTGTTTCCCTTTATAGTCTAAAAAAAAAATGATTGTTTAAAAGTAGTTTTTAAGTGATATTACAGACTAAGGAAGGGATGTTCTTCCTAAGTAGAAGACCTGTTGAAATACCAATAAACGTCTTCTAATTTGTTTCATAGTTTGGATTTTCCCTGAGAGGCTAATCTACAGAATGCCCTTCATTAGCTAATGTTATAATGATAGCCCTGGTGTTGATGCCATCCTGCCAAAGGAGCTGTTAGAGAACACTTGTGAGGAGTCCTCAGACATGGGAGGTGTTTGAAATACTGAATAGTACTAACCAATCTGGAGCGTTTTTCCTTTTGGGGACAGTTCTGATTCTGTTTGCATAATTTCTCTTATATAATCTTCAAGAGTCTGAAAATTCTCACATTTTCCTAAAAGCTATCCAGAAGTCTTTCTCTGTATGGCTATGAAAAGTACACTCTGTAGTTAACCTCAGGCTTCCCAAAATAAAGACAAATCCAGAGGGTTCAGGAGATACAATGCAGGGAAGGGACAGGAAGGGACACGTTTGGAGAAATGCATCATTAGACAATGACATTGTGCAAGTGTCACAGAGTGTATTTACAAAACTACAATGGCTTCAGCATCACTAGCTGATACAGTCTCATTGGACCACTTTTGTGTATATGGTCCATTATAGATAGATAGATAGATAGATAGATAGATAGATAGATAGATAGATAGATAGATTCAGTTGTAGGTGGACACAATTCCTTTTATTTTTATGTGATGCTGAGGATGGAACCCAGTGCCACACGTGTGCCAGGCAAGTGCTCTACCACTGAGCTACAGCCCCAGCCCCTATATGGTTCTTTATTGACTGAAATTTCATGAGGTGCTTGACTGTACTTGTGCACCCCGGCTCAATATATAAGTAGTGATTAAAATTCGAGCAACTTCAAATAGCTGTACAGCTCAAAGCTTTTATAGATGTTGAACAGTTCAGAAAGAAGCCAGTGGCCTGTGAGGCTCTTTGGCTTCTATCTTAGATCAGGTTCTGTGAAACTAACTCATGGGATTGTACCATTTCACAGGGGTTTCTTGTTTGTTTTAGTTTTGGCAAATGGAAGTGAAATTTAAGAAATGCTTTGTGATTTTAATTTGGTATTATGCCTCATTTGTTATCCAAATTCTGGAAAAAAAAATAACTTAGGAGTTTCACCGAAAGTTAAATTTAGGATTCCAAAAAAAGTAGACCTAGCTATCAGACCATTTCAAAAAATTCAGTAGAAACCTAATGCTTTCTAGGTGTTTTCAAGCTCCCTGGCCAGGTCCTTCAGACTAGGGAGGCCACCTTAAGGAGGAATTGCCTTTAATGTCAGAAGGACGCTTTCAGTCAAGTTCACATTGCATCCTCTAACCTCTAATTCCCAGCTCTTTGTCAGTCCCGGAAAAGAGGAAATCAAGAAAGATGCATAGCTTAAAATGGTAAATAAGAGAAAGCATAAATAGAATTTCAATTGGATGGACTGGGCAGACATTAGCAGTAACAGGAATAGTCAATGACTTGGAATCACATTCACAATATAGTCAGTAAAAGGGGGGGGGGGATAAAGCAATATTTATAGCATATTCTCATGTAAAATAAATGGGAGATGCTGTATTTATCAATTCTAAAGACCCTGTGTTGAATGGGTTAATTGGAAATTTTGGTTAAGGAAAAGAATTATTTTAAGACATTCACCTAAGATTAAATTTAGGATTCCAGAAAAAGTAGACCTCACTATTAGACCATTTCATAGGCTTTTCAAAAAGTTCAATAGAAATCTTAAAGCTCTCTAGGTATTTATAAGTTCCCTGAATTTTCTAAATCTACAAGATATAATGTTCATTGACCAATCTTTGACATAGTTATATCAGTTCTCATTTTTATGACTTTTGACTCCTCTGAGGTTGCATTAATAATATCAATAATGTAACCACCCCAAAATGTAATAAGGTGAAATCAATTTTTAAGAAACAGATCAAGAATTTACAGGTACTTATGAAGCCCATTGATTGTAGACTCCAGGATTTTTCTATTTCTTCCCAGTGTTTATGTTTCTAATCCAAGAATAGTATTTTTAGCATTTTACCTTTATTGAATCTTTCAAAAGCATTCAATTTTTCAAAGCATTAGTTTTCACAGAAACTACTCTTTTCCTATTCATTGTTTTTATCAGTATACATAATATTTAAACAAACCATTAGAGTAACCACCACACCTGGCATAACATGCTGGAATAAACACAGCTAACTCTTGCCAAGCACGACCCACTGATGCTGAGAACAGAGTACACAAGGCTTCAAATATAGGCTCCTCTCCAAGAACATTCAGCATGCTATAGACATCAACCAGTACATTCTACAGAAGGTAGAAGAATGTCAGTTAATCTGGCACAATATAGTTAGCTAAGGAAATCACTTTGTTTACATCAAAATGATAATTATGATTATCTATATTATGAGATTATGGGTGACTTGAATTCGTTTTTTTTTTCTTATCTATGTTTAAAAATTTCTCTATTGTATTTGAATATGAAAAAATAAATGATATTTAAAAACAAATAGCCAGGTAAGATGACAATAACTAAACTAGCATTATAATAGAGCAGTGGCAGAATAAAATAATAAGTCTCCACCCAACCCTATTATTGAATATTCAAATGAATAAAGAAGGGAAGAATTTTTAATAAATGGTATTTAGGACAATTGGCTTTCAGCTTGAAAACAAATCTAAGTCAAACCAAAATGGATTAAGGATTTCTTTTTAATTAGACAGGGAAAGAATGGGGATGATTTGATAAGTTTAGAAGGATTACAAAAAATAATAGAAATAATAGACTGTGGGAGTTGATGAGACCCACATATCACATTTTGTGGAAGATGTGGTGAGCAAGCCCCTTTCAGATGCTTTTCCTAAGTATGTCCACCTCAGTAGTCACTTCATTCAATAAGCATTTCCTGAGGCTTCTCTGGTCAGGCAGAACTGAGCTCAGCAGTAAATACTCCCTGATCTTAAGTAACTCACAGCCTAATGAGGGAGACAGACAGCAGCAAGTTATGATGAGAAGTTGAAGGTGCTTTGGGAACACAAGGGAAGGTGTTCAGGTCATCAGAAGAAGCGATCTGAGGCTGAGTCTACAAAGAAGAGCAAGCATTAGCCCAATGATGAAAAGACAGTGGGGTGCCTCTGCACAGAGAGAACAGAACAGCATGGAAATCAGCAGCAGGAGGAAATGCACGCAGAGCAAAGAATATGTGGATGTGCAGCTAGAAGTAACACGAGAGAAGATACAGGAGTCTTGCAGGTGTGTGTACAGACCTGAACTGTGAGCTGTGGGAAGCCTCTGACTGGTCCTAAGCAGAGTCATCTAGTGGTATGAAGGCTGGAATGGAGGTAGAAACAGAAGAGGGAGAGTTGGGAAAGGAAGAGGTCTGGAAGGAAGATGGAGAAGAGGAGAGGTCCAGTGGGAAACCCAGCAGACCTGGTAA
This sequence comes from Urocitellus parryii, assembly GCF_045843805.1. Lineage (NCBI taxonomy): Eukaryota > Metazoa > Chordata > Mammalia > Rodentia > Sciuridae > Urocitellus > Urocitellus parryii. The sequence continues at coordinate 184,583,597 of NC_135534.1, forward strand.
CCAGATTTAGGGGGAAATTGAGAAATAAATCATGGAGGCCCACACTCAAACAGAGCACACCATCTCTTTGTTGAAAAAAGGGGGCTTGTGCCAGATGGTCAGCTGCATCCAGGATCTGATTCTCTAATTCACTGAATATTGGAAAGGTTTACATTTTCTTTTCAATACCATCTTTTGCAAAATTTCTGTAATAATACAAAGGAGCCAGTGAGACAAGAGTGGAAGTCCTCAAAACATTTCTCTGCACCAGCAAAAAAAAAAAAAAAAAAAAAAAAAAAATTCCATTCCCTGATGAATGAAATCTACCTAATTTCTGGTTTTCAGTTGAAAATTCCTAACCTAACAGTGGCTTATGTAGCTGCAAACAAACTTGGTCTCAGTGGCTCCAGCTCTTCTCTTCTGCGTTGTTACCTTAACCATCTGTTTGCTTCTATGCTAATAAGAAATAACATTCAATGTTTCAATATGTGTGTATATATACAGATGTAGATATATTTAAACATGTAAACTTTTTTCCAAAAGACAGATATACAAAAAAAATCTATTAAAATAAAAATATGGGGCCAGGGTTGTGGCTCAGTGGTAAAGCACTTGACTAGCATGCGTGAGGCCCTGGATTCGATCCCCAACACCACATAAAAAAATAAATTAAAAAGGTGTTGTGTCCATTTATAACTAAAAAAAATTTTAAATATCTGAAAGCAAAGACATAGGAAGAAACAAGTATACAAGACTCCAGAATTCATATGGTCGCAGTACATTGAGGCATTAAATTCTTTGAGCTTCTTAGCAACCTGAAAAGAAAGGAAAACAGCAAGATTTGTAGAATTTTATTCACTGGTAGAAAAAGATATATGCATTCTTCAATCTATTGTGAAAGCAAAAATAGTCTGCATATGGCTTTTGAATGGGGGTTTGGAGGTGCTGAGCTGGTAATATTCCAACATGTAATTTTCTGATGCTTTAACTGAATTTTTTATCATATATTTTATCCAAATCTGACTCAGGACTTAAGTGTAAGTAAAAGAGAAAGGATTTCTTTGTTTATTCTAAAGACATTTAATGAGCCCTGTATAACTGAGGGTACAGGAATGAAAGACCCAGTCTCTGCCTTCCAAGTATAGTCTGTTTAGGAAGGCAAAGGGATAAGCGGGTGATTGTAATAAGATATTGTGCCAGCTGCTGTAACTGAGTTAACTCAGGAGGGACAAGGAGTCCCCCCACCCCAAAGTTGCAAGCAGTAAGGAAATAGGGATATAATAAGTAAATAAGTCTTTGAGGAAAGGAAGGTAGAGAGTGTTCCAAGCAAAGCAATAGCATATGTGAAGACTCACATCAGTGAGTCTGTACTGAGGAGTGGGTGTGGGATATACAAATGGAGAAGTCAAAAGAGATCAAATGTATCGGGTCTTATGGACCATATCAAGGGACCATATGTTATGCTGAAGAAAAAGGAGACTTACTGAAGAATTATAAGCAAAAGAGTGCTTGATGTTATTTGCAATTTAGGTCAACTTATGCGGGAATTCACTCTTAACCTCGAAGTAAGGGGGCACAATGTAGAATGAGTTTATTCTGGTTCAGGAAAACCAGGCAGGAAAAGCTTTTGTATTATGCCAAATAAGTGAGGTTGAGGTCTTCAGCTAGGGCACCAGCAACAGAATGGAGAGAAACGGATATTTGTAAGAGCTAGTAGAAAGGTAGAACCATCAGATAATTGATTGGTATAAGGGGCCCAGTGAAAGATGGGAGTCAAGTATGCATCCCCAGGCCCTGGTTTGCATGCAATACTGCATTGAAAGATCAGTTACTTTTCACCTAGAAAGAACCATGTAAAGATTGCCAGGCGTGGTGGTGCATGCCTGTAATCCCATGGGCTCATGAAGCTGAGACAGGAGGATTATGAGTTCAAAGTCAGCTTCAGCAATGGCAAGGTGCTAAGCAACTCAGTGAGGCCCTGTTTCTAAATAAAATACAACACAGGGATGGGGATGTGGCTCAATGGCTGAGTGCCCCTGAGTCCAATCCCCAGTAACCACCCCCTTCCCCCCCCAAAAAAAGAACCATGTAAAGTTGAAAAGCCCTGTTTACTTTAGTAGAGATAAAAGATGAAGTAGTGCAAAAGCACTGAACTAACAGTTGGCATATCTGGATTCATCTCGTTTCTCCAATCCAATTACAGGTTATTTGTCCTCTCTATGCCAAAATTTCCTCATCTGAAAGATGAAATATGTTCAGTCCATGCAGTAGGATTGTTATTATAATTAAATGAAGTAATGCATAGGAATATACTTTGAAAGCTGTTAAATGAAACGGAGTTGTTACCTCCTTATTTCTGATGCCTAAAGGAGCCAGCATAGTATAAGAGATTGGGATCATGAATATGGATTTGAATCTGTCTCTGCCACTTGCATAAGATAGGCAAACTGAGAAAGTCACAAAAATCTTTCTGAGGTTCAGTAGCTTCCTTTGTAAAATGGGAATAATAATGTCTTATGGATATTTTGTAGAGTCAAGTGATAATTTGTTCACCCACTCAATCATCACCTAATAGACATTGAGTATCTACTATGTGCTAGAAGCTGAGAATACAGGATTGAACACAACAAGATGAAGTGTCTTCTTATATGTGAAAACTAATGGTGGGGTGATGTGGCTAAAATGACAGATTAGGAAATTCAAAAACTTTCTCCTTCCACTAAAGGAAATGACTAAGCTGTCAAAAACCATTAAATCAATTTTTATCAAACTCTGGAATCTAATTTAAAAAAAAAACTTAAAACTTGGAGAATGCTAAATGAAAAGAGAGAGAGAGAGAGAGAGAGAGAGAGAGCGCGCATCAAAGCATTTTTAACTTGCCTGTATGGCATCCCCAGCTCAGTAGCAGCTGTGGGGACAGTGGCATGGTACATGTTTCTGAGGTGACTTCCTGGTGCCAGAGTAACCAGCGTGAACCTTGTTTTCAAAATAATTGTGGTTGTTTGTTTTGACCTGTGTGATGGCTTCCTGAAGGATCATCTTGGAGATTTTTTTTTTCTCCCACCTTCTTTAGAACCTTGTTAAGTCTGAAGTAATTGTTCCAGTGATGTTTGTCAAAAATATTTAAAGGCAAATATTAGATGATGCAACCTGGTGTGAGGAATAACACATGCAGCAAGAAACAGATGAAAAAGCATGGGCAGAAAGAAGCTAAAGAAGGACTTATATGGGGGAGTGAGAACTTTGAAAAGTTCCTCTGTTTACAAGGAAATTTAGAATGCCACACATCCAGGGCTAGATTGGGGGGGGGGGGGGCAGGATGGACAAATGAGAAGACCATGAATATTCACCTCTGACTGGTATTTAGGATGCATTAAGGAAGAGAAAGCTAAAGCAGAGTTGTAGGATGCCTTGCTAAGCATTAAGTGGTTTTTATACACAGGATGAATCTACAAAGATGGAAGAAGATCTTTGTTTGTCTGTTTTATTTTGGCTCTAAGTATTTAAAAAAATATTTCAGATCACTAGTTGAGTAGAGACTTTGGTGACCATGCAGACCAATCTTTAGGGAGGATACAATGTTTTTAATCAAAAAATAGTTTAATAAAAGTCACTGAATAAATAAGCAAATATGACCCACAGCAAGCAGGAAAAAAAATAAAAAGAACAAGTGAAAACCAAGAGCAGCACAATGTCTTACTGAATGGAGACTATCAACAAAGAGATAGAAATTCTAAAAATGGAATCAAATAGAAGTTCTGGAGTTGAAAAGTAAGCTGAAATGAAAAAAAAAAAATTACTATCAGAGTTCAACAAGGGATTCGAGCAGAATAAAGAATCACCGAATATCCAGGCATGGTGGTGCCTAGCTACTACTCCAAAGGCTAAGGAAGGAGGATTGGAAGATCAAGAACAGCCCGGGAAACTTAGTGAGACCCTGTCTCAAAATAAAAATAAAAAGGGTTGGGGGTGTAGCTAAGTGGTAGAGCACTAAGGCTCTGGGTTCAATTGGAAGGAAGGAAAATAATCACTGAATTTAAAGATAAGTCAACAGAGACGCTTCAATTGGAAGATTTAAAAAAGAAAAGAATGAAGAAAAACAAACAGAGTCTAGGAGACTTTTGCAACACCATCAGACATCCACATATACATAATGGAGTCCCAGAGATAAAGGAGAGAGAGGAAGGGCGGAAAGAATGTTCGAAGAAATAATGGCAGAAAACTTCTCAACTTTGATTAAAAAAAAAAAAAAAAAAAACATAAGTGTGCACAGACAAGAAGCTCAACAAACTCCATCGAGGATAGATAAAGAGATCCACACCAAGACAGATTGGAATTAATGTATCAACAAAGACAAAAATACCAAATGCAGCAAGAGAGAAGCAACACATGGCATACAAGTGATTCTTAATAAAATTACATCCTAATCTTTTATCAGACACCATGGAATCCATAAGACAGTGAGATGACAGAAAGTGCTGAAAGAAAAAAAGAAAAGTTAATCCACAATTCTTTTTTTTTCTATTTATTTTTTAGTTGTAGATGGACCCAATTCCTTTATTTTATTTATTTATTTTTATGTGGTGCTGAGGATCGAACCCAGGGCCTTACACCTGCTAGGTGAGTGCTCTACCGCTGAGCCACAAAGTCAGCCCCCAGTCCACAATTCTTTATCCAGAAAAGTATTCTTCAAAACAAATGGGAAATGAAGATATTTGCAAATAAACAAAAGCTGAGAGAGTTTGTTGCTAGCAGACCTGCCCTTGAATTCTAAAGAACATTCCTCAGACATAGATGAAAGGACACTAAACAGTCACTCACATACAGAAAACTGGTAAGGTAACCACATAGATAAATATAAAACTTAGTAATATATATATATATATATATATATATATATATATATATATATCTCATTTTTCTTTCTATATGATTTAAAAGGCAAATGCATAAAATAATAATTATTAAATCTGAGTTGGCATACAAAAAGGTGCTCAACAAGAAGGCCACGTTTGCCTTGAACACCAAAACTCTGAAGCCCAACACTGAGAAGCTGGATAAGTTCAACATCTCTCAGCACTTCTGGAGCTGGAGAACTTGAGCAGGGTGCCGGACATGACAGCAGTCGAGGAAATGAAGTTGTTGGTGTTGGGAAAGCTATCGATCTTTTTATAGATCCTCAACTGAAATCTTATCAGAAATTCTAAGTCCAGCTAGTCACTGAATTGGAGAAAAAAAATCCAGTTGGAAGTATGTGGGCTTTATTGCTCAACTAAATCAATTTTTAAAAGTTGTGTAAAAAAAAATCAGCCAAAGGATCCCAGGAGCTACACCAGAAACCTGTGCACAGTGCAATCTTGGATGACTTGGTCTTTCCAAGTGAAACTGTGGGCAAGAGACTGCACAGGAAACTGGATGACAACTGGCTTGTTAGTGTTTATTTGGACAAAACACAGCAGAATAATGTGGAGCAAAAGAATGAAACTTTTTCCTGTCAATAACTAGCTCACAGGCAAAGATGTTAACTTGGAATTCCATAAGTTTTGATTGTTGACAAAAATGACTGAAGTATCATTCACAGTTTAAAGAAACGTACCATATATTAATTACAGCACAAGGGGGGAGCTTGGAGCTGCATAAGAACAGTTTTTATGTATTATTGAAGCTTAATTGGTGTCAAACTAGATTTGTTATTAAAGTATTAACTGTACCACCAAAGTAACATTAAGAAAATGACTGAAATGTACATTCAGAGAAGGAAAGGAGAACAAAAAAACAATAACACTACAAAATAGATTAAACACAAGAAGGAAAGAATTGAGGAATAAAAAAAGATATGACATATAGAAAATAAAAAGCAAAATGGCAGAGCAAGTCCTTCCTTGTCAGTAATTACTTTAAATGTGAATGGATTAAACTCTCCAGTTAAGAGGCAGAATTGGCAGGATGTGTTTAAAATCATAGTCCAAATATAGTGTCTCCAAGGGACTCTGTTTCTTTTTTTTTTTTATCCAAATAGGTTGAAAGTGAAAGGAGGGAAAATATATTTCATGAAAATAGTAACCAAAAGGGATCTGAAGTGCCTATACAAATAACTGAAAAACCAGGCCTTAAGGTGAAAATTATTACTGGAGAAGAAGAATGTTTTATAATGATGAAAAGAGTGTCCCACTGAGGTTGAAGCTCAGTGGTTGAGCACTTGCCTCGCATATGGGAGGCACTGGGTTTGATCCTCAGCACCACATATAAATAAATAAATAGATAGATAAAATAAAGATCTTATGTCCATCTACAACTAAAAAATATTTTTAAAAATTAAAAAATAAAAGAGTGCCCCATCAATAATATATAGCAATTACAAACACAAGTGCACCTAATAAGGGAGCCCAAAATATGTGAAACAGAAACTCAGAATTAAAGAAAGATAGAAAAGTCAACAATAATAGTTGGGACTTAACTATGTCATTTTCAAAATGGATAGAACAACTAGACAAAAAGTCAAGAAAATAGAAAACTTGAACAGCACCATAGCATAGCTGGATCTAACAGATATCTGTAGAATGTTCCACCAACAACATTATTCTCAAGTGTTCATGGAATAATCCCTAATTTAAAACTATATATTAGTCCATTAAACAAGCTACAGTATATTTTTAAAAATTTAATCATCTAAAGTATATTCTAAGTCAAAATGGAATGAAATTAGAGATCAATAACAAGGAAATATGCTAAATTTACAAATTTGTGGCAATTCAACAACACTTCTGAATAATCTCTAGGTTGAAAAATAAATCAGGGAAATAAGAAAATACTTTTGGTTACATGAAAACATAAATACTACTTAAATTTATGAGATGCAGCTAAGTCAGTACTTAAAGGAAAACTTATAACTGTAAATGCCAGCATTAAAAAAGAAGAGAGCTCTCAAACCATTAACCTAAATTTCCACCTATGAAGCTAGGAAAAGAAAAGCAAACTAAAAGCAAGCAAAAAGAATAAAATAAAGGTGAGAATGGAAACAAATGAAGAAATAAATAAAGGAATCGAAAATCAATTATTTGAAAAGATCAACAAAATTAATAAACCTTTACCTAGTCTATCCAAGAAACAAAAGAAGACTTAAATTATTTAATCAGAAATTGAAGTATTAACATTACTACTGTCTTTGTAGAAAAAAATTTTTAAAAGTTTATAAGAGAATTCTATGAACAATTGTACCATAACAAATTAGATAATGTAGATGGAATAGACACAGTCCTAGGACACACACATACTACAAAACTGACTCAAGAAGAAACTGAAATTCTGAAAAGACTTAAATAGTTTGATTTAGTACTCAAAAACTCCCCCCACAAAAAAAGCACCAGATGCCCTAACTAATGAATTACTAAATGTTTAAAGAAGAATTAATACCATTGTTTTTCAAACTCTTCCCAAAAATGCAAGAGAAAAGAATACTTCCTAACTCATTCTATAAGACCAACATTGCCTTATACCAAAAGCCAAATCAAGAAGAAAAGAAACTACAGAACAGTTTTGTTTCTATGGAGTAGCAATGAACAATCTGGAAAAGAAATGTAGAAAATTTCATTTATAATACTTTCAAAAGAATAAAATACTGAGAAATAAATTTAAACAAATTGGTGCAAAACATTTACACAGAAACATGCAAAGCTCCATAATAAGTAAACGGGAAGACATCTATGTTTATGGATTGGAAAATGAATACTGTTAAGATGGTGGTGCTACCCACAGTGATCTATGGAGTCAATACAATTCTTTCAAAATCCCAATTTTTTTTCAGAAGTGAAAAACGGTGTTTGAAAATTCATGTGGAACTTCAAGAGTTTCCAAATAGCTAAAGGAATCTTCAAAAGGAAAAATATGGTTAGATCAAAATGGATCAAAGACTTAGGCACTAGACCAGAGACCCTGTGCCTAATAGAAGAAAAAGTAGGCCCAAATCTTCACCATGTCAGCTTAGGATCTGACTTCCTTCACAAAACTACTAAAGCGTGAGAAGTAAAATCAAGGATCAATAAATGGGATGGATTCAGACTAAAAAGCTTCTTCTCAGCAAAGGAAACAATCAATAATGTGAAGAGAGAGCCTACAGAATAGGAGAAAATCTGTACCACATGCACCTCAGATACAGCATTAATCTCCAGGATATATAAAGAATTCAAAAAATTTAACACCAAAAAAAAAAACCCCAATCAATAAATGAGCTAAAGAACTGAACAGACACTCCACAGAAGAAGAAATACAATCCATCAACAAATATATGAAAAAATGTTCAACATCTTTACAATTAGAGAAATGCAAATCAAAACTAAAATTTCATCTCACCCGGTTAGAATGGCAATTATCAACAATACAAGCAACAATAAATGTTGGTGAGGATGTTGTAGGGAAAGGAGTGTACACTCGTATGTTGCTGGTGGAAATGTAAATTGGTGCAATTATTATGGAGAGTGGTATGGAGATTCCTCAGAAAACTTGGAATGGAACCACCATTTGACCCAGTATCCCACTTCTCAGTTTATACCCAAAGGACTTAAAATCAACACATTGCAGTGATACAGCCACATGAATGTTTATAGCAGCTCAATTCACAATAGTTAAACTATGGAACCAACTAGATGCCCTTCAACAGATGAATGAATTAAAAAAGTTTTATATATATGAAATGAAATATTATTCAGCCTTAAAGAAGAATGAAATTATGGCACTTGCTGGTAAATGGATGGAGTTGGAGAATATCATGCTAAGAGAAATAAGCCAATCCCAAAAAACAAAGGACAAATGTTCTGATAAGTGGCTGCTAATTCACAATGGGGCAGGGGGCTAGGGAAGAACAGAGTTACTTAGATTATGTAGAGAGGAGTGAAGGGAGGAGAGGGGATATGGGGTAGGAAAGTTAGTAAAATGAATCAGACATTATTACCCTATATACATGTATAACTATAGGACTAGTGGAATTCTACATCATGTATAACCAGAAAAATGAGAAATTATACTCCATTACATATGATGTATCAAAGGGAAGTCTACTATCATTTACAACTAATTAAAACAAATTTTTAAAAAGAAGAATATGGTAGGAGAACCAAAGCATTCTAATTTCAAAACCTCCTACAAGGCTTCAATAATCAATAGATCAATAGATACTGACATAAAGATAAACATTGAAATTGGTACAGGTACAATAGAATTAAAGTACAGAAATAAATCCATGTGTCTGATCAAGGATACTAAGACCGTGCAGTGAGAAAAGAACCGTCTGAAATTTCAATAAACAATGCGTGCTCAACCTGATATCTACAAGCAAAAAAAAAAAAAAAAATGTGGACTCCTACCTCACAAAATACACAAAAATTAATCTAAAATGGATCAAATGCCTAAATACAAAAACTAAAACTACAAAACTCTTAGAAGAACCATCGGAGTAAATCTTCATGACTTTGGATTTGACCATGGTTTCTTGGATATGACACCAAAAACACAAGCAACAAAAGAAATAGGTGAATCAGACTTCACCAAAATTAAGAATCTTTTAGTTTGAAGACATAATTAGACATATGAAAAGGAAACCCATACAATGGGAGAAATATTTGTTCCTCATCTAGTGTCTAGAATATATAAAGAACTTACCACTTTAACAACAAAAAAGATAAACAACTCAAAATGAGCAAAAGTCTTCAATAGACATTTTCACAGAGCAGGTTAAAAAAAAATGGACAGGAAAAACATGAAAAGATGCCAAATGTCATTAGGTATTAAGGAAATTCCAATCACAACAATGAAATACAACATCACACCCCTAGAATGGCTATAATCAAACAGACAATAACAAGCTCTGATTAGAGTGTGGAGAAATTACCAGTGGAAATGTAAAGTATTGTAGCCATTGTGGAAAACCAGTTGAGCAGTTTCTCAATAAGTTAAACATGGAATTACTGTATGACCCAGCAAATATACGCCCATGTATACATAGACCCGAAATAATTGAAAACAGATGTCCAAACAAAAAGCTGTACACAAATGTCCATAGTAACATTTTTCACAATAATCAAAATTAGGGAACAACCTAATGTCCACCAGCTGATGAATGAAAAACTAAGTATGGTATCCACATGATGAAATAGTCAGCCATAAAAAGAAATTGGTTACTGACACATGCTACAACATGAATGAGCCTTAAAAACTGGTAAGGGAAATTACCGTAAAGGAAAGGAGCCAGACACAAAAGGCCACATTTTGTCTGATTCCATATATATGAAATGTTCAGAATACACAAAATTCATAGAGAAATCTAGGCTCTCCGAAGAAGGGGAAATAGAGAATTACTGCTTAGTTGATACAGGGTTTCCTTTTGGAGTGATGAAAATGTTCTGGAACTATGGAGTGCTACTGGTTGCATGACCTTGTAAATGAATTAAATGCCAATTTTAAAATGGCTAAAATGGTAAAATTTAAGATTGTATGTATTTCACCACAATAAAAGTAAAAGCCAATGATATCGTTAGCTATTACTTTTAAACTGTATCTTGAAATCATTTGAGACATACAGAAAAGCTGAAGGAATAGTATGAAGAATGTTTATATACTCTTCATTCAGATTCCCTAAATATTATTATTTTATGACATTTGCTTTATCAGTTTCTCTCCTTCTCACTCTTCCTCCCCTACCCCCAGGCCCCTTCTTTCCTTCCTCCACTTCCCATGCTCTGCAGACCTTTACATTTGGACAATTGTCCCACGAATGTCCTTTATGTTTGTTAAAGACAAATTTTGTCCCAGTCAAGGACACCCCTAGCATCACACACGTTACATGTAGTTCTCATGTCTCTTCCATTTCTTTTAATTTGGAACTGTTGCTCAGTCTTTGTCATTCATGACCTTGATATTTTTGAAGAGACCACCTCCCTTATAGAATGTTCTTCAAGGCGGGGTTTGTCCTAAGTTTTCCCATAATTAGATTCTGTTTTGCATTTTTGCCGAAGAGAGCAGATAAATCGGACCCCATCCTTCCCAGGGCACCATATCCGGAGGCACAGGATATCAGCTCGTCCATCATTGTGATGTGTAGGTCACTCATTGGTAAGGGGACCTTCCTGACCTCTACACTGTAAACTCACTCCTTCTCACTTTGTCAATAAATAGGAATCTTATGGGGTGGGTATCTTATGGAGAGAGATTTTTGAGACTCTGTAAAAGTCCTATTTCTCATCGACATCTCACTCCCTAGCATTAGCATGTATTCATATACCTCTTCAAACAGCTTTTACTATAGTTTTGACCAGTGATTTTCCAATTCCATAATTATTAATTCCTACCTGTATTCATAGGGAAGAGCTTTCCCTGTTCTCTTATTATGTATTTATTCACCGAATAAATATTTATAAATAAAGTCAATATGGATAAATATTTATTCGGTGAATAAATAAATGTCACAGTCTGGATTCTTTCATTTTTTATTACTGTCATTTATTTTTATGCCCTATTTGTCTCTGATTTGACCAATAAGAGCTCATTCATGCTGGCTCCTGTCCTTTTGACCCGTCCTGTAATTCTCCGAGTGTTCTTGTTTATTGACACAACCAGATGTTCCAGGGTCATCTTGTGCTTTCTGTAACTCAAGACACTCTAATCAGCCAGGTCTTCAAAGAGTCCTAGTTCCCTTCAGTGAAAATTGGTATTTAGAAACCAAGGGTCTGGCTTCATTGTGAAAACAATTACTAAAAAGACCAAAAACTGACTTTCTACCTGATGAAACTTTGGAATACTTCATTAAAATGTTTTTGTTTGTTTGTTTGTTTGTTTTGTGGCACTGGGGATTAAGCCTTGGGCCTTGCACCTTGTAGGAAAGTGCTCTACCACTGAGCTACACACCCAGTCTCCTTGTTTGCTTTGTTCAATTGAACGGGGTATGAAAATATTGGAAATATTGCGATTTTTCCACAACCTTATACCAAATCTGTTTTTATTTTATTTTTTTTAAGTCAGTAATCAATGTTTTTATGAACGTTTACCTTCTGTCTTTGTCCATTTTGTGTTGCTCTAACATAGTCTCAGACACTGGGTGATTTATAAAGAACAGAGATTTCTTTCTTAAAGTGCTAATGGCTGAGAAGTCCAAAATCAAGTGTTCTGTACCTGTTGAGGCCTTTGTGCTGCATTGTCCCAAAATCTCTCTCCATAAGAAGGTGGAAGGGAAATAGAGGGTGAGAGGAAATTCAACAGGGGCCAAACTCATCCTTTTAGTCCCACAATAACAAATTCACTCCAATAATGACATTAACCCACGCAGAGCCTAGTCCCTTTTAAAGGGTTTCACCTCTTAACATTGTTGCATTAAGGATTGTTTCCAACACATGGGTTTGGGGGAACATATTCAAATTGTAGTTCCTTTCTTCTACTCTTACATAGAAATAAACATTTCTTGCATAGAAATAAAATGTACGTATAGTTGCAAATATATATCAGGCCACTTATGTCTTCCTTCTTTCACTGATATGAAATCCTAAATATTTCTCCACATTGCAGCAGGGCCTCAAACCCTCTTCTCTTGCAGGGCTTCCCACAGTTCCACTGAACTGCTGTGCCCTGTGCACCAAGACCTTCCTCCCCCAGTGTTTGGTAGGGGGGCTTGAGAGTTTAGCTGTTGAGATAGTTCTGAAAATCTAGCACCTAACTTTTTGTTTCAGTTGAATTTGTTCCTTCAGTTAACTTCCCAGAAGTCAAGATATATTCTTAAAAAGATGTGACAATGTTTATCCCCTTCACCATCTTTTCTGCCTCGAATCCTTCCCATTTCTTTCTCTTTCATGGATGCTGGAGCTCCAACAGTGAGTTGGAGCTTTCACTGGTCATGATCAAGTAATAAAACACAGATACCTGGTAGGTGCCAGACCCCATGCTGTGTGGTGTACAGATGCATGATGCGTGCGCTTCTGCACCAGCATTTTACTCCTCACAACAAATATACAAAGAGTTCTTATCCATGGAAGTTGAGAGGTCAAGGAGAATTCGCCCTGAGGTCTTTCTTGCTCCAGAGCTTTTGAAGCTGCCCCTCACTCCCACAGCCAGCCATGTGACGTGTTTGCACCCCGTATGTAGGATGCATCATCTCCCCTTCCTAAGCATAAACCTGGTTCTGGGACCTGACCCTATTTTTTCGTAATTATAAAGGGCAAGGCTCAGCTGCTAAACAGACCTGAGAAGAAATAGGGATGGAACAGTCATTAATTGAAGGATTGCCTATGGCTCGCTAATTAATTTCAACCCAAGGGAGGCCTCTAGCAGAGAAGGCAGACTCCAGATATGAGTGACAAAAAAATTCCAAAATAAGACATGCTTACACCTCTCTCACACTGCCCAAAGGCAACACATTGTACTAGTTAATTAAGAACTTGGATTCCAAACTTAGCAATAACCCTTATAAGCTGTATGACCTTGGGCTCTAGGATCTCTTGACCTCTGTTTTCCCATCTATGTAATAGGGTAAAAATAGGATCTTACTTAAAAGAATTTTGTGGGAATTAGCTACATGATTCCATGGAAAGTGCCTAGGGCAAAGCCTGGCACGTAGTAAATGCACAATAAACATTAACTCTTATTGTCTTTGTCTTGATCAGTTTAATATTTATATCACCAATATGAATAAAGAAATGGAAGGAGTGGTGGCCAAGACTACAGGCTATCTTCAAATATCCTCTCAGCCTTTGATGGTAGAAGTCACCTATTTTTAAATGGATACATAGCCACACTGAACAAAGATTACATTTCCCTTGTAGCTAAGTTGTAACCATGCAACTCGGTTCTGATCAGTGGTATATAAGAGGAGATGACACGTGACTAACAGGAAATGTCTTTAAAGCCCTTTCCTGGATTTCCTCCTCCCTGCTGGCTGGGTTTCAGACCGGAGGGCTTGAGGTCCAGCAGCCATCCTGGATAAGGAAGTGACCTTGAAAACAGAAAACCCACATGATAGAGCAACAAGATAGAAGGGCACTGTGACTCACCATATCAACTCTGGGCTGACCACCTTCAGACTACTTGAATAAACTTCTGTCTTATGGTAGCAGCTGTTATTTAGGAGATATCCTGAATGGGTGAATAAGATTCTAACCAATACCAAAAGAATAACTTGCTTTTAAGGGGACTTAATACTGACTATATAATTCATTGAATAACCGAGCTCAGGAGCAATAGACTAAATCTGATAGCAGTTAGGCAGTGGCAATGTAAGGTACTTCCCAGCATCCATAAAAGCAGCCTCTCAATGGCCAAATGAGATGAATGTGGCTTGGGGATCTTTTGAACAGAAAAGCCTTATTAAGGAGATGGCGGAGTTTCTGTCATAGGGTAGGAGATGTGTCCCACTTCCTCTTACCCTTTCCCCAGAAGCATCTGACTTCAAGGCATACTTCATACAAATTGGACTGTTTCAGTTCAGGTGATTTTTAGCTCTGTTCATAGCAGGGCATACAGCAGAAGGAAGGAGAGGACTCTGCCTTACTTTTTGTAGGTCAGTCAGCACCTGGAACATAAAGAAGTGGGAGTGTTTTCAGAGAAAGCCTGGAAAAAAACATCTATTTGGAAAAGAGACATCTTGGGATAGGCAAGAAATGATCCCTGATTTAAGTACCAAAAGGACGTTAGGGAAAAAGAGTTTCTATAATCACGTCCTGTGCCTGTAAAGGGCTCTAATGTTGCAAAGACAGATTTCTATTTCACTAGTCAATGAACATGGGTCAATCATCTGTAACTATCAGACTGTGGCTGCTAACTGCCCTACCCAATATTGCCTCTGCCCTTCTTCCTCCTGAACATAATTCAGATATCATTCTGATTAGTACAGTGCCCAACTGAAATACCTTCCCACAGTACCCTGAGGCTTGAGGTGGCCATGTGACATAGTGCTGGCCAATGAGATGTAAGCTGAAGTAGAACGGGGGTCTCCTAACTAGAATGCAGATGGCATATTGCAGGAACACCAATAATCTTACCAACAAGAACAAAAGCCAGACACCGAAGATGGCACAACTAGAAGACAGAAGGAGTGGGACAACTTTGCTCTCTGGACTTGAGCTTGCTGCCTTCTGGACTTGTTACGTGGGAGAGTAAATCCCTTCCTTGTTTAACCACCATAGCAAGATTCACTTAAAGGCAGATGACCCTCAGTCCTAACCCAGGCATTAGGCTTAAGTCCTCGGGGTCGATAGTGTTTCTGATGGAGGCTTTCCCTGCTTATTAGACAGAACGTGAAGAAAACTTCCTCAAAACTGGAGGAGTTGCAAGATGGACTTAGTTCCAGGGGAGTGAGTGACCTCTGACCACAGAGGAAGGAGTACAGGGACTGGCAGGCACTGTCGCAGCTGGGATGGTGTGAAGCAGGACTGAGCAGAGTGATAGGCTTTGTTCAGTGACCTTTAAAGTCTTTTCTAGTGCAAAAAAAAAAATTATAATGATCAGAAAGTTAAAAACAAAAAAGACAACATAGGTGGACACAGGGGATACCAAATTTGGTTCACCTGCCATAGAGAGGTGTTGGTGGTATTTGCATTGAGATGCATGATTTTGTTACAATTTCTAAAAATGCATTTTCCCTCAACCAACCCTCCCCCCATAACTATATCGTGACAATTTTAAGTTCCTAATGGAATTTTTGTTTGTATTTCATCTGTTGTCATGTAATGTATCCTACTTTTTTACCACTAGGATTTTTTTTTTATCTTAGATTCAGAAGAGTAACATGGCGGTAAAACATAGCAGTGTTTTGATTCTCAGATACTAATAGATGTATTATTTTTGTGTGTGTGTTTATAGCCGTAATAATAAGGCACATTTTCCCAACTATGTTATTAAAATGCTAGTATCCTATAAACTAAATACTAGGGATTGATTTATTGGCAAAAATTCTGTAAATATATGAATACTTTTAATGGAAAAATGAGATTATTTTCCTCTCATGCTGGAAACCAGATTCTTTGATGGGGTAGATATAAGAAAGTTTGAACTTTACTGGATTCCATGACTGATCCCTGATGGTAATCTCAAACTTGAGACAGCAAGGATGAGCTGCGTGACTTTGTGGAAGTGTCCGATGGTGACAGGTAAGATGGAAATGCTCAACAGATGTCTGTTGAATGAATGAACAATGATTCTCTTTGCAGCCTGGTTATCTCTGTGTCGAGGCTATTAGATGATAATAAATACTGTGCATAGGGAACCAATTAGGGTTTCTGAAAGTGCTTCACAATTGAGGATTCAGGGAGGGTGAAGGATGATACTTAAAATGGAAATTACACAGAGCCTCACTCCATGCTTATTAAAATCAGAATCTTTTCAGTTAGGGCGCAGTACTCTGCATTTTCACATACACCTCCATCCCAGAGGCTTCTCCTGTATAATAAACCTTGAGCACTCTGGGCATGCATGCTAGTTATTGCCGGGGCAGCTTTTGCAAACTGACTGGAAGAAGACTACCGCTGGAGCAGGATTTTCTTTGATCCTTGAGTTGGCAGTAGTAGCAAATGTGCTTGTCTCTGGCGACACCTGCTGGTTGAGAACAATAATTAGCAAACAGCCCTTGAAACTACCCAAGTATTTTCTCTTTTGGGACCTGCAATACTCAGGATAGGATGAAGCATTTTAGTGTGTAAATTCTAACAGTGATAATCAAAGATCCTGATATCTGGGGGAAGGTAGGTTTAGGTTTGTATCTCCTTTTGATAGCTTTCAAGTAGAATCAATGTCTAGTAGAAGAATATTGTCTTTCAATTCCTTACATGTTTTTAGAACAAATGTTCCTGTATTATGCTTATTCGAAAAACTACCAACTTTTGGAATTCCACTGAAAGTATATTCTGAAATTTTCAACTGGGGAATTTATTCCTTGTATTTGTGTTAGGGAAATATTTTAAGAAGTCAATTCTTATCTCTCGTTGAAGATTTCAAACAAGATAAAGAAAAAAATTTCCATGGTATGGTAGCCATGGAAGTGTGCATGGTGGGTCACGACATTGGGGAAGGTGGTGACACTTCATCCTATTTGGAGAGAGTGGGGTCAAGGAACAAGATGGGGCAGATGTTACCAGGTAAGAAGTTCCCAGAAGAGAGACTCTCTATACTAAGGAGAGGTGTGAAATACTATTTGTGGTACATTCAGTTGGAAAGGGATCACCTCCCAATCATTTGCTCTTATAAAGTATAGGGCTGGCAGGTGAGGCTAAGGAGTCAGGCCAAGCCTCACCCGCCTACCAGGAAGATTCTATTTTATCCTATAGGTGGTGAATAACCTCAGAAGAGTTTAAATTTAAGATTTGCTTTTTACTGAATTGTTGATCCCATTGGAAATATCAATGCCCAAAGTATACCCCCTTTCATTTATCTGACAGTGATCAAATCCAAGTGGGTTAGAATTCCTGAATAATACTGGGTCTGTTAGTTAAATATTTTATGCAGATTCAACACAAAAATCACTAGTCCATTTGTCAAGTCCCTTAACATTCTGGAAATTAGATTTGAACTGTGTGCTGGAACAGAGGGTTCTTTTATGTAGATATTTGACAGAGATGGATGTCTGTGCCTTTTATCTTAGAGGTTCTGCCTCCTCTCCTTGTCTTAGCACTGCTACACAAAGCATTCCCATCACAAAGACCTTAGGAAAGTTGATATCCTTATTGGATCCAAGAATTTATTCAGAAACTGAGGTACAAAATAGACAAACTCGTAATTTTCTACATAATTTTGCACCCTTTAAAAATAAGTGATAATGCTGGGTATGGTGGTGCATGCCTGTGATGCCAGCGGCTCAGGAGGCCGAGACAGGAGGATCGTGAGTTCAAAACCAGCCTCAGCAAAAGCGAGGCCCTAAGCAACTCAGTGAGACTCTGTCTCTAAATAAAATACAAAATATGGCTAAGGATATGGCTCAGTGGTCGAGTGCCCCTGAGTTCAGTCCCTATTGTTTTCCACAGCAGAGTGAGTTGCTCACTTTGTGATCATACACACACACAAGACCTGCCCTCATACAGGATAGCTAAGTGGTCCCTTTGTCTCTCTCTCCTGCTTAGTCTTCAGTCATACCATGCATATCCTGGTCTAGTGAGAAAAGCATGGGATTCGGAATCTGATGGACATGAATTTGGACCTTCCCTGCCCCATTATGTTGACAAGTCACTTCTCTCTTTCTTTACCTGGCAAAAGGAACTAATGATACTTTCTCTTGAGGATTGAATGAGAAAAATGTGTGTGAAATCCTGACACCAGTGCCCAACATTCATAGTCCTCAAAAAAGGTTAGTTCCTTTCCCTTCTTTTTCTGTTCTTCCCTTGATGCCAGTGAGTCATCAAAAGACCCAGAAACACACAGGCTCAGACTGCAACAGTGATAAGTGGTCACTAGTTCATGCTGTTCTGTGGCTGTCCTGTGGAGCTTACTCCTAGAACAGGTTAATTAAATAAAAGCACTCTTCTTACTTACAGAATTTCTCTCCCAACCCCTCTGTAAAGATTCTGAGCTCTTTCGGGTATGGAACCTGACAGTCATTAACCAATCTGTCCCCCAACCCACCCCACACAAGAGGACTGTCAATATTTGCTCACCGGATGTGAGCCTCAACGCTGATGTGATCCCCAAAGCCAGGATTTCCTGGCCTATGGGCTGGGCTGTCCTATCTGCACAGATAAGCAGCTTCTGCCTGACTGGCCCAGCCCCAAATCAGGAGAGGGCTTCAGCCACTCCTGCCAAGGTCTGACTTTCTTATTGGCAGATATTGCCTAACAGAATGTGGCTTCTTGCTCATTAGCTAAGTCAGCAGCCTAAAGGACATTACTCTCAAAGGTCTGGTCCAAAGTTAATCTTTGACTTAGAGGGATAACACTTGGAGGGACGGTCTGCATTGCACATAGTCTATTTATCTACTCTTAATAGCCTGGAAATGCCAAAATGTTGGCAAACTGTGACTGAAAAAAATTTTTGGCAGTAAACATGACAATGAAAATAGAGCCAAGCAACAAAAGACTAAGACACAAAAGAAAAAGATTTACAAGCTGAAGAATCCTAGTGTTAGCACAGACACGCAGTAGGAAGCTAGGCAAAGCTTTAGTATTTCTGAATAGCAGTACCCAAATAGAAGTACCTGCCCACGGGCGACTGCAAGACAAAGCTGGTGCCTGATATGGGGGAGGGGGGGTGATAATGATCATCCTGAAATATTTCCCGGCTTTGTTTGTACTCAGATGATTTTAAAGTATGTCCAAAGTCATTTTTATTTTAGTGTTTCAATAAGCTTCCCAGGGTGGGAAAGGGATTGTGCCTTCATTGTAATTTTTACAAAGAGAATATCTTGCAGGAAATACACATCAGGAGAAAAAGCCTTGGGGTAGATCACAGGTCTCAGTCTGGTATTTAGAAGGATTGAACATATCGCACTCTGGGAAGCTTCTCGTTTGCTTCGGAACACATGACTTACAGGAACAGCCAAGCATTAATTCTTAATAGAAATTAACTTAGCAGTTCCTGCTTTTTCCCAGTTGGGAAGTCCTCCTAGGAGGCAGCATGCTTCCAGGCTGCCTGCTCTGATGGTGAGAGAGCAGAGCTGCTGCCTTGGACTGTCTACACAGAGCTCCTTGCTCTGTCTCTGAGCAGCTGGCGTCCATACAGTTCCTCAGCCCTTCATATACTGGCCAGTCTCTTTGGTTGGCCATTATTCAGAACAAATGCATGGTCTGCAGAGCCCTGCCCATTCCAGAATCCCCTGATCTGGACAGAATGTACTCTGTTGTCATGCAGAACCCCAAGATTTTGGCAGGAAGAGATAAAATTGGACCAAATGTCCTCTTTTCCTTCTTAATAGATTCCTAGGAAAAAGGAAGAAGGTTAGAACACTGGATTAAATAAATGTCAGGGTCACCTGTGACTATCATCTTTTTTTTTTTTTTTACAAAATGTTGGTCTCATATTGGGCATGGAAAGTTGAAATTACAACATTCTTTCATTTGTCCCAGAGACATACATGCATGGTGGGGTATGAGGAAAGTTACAAAGACTCTTCTTTTACTGGGAAACAAGCATCTTTTTTTAGATGTCTTTTTTTAACTTCCAAACTATGGAAGTCTACAAAGTGCCAGAAAATTGAGTTCATTACAAGTCAACACCATGCTTATCTAAAAATAATGGTTTAGATAAGTCTGCCGTTGTGTTGCTTCAGTAGCCAACTGAGCAAGGCTCTGCAAGAGCCCATTCAGAAAGAGGCAGATCTACAGTATAATTTTGTGAAAAAACTAACAAATATCTAGAGTTCCAAAGGTTTGACCACTTCATATCTAGATTAAGTATCTTTTATCTAAAATGCTTAGAACAAGTGTTTCAGATTTCAGATTCTCAAAATTTTGGAATATTCACATATACTTAATGAGATATCTCAGGAATGGAAACCCAAGTCTAAATATAAAATTCATTTATGAATTACACACATAGCCTGCAACTTGTTTGGTTTTGTGGGAGGGAGAATTGAAGGGTTGAACCCTGGGGTAGTAGTCTACTACTAAGCTATATCTCCAGCCCTTCACATTTTTTTATTTTGAGACAAGATCTCACTAACTCGCTGAGGCTGGCCTCAAACTTGTGATCCTCCTATCTCAGCATCCTGAGTTGCTGAGATTACAGGGACACCACACCACACTCAGCCTGAAAGTGTCTTTAGTGTCCCTGAATTATGACTGTGACCCATCACATAAAGTCAGATATGAAGTTTTCCACTTGTGACATGATGTCAGTCCTCAGCATTTTGGATTTCAGATTTTTAGATTGGGGGTGCTCAACATGTAGTTTTATAAAGGAAGATGTTAAGCCTTTTAAGAAGCGTTTCACTTTAAAATTACTGGGTTTTTTTCATTACAAATATAACCTGGAAATGGTTCCTCTAGTTTTCAAATATGCAATATGATAAAATGCATTACTATGTTATGAATTGGATTACTGGAATAGCATACATTGCTTCAGGAACAGCTATCATGTCCAAAATATGCAAAATGGTACTATGGTAAGGGCTTTATGTGAATTATCTCTTTACTTTCTTATAAGAATCACAAGACATAAAGTTGTTCCCATTTTAAAAACGGGAGCACAACTCAGAGACCCAAGAAATTTAATTACTTAAGTAAGCATCACAGCCCCAGTCATTAATTGTAGCCATTCTTGATCACAGGAGCTTGCACAATAGATAGATATGTTTAGAATAGCAGCAACACTCATAATCAAGTCTTGTATTAGGTTCACAATATTCCAGGAATCTTCTTTCGATTCTTTGAACACATGGATGCACGATAATTATTTTCCAGCATTGCAAAGGTCTAAGTCTTCCCATGTCTTTGGACTCCTGAGAGCAGTAAACATGGTGCTTGCTGTTCATGCTCACATCTTCCACTAAGCACCAGTGAGAGCAGAGCAATTTTGTAGTTAGGTTGGACTCTCCCGAGTTACAAAGGTAAAGAAGCCTGCTCACTCCTTAGTTTCCTCAAGGTCAGAGTTAACAGCTGGCAACTTAGGTACTCAAGTCAAGAAGTATAAGATTTACTCTCAAATAAAGGGTTAGGAGCTTGTGCTACTGTGCCAAAAAGGACCCTCACACTGAAGGACTCCTGCCTTGACCTTGGGTCTCCTGCTCCATCCTTCTCTATCAGGAGCCATGAGACAGATCCCTGAATAGAGCAGTCCTGCCTCATGGACTGGCATGTTGATGTGGCCATTGGTTAAGGGACAAAATTTGCATAATGTTCTAAAGACTTGCTATAAAATGGTACCCTGTAAATCAAAATTGTTAGGGGTAAAGCCTAATCTCAGCGTCCTATTTGTAGTATACACAAAAGTGAGCATTTTATTTCTTTTAAATTCTTAGAGTGACATCACCAACCTGAATGAAGAAAAAAAATTCAGTTTTTTTTTTAAATTTTGGTCTGATATTCAATGCCAAACAAGTTTATGGATCAGATATCCAAGTCATCCAAATTCAAAACTTCAGTCTGATGCAGCCCTTTCTTTTCCCCAGTCATCTCCCAGCCCCCAACAAAGAGCAAAGGTAGATTTATGTCAAGCCTTGTATAAGATATGGTAGGTACTTAACAAAAGTTTTATTTTTGAATGGTCAAAGAAAACATGGGATAGAAGGGAAGTGGGAGTGATGGAGAGTTTGAACTCAAATATTCAAATCTATCCTAATATTAGCATTAGCTTAATGTTAACAGCTCCTTTAAAAGTCATTTGGTGGGCTGGGGTTGTTGCTCAGTGGTGGGAGTGCTTGCCTGGCATGTACGAGGCACTGGGTTTGATTCTTAGCACTGCATATAAATAAACATAATAAAAGTCGATTGACAACTAGAAAATATAAATACTTTTTTTTAAAAAAAAAAGTCATTTGTCACTCCTGTTCTTTACCCAGAAACTGTTTAGAAATTAGTGATGTGATTTTGCTACAAATCAGAGTATTTTTCCTAGTTATAACACAAACAACCCAAGTGTCCAAGAATAGGAAACTGGATGAATGAGTTGTGTTCCATCTACACCAGCTTTTTCCATCTCAGCAGATAGTACCATTGTTGAACAAACTGCTCAAACTGGAAACCTAGATTTATTCTTAAATTTCTCCCTGTCTTTTTCAACATGTCATTCCAAGTCTTATCATTCTCCAAAGTATACAGGAAGATACAGATATATTAAAGTGAGCATTAAATGCCACCAAGCCTAAAAGACCACGTATAAAGAAGGTATTACTAACTGTAAGGGTTCGCTTACGGGGGATACAGAAGGAAACACGTTGTCCAAGTAGCCAGTTAAGAGGGAGTTGACTCCACCAAATACATGGTAGGTTAAATTGAACTGAGAGCCATAGAGAAAAAGAAAACAATGATATTGGTTCACATATATTCAACATATGTGCAATACTGCATGGATGACTTAAGATATTTTTCACATCTAATGCTAATGAGCTGCAATCAGTACCCACCTCTAGATCCTGAACAGTAGGATCTCTGCTCTTGTCCTCTTCTTTCCAGTCTCCTTCCATGGGCAAGAAGAGATATCTTGAGAATGGGACCCAAGTCTAAATATAAAATTCATTTATGAATTATACACATAGCTAATTATACACATGGGGCTAGGGAATGTGCCCACCCAAAGCCTAAGTTCACATTCCAGAAGCCCAGGATCCTAGAATTTCCCTCTCCCCCAGAAAAGGCATGAAATGGTCTCTTAGGAACTTCCTCCTGAGCGGATTCTAGCTGTGGCTATGGTAGGTGATGTGGATAAAGCATGGATCTGAGAGCTCAGGTGTTCACAAGTGAGACCCCTCACCGTGTGGGCTAGAGCAAGGGGTGAGGAGAGAATAGGGATGGGGTCTTCTATTTTTCCTCTTACCTCAGAGCCCATAAATATTAGCAGCCATCTTGATGCAGTATCCACTGCTAACTATTAGGACTAACCAACTTCCCCCCTCCAATGTAAGATAACACTCCTTTATATCTTGAGTTATCCATTATGTCTACCCTGATTCATTCCCCCATCATCTCATTTGGATTATTGCAGTATTCACCTAACTAGTCTCCCCACCACCACCGCTCTTGCCTCTCACTCCATTCTCCAACACATAACAGGTGAGTGAGCTTTCTAAACCATCATTCATTATGTTACTCCCACAGATTAAAGTATAATACACCTTACGAGGACACAGAAGGCCTTTAACTTCACCTGTCCCAGCCTCACCATGTTAGCCACAGTGACCATTTACTAAGAATTTTTCTACCTGAGGTCTTTCAAATATGCTGCATCCTCTATCTAAAATGTTATTCCAGTTCTTCATCCTTGAGTCCAAATTTCCTCTTTTCCCTCAGACTTTCTGCAACCAACTTGTATATCCCTGTTATTTTCTCTCATAGTATCCTGTTTTCTTCATGGTGTTTAACCAAAATTTATGCTGATGTATTTTTCCCTGTTTATTTATATAATGCCTGTTTCCCCCATCATATTGTAAACACTGTGTTCAACAATGAATAAATCAGAGCTTAGTACTGTGCACTGCATCATTTTATGTGTGCATTAACTAATCTAGATAACAAGGACTGGAGCTGGGGATGTAGCTCAGTGATAGAGTGATCACCTAACACCCCAGGCCCTGGGTTCAACCCCCAGTACTGAAAGAAAATATAATGAAATATGATTTAGTCAATAAATAATGCTTTCAATAGACATAACTGACAAAAAGTTATATGTGATATAATTTCAAGTTAAAAAGGCATGTTCTAGTAATATGATCCAACTTTTGTTTTAAAATGTCAATGTAAACCACATGTGGTGGTGCACACCTATAATCCCAGCTACTTGGGAGACTGAGGCAAGAGGATCACAAGTTCAAGACCAGCCTGGGCAACTTAGTGAGAACTTGTTTCAAAATAAAATAAAAAGGGCTGATGGTGTAGCTCTGTGGTGGAGCACTTGCTTAGCATATACAAGGCCCTGGGTTCAATCCCCAGTACAAAACAAAATCAATATATACTCTCTATGTTGTAAAATATCTTCAGGGTGTTAAAGTAGTTATCTGGGTTGGGAAACTGTGACTGTAGTTTGTTTTCTTATTTTTGCTTATCTTTTAAAATACTAATAACACATTACTTTGTAATAACATTTTAATTTTAAAAATAAGTAGATTAATATCTACATTAAACAGTAACTATCAAAATAGGCTCCTTTTGGTTGGAAGCAGTCTAGATGTCCAACATTAAGGGACTATTGAATCAAGGTCTGGCACATCCATTCGATACAGTGTCATACAGTCATTAAAAATCACTATGGAAAATGCAATAGCATGAAAAATTCTAACAATATTATATTAACTTAAAAATAAAATGGGATGAAATAAAAATAATTTTAAATGATGTTATTACAATGATAGGATTATGGTGATTATCTTTGTTTGCCAACTTCCTGTAAAACCACTTTCTATAATGAAAGAAAATTACTTTAAAAATGAATATGGGCTTCAATGTGATCTAAAGTTTTCATTCTTGATTGTTATGGACATTTTCTTCCTTTTTAGGTCTTTCCTTTTCTTATTGTTTTTGCTTTTTATATGATAAAATATTTCCCCAAAATAAAAAAAATTAATATGGGCTTGATCGACTTACATATGATCTCATTGTATTAAATACTATCTTTAACATGAATTTTTGTTAATTTAGCCTTTCTATATATTTTGCTTCAAAATAAAATCTCCGTGGGATATGTAATGTGTCACTAATTCCACAAGGTGGCAATGTGAGAGTTACTAAACATCTTTGGACAGTTTGCTGGGGTTACCCAGAGCATTGCATTATTCCTAACAGTGTTTGGTTTTTGGTTTGATCTTTGATATACGTTGACACTGGCACTCACTTTAGGTTACAAAAATGTAACATATTTTATAACTCTTGTTTTGATATTATTTAAAAATAATCCTCCTGATCACACATTTTCAGTTAGTTCCTCACTACTTCTTTGTTTCTTAAATCTTTTTCCACTTTAAAAACTAACACTAATCAAATAATACCAACTGCTATTTCTTGAATGCCTTTTAACAGTGAGTCATCATGCAGAGCTTTTTGTATACATGACATCATGTACTCTTGCAGATCAGGTATTACTCTTTTCATTTTGTGGATGAGAAAAGAGGCTAGAGAAGATTGGAAATTTGTCAAAGTCATATTTATTATCTGCCACAGCCCAATTCAAACTCAATCTTCTTACACGAATTATTATATGGATAGATTAAAAATAAGTAAAGAAATGAATAAGTAAATAAAATGACTGAACATAAATAAATGTACCATGCATGTCTGAGTTTGTCAGGATGAACCCAATTACTATGTATAACCATAAAGATCTAATATAAATAAATAAATGGATGGATGGATTTAAAAAATCACCTGGCTCATTGTGGATAATAAAAATTACCAATCACAACAATAAAGTTAAAAATACAACCCAAAGGCAGATGTGGTGACAAACACCTATAATCCCAGTGGCTCATGAGGCTGAGGCAGGAGAAATACAAACTCAAAGCCAGCCTCAGCAAATGAGCAAAACCCTTAGCAATTTAGCAAGACCCTGTCTAGAAAGAAAGAAAGAATGAGAGAGAGAGAGAGAGAGAGAGAAAGAAAGAAATTATAGCCCAAAATATACATGTAAAAAAATAGTCATATTCTTTTTTTTAGCTGTATTTGGACACAGTTCCTTTATTTTATTTATTTATTTTTATGTGGTGCTAAGGATCGAACCCAGTGCCTCACACATGCTAGTCGAGTGCTCTACTAATGAGCCACAACCCCAGCCCCCCCAAATGGTCATATTCTTATAATAACCAAATAATAACTATTTTCATGCTCTGTCATAATTCCTTCATGTGTGTATCTGCCTACTATCTCTTGCTTAATTCAGGTAATGCTAAACATAAAAAGTTAGAGGAAATAAAATATATATTAACAATTTTCTATCTTCTGTTTCCTTAATAAACCTAATATGTGAGAGATTCAAGAGTTATTTGAAAGCAGGACTCATAGATTTATAATATTTTTCATTAAAATGTTCTTTATTTTATTCAATCATTCTCCTATAATCAAATTTAGCAATTTCCTCAAAAAATTAAGGGGTTGTTGATAATGCTACAGTGATTATCCTTGTGTAGAAATCTTTGTTTATCTCTGCACCTGTTTTTGTTAAGTATAAGTTCCTGGAATCTAAATGACTTATTGGATAAAAATAAATTGATTTTTAGGGGCTGGGGCTGGGGCTCAGCAGTAGAGCACTTGCCTGGCATGTGTGAGGTACTAGATTCGATTCTCAGCCCCACATGTAAATAAATAAAATAAAGGTCTATCAACAACTAAAAAATATTTTAAAAAGACAGAAATTGACTTTTAGATGACACTTATTTTTGTTAAAATTTTTAACATGATTATTAATACATGCTCATTTTTAAAAACATAACAAACCCTCCTTTTCCTACTCCAAAATCCTTCCTTAACCCTCAAATCAGTAAAATACTTACCTATATTTTATCTTAAATTTTTTTCTTCTATATATTTATTTATTTTGGGGGTGCTGGGTCTTGGACTCAGGGCCTCATACACACTAGGTGAGCCACTCTACCATTGAGCTATGTCCTCAGCTCAGCAAAGTTTTTCTTTTTAAAAAATAAGGTAAAAATTTATATTGTATTTTTAATAGTTTTGTTTCCCTTACTTTCACTTTCCTTATGTGTTATTAGCTGGAAATAATTGATCATATAACGAGGAGTGAGGCCTATTTATTAAGTAATTTGTGGAGATGTTTTATCATGTGGTGTAGATTCTTAATATTCCAAGAAGCCTACCAATTAAGAGTTGGGGCTTTGTGATTGGCCACATCTAGGTTCAGATCCTGGCACTACTGTTTTTTTCCGGTTGTGAGCAAGTTACTCAGTCCATTTTTCATCCTCAGTTTTTCCACCCATAAAAGGGGGATTTTAGGGTCGGTTCCATTGAAGGATGCATGTGGGGCAGTTAGCAAGGAGTGAGCTGCCCAGGAAACATCACAGTGAGTATACATCAGCTGCTATGACAGTGACTATGATATTAATAAAGTTATTCCATAACTTTAACAAATGGTGTAGAAAGCATTCACTTCAAATGTTTAGTGAATTACTTGGGAATATAATTGAAAGCTAAAAGAAAGCTGCATTCACACCTCCACAGGGTGGACCTGTGCTTGGTGCACTCACAGCTGAGTTATACACAACCACATCCACAGGGCACACAATTCACATCTTGCCTTGGAAGAAAGATTTGGAAGGATATTAAGGTCAGACTATCTCAAAACTTGGAGGGGTGGTAGTCTGCATTGAAAAAAGTGCTCATCTCAACAAGGTTATGAGTCAGCATCCAAGATTTAGAGCTTATCAAAAATAGCAAAAACATCAGCACTTAAAGCTGCAAGTGCAGAGAGGACCTGAGGAACTGTTTCAAGGTGAATCTCTTGTTCCGTCCATCTCTGTTCTTTCTTTTCCACTTTATTTATTGTAATTTTAGATTGCACATCATCATCTGTAAAGGCAATGCCCTGCATTCATTTACATTTTGAAATTTTACTTAGCAACTTTTGCCCCTTAGTTTCCAGATGAAATTTAGATTTCCTTCAAGCCTTCCTAATTGCCTACTGCTGTCTCCACTTGGATTTAATAAGAATGTCAGATGTAATATTCCCAAGCCAAACTCCACTCTCAGTAACTGGCCACCCTGCCTTCCCGTTTGCTGACAATGAAACCCTGTGTTCATTCTTAACCTTACTTTTTCTCTCAGACCCCGTATCCCGCCCATCGGGTAATGTAGTAGTCTGTTTTTTCCACAGAGATCCATAAACCAATCACTTCTCACTTCCTCCACTGCCTTCATCCTTTATCCCTTGCCTAAAAAAATTCAACAGTCTAGTAATTTGTCGCATAGTACCAATGTCGTCCCATTACACATTATTCTTAACACAGGAGTCAGAGTGATCCTTTAAAACCCAAATGGGGTCTCATTACTCCTCTGCTCAGAACTCTCCAGCATCTCGCCATCTCACTGAGATCAAAATGCAAAGTCTCCACATGATTCATCTCCTACCCACCTGCCTATGACTGCTCTCAACCTATTCCCTTCCACTCTCCTTGCTCTAGCCATAGGATCACCTGGACCCTGGCTTTTCCATATTTGTACCAGGCATACCTCAGCCTGTGATTTGCTTCCACAGCTGCCTGCCCTCAGTTGTTTCAGAGCTCAGCACAAATATAGCCCATCCCAGAGGTATTCCCCGAACTACTTACAGAATTCAGTAACTCCATCACTACATTCCTGGTCTAGGCTAATATCCTTTGGTTTTCTACATTAGCACCTATTACCCTTTGATATATAAAACCACTTATTAACTATTATTGCCTGTCAAAGAAGATTTCTGTGAAATAACGTAGAAGACTCTTCATTACATAAATTAATTATGGAAAAAATAATTTTTGAAATTATTATTCTTCCCATGGAGAACTTTGCTACCTTTAATTGTATTTAAGTCTTTTGTGTCCTCTGATGTGTATGAATCCTAATTATAGTTCTTGTCATGTAGAAATCAATGACAAAAACTTTCTCACTAAAGTTTTTCATAGTGTATTTAAAAATTGAGACGTAATTCACCATTCTAAAGTGAACAACTTGTATTTTTTGGCACATTCACAAAGCTGTGCAACCATGACCACAAACTCCATAACATTCGCACCCCAAAAAAAGTAACCCTATGCCTTTTAGCGGTCAATGCCTATTTCCCTTACCCAGTACCTGGCAACTGCTAATCCTCCTTATTTCTCTATAAATTTGCCTATTCTGAACATTTCATGAAAATCTAATTACATAGCACATAAACTGGTTTTTTTGCCTGTTTTCTTTCAGTTAGCATAATGTTTTCAAAGTTCAACCATATTGTAGTTGCAATGGTTTGAATGGTTTGAGTGTATCCCCCAAGAGTTCATATGTTGAAAATTAATCCCCATTGTGAGAGATAAAGAGGAGAGGTGATCTGACTATGATGTTTGGAGATGGGGCCTTTGGGAGGTGATTAGGATTAGATAAAGTAGTCAGGATGGAGCCCCCATGATTGAATATCAGGGGCCTTGTAAGCAAAGAGAAACCAGAGGAGACAAAACACATATATACACTCTCTGTCTCTTGCCATGTGATGTCGTGGACTGACAGAAACCATCACCAGATGTGGTCCTTCAACCTGGACCTCCGGAACCATGAGCCAAAATAAAACTCCTTTCATGAAAACTTATTCAGTCTGTGGTATTGTGTTATTGGCAACAACAACAAAAAAAAAACAGACGAATACAGTAGTATATACCAGTAGTCTATTCTTCTTTATGGCTGAATAATAATCCACTGCATGATACACCATATTTTGTTTTTTTATTCATTAGTTGGTGGATACTTCAAGTTGTTTGCATCATTTAGCTATTATGGATAATAATACTATGAACATTAATGTGTAAGTTTTGGTGAGATGTGTGATTTTAGTTCTCTTGGGGACATATCTAAGAGTAGAATTGCTAGGTCAGATGTAACTCTGTGTTTAACCTTTTGAGGAACTGCCAAATTGTTTTACACAGCAGCTGCAAATAGCAATGGTAGGATTTCAATTTCTCTATGTCCTTGACAACTTGTATTATTTCCCATCTTTTCTATTATGTCCTCTCTAGTAGTTATGAAGTAGTATTTCATTGTGGCTTTGCTTGGCATTTTCCTAATAACCAATGATATTAAGTACCTTGTCATATATTTATTAACTGTTCTTTGGATAAATGTCTATTCAAGACCTTTTTGTTGTTGTTTTTTTAATTGGGTTGTCTTCTTCTTGTTGAGTGTAAATATTCTTTACGTATTCTGTATTCTGGACACTACACTCTTAACAGATATATGATTTGCAAGTATTCTCTCCCATTTTGTGGGTTATCTTTTTTTCTTTTAATAGTGTTCTTTGAAGCATAAAATTTTTTTAAATTTTGATTAAGTCAAATTATTTATCTTTTCCTGGGGTGCTTACGCCTTTGTTGTCATATCTAAGAAAACATTGTTCAATCCAAGGTCATGAAAATTTAGCCCTAAATTTTCTTCAGAGAGTTTTATTGTTTTAGTCTGGGAATTTATGTCTTTGATCTTTTTGAGCTAATTTTATGTATGGTGTATATAAAGTGAGGTAGGTACCCAACTTTCTTCTTTTGCATGTAAATATCCAGTTGTCCCATTACCCTTTATTGAAAGATTTTTTTCCCCTGCATTCAATAGTCTTGACACCCTTGTCAAGGTCAAAACCAATTGACCACAGATGAATGGGTTTATTTCTGGACTCACAGTTCTATTTCATTGCTTTATATTTATTATCTGGGTTCTTGAATAAGTGTATTTTATTCTCTAACAAGCTCCAAAATTATACTCTTATACCAGTTCATGCTTGTTCCTTGTATACTGGTATGGGGAGGAGATTGAGGACTATAAGGGGTTTGCACCTGAAAAGAAGATGGAGCTCTAAAACACTCTTTAAACACAAGCCCAAATTCAAGTCCATTGAGCTTGACTTAAAGAATTCAAATTTTAGGGTGGGAATAACTCCATAGACCAATCTCATCACCCTTAAATTCATCTGAGGAGATATTATTGAATGCTGTCTTTGTGTTCTGCTTCGTAGAAGGTTAGAGGTGGGGAATTGCATAAAACTTACCTAAATTGCAGAAGACTTACCTGTCTGCGATGCACAAAATAAAGGATTTAAGGATTTTTATTTCCTTGCATACTTATAACATAAACAATTTGCAACAAGTCACCAAAATAGTAAACTGATTATATGAAATTATTTTTTTAAGAGGTCCAGAACAACAGTGGCTCTAGTTTTGGAATGGTTAATTTACAGCCCTTCTCTTTGTCAATAATTAACTAGTAGGCCAACGATCTCTGTAGGCCACTCCTTGTTAAAGATAATAAACATTATTGGTGTATAATAAAATGCTGTCTTTCTGTTCTGCTTTGTAGAAGGTTAGAGGTGGGGAATTGCTTAAAACTTACGTAAAGTGCAGACTTACCTAAAATGACATTAGATTGTTAACAAGCAGGCTATAACAAGGGGTACGAAAACAAATTATTTTCTGGATTGAAAACTGTCTTTCTGTCTTTAGAGACCAAAGCTATGTTGACAAATGGGCTTCTGTAACAACCCAAGATTGATCTCTTTCTTCCCGTATATGGTACCAGAGAGCCAAAAAATACCAAAATACCAAAAAGCTATTGCCATAGTTTTTGTGTTTTTACTGTGTTTAAGCTATAACTAAACTTTAAAAAGCATTTTTTAAAAATCATTTTCTAGCTACCATACCCCTATTCTGTACAGTCAGGCAAATACCATTTGTCATCTTCAGCAGACTAGAGAATATTCTCTAAAGAGGATAAAGTAGGACTTGGGGAGGCATCAGAAATAGGGGACCATATTACGTCAAGGGGATTAAGTGGAAGTCTGAAAGTAGAAGAGGTCTTCTCCCCACTCCCACTTCCCAGAAGTCTAGCAATGATACCTTTACCCATTGAGTGGGAGATTAGGAAATCATTCTCTGGAGAATCTGACTAGCCCAAGAAAACACCAAAATAGGTGTATTGGGGTAGGGCGGGGGCTCCAACTAAGACTCAGTCATGTCACCTGTAGGGAACTATTTCAATGACCAAATTTACCATCAAATAAAAAACTTCCAGTTAATTTTGGTGGTCCTATTCTTAAATAAAAACGAACAGATCCTTGAGGCAAGTCTCCACTACGAAAGACCAAAACAAAGAAGAAAAGAATAAAACAACTTGGGCGAAATAGATTGCAAGGTAAAGAAAATGTTTCTAAAAATTATTAATTCTACTCGAGGGAAAATACTTGGCTATTTGAGAGGAAGTTTATGAAAACAAAAAGGAGCTCTCAAAAATTAAAAATGAGGGACTGGGGCTGTAGCTCAGTGGTGGAGCGCTTGCCTAGCAGATGTGAGGCACTGGGTTCCATCTTCAGCACCATATAAAAATAAATAAGTGAACTTAAGGTATTGAGTTCATCTACAATTCAAAAATTAAAAAGGAAAAAAATGTAAAGCTCGTGAGAAGGTTTGGAAGATGAATTTGATGAAATGTCTCAAATGAAGTTGGAGATCCATTCCAAGTGATTCACCATCAAAACAAGGAGGAGGGGCATGAAGAGGTGGAGGATATAAGAGGCAGCACAGGAGAAGCAAGAAGAGAGGAAATAGGAGAATCTAGGAGACGTAATTCAGGAAAAGGGAAGCTTTCATAAATGAAAGACATGAACTTCTAGATTAAAAATGGCCACTGATGAGGCCCTGGGTTCAATCCTCAGCACCACATAAAAATAGAGATGTCGTGTCCACCGAAAACTGAAAAATAAATATTAAAAATTCTCTCTCTCTCTCTCTTTCTCTCTCTCCCCTCTCTCTCTCTTTAAAAAAAAAAAATGCCTACTGATTGCCTAGACGAATAGGTGAATATAGACCCATTCCAATTGTGTCATCAAGTTATCTCGAAACACCTGGGCAAACCTTCCAGGAAGACAGAGCCAGTGAGAAGGGTGATGGTGTTGTGTAAGCAGAGGATGTTACATACAAAAAAGTATCAAGAGTCAGAATGACATCAGCTTTCTCAAAAGAGTCCTGGGATGTTGCCTTCACATTTCTGAGGGGACATAATTTCCATCACAGAATTCTCTATCTATCCAAGCTATGCAATACATGTGAGGGTAGGACAAAGACATTTCAGATATGCAAAGGATTTCCATGGAATTGTACCAGTCATGCCAAGATCACAATCGAAGAAAACTGATCGATGTTTTCTGTTTGTTTGTCTTTTAATCAAAAGGTGACCAAGAAAGAGTAAGTAACCAAAAAAAGTAGGACACATTAAAAATAATACATGAGAAAAATAATTCAAAGCCATTGAAGTTTACTTTTTATTCAATTTTGTCATGAATATCTACTTTCCCTCCATTAAATGCTGAGTGTACAGTGGTGAGGAAAAAAAAGACACTTATCTTTGCCCTCATACAGCACATTAGTGAAATGTTTAAATGATTATACATACACTTAATGGAATATTATATGAACACTAAAAATACATTGAAAATAGAAATGTAGGATAGGTTTACAGGATAATGTGAGGCAAACAGAATGCATAGTATAGCCAAACATGAACAAGAAGTCATAAAACTGAAAATAAGTGTTGTGGGGATGGTACACTTATGAATACATTTTTTTCTTTTTTCAAAAAGCCCTTGGATTTTGTATTGTGTTTTCAAATACTTGGTGGAAGCATCAAAACATAGAATTGATGAAAGTCCTACATTGCCTGTTTAAAATTTTATAGCAAGCATTTCATTTGGAAAAAGTTGTTGCCACTTTGAAAAATATGTAAATTTTTCTGAAAGCTGTGTAACTCTTCATCCTTTACAGGATCTTATATTTGATTCCCCACTTCTGGTAGGAGAAACAGGGTCCCTTGGTGAGATGAACTTATTCTAGCCATGCAGAGAAACAGGCGGATATGAGAAGGCATGCAGATCCAGAATCAGAGGCTAGAAAAGCCGATTAGACCTCATCTGTTAATTAGCTCTCTGAATCTCTAAGCAGGTGAATAAAATGCCTGCCTGTGACCAGATCAGAGAAAAGTCACTGGCAGTATGAGGGCAGTTGATGCCATAGTTCCCAGAGGGCGCATTTTACTATTCCTGGCCCCTGAGGTATGAATCATGCCTGAAGGGATGTTACTGAAGTACTTTCCTTAGGTAGTTAGTGAATGCTCATTTTAGTGCTGTTTGTGTCAAATACGAGATTCCAGGAATCTCCAAATGAGTTGCTGTGTACAGAAGTCTTTTATACTCTATAGGAAATAAAACTGTCTTGGACCAGCTCATTAGATGTAGCCTTGGACTTTGAGTCCAGGAAGAGACTTTGAACTCTCAAAAGAGACTGACCCAAAGAAAACTCAGGAATCCTGGAAATGAGTGTTCTAATCATTCCTTGGGATGAGCTGGAGTATGTTGTGAATTTTTTCATGTTCAAGGGAAGAGGAAAAGATAGAACATCAAAGTGTCTTATTTTTAAGTGTAGCATTTGGTTTTTTACATATTTTTAAATTTGAAAATAGGAAAGCTAGATGTAATATGGTCTTCTGGATGGGAGCCTGAAACAGAAAAGGACATGGTGGAAAACTGCCGAAATCTGAATAAAGTATGGAACTCAGTTAACAGCTCTCCAACACTGTTGGTCCACTAGTTGTCTTAGTGATGTCAAAAGTTAACAGCAGGGGTAACCATGTGTAGGGTACATGGGAGCTTTCTATATTATCTTTGTAAATTTTCTGCAAGCCTAAAACTACTCTAAAATAAAAGTTTATTTAAATTTTAAAAAAAGAATAAAGAACTTTTATCTCAATCTCAGTCAAATCACAACTTTGGCATAAGCCTAGAGTCCAGCCATGTGACCCTAACTAAGCAACAACCAGTATTGAATGTCAGTCTAATTATAGGACCTGTTATTTTCAATGGTCAGGGGGAAAAAAATCATAAAAGTTGAAACTGCAAGTCAAAATATGTAAAATTATCAAACATGAAACTAATAACATAGCACCATTTAGATGAGGTATTGTAGAAAACAGGAAATCATTGTAACGTCCGTGGTGAGGAACTGATATAGTGAAAGCAATGGGTTAGGGATTGATTCTATCTGCAGTTTGCCAAATGGAATGATGTTGGAAAGAAATCTGAGGTAGGAGGATCAGCAAAGAGGCAGTACGTGGAATTTAAAAATAAAATTTCAACATTAACCCTGAATAAACAGAGCCTGTTATGGAGACGGATGCCTCTGGAGATTTTAGCCTGACATCATTAGATAATTGAATGACTGAACTACTTCATATTCTCTTGTTCCACGTCTGAGCTCTCCTGGCACTGCCTGGTCAGAACTATCTGGTCACCTTTTGTCCTGCAGTGGCCCCATGCTTACTTGAAAGTCAAGCTGAGTCTACACTTCTTTCATTGTTAATCCATCCTAATGAGTTTTTTAATAAGTTATTAAAAAAAGAAAATTATCATTAAAAGAAAATTATCTCAAGCTTATAGAAAAGCTGTTAAATAAGAATGGTTCACAGAACACCAGGTGATATAGAGTCACACCTATTGTTAGACATTCATTTTCTTTCATTTGCATCTTCTTTTCCCATCTCTCTCTGCCTACCCTTCCCCCACTTTTGAATCCCTTGAGCAGAATGTACATACATCGTGGCCCTTCCGTTCTAAATACTTCAGTGTGTATTTCCTAAGATTCAGGATATCCTTCTGCAAAACCACAGAATCATTATTATCTTCAGTTAGTTTACTCAGTCACTGTTCCATGAATTGACCTTAACTATGGGAACACCCATTATCCTGGTTTGACTTGTCCCACGGCTAACTGAATTACAGGAGTGAAAAACCCAAAGTTTTGTTTGGACTTCAGGTTTGGGTCTTTGAGAGTACCACAGAATCTTCAGAATAGCTTCAAATTTGATTCATGGTTCAGCCTCTAAAAATCTCTTTGTTAAAGAATAATGCTGATACCAATACTGATGAACCCGGCGCTAGCATTCCTTACCACGTGTCAGGCATTGTTCTAAGCACTTTGTATTTATTAATGCATTTAATCCTTAAAGGAACATACCATGATTATCTTCGTTTTATACTTAGGGAAGTGTAGGCACAGATGTTAAATACCTTGACCACCATTACACAGCTGATAAGGAAGTAGTATCAAGCCTTGAACCCAGGCTCTCTCAGATATTCCTTTTATTTATTAATCGGGGCATGTATGTGTATGCATTTAGCCTTCTTACATTTCGTAATGTCTAAAGATTATCCCACGTTATTTCTGGTTACTGATTGATTCTCATTGTCATGTCCCCCTAGGAGAGACACATTCATTTGCTTGATGTGTTTGTTTTCAGCTAAAGAGAAGATGACTGGGTTCATGAGACCGGAAGAATGAACTCAGAGGAGGCTGTCTACATTGGGTTCTCCCACTCAGCAGCTGTGGAGCGTCTGAGGATGAAGAGCAGGATCTTATTACTTGAACAGAGGCATGCCTTGACAAGGTTCCCCAGCCATGAACAGCCAAGTGGATTTGCTGCAGTGGGGCAGTCTAATAAATGATTAACCAGAAGCTTTGGTAATAATCTGCCTTGCAGCAGTGTCTTCAAACTTCTCTTCTAATCTTGTGCATGTTTAGAGATTCCATTCTAGATTCCACTAGATTCCATCTAGAGCCAGTACTGCTACAGTCTGCATCTGCAAGGGAATTCTCTTGGTGCAGGCTGGGTCTGTCCTCTTTGACTCTACTATTTATAGAGCTGATGTGGGTTAACAGCTATTATTTATTCAGGGCCTCTTCCAGGCCAAGCATTAGGATCAGTGCACTACATACATTTAGTCCTTACAACAGCTCTGTAAATTTGTGCCTATTATTTTCATTTTGCCCATAAGGAACTGGAGGCTCAGAGAGTTTGTGTGCTATGGTAAGATCACAAGGTTGCCAGGGTTAGTATTCAAATCAAGGCTCCTACACTTTAACACTCTGCTTTACTCATTATTGTTTCAGAGAAAATTACTCTACAATACCATCACAGGTATCACTTCCTCTCTGAGTAAGGGTGGGGATGGTGATGTATGTATGTGGGAAGTGTCTTCAAGGGAGCATAGTGAGACCGTAGAGGTGCACAAGAATCACAGAGTGATATTCTAGACAAAATAATTCTTAATGTTCTTTTATGGCCTGAGTCCAATCCAGCCCCCAATCTATTTTTGTAAATAAAGTTTTATGGGAACACAGCCACACCCAATCCTTTATATACTGCCGATGGCTACTGTCTTCTATAGTGGCAGAGTTGCATAATTGTAACAAGAGACCATGAATAAAATATTTACTATATGGCCCTTTCAGAAAAACATCACCAATTCCCAATATAATGATTTTGGAAGAAAGTCATCCATTTTCATTAACACCTTTTTCTTACTTTGTCCATTTGACTGAAAACTATTTAAAAATTTATAACGCTTAGATAATCCCTATATTCTAATGGATGTGGTGGTAGTGGTGGTGGAGTGGGGGTTGTGAGCTATAAGGATCTAGGGAAAGGAAGGGGCTAGGGAGAGACCTGGGCGTCCTGGTCCCCCTAAACTCTTCACCCCAGACTCCTCCCACTCACTTCCTTCCTATTCCTCCTGCCAAATTGTGTCCTAAAATAACTTTTGGTTCATAAACATGTAAGTGGCTTCCCACATACTACCTGCTCAAATCCCAGCGCCTTGGTCAGGAATTCAAAGACCATGACAGTCTGATCTCTACTAATCTCTTTTCTCAACCCCCTCTCCCCCCCTTTTCTTTTTAACCATGAGGAAATCATGCCAAATTAATTTAAATTTAATATGTAAATTTATATATTTCAAAACCGACTTGTCATCGATTCACTTTTATGAAAAACAGAAGAATAAATACAAATACATACTTACTGGTGTTTGTCCTAGTCTGTTTAAGCTGCTATGACATGATAACATAGACTGTGTAGATCATAAACAACAGAAGCTTATTTCTCGCAGTTCTGGACACCTGGAAGAGCTAGATCAAAGTGCTGGCAGCAGATTCAGTGTCTGGTCAGGTCCTGTTCTCTGATTCATAGACAGTACCTTCTTATTGCATCCTCACGTGCTGGAGAGAGCCAGGGTCCACCTGGAGCTTCCTTTCTTTCCATCCCATTCTTCAGAGCTCCACCCCCATGACCTAATCACCTCACAAAGGCTCTTAATAGCGTCATTTTGTGGGTTAAGATTTCAACAAGTGAATTTTGACATAAATATTCAGACCGTAGCAATGCTATATTTGATAACATGAAACTAAGCTTAGATTTCACACCTGATACCCGATCTTAGCCAAAAGAACAATTATGAATGTATTAATCAGTTTCTACAGATGTTGTCCATTGTCTTTTTAAAAAATTCTAGCTGTTTTTAAGACTGTAATATCATGAGCTTTCTCTCACATTGCTATGTATTTTTCATAAAGATAACTTTTTATTTCCTCAGACTTTTCCATCTCGTATATGTTCTAAAGTTTTCCTAATACTTCCCCAGCATTTGGCCATTGAAGGTTTCTCTCTCCATTCAATTAATTTCATCTCCTACTTTCATTCCTTGGAACTGTTCTCTCATCATTTTCTACCTCGGCTTGGAAAGGATCCTATTTCCCTTCCTGTCTGCTGCTAGGTCAAGGTGTAGCCTATGAGATGGACGGAAATGGGCTACATTTTCTAATCAAAGAATATTACACCCTGTCTACCTTGTCCTTATAGTTCTTCCTGTCACCTTTCTGCCTCTGACTGTTTTGTCATGGAAAAGTACAGATTGACCTTTAGAATGAGAGGAGGATTTCAAAAGGCTTATTTTCCCAGGAAGTGCTGACAGAGAACCAACTCAACCTGACAGCGAAGGCATTGCAGTATCAAAGAACACACAGACACTATTATTTCCTGGTGCTATGTACTTAGGAGAGTGGTTTACTCCAGAAAATAACAATAGATATTTAACACATATTGCACATTTTCTGTGTATCTGGCATTAGTCTAAGAACTTTATATATATTAAGTCATTTATTCTCATAGTAATCATATCAAGTGGACACTTTTAATACACTCATTTTATGACAGAATGAGGTATGAAGAAGTTAAGAATTTGCTCAAGTCCACACAGTCAGAAAGTAGACTTGGGATTTGAATTCAAACACCCTGGCATCAGAGTCTGGGTCTCACCCAGTAAGTGCAGTGAAGCATACACTCTGGCCCTTTATCTCCCCAATCTCAACCAGACCTCGAACATTTTAGAGAATAGGAAAAGGGAGAGGGCAATGATCCAACAGGGAGCCTGTTTTTCTGAGTTGGAGGGATCTGGCTTCTGGCCATCATCCTGGGTGGATTTCCTTTCATGAGGAGATTGACAGATTTAATTTACTTTATTCATGACCATCCTCTGAACATGGTGAGCCCAGAGGTGTGTCTAAGGCCTAAGTAGAATATGTTGGAAATCTCTGAGCCTCCCAGAGCTTACTCATCTCAGTGTCCCTAGTGTCTAGAATAAACAGGCCATCATGCATGATGTTATGACACAGTAAAATCCTAATAGCTAGGGTTTAGTGAACTGGCTCTCTCAGGCCCTTCTCCAGGAAGCAGTGGGGCCTCTTCCAACCGAGTGAGGGTGAGGAGAAGAAATCTAGAGAGCCTTCCAAAGGTGAGCACAATTACATGGTCAAGTCTGAAAGGAAATAAATGATTATTGACCTGAATTTGGGAAAATAATGGAACCTCAAGGTTCAGAAAGAGGTTAAAAGTTATCTCCACCAGTTACCCTTCCAGTGCCCATATCCCCCCATGACAGCTCTAAGCAAATGCCCAGCCTCTGCTTGGATACCCTGACTGATGGGAATCTCACTTACCAAGCCATTTATTCCAGTTCTGTATGGATTTCTTAGAAAGTTAGACAATTTGTGGAATGGAAGTCTGTCTTCTGAACTTCCCCCAGTCGGGTGTGATTCTACCTGTGGGATGGTAGACGACATGTCATCTCTGATGTCCACACAACAGCCCTGGGGAGACTTGAAGTCAATGATTACATCTTCCCTGAGTTTCTCCTTTCAGGTTAAAGACACGTGGGTGTTTGTGTCTCTTCTCACATGGTTTTCTGGTCCTGGGCCAATCAGGTTTGTATCTAGTGATTGCTTCTCACTTGGCTTAGACCTCTCCAAGTATGGAGCCAGACCACCCCATAGAGTGCCAGCCCACTTCAGGGCAGCACTGTCCTTTTCCTCCTAGAAGACCCTGTCCATAATGAGTGTCTAGGGTCAGAAATTCGTGCTCTAACTTCCCAGAGGTTCCAGGGCTTTGGAGAGAGTTTGGTCTTTCATCAGAAGAGGGCAGAAAACATAATTAGTTAGGTTTTTATGCTTGGGAAGAGAGGATCATGGCAAATTTTTTTGAATGATTACTATATTCCAGAAACTGTACTAACCACTTAACAGGGATTATTTCATTTAATCCACTCAACAACCCTTGTACATGCTAGGGCTATGATTCCTACTTCACAACTGAAGAAAATAAGGCTTAGAGAAGCCTCAGGGTTTTCCCAGTCTGGGTAGCGTATGTATACTAAGACCCTTGCCAGATGTTAGCAGGGAGCATGGGTAAAGATGTGGAGCTTCAAAAAGAGCAACATTTGGCTAGTGATGCTTCAGAAAAGTCAAGCATAGCAGTGAAAAGGGGAGCTGGGGTAAAACTAGATCTCCTGAGGCTCCAAAGACCCAAAGAGAGAAAGAACCACGCAAGGGTGGCATAGAAGGACACGGTGTACAGGAAGTATGTAACTGCTACTTATTAAATGCCAAGTAAGCCAAGCATAAAACATACATAATCTCCTTTAATCCTCACAACAACCCTAAAAGGGAATTATGATCACTATGTTACAGAGGAGGAAATTGAGGCTTAGTGAGGATAAGAGACTCATTGGTGTCCACATAGGTGGTAAGAAACAGTGTCTGGTTTTACATGCAGACATGTGACTCCATGCCAGTGACCCTAAACTGACATCCAAGGGGAAGACTGTTGGAGACACAGAAAGGAAGGAAATTTTTCTCCCACCAGATAGGAGATCCCAGAACTTATGAGGCAATTCAGGGCTGCAGGCAATGCCTGCCTGGCACTCCTCAGAGTGACAGAGAACCTGGTCCTGGGAGGGGTTGTCAGACATTAGCAGTGACAACTATGAGGTTATCCTGACTTGGAGTTTCTTTAGAAAGAGGTTCATGGGGCCCAAAAGCCTCATTCAAAAAATTATGGCTAGAAATGCTACATCAGAATCAGAAAACTAAGGTTTTTGGGGGAGTGGGTGGGTACTGGGGATTGAACTCCGGGGCATTTAACCACTGAGCCACATCTCCAGCCCTATTTTTTATTTTGAATTCTCTTTAGAGACAGGGTCTCACTGAGTTGCTTAGTGCCTCACTTTTGCTGAAGCTGGCTTTGAACTCATGATCCTCCTATCTTAGCCTCCCGAGCCACTGGGATTAGAGGCATGTGCCACTGAGCCCAGAGCAAACTAAGTATTGAAACAACATCTGTTTTTATTCCCCTGTAGTTTCTTTTTTCCGTTTTTTTTAAAGCAATTTTACTTCTCTTAATTTAATAGTTTGCAAGCATTGGTGTGCATCAGAATCACCTGGAAGACTTGTTAAAAACAGATTACTGGAGCCCATCTCCAGAGTTTCTAATTCAGTTAGGGAAGAAACCTGAGAATTTGCACTTTGATGTTAGCAAGAAATGCTGAGGCAGCTGCTACAGGGGACCCATTTAAGAGCTAGTACTTTATTGGTAAAACTATTTTTGAAAATTTCTATCTTGAAATGATGAGTGTAGAAAAAGTAAAGGATTTGCCTATAGGCCAGAGACACTGAGAGTGGGTTGGGGTGCAGAGTTCACCAATCTTGATGAGTGATTACGGTGAGAGAACCTATATGAACTGGGGAAGAAAGAAGTCACAGCCAGAAAGAAATAGCTGTTCCCGTATGGGAACAAGGGGGAAGTAAGGGAGCCAGGATGAGTTTGGCAGTGGAACCAGACCAAAAGAGCCATAAATCTGGTGAGGGCAGAAGTCACTTAGGGTAAAGCAATTGTCGAAATCTGCAGGCTCCTGGCTGGGCTGAAGGAGAGAACCGGAGGAGCTGGAGGCAAGGAGCCAGGGGTGAGCTCCTGGAGGATGAGCCTGTGACAGAGTCACATTTCAGCTGCGACTCACTGTCTCCCAAAGCCTCTCTCTTTCTCCTCCTGTGGTGGTGTCCATCAGTCATAAAGTGCCCAAGATTTGCCCTTTAATAGGACTGAGGTGAAACCCTGGCATCTGAAGAAGAAAGAATGGCATGGAATGTTCTTTCCGTCTCTTTGTGGGGGTCCAGGTGGCAAGCAAGGGCAGCACTGGGAACCATACAGTCAGTCTGGTGGTTTGACCTCTGATGCTCTTCATTTCCCAGTCTACATTTCTCTCTTGCAGGGAACTGACTCAGCCTCAGTGCACAGAGCATGGTGTGAAGATTAGTCTTTGCCACTGCAGCAATAGGTGAGTGGCTGGGCACCTGGCTGCTCTCACTGCTCCTCGTGGAATTGGAAAGATTTGGTTAGAAGGTTCACTTCCCTTGGTACCAAGACAGGTGGGGGCATCTCTCTGCAGGACTGTATGCCACTTCTGCTTTCAGCTGACAGGAACAAAATTGTTCAGAGGCCCTTCCTGGATCCAGGCTTTCCAATTATTACCCACCTAGTCTGAACCAAACTCTTGTTTTCCTGTTTGTGCCCTTCATCCCATTTCTTGTACATCTCAATGCAGATTTAAAAAGAATTAATTGAGGAGCTGGGGTTATGGCTCAGCCGTACAGAGCTTGCCTACCATGTGTGAGGCACTGGTTTCGACTCTAAGTACCACAAATAAATAAATAAAATAAATGTCCATTGACAACTAAAAATTATTTTTTAAGAAAGATTTTATTGAGTGCAGACTGTGTGGCAGGCCCTATGCTGAGGATACAGATATGGGTAAAAGAAGATACGGCCCTCAAGGAAATCACAGTAGAGTTGGGGAGACTCATAGGTAGACATTTAGAGCATACCCTCTTTCTGGCTTTTGTATCTGCTGTTGCTTCCCACTAGAATGCCCTTCCCCGGACTCTTGCATTACTCATCCTCCCACTTACTCAGGTCACTCCTGAGAGAAGCCTTCCCTGACCTCCCTATGGGAAACTGAACCCTCCCAATTCTTAAGTCCTTTACTCCATGTAATTTTTCTCTTTATCACTTATAATATCATTCATACGTTAATTCTTTTTGTAAGTCTTCCACACAAAGATTGTAAGTTAATGGGAGCTGGACCTGAATTCTAGACTGAATTCTCAGTTTGCAAAACTGGTACACAATAGGTACTCGATACTTACTTCTCTTTAATGTATTCGTAAATGATTGCCCAGTTGAGCTTTTAAACCTCTCAAGTCATCTTAAAGGAGGATGAGGTCTCCATGGGGAGAAACATTTTCAAGCTCACCTGCATTGCCCCCTCAGGACGGACTGAGCAGGTTCTAACTCCCTACCAATAACAAATTAATTTTACTCAGCACAAGCTATACAACGCACTTCATATACATTATCATCAATATTAAATGCAATATATTCAATCCTCATAATCCTCAGCGCAGCCTCTCTTATTTCACAGAAATTCAAACAGGCTCAGGGACAGTGACTTGCTAAAGATCATTCTAGTAGCAAGGAGCTGGTGGAGACAGGCTCTCTATGAAAGTTCTACTTGGCTCCCCAGCCCGTTATTAGTCCCATACCCACATTTCTGCTGCATCCCCATCCTAGCCCCTTTCCTCTCACTGGACAGCTGGGCCTGGTCTAGCCCGGAGGTCCCTCCCAGGCTTGTCAGTGTGGGCGAGATGCTTCAGGTGCGCGTGGAATGTAGAGTGGACTCGTGAATCTCTGGGACAGGGCTTTCCCTCCCGAGGGCCCGGCTTCTGGATGCCCAGTGGCCCATGGCAAGGCCAGCAGAACTCGCGCTCGCGGAATTAAAGGGATGGGGGAAGGGAGGAAAGGCTGCAGACGTCCTCGTGAGGGCGGACGCATCCCACTCCCTGCGGCGCA
Organism: Urocitellus parryii; assembly: GCF_045843805.1. Taxonomy (NCBI): domain Eukaryota; kingdom Metazoa; phylum Chordata; class Mammalia; order Rodentia; family Sciuridae; genus Urocitellus; species Urocitellus parryii. The sequence goes on from NC_135534.1 coordinate 184,627,954, forward strand.
GACCCCAGGCACCTGAACTCTGGCGGCCCGGCCGCAGCGCGCAGGCGCGAGCACTTCTCTCCCTCCCTCCCTCCTGCGGGCCGCCCTTTCACCCTGGCAACCGCTGCGCGGCGACGCGCGCGCGCTGGCTGGGCGCGGACGGGCGGGGCCGGGCGGCGCCGGTGCGGGCCGAGGCGGCTGCGGCGGCTGCGGCGGCGGCGGGTAGCGGTCTCGGCGTGGCCGGCCTTCTCCGCCTCTTCGTGCGGTTCCTGTGGCCGGCTCTAGCCAGCAGGCGTACTCCTCGCCATGGACTCCCAGAAGGTAAACCGGGAGAGGAGCGCGGGGCCTCCGAGGCGGGCCGGGCCGGGCCGGCGATGGGTGGGCGGGGCGCTCTGGGCCCGGTGGGTGGTGGGCGCCGGCCATCGGGGCTCCCGCGGCTGAAGGCGAGGCCGCTGGGCCTCCGTCCTGGACCTGAGCGAGCCGCGCTCGCGGGGATGCAGGAGCCGCGCCCAGTGACCCCGGCTGGCCTCTTGATTCCCGAGAAGACGCCAGGAGCGGTCGCTATCTTTCAATCACTTTCTGCAGCGCTGGGCCCCTTTTATTCCTGCCAGCGTGCTAGGGAGAATGTTTCCCGCCCCAGCAGATGTGGAAACCGAGGCACAGCCTGATTTGGGGGTCTCCCTGCTGACGTCGAGCTAATGCTCTTTCCTTGAACAAGTCCCCTTTTTTTGGCACAATGCAAGCTCTTTAGGTCAGGGACCCAAACTCCTTTGTACCCCTTCCCTCCCCTCCCCGTGACTTGTTCATAAGCAGGTCACTGTTTGTTAATTGAGGGAAAAGACAGTTGTCAGGGTAGCCGCCCCACCCTCGTTGACCAATTGGTGTTGCTTGTCACAGTTACCTAGTTGTGGTTGTGGAATGTTTCATACTTTCAGAGTAAGTTGAGAAAAGCATATATAGAACTAGCCTTTTGACTTAAGTAAAAATGTTTAAACAACATAGCCAGTATGTCAAATGACAACTGAAAGTGAGTTTTTTAACATTTCGTCATAATCCTTGTATAGAAATTAACTGCCTGTTTCTCTTTGTTATAGTGTAATTGAAATATAGTACAGTATAGGAAAGAAAAACAAGCATTATCAATAATGCAGCAGGGAAAAACAAGGACATTTTAGAGACCATTCTTTTCTATTATTAGGTAGAAAACACGGGAAAAACTTACTAGAACAACTTTCTATGATTTTGCGTGATTTCACCTTCTTGAGAGTGGGGAGCATGAGAGAATAGTGCCATGTGTTAAGCATTAACTGTTATAGTAGCTAACAGATGTGTGTGTTAACAAATGTGTTCATTATATGCATTTGTCTTGAAACCCAGTTGGATGTATTCAATTATTATTTCCAAGAATATTAGTAATTTTAAAAATTCCATATTATGTGTTTTGAATATGTATAAGTTTAAAACATTATCTCTGCCTAAATTTGTAAAATATCTCACAGCTTATTAGATAAAAGTCATATGATACTTGAGTGGACAGTAGCAGAGGTCAAATGAAAGAGTAAAGACTTGGGAAGTTCAGAGAATTGGGTTCCAGGGCACTATTTACTGACTGTGATATGGAGCAAGTCATGCACTGGTGATTAATTTATTTTCTCATCTATTCTGTAAAAATAAAAGTATTTCATAGTGTTATTGTAAAAATTTGATAAAATAATCCCTTAAGAAACACAAGGCATTTTAAAGTTTATGAAGAATTAGTCCTGAAAAATTCCATTTTTGTAGGAAAAAATTTGTTTTAATGTGGATCATCTTAATTATCAGGGAATGTATATTCCTTTTGAGGAATCAAAAGTTGGAGGTTATGACTCTTGCAAGGTCATGCTGCATGTTGATAAGTTATTTTGAACCTATCTGTTATCATTTCAGATTTATGTATTTATTTATTTACTTTTTGGTGTACCTAGAAAGGGTATCATGTGCAGTTTCTCAGAGATGACAAAGAATTAGCTGGTTTTTTTATTATTGGTACTGATATGCCTTATTGAGGATAACTTTGAGAATCACTTCTCAATATTAGAAAATAAGTTAAATTTCATTGGTAGTATCAAGAGAATTTTCCTAATTTAAAAACACCATGTTGTTTTATAGGTCACAAAGAGTATCTGGTATTCATGCTTGTGAACCATTTAATTGTTGAATTTAAGCTTCCTTTTCTCATAAACTACTGCAGAATCAATTACTTGCCTCAAATAGTAATGAACTAAACTGATTATTGTTTTTCTCTTTAAATGAGACAGCAGTACACCCCAGCATGAGTCTAAGAGACTATTTCCTGTTATAAAATGTCTTTACAGTAGCAGTAATAGTACCTCATACTAATAGCAGTTAGTATGAGGAAAATGGGTGCTGCAAGTGGCAAAGGATAAGGATGCCCTGGATATGTACCTGTTCATTGTAAGGTGTTGGGACTTGAACTCTTAAGAAGATGACTCCAGAATCAGGTTTTTAGTGGTGCCTTTTATGGGCTATGTTAGCTTAGGTAATTTGTTCTATAAAAATTGAGATAACAGTTTTATACTTAATCCTCAAAGGGTTATTTAAGGATTGTGTTCATTTTTTAAAACATCTTAACAGTGCCTAGCATAAATTAATACTGTTAGCTATTGTTATTAATTTTATAATCCCAACCTCAAAATAACTTTGTTCTTTTCTGATTCAGTTTATATATCTTTAAAGCATGTTTTCTGTTTTTTGTATTTGTAAGAAATTATTTGGTGATGCAAAAGAAGGATTGTTAAATCCTAATTGAAAGAGGATTGGAAGTTCTGCCTCGTGTAATCTAACAATGAAGGTTAAGTTAACTGGACAGTCTTATAGAAGCTTGATGATGGCTAGTCAGCAAATGGATTAGCTTGACCAGCTGCTTTTTTGTCTGTGAAAATGACTTGGCCTTCAGTATTTTGTTAGCAACAGATGCTCTGTATGAGAGAAGGAAGAAAACGTAATTGCCTTGGGTATGTAAGGCATACTGTTGGATATAGAAAACCACAGTACTATTTCCCAGAAAAAAACAAAGGGATTCTGTTTATATTGAGTTTCTGGGGCACTTTTGTGAACAGGATGTGTTATGGATAGGTGGCTTTGTTTGATGATCAAACCTTTTGATTATGTCTGTAAGAGGTTTTAAGATAAAATCCCAAAGGTTTCTTTACCCAAAGAAATGTGCATATTCAAAGGAAACATTGAAACAAGACATTTGCATCTTTCTAAAACCTTGGAGATTGTAATTCGATAGTTTAAGTTAAATTTTTATGTAGATCACTCATATTCATAGGAATCATTGTTTCTAGGAAAGATACTTTAGGAATAACTGAAAGGGTAGAAAGGATAGGGAAAGAGATCCTAGAGGAAGTAAGTTACCAAGAGCATACATTGTCATTTAGTCGTGCCAACTTTTTGTCTGTGTATTCTTTTTTTTTTTTTTTTTTTTTTTTTTTTGTTTTTTGTTTTTGTCTGTGTATTCTTAACTTCCTGCTCCGAAAAGGATAATGACAGGTGAGGCTTTACTGTATAAGACTGGACAAAGCAGTGGGGAGCTGTGATGCATGCCTGAAATCCCAGTGACTCTGGAGGCTCAGACAGGAGGATTGCAAGCTCAAGGCCAGCATCAACAACTTAGTGTGACACCCTGTCTCTAAATAAATAAATAAATAAATAGGATTATATATTGTAGCTCAGAGGTAAAGTACCCCTGGGTTAAATCCCTGGTACAAAAATAAAAAATAAAAACCTGGACAAACCCAGACTGGGAGTTTGAATTAAGCAGAAATTTTAAAGCCCAACAATCTGCAGCAAGTAGCATATGTACACTTGCCTTCTATATCCCAGTTTTCTCTTCTATCCTGATTTTTTATTTATTTTTTTGCCTTCACATTGTACCATAGCAATTCAGACATTCTCTCCAATCCAGATAATTAACCAGCCATACTATATTCCAGATACCTCTCAGTAAAAAAAAAAAAAAAAGTTTCCTGAGGAAAAGGAGGGGAAAAATTTTTGAGTATTGTTTTATATCCAGTATTGTGGTAAACTGCTTTAAACTCTCACAGTAGCTCTTATTTCTATTTCACAGATATGGGAAAATGAAGCTTAGAGAAAACAGCTAGCAAGTGGTATTTGGGTTCAAATCAGATCATTTTTCACAGCCCAAACTTTTTCATTACTACCCTTGCTTGAACTCTTTGCTTTTAAATGCTGGTAGGATTAATTAAAACTGCTAAAATGTTAGCAGGGATAAACTTGTACAAAGTAGTTGTTTTGTTTTCTAAGCTAGTTTAAGTCTAGTGAAAAATAGTTGGTAGGTGATATAGAATGTTATTTAAATTGAAACCAGGAATTTGGTCCTATTTGCTGCCCCATATAAGATCACTAGTTTTTCTGTAATGTATATCTATCTTCCTTCTCTGTAGCTCTTTCTTTTTTGAGGGTTGGTCTTAGCTTTCTAAAGCTGAATTGGGCAGTTTTTAAAATGAAATAGGGAACAGAGTTTTTTTTCTTTTTTGTAGTTTTAACACAATGCTTTTTTTCAATGCTTGGCTGAATGTAAGCAGGATTATTCATGCAGCAAACACATATTGAATGTTTGCCATAGTGATGGATATTCCACTCTGACCTAGGGTAGACACTGTTGTGAAGTTGGTGCATTTGTATCCAGCCTTCTTTTGTATGTTTTCTCTCTCAGCATTTATTTCCAGTCTCAAGATTCTGACAGAATCTGAGTTTTTGATGTTTATTAACTGACAGTTAATTATATCTTGAATTTGTAAAAAAAAAAAAAGTGTTAGCACAGCCAGTGTTTGCTATTCTGTTCCATTATAAATAATAAATGTTTATTGTAGGAAAATGGGAGATAGAGATAAATTAAAGTAAAAATTACCCATAATTCTGCCATCCAGAGATAATTACATTCAACATTTGTATTACAATCCAGTCCTTTTGTATGCATATAGAAACTTAAAAATTATAGCATCATAATGCATATTGCTTAACAACTTACTTGCCTTTGACATAATATTTCACAAACATTTTTCCATGTTAATACCATTGTACAACACTTTCAGTGATTCAGCAGAATTTGTGTGGACGTATTACTAGATTTTATTTAATCATCACCCTTGTATATTGATCTCAACCTTTTATTTTTTTAATTTGTTTTAATTAGTTACACATGACAGTACAATGACCTTGACATATCATACATTTGAATCAGATGGGATATAATTTCTCATTTTTCTGAGTGTACAGGTTGCAGAATCATATTGGTCATGCAATTACATATATACACACAGTAATAATAATGTCTATTTCATTCTACTGTCCTTCCTTTCCCCCATCCCCTCCCCTTCCCTCCTATCACTTCTCTCTACCTAATCTAAGGTGATGTTATTTTTTTTCCTCACATCGTCATACATGTATTTTGTATGATGATGAGGGTCTCCTTCCACCTTCCATGCAATTCCCCTTCTCCCTCCCTTTCCCTCCCATTTCTCTTCCCTATCTAGAGAGAATCTTCTTCCCATGCTCTTCCGGGAGGAACAGCATTTTGAGTCACCTCCCCCCCTTATATCAGAGAAGACATTTGGCATTTGTTTTTTTGGGATTGCCTAACTTCACTTAGCATAATCTGCTCTAATGCCATCCATTTCCCTGCAAATGCCATGATCTTGTTACTTTTTAGTGCTGAATAATATTCCATTGTGAATAATGCCACATTTTTTTTTTATCTATTCATCCACTGAAGGGCGTCTAGGTTGGCTCCACAGTCTAGCTATTGTGAATTGTGGTGCTATAAACATTGATGTGGCTGTGTCCCTGTAGTATGCTGTTTTTAGGTCATTTGAGTATAGACCAAGAAGAGGAATAGCTGGGTCAAATGGTGGTTCCATTCCCAGCTTTCCAAGGAATCTCCATACTGCTTTCCAAATTGGCTGCACCAATTTCAAGTCCCCCTAGCAATGTATGAGTGTACCTTCCCCCCACCTCCCCGCATTCTCGCCTGCACTTGTTGTTTGACTTCATAATGGCTGCCATTCTTATTGGAGTGAGATGGTATCTTAGAGTAGATTTAATTTGCATTTCTCTGATTGCTAGAGATGATGAGCACATTTTTTCATGTATTTGTTGATTGATTGTATATCCTCTTCTGAGAAGTGTCTGTTCAGGTCCTTGGCCCATTTGTTGATTGGGTTATTTGGTTTTTTTGGTGTTTAGCTTTTTGAGTTCTTTGTATACCCTAGAAATCAGAAGTCTATCTGATGTGTGAAGGGTAAAAATTTGTTTCCAGGATGTAGGCTCCCTATTCACCTCACACATTATTTCTCTTGCTGGATCTCAACCTTTTAATGTAATAAATAACACTGAGATGGACATTCTTTTTTTTTTTTTTTTGGTACTGGGGATTGAACTCAGGGACACTCATCACTGAGCCACATCCCCAGTCCTATTTTGTATTTTATTTAGAGTCAGGGTCTCACTGAGTTGCTTAGTGCCTTGCTTTTGCTGATGCTTGCTTTGAATTTGTAATCCTCCTGCCTCAGCCTCCTGAACTGCCGGGATTACAAGTGTGTACCACCACGTCTGGCAAGATGGACATTCTTGTAGCCAAGACATTGCCTACATTCTTAATCATTTTCCTAGAAGAATTTTTGTAGAAGGAAATTACTGAGTTGATATACATATACTTTAAAAATGGTTTTGGACACATATTGTAAACTTGCCTTTCAGAGGGCATTTTATTACTATCAGCAATCCCCAGAGTGCTCCATTCACACCACTCCTCTACTTTCAGAATATATGCCTGTTTAACTTTCTTGAGTGTAACACCCAGTTCAAAGGCCACTGCACATGATTAAGGCTCTGTCTTCAGTTCTGTCATACTGTTTCCTCCAATCCTGAATGGGAGACTACCTCCTCATTTGGCTTGATATCTTACAACTGAGCTCAGGATGGAAAGGCAATATTTCCCACCATTTTTTTTCACTAGCTAGCATTAGATTGTTTTTAGGGGATAAATTAGATGGGCAGAGTTGATTATTGGTTCATTCTTGATTATATGGGTATTCAGGAAGTGCTCACAATTGATTGTTAATAGAGGGTATAGCTTTACGCCTGTAAACCATTTATGATTATCAACTTCCTGGATTTCTTAGTTCTCCTTTTTTACCTTCTGATTTCATTACATCTGGGTATGAAACTCCTATTAATTTTGTCATAAGCTGATGAGATTTTCTAATATCTGGCTTACCTGATGGATAGTGCTTTTAAGATTTTGACTGTCACCTAATTCAAGGAGATGTCTGTGGTGTGGGGTTATGCAAGTGACCTCAGTTCTAGTGGCAGTTAGGCATTGTCTAGGGATATTACATGCTGATTTCATTGATCCCTTTGCTCTAGTTGGTGGAATCCTGTGATTATTTCTTGTAGTCTCCAATAGTGTAAGCAGCCAAGGTTAGTATAAAAGCAGAGGCTCTGGAGGCAGTCTCCTGGATTTGAACTGTGACAAGTTTCTTAATTTTTCAAACCCCCAAAAGTGTGAAGGCTGTTGTGATTTAAAAAAAAAAAAAAACAAAACTTCATATTAGTATCTCAGCACAGTGCCTAACAAATTGAAAGTGCTTAATAAATAATTGCTGATTTGGCTATAATAATAGTTACACCCCCTTAAATTGTACCACTGGTGGTGATTCTAGATTTGTATACTTAACTGTCTGAAATACTAATGTAGTATTTGACTCAGAAATCTTCGGATTTGCGTAGATGCTGGTGAGAAACCCATATGTCAGAGTGTTTCTATAATGATCACTTGGATGCTGATTCAAGGTATAATGAACCGTAAACCTGGATGTGAAGGTTTTTGGCCACTGACTTTAAAAATAGGAAGTGTATGCATCATAACTTCAGGGGCCTGTTACATTCAGTTTTTGGATAAGTAGTCCAAGTTGGCAGCTTTTGTTAGATGCAGCAAAATTAAGACACAACATTTTAATTCCCACATATTAGGCTAAAATCAGTAGAACAAATGCCATTTCAAAACGATAAACATCATTTTGAAACATCATCTTATTCTGAGACTTATAAGGTGGTATTTCTATAGTAAGGTTGTATAGTTTGGATCTATAATGTCCCCCAAAGGCCTGTGACATGGTTTCGAGGTATTGGAACCTTTAGGAGGTGAGTCCTAGTGGAAGGGCTTCAGGTTATTGGGGACAGATCTTTGAAGGGGACAGTGAGTCCCTAGCCCCTTCCTTTCTTTTACTTCCTGGCCAACAGGTGACCGGCATCCTCTTCCTTGGGCTCCCACCATGATGAGGTGCTGCCAAAGGCCCACAACAATGAGGCCAACCAACCATGGATTGAGACCTGTAAAACTATGAGCCAAAATAATTTTTTTTTCTTTAAGGTAGTTTGTGTTACAGTCTGTTTTGATAGCTCCAGTTTTTTCTAATCTTGAATTAAAATCTTAATCCTTTTGGTGTTCTTATATGTTCTGACATCCTTTTAATGAACCTTTGATCTTTACCATATCAGTTAGTACAGTGTAATAGTTAAGGCTATTAATTGCCATTACTTGAATTCTGGCTTTGTGACATATTAGCTCTGAATATCTGGGCAAGCTACTTCACCTCTCCATGCCTCAGCTTCCTCATTATAAAATGGGAATAATAATATCTTACCTCATAGAATTCTTGAAAAAAAATAAATGAATTAACAGTATGTAAAGAACTCATGGTAGTACTTGGCACTTGAGAGTCTAAAAATATTCTCATTTGTTCAGTCTATTGTGTGTTTACTTCACATGATTAATAGAAACTATAAATATAATTGTTTTTAAAGTCTTCCCTTTTGCAGAGAGTGCCTTATGACTTATTTGTCCCAGATTACTTTGATCCATGCCATGGGAATGTTTGCAATTGTGCTTGACTGGAGTGTATAAAACCCCTTTTTTCTTGTTGGTGTAGCAGTTGCCTTAGTCTAAATCCATAGTCAGGCTATTGAGAGGCTTAATCTTGATGAAGTGGCTTTTTTGAGGTTCTGGTAATAGTGCTGCATGACCAAAGCACAGTGGCCAAGATAGCCTGTGCATATGTCCTCTGGAGACCTGTGTCCTGTTTATTTTAACTGTGGTCTAGAAAAACTGGCATTTGTCAGACCTGTATCACCTAGAATTTCTACAGCCATCTGAAGGTCTTACAAAATATAATTATCTAGATATGCCTCAAATAATTTGTACTTCCTTTATTCATCTATGTTTATCACTTTATCCATCAATGTTTGGAAGGTAATGGGAGACTTGAGATCTGATATGAAATCTGACACCCTTTCAGGTTAATAGAATCTCAGGGAGTGGATGAAAGTTGTTTTCACAATGGGTGCTTTCCTTCACCCATGAGGCATTGGTAAGTGACACAGATGTCACAATGTGCTCATTTTATAAGTGCTTTTTTGGAACTTATTTTAATAGCATATTGTGTATGTTTTAGAATAGTGGTTACAGCATAGGAACTGATAAATGTGAGAGCTCCCAGGTAGGAAACAAAGCTTATTAGAGAAACAGCAGGCTACTGGAAGTGGAATATAGCAAGAAAAAGTAAGTCTGTTGTGAATTGAAGCAGGCGAAGTAAGCAAAGCAGATTATGTAGAGTCTTAAAGATTGTGTTAAAAATTTTCTGTTTTATCCAAGGAACAATGGAAAGCCATTTGAGAATATTGAGCAGGAAGTATGATGGTATCCTATGACCCTAGCTGCAGTATAGAGAACTGATTATTGGGGAGAAATAATATATGAGGCCTCATAAGAAATTTTACTATAGTATGGGTTGAGATATGATAGTAACTTGTACTATGATAGTAATAGATATTCTAGAACTGTTTAGGAGGTAAAATTAATAGAACTTGGTGGCTACATGTAGAGCACAAATTAGAGGAAAGATAATAAGGGTGAAGTCTAAAGTTTTAGCTTGGCAGCTGGTAGTGCCATTTATAGAGGTAGAATTCTGGAGAATGACCCAGGCTCGGGGGGAAGGCTATGGCAAGTTGACTTTGAAGGGCTTGTGAGACACCCAAGTAGAGATTTCAAGCAGGCAATTATATTAACATGGTCTGGAATTCAGAGGAGAGGCCTCTGTCTAATGGCCCTATATCTTATCATACTTTGTGCAGAGTTTATATCACATATATTGAGACTTCTGGTTTTGGCTTTCACCTTGACAACTTCTCTGTCACTTGTGTTTCCATTATTAAAGCTGTGGATTAAACTCAAAGCCCTGGAGGGATAAACTTGGATAGAAAACTCATTGCATTACAATTTTCTCTTTCTCTTAAGTTTATGAATTCAAGGAAAAACATTCATATACACACACATAGGTACGCACGTGCACACACACACACACACACACACACACACACGGATCTATTTGATATCTTCCCTGGTATGTTGCCTGCTATATTTAGAAAATACTTTTTTAAAAAATGCTGGATTTGGTACCTATCCACTCTGCCTCTCCTTGCATATTCCTAGATTAGGCATGTATTATCTCTATGTGTACTCTTCTCTGACTCCTACCACCATGCAAGCTAAGTTTCTGAATTCAGCTCATGCAATCCTTTTAAGTTTTTATAAGTTTTGGTGTTGGTGAGAGTTTGTCTTAGCTATTTTTATTTCTTGTACAGTTCTACTGAGTTCCAAGTTCCTTAGTTCTTATTATCTTCATGCCATTTCCACACTAGATTTAGTGAGTCCCCATTTCTTGGAACAGCCAGAATGGTTGAAGCCCTGTTCCTCTTCAGAGTTTATTTTTCAGCCCTCCCGATGAATTTTCACTATTTTAGAATACTTAGCTCTTGATTACATCTTTTGCATTTTGCTCATCCTCCCACAACAATAAAAAGTTAAAGAGAAAGTGGATTCAGAGCTTCTGGAGCTCTTGTCAGCACTGTACCCTGGGGAACTTTCAGAATACTGCCCTTTTTTTCCAGTAAGTGTAGAAAAGTTTAGGATGAAGCAGCATTTTATCTGCATTCACTACCAAGGTCATATTGGTTTCTTTGGGTTTCTGACTCTTAATGATCCTGGGTTGTTGCTTCTTTAGTAGTTTATAAAGCATTTATTTGGTGGTAGCTTTGAAAATATATGTGATAGTACCTGGGCATGGTGGTCCATGTCTGTAATCCCAGCAGCTCAGGAGGCTCAGGCAGGAGAATCCCAAGTTCTAGGCCAGCCTCAGCAATTTAGGGAGACCCTAAGTAACTTAGACCCCATCTCAATATATAAAAATAAAAGGGCTAGGGATATAGCCCAGTGGTAAAGTACCCCTGGATTCATTCCCCAGTACCAAAAAAGAAAAAGAAAAAGAAAACACATGTGATCTTAAATGCTAGGGCTCTAAAGCCCTGTACTGCTGGTTTATCTATTCTTACAACTTCTCAGTGGTATTTTATAGCCGAGGCTTCAAAACTCTTCCCTCCTACATAGTATAGTGCAGTCCTCAGTTGCAGTCTTGTTTGTGTCATCTGCCAACCTTGGCATATTTGTAATTTTACAGAAAATTTTCTCTAAGCAAAAATATTAATGAGCAATATAAACTTTATAGGCAAGTAGAGTGTATTTGTCCCTTGTGTTGTGGTGTTTAGAAGAATCTTTTTTTTATTTTTTATTTTTTTTAGAGAGAGAGAGAGAGAGAGGGAGAATATTTTTAATATTTATTTTTTAGTTTTCGGCGGACACAACATCTTTGTTTGTATGTGGTGCTGAGGATCGAACTCGGGCCACACGCATGCCAGGTGAGCGCGCTACCGCTTGAGCCACATCCCCAGCCCTAGAAGAATCTTTAAGGAGAGTTGCTTTTGCCCCAATTTAAGAATCTGGGATAACATAGAACCTAAAGAAATTCAAGTCTTCCAAGAAAAAAGTTCAGAAAACATTTAGGTTGTTTATTTTTAAGTGCAAATTAGAATTGATTGAGGATCTTTGCTCTATTGCCATTCTTAGAAATATATGGACTGGGGCTGGGGATGTGGCTCAAGCGGTAGCGTGCTCACCTGGCATGTGTGGGGCGCTGGGTTCGATCCTTGCACCACATAAAAATAAAATAAAGATGTTGTGTCCACCGAAAACTGAAAAAAAATAAATATTAAAAAATTCTCTCTCTCTCTCTCTCTCTCTCTCTCTCTATCTTTTAAAGAAAAGAAATATATGGACTGTTTTAATGGTATAATAAGTGTGTAAATCTGTATTGTCAGGCTGGTTCTAGCCACACGTGGTTTTGGAGCACTTAAAATGTGACGAATGTAAACTGATAAATGTTGTAAATTGAAAGTAGACATTGGATTTTGAAGAGGTAGTACCCTCATTTCTTAAAAAGAAACTCGTTGAAAATTGTTCACTTTTTTTTTGAGTTGGCGGTCTCATTTTGTTGCTCAGGCTAGCCTTGAACCCCTGGACTTAAATGATTCTTTTTCTGCCTCCCAAGTAGTTAGGATTTACAGGCATGCTCCACTGCACCCAGCTAGGTAGTTCATTGTTAAATGTTGATTAGAAATGATAATATTTTGAATCTCTTGGGTTAAGAATAATATTAAATTAATTTCACCAGTTTCTCATTTACTTTTTGTTGTTGTTACTGGGAATTGAACCTAGGGACACTTAATTTTGAGCCACATCCACCTTCCTTTTTGTTTTATTTTATTATTATTATTATTTTGAGACAGGGTCTCACTAAGTTGCTTACGGCCTCATTAAGTTGCTGAGACTGGTTTTGAATTTAGAATCTTCCTGCCTCAGCCTCCTGTGTCACTGTGATTATGTAAGCTACCACATGTGGCTTTCTTTTACTTTTTGATGTGGCTACGGTTGGCTCATTTTGTATTTCTATTGAACAATTCTGCTCTACGAAGAAGAAGAGCATTGTCATTGGTAAAGATTGTGTTCTGACTTTTATCATCACTATTCGACCAGGGGCTGTTAAATTTTAACAGATGGGTAACTCTTAATGATATAGAGGAATTAGTTTAAAGACCTCATAACAATGAGAGAACATTTATAAATCTGACTATATCTAGTAAATAAAGGAGCTTTGAAAAACAGGCTGCTTATTAAAAACCTTTGGAGCTCACAGCTTACTTAGCTGGGACAGTATGCTTCAGCTGTCTCAAGAGTTTTTTACTACCAATCTTCAAACACAAAATTTGCTGCTAAACTTAGACAAGATAAGTAAAAGTGGGAAGCTATATGTGCTCAAGAGATTTTTTCCCCTTCTGAAGTAGATCTGCCTCTTTTATGTTCCAAAATTTCACTTTTTGCATGTGTATATATGTAAAATTTCCTTCAGTTTTTATTGAACTCACACATCATGATGATTTTGAAATTTTGTTTTTGGACTGACTTCATCGGGACCTGGCTGCTTGTTTTCATAGTATATGATGTCTTCCAGAAGATCTCTGTCCCTTGTTCTGGTCCAGCTTTATTGTCTTTACCTTGATTGATGTCTGCTAGGTATGCCTAGCAGTGGACCATTTAAGCTCAAGTTGTGATTCTGTAATATGAATTTTCCAGCAGTTTTCTATGTCATTGAAAACTTAGCAAGCCAGATGTTTAAAGACTATATAATTTTATGGTATGAGTATACCATAAAATAGGATAATTGATTGGATTCAGAGGTAGAGTTCTAATGCAGCAGTTAAGAGCATGGGCTTGGGAGTGGGACTGAGCCTAATATTTTATCTAATCAGCAGTATTTTGGGCAACTAGTTTAATCTCTGTTTTCTCATCTGTCCAGTATGAATGTAGCCCTGGCCATGTTAGTCAGCTTTCTATTACTATAACAAATACTTTAAATAACTTATCAAGAAAAAAGGTTTATTTTGGCTCACAGTTTTAGAGGTTTCAGTCCATGACTGGTCGGACCCTTTGCTTTTGGTCCTGTGGTGAGGTAGCAGTATATCATGGCAGAAAGTAAAACTGCTTACCTCATAGCTAAGAAGCAGAAGTCAGAGAGGAATAGACTGAGGTTCTATTGTCCCCACTGAGGGCATGTCCTCTTTGACTTAAAGACATCATACTAGGCTGTACCTCTTAAAGGTTCTACCACCTCCTGATAGTGTTTTTCTGGGGAACAAGCCTTTTATACATGGGTCTTTTGGGAAAAGTTAATATCCAAACTATGGCCCTTGCCATTGTGAGGAATAGAAGGGGAGGCAGATACATTCACCAAAAAGAACCCAATTGTTAGCTTTGGGTCACTGTGACCAAAATACCTGACAATAACAACTTATTTTGGGTCCACAGTTTCAGAGGTTCAGTCCGAGGTTGGCCAAGTCCATGGCTCTGAACCTAAGGTGAGATAGAACATCATGGTAGAAGGGCATTGTGGAGGACAGCAGCTCAGCTCATGCAGCCAGGAAGTAGAGAGCACAATTGGAACCAGGACAAGACATATACTCCCCAAGGACATACCCCCAGTGGCCTACTTCCTTCAGCCATGTTCCATTTGCCAACAGTTAACCATCTAGTATAGTAGGCCTTTCATATTATTAATCCACCAAATGGATTAATGCACTGATTAGGTTATAGCTCTTATAATGTAATCATTTCACCTCTGAATATTCCTACATTCTCTAAGATGAACCTTTGGGGGTGGGGTACAGCTCACATCCAAGCACTAACACCAATCATATCAATTGAAACTTACTATAAAAAGTATGAAGATTGTGCAGAACAGTTACTATTGTTTCATTATGTTGCTTCTAAGTACATATAGATCCTATCTTGGATGAGTACTTGGAAAACTTGGAAAACTTCTCCTTTAAATATTCTTACCTTTTCAGTATCTGTATCACCACTAAGACCCCTTTAACTGTGCCGACTCTTCCCCAAAGTCCTGGCTCCACTATTCTTTTGTTGTCTTTGGATTTGACTGTTGGTGCATTAGTTCTGGGAAAATCACTGACAGGGATAAACAACTAACTCTTGGTGTGTCATTGGTCTTTTTCATAGCACAACTTCACTGTGTTACTATCTTAAAATATCATAAGAAGGAGGATGGGAAGGTATAGTGTAGGTAAATGAATATAACAGAGAACCCTTAGGCTGAGCACAGGGATGATAATATCTCCTTATTTTTAGGGATTGTTTGACACTTAAATTAGACCTGTTGTAATCTTAATTTTTCACTAATACGCTATATGAACATTTATAAAACATTTCTTTTAGATTATTCCTGGGCTCTTCATATATATATATATATATATAAAACCTTTGATTGACATAATATTTTGAGGAGAATCTTTGTCCCACAAATTTTATGAGTTTTATTAAACAAACTTGTAGGTACTTTCAGAAATAAGTCTTTTGTTTTGGGAAAAATTCTACAGGAAAAGTACATATGATATTTACTGAGACTACAAGTACCTTGTTGGGTTTTTGCTGTTATTAAGCATCTGGACTTGTGCTGGCACTGGTCCTGTGTGGCTATGTAAACTGAAATTAATTAAAGTTAAAAAAATAAATTTAGTTTCTCAGCTGTGCTAGCCACAGTTCACGACCTTGTTAGCTGTATGTGTCTGGGGACTACCACATGAGTACACATATAGAACATTTCTGTCATAGCAGAAAATTTTACTTTATAGCACTGAACTTGAGTTTAAGGAAGTTAAATAACCCTGTGTTTAAGTAGGAAGTATTATCAAAGTCTTGGGTATTTACTACTAAAATTGCTTACTTTGTTTTATGTGATTCTATAGCATCTATAAATGTTACTATGAATATTATTCTAGATGCAAATTTACTACCTAGATTAATATTTCTAAAATGTTTTTTAATTTTTATAAGTAGATACAACTTTTTAAAATTTCAGTGTTTCTTTACTTTTATTCTTCATTTCCTGATGCTGTATTAGAAATTCTATTTGTTTTTATAGCATTTAAGGATTTAACTCTATTCCATTGCCATGGCCTTATAACATCAAATAATAATATTGATAGGAATAATACTGATCATTTTCAGTCTGAAGGGTGATTAAGGTATATACTTAGAGAGTTAAAAAGAGTACAGATATATCTCATTTTTTGTATTAATAGGCCTTAGGAAAATGTGAATAATGAGAAGAAACTTGCTCCTATTTATTATGCAATATGCTGTTACATAAAGTTTGTTTAGAAAATGGTTAGAAGATTTGTAGTTCTTTTTCATTAAAAGGAAATATTTAAATTGTTTTTTAATCCTAGGAAGCTCTACAAAGGATCATTTCAACTCTGGCAAATAAAAATGATGAAATTCAGAACTTTATTGATACACTAAATCAAACATTAAGAGGAGTTCAGGTATGAGTCTTTATTAAATTTATGTAAATATCACAATGAATGAGTATTGAGTCAAATTATAAGTATAAATATACTTTACATTTATAAATACAAATACATTTACATTTATAAATACAAGTACACTTCTGCTAATGGAGCTGTGAGCAGGGTGTTTTAAATGGGAAATAAAGTAAAAAATGCTTTCCTTGCCATTCCTGTGTTATTTGTGGAAAAATCAAATAGTAAAGGAGAAGGAAAACTCTGGAGTACTTGCTAGGGAATATTACAGTGCTCACTTTCATATTTTTCTATTTGATATTTTTCTTTTCTAATTCCAACTAGGAACAAATTGTATCCTTACAATGTACCTGCAAGTAATTTTTTTTACAGTAAATAGCAGAAAGAAAATGTAGATGGTGAGAGGTCTACATGAAATAGACGAAAGTAAAACATAAAAGTTAAAGTGCCCAATTAGGAGGAAGAGGAATATTTAAGGAAGTGGTTCCAGGTTTGAGTAGACAATCCATGTGTTTTTCACCAGATGTTGATTGTAGAAGGAAACTTAAGGTAAACTGATGATTCTTAGGCTGCATCAGGAAGAAATAGGAAATCTGAACAGACCAATAAGTAAGGAGATTGAATTCAATAATAATAAAAAAAATCTCAGATCTTGATGACTTTATAATTGAATTCTATCAGATATTTAAAGAAAAATTAATACTAGTTCTCAAACTTCAAGAAAATTGAAGAGGAGGGAATTACTTCTAAGCTTATTTTATAAAACCAGCATCACCCTGGTGTCAAAGCCATACAAGGATACAAGAGGAAAAAGACTATAGACCAACATCCTTGATGAATATAGATGCAAAAATCCTCAACAAAATATTACCAAACTGATTTCAACAGTACATTGAAAAGATTATTCACTATGGCTAAGTATAATTCATCCTTATATTTGTATGGTTCCTTATAAAAATGTAAATCAACAAATATAATACATCATATTAATAAAAACGAAGGACATAAACCACATAATCAACTCAATAGATGCAGAAAAATAATTTGACAAAATTCAGGATCTTTTCATAGTTCAAAATTCTCCCACAAATTCAGTGTAGAAAGAATGTACTTCAACACAATAAAGGTCATATATGACAAGTGCACAGCTAATCTCATACTCTGTGGTGAAAAATTGAAAGTTTTTCTTCTACCATCAGGAATAAAACAAGGATGCTTGCTGTTACCACTTATATTCAAAATAGTATTGGAAGTCCTATTCAGAGCAGTTAGTAAGAAAAAGAAATAAAAGACATCCAAATAGGGAAGGAAGAAATGGAATTGATAATATAAAATTATGTGTAGCAAACTCTAAAAACTGTAATGAAAATCTGTTAAACCTATAAATTGGGTAAAATTGTAGGATACAAAATCAACACAAAACTTGGTAGTGTTTGTATACTAACAACAGACTATCTGAAAAAGAAAATAAGGGGAAAAAATCTCACTGTAGTATCAAAAGTGAAGTAAGTAAACTTAACTAAGCAAGTGAAAAATCCATATACTGGAAATTACAAAACCTTGATAGAAGAAATTGAAGAAGGCATACATAAATGGAAAGATGTCTCATGTTCATGGATTGGAAGAATTATTATTTTTAGAATATCTAGACTACTCAAAGCAATCTATAAATTCAGCGTAATCTTTATAAAAATTCCATGTTATTTTTCACAGAAAAAACTTCTAAAGTTAGTCTGAAACTATATAGACTCTGAATAACCACAGTAATCTTGAGCAAAAACTTCTGGAGGCTTTGAAATAGTTCCTGATTTCAAAATAAACTATAAATCTATTTTAATCAAAGCACCATAGTACTGATATTAAAATGCAAACACTTTTGGTGGCTCACACCTGTAATCCCAGCAGCTCAGGAGGCTGAGGCAGGAGGATTGCAGGTTTGAAGCCAGCCTTAACAACTCAACAAGGCTGTAAGCAGCCTAGCGAGACCCCAACTCAAAATAAAAAGGCCTGGGAATGTGGCTCAGTGATTAAGCCCCTTGAATTTAATCCCTGGTATCAAAACAAACAAACAACAACAACAATAACAACAAAAAAACAGATAATTTGACCCATAGAACAGGATAGAAAGCCCAGAAATAAACCTATGCATTTATGGCCATTTGAGGCACGGGGCGGGGCGGGGGGGCAGTCTCTTTAATAATAAAAGTGTTGGGGGCTGGGGTTGTAGCTTGGTGGCAAAGTGCTTTCCTGGTGTGTTTGACGCACTGGGTGCGATCCTTAGCACCACAGAAAATTAAACAAAGGCATTCTGTCCATACACAACTACCAAAAAATTTTTTAAAAAATAATAAAAGTTTTAGGAGAAATGGATATCCACGTGGAGAAGAGTGAAGTTGGACCCTCTTCTCAACAGTGTACACAAAAATCAACTCAAAATGGATTAAAGACATACACATAAGACCCGAAATTGTAAAACTATTAGAAGAAAATGGAGGGAGGAAGTGCTATGATTTTGACCTGCACAATAATTTTTTGGAAAGGACCCCAAAAGCATAGACAATAAAAACAAAGAGCTGTTGAGTTTGAAACTCTTGATCAGTGAACAAAAGACTCATCACATTTGACATCTGGAAAAAGATGTTTTAAGTTAGAGCTGGTACAAACTTATAATTCTGATTAACAAATTACTAGAATTCTTGGAAGTCCCAGAAAACAAACAAACAAAAAGGACAGTTATTCTATATAGGCTTGTCACTAGATGAGGGTATAAGCAATGGTAGGTACGAGACAATAAAACTGGTAACTGAGAGGAAGAGAGTAGTCTAGCTCCTTTTTTCAGATAAATAAACTAAGGCACAGGAATTTAAGTAGCTTTTACAAGGTTGCACTGTTACTAGTGGTTAATCTGCCTTCCAGACTCTGCATTCCTTCTCCAAAGCTTGTTTTTGCTTCTATAAATGAACTAATAAAAATGGTGAACACTACTTTTTGTGAGACTCCATTGAGATGGTGTCTGGATTTTATAAACATAATCAAAAGTTTGGATATATTAAAATACATCTTAACCAATGCCAGTTTGCTTCTCTTAATAGAATGTCTTATCAAAGCTGAAAAATGCGTTAAGGGAATTTCTTCTCTCATAATTGTTGAAAGGTGGATTTGCTATCTAGGGATTTCACAAATATTTTAAGGTATTTCTTGTTAAAATAGTGGCATCCTGCTTAATGAAACAATAAGAACTTTGGAAAGTCGAGATTTGGAATGCTTTATTGATGATGCAGCTACAACTAGTTGTGTAGCTTTGGAAAAGTCACTTATCTATATTTTAGTTTGTAAAGTGCAGGAGGAGTTAAATTACAAATTCTAATTATGAGATCATTTCTGATATTCCTTCTGGCACAAAATTCAATGTTTGATAAATCTCATAGGATCTAGTAGTGAATTGCTTATAGTCTTTTAAGTTCTATATATTTTATGTAAATGCAATGTTTTAGATAACCTAAAGAATTTTAAAATTTACACAAAATCAGCCCTATTCCTATATACCCAAACTGTTCTTCAGAGTTGCTGAATTAAACTCTTTGCAATATTTTATTAAAATTCTTTACTGGCGAGGACTTAAAAACAGCATACCATAGGGACACAGCCACATCAATGTTTATAAAAGCACAATTCACAATAGCTAAACTGTGGAACCAACCTAGGTGCCCTTCAATAGATAAATGGATTACAAAAAAGTGGCATATACACACAATGGAATATTACTCAGCAGTAAAAGAGAATAAAATCATGGCATTTGCAGATCAGTGGATGGAGTTAGAGAAGATAATGCTAATGAAGTTAGCCAATCCCAAAAAAAACAAATGCCGAATGTTTTCTCTGATATAAATAGACTGATTCATAGTGGGTTAGGGAGGGGGAGCATAGGAGGAATAGACGAACTCTAGATAGGGCAGAGAGGGTGGGAGAAGGGAAGGGAAGGGGGCGGGTATGGGTTTAGAAATGATGGTGGAATGTGATGGACATTATTATCCAAAGTACATGTATAAGGACACAAATTGGTGTGGATATACTTTTTATACAGCCAGAGATACGAAAAATTGTGCTCTATATGAGTAATAAGAATTGTAATGCATTCCACTGTCATATATAAATAAAAAATGATAAAACATTCTTTGCTGGTCATTCTGCTAATACTTCAAAAGTTAAGAACCACTGGCTTAGGAACTGCCTTAGAGCCTGAAGGTCTAGATAAAGGTGGGAACTTTAAAACAACCTATTTCTTGTCCTGTAGAAGCAGTTTTATAAAAGTAAAGAGTGTTTGGGTTAGTACATAAAAGGCAGTTTAACTCCAGCAGAGCTAAAATACCACCTTCCTCATTAGCAGCCAGCTTTTTGTATTCATCTCTTTTTAAAGCCTTCAATGAAATTTAGAAGTTTTTACTTTTACATTAGGCTTTGGCAGTTTGTAATAGAAACCTGTCCTCCCCTTTGTGTATACCTTTCAGTTCTTAAATGTTTGAAGGCTTTTCATTAATAGCATTCTGTTTTGTTTTTTTAAAACAGGAAAATTCTTCTAACATACTTTCAGAGTTAGATGAAGAATTTGATAGTTTGTACTCTATATTGGATGATGTAAAAGAAAGTATGATTAATAGTATCAAGCAAGAACAAGCTCGTAAATCACACGAGTTACAGGTGAGACCCTCAGCTATTTAAGTCTGAATATTCTATTTCATGCTTGATGTGTTGAAAGCAAAAATTAGTGAATTTGTGAGTATTCACTAACTATACTTTTATTCAAGAATGGTTTTTAACTTTGCTCAAACTTTCTTTTTTAAATTATGGTTAAGAAATAACAAAATTTACTTTCAGATGTTTTTTAAATGTTGTAATTATGTTATCATGTAACAGAGCCTAAGAACTTTTAAATTTTATTACAAAGCTGAAACTATGTGCCCCTTGAACAAAAACTCCTTATTTTCCTCTCCTGCCAGCTCCTGGCAATCATACTGTTTCCTCTTCCATTGTTTTGATTACTCTTAATATCTCACATGAGTAGAATTGTAAAGTGTTTGTCCTTTTGTGATACTGTTATTTCACTCAGTATAATGTCCCTAGGGTTCATCTGCATTGTAGCATGTATCAGGATTTCCTGTATTTCTGGTTGGATAATATTTCATGTGTGTACATATTTTCTTTTATCCATTCATCTGTCTGTCAACGTTTGTGATATTTCTACCTCTTGATTATTGTGAATAATGCTTTGGTGAATTTTGTTGTGCAAGTATAAACCTAAGATGCTCCTTTAATTCTTTTGTTGTATACCCAGAAGTCAGATTGCTAATCATATGGTAGTTCTCTTTTTAGTTTTCTGAGAAAATTTCATATTGTTTTCCGTAGTGGCTATACCATTTTACCTTCTTACCAACAGTACATAAGAGTTCTGTTTTTTCTACATCCTCACCAACGTATTTTCTGGGGGTTTTTTTTGTTTGTTTGTTTGTTTTGTTTGATAGTAGTTTTTTTTACAGTTTAGATTTGCATTTGTCTAATGATTAGAGATGCTGAGCATCTTTTTGAATTGTTGATCATCTCTGTTATTTTCTTTGGAGAAATGCCTATTCAGGTTTTTCTCCACACCCATATTTTACTTTGCATTTTGAGACAGAGTGTTGCTAAGTTGCTAAGGCTGGTCTCAGCAACTTACCTCAACTTCCTGAGTCTCTGAGTTTACAGGTGTGTGCCACCATGTCTGGCTAAGTTGTAGGAATTTTTTATACATCCTGGGTAAATATTTTTTTAAATATACTTTTAGTTGTCAATGGACCATTATTTTTCTTATTTATATGTTGGTGCTGAGAATTGAACCCAGTGCCTCACACATGCTAGGCAAGCACTCTCCCACTGAGCTACAAAGCCCAGCCCATTCTGGGTATATTTTAATTTAACTATTTATCTAGAGAACTTCACTCATGCTAGGCAAGGGCTGTAGTACTGAGCTATATCCCATAACCATACATTCAGGATATTAACCCCTTATCAGAATTTATTGCAAGTTCCATTTATCTGTTTTTGCTTTTGTTACAAATACAGTTGCAATATGTGGTGTAATGAAGATTTCCCCCTGTGTTTGAGCTTTAAGGGTTTTGTTGAGAAAGTTGGTGCCTACATCTATATGATGGAGTGTTGACCCCATGTTTTCGTCTAATACTTGTAAACTTTCTGGTCTAATTCCTATGTCTTTGGCCTATTTCAGTTTGACTTTTGTGCAGGGTAAGAGATAGGGATCTGGTTTCATTTTGCTACGCATAGCTGTCCAGTTTTCCCAGCACCATTTTTTTTTAATATTTATTTTTTAGTTCTCGGCAGACACAACATCTTTGTTGGTATTTGGTGCTGAGGATCGAACCCGGGTCGCACGCATGCCAGGCGAGCGCGCTACCGCTTGAGCCACATCCCCAGCCCCCCAGCACCATTTGTTAAAAGTCTGTCTTCTCCAAAATATATTTTTTGCACCTTTGTTAAGTATCAGATGGCTATAAGTATGTGGGTTTGTCTCTGTCTTCTACTCTGTTCCATTGGTCTTCAGTTTATTTTAATGCCAGTGCCATGCTGATTTTGTTACTATAGCTTTGTAGTATAATTTCAAATCAGGTGTTGTGATGCGTCCTGCATCTCTTTTCCTGTTGATTATTGCTTTGGCCATTCAGGGTCTCTTTCTTTCAAATGAATTTAACAAAAATTTTTTTCTAATTCTGTGAAGAAAGTCATTGGTATTTTGATGGGGATTGCTTTGAATCTGGATATTGCTTTTTGGTAGTGTGGCTTTTAATGCAATCTTAAGGGGAAAATAAGTAGGCTTGAATATGGAATAGAGACTAGTTAAATATTCTGAAGAAGAATCTTATATACATTTAAAAGCCTAGTAGTTGGTTTGTTTCTCTGTTTGTGGAATCACTACCAATCTTTTCACATGACCTACAATTGAGAAGGAAAGAAGAGAGAGTGAAAGAGAAAACTAAATGAGATTGTATTAGGTGGAATTAATAAGTAAGCATGAAGACTGAGCATATCACTATAACAGTTCACCTCTTTTGTTTCTCTTCATTCCTATTTAATTCTAGGTACTTGAATTGTAGTTCTTATGCTATCCAGTCTTGGAAATTTTAATTAATATTTTAGTAGTATGCATTTCTTGAATAGTGTGATAAGTGATGCTCAACTTGAATGTACCTGCACCTCATTTCACCAACTTTAGCTTAAATAGTTATCATTAAGAAATTTAGTCTTCATTACAGAGGATGTTGTCTGAAGGTAGATTGTTATTTTAATTTAAATTGTAGATAGTTTTCTGACTACTTTTAGTAATAGAGAAGAATCTTCAAATAAATTTGGCCCCAGTAGTTTATAATTCTTTTCTTTTTTGTTTTAAATTCTATCTTTATACATACAAAGCTAAGCTCTTTACATAAATTATGGAAAGAAATACAAAGTATTAAAATAATATAAACTTATTGAATATATGACTGGTCATGATTATCTTGCTTCAGCAGCTCTCTGAATTTTTTTCATTACTGCTATTAAAATCACTCATAAATTTATTATAACAATGTATATTTTAAATTTCTGATGGCAATAAGAAACTTCATATTAATGATTTAGTTTTTTTTCCCCCTTAGAATCAGCTTAGTCAATGTAATAATGCCCTGGAGAATTCTGAAGAATTGCTAGAATTTGCGACAAGGTCCTTAGATATAAAGGAGCCTGAAGATTTTTCAAAGGTACAAAAAAAAAAAAAAAAACACTTATGAAAAAAATTTACTCTAATGCACTTTATAAAGGAGTTAACTCCTTTAGTTTTGGATTTGTTTATTCATTTCTTTTTAATTTATTTTGTTTTTTCCCTTTTTTTTATTTTGTTGTTCAGTCATTTCTAATGTTGAAGAAGCTTGGGATTTCTGGATAATTAAAATGCAAGCTTCTCAAGCTGCTTTGTTTTAAAGGAGACACTTATTAGTATGTATCTTTGGGATCATGAAAACGTTAACTATTTTAGTTTAATTTTTCTTTACTACTCAATTCAGATGAATCAAGTTACTTTTCTTTTAGTTATATCTCTTGGTAATTATTTAAAGGTACTTATGTACTTGAATGGAGTCATAACTTTCTTTTAGACTTTTCATGACCAAGGAAAGAAGATTGATATTACCATTGATGTGGTTCAAAACTAGTTTTCCAAGAGTTGATTGGGAAAACATTATCAATTGATACATATAAGCATTGTAACCCTGTGAAACTTCTTATTGGAGACAAATGTCCTGTTATTTAGCCTAAGTAATTGAATGTTTTATTAAAACATGAAAAAGTAGGTCCTTGTTAAAGGGTATGTTTGAATAAAAATAAAAGGAATAAAGAGGTAGCTAGCTTCTGTTTTAACTTAGAGTCTCTCATTTAAAGGATTCTGAATTATATGCTTTTTTTAAAATTTTTTAACATTTTTTTTTTTAGTTTTTAGCGGACACAACATCTTTGTTTGTATGTGGTGCTGAGGATCAAACCCGGGCCACACGCATGCCAGGCGAGCGAGCTACCGCTTGAGCCACATTCCCAGCCCCTATACTTATTTTAAATAGGGTGATTTTAAAATGATTTTCAGTTTATCAATTTAAAACTCAAGGATGTAGAATTAGCAAAGACAAGATATGAACAAGGGGAAATTAAACTATATAATTAACAAAATGTTACTGTATAGTTTATCAGGATTAGATTTAAGTTTGATGTTCCTATTTGTGGACTAGGCAGTGAATTGTATTAATGTTAGAAAGGTACTTTTATAGTCCATTTGTATCTAGTCAATGTTTTCATTCTATGACTTTCCTGTGAACTTGAGGTAGAAAAAAACTCCTTGATAACATTTTTACTCTAAAAATGCAAAGATTTAAAGATGAACTTTAAAAATCAATTTATTCTTTTAACAACATAAATCAAAGTAGACTACTACACTAATTAATTCTTAGATTTGTAGGTGAGTTGTAAAAAGTTTACCTTTGCATTTGGTAGGACTTGCTGTGAAAAGGAATTATGAGGAAACTTTTTCTTACTTCAAAATACTTTAGTAGTATGAGATGTCCCCTATATACAGGGCATTCACCTGATAAACTGAAATATCTGGAACATAGCCAAGAAACATGCAGAAAGTTAAAAAAAAATGTTTTGAGTCATCAAAATCATTGTCATGGAGTTCATGAACAGGAATTTATATTCCCTATTCACAATGATGACTCAGAGTCTGTTGACTATTAATTTGAACACGGTTCTTCTAATTTTTAGGGTTTTTTTCTTTTTTTTTTTTAATAATTCCTACTTGTCAACAGATTCCCCTTCTGGTGGAGTAGGGTAGCTGTTTCTGGCCAGTGTAATCCTAACAGCAGGAGTTAGTCCTAGAGTGAAGAAGACAGGAAAACTAAAAAATGTGAACACAAGAACTCAGTTGTGTTTAAATAGGGCTATTATTTGGAAAAACTGTGATAATTGTTTATTTATTTCAAGTTTCTCATTCTGTTGGCATTTTCAGTATAGGTCTCTCCTCTTCCTCTCAAATGCTGCACATTTATCTTTCTCTCTTCTTTGTTCTTTCTAGCTTTGTTTCTGTTAAATTTTTTCCCAAAAATTGTAAATTGGAAAGGTTCTGATAAATCACATTGTGGTTTAAAAATATTTTCTTAATATGCCACTTTGTTTTTTCATTATCTAATTTAGTCTCTTCTCCCAGCATTTTATAGTACTTCTTTGTATCTTAAACCATTTGGAGAGGTGAAGAAATGAATTGTCAGTCTTTCCTAACCAGAAATGTGAGTTTATTCAAGAAAAATTCTTAACTGCTTGAAGTTTTTTCTTAGTATCATTTCCTTATCCATCTGCAGTGGTTTATAGGCCTGCTTCAAACACATAGTTGTTGACAAAATAAGGAGAGGACTTTTAAGATTAATTATAGACCAATAGCATATTGTTATATCTGGAAAAAGAAATTCTTTTAAGGCATACTATTTGTGAATATTTAAGTGCTTAAATCAAATTAATATGAATAGTTCATGGGGACAAAAACAAATTATTAAGGAAAAATCCAGGCAAAGGGTCCTGTCATACTTCTTATCTTTAAGAGTATCTTACTACCAATATTTACATTATCATGTTACCTTACCTCAGCATGAAGCTGCTCTGTTCACCACCATCATACAATCTCAAAGTAAGCAAATAGAAATAGCACAAATAGGATAGGATTTTTGAACATATTTTTACTTAAAAAAAACTACTAGAAGTTTGGTTAATAGTAAGTATATGCAGAATGATCACCAGCAAATGGGATACAAATTATTAGGTTTATTCCTGGATGAACAAGTTGCCAAAGCTCTATCAAATCTGACTTCTCTGCTAATAACTTGCCTGTGGAACACTGCTTGGATCCTTTTCTTCAGGTGATATTCTTATCCTAACCCTGAATGTAGACCTTGAATTCTCCCTATGAAAAGAGTTGGGTCAGCAGAACAGTTTCCAAGTCAATGTAATAAATTTGCCACCTCATTACAATGCAGTTGTCAGACTAGAAGTGAGCGAATTGTTTTCCTGCCCATGAGTGCCCACAGTAGAATAAAAAGTGCAGAGTAGGGTAAAAGGGGAGCAGTGCCTTCTGCATTTTACCACAGATAAATACATTAAAGTGGGTTTAATATATTTCTCTCTTCTAACTCAAAATAACTCACTACTGGAATATTGTTTAGCAAGTGTCAGGCTCTGGCCACTGGGAGGAGAAAACAAGGAAAGAACTCACGCAGCACTTTCAAGGGAAAATTATTGGCGGAAGCTACTCATGTAGGCTGAAGTCAGGAATGCTGGGAGAGGAGAGGACCTTCAACAACATTCTTTCATTTTGAAGGCAATTTAAAAACAAATATTTATTATGTATAGCTCAATCTATAGTTTTCACCTTTATATGAATTCCTCAGTTTCAAAGTTTGTTTCAAGTTATTTACTGTGATTTTGTGACAAATACTTTAAACAATTGTGATTTTTAAAAGTTCTTTTATGAACAGATAAATATATGTGTAAAAAATATAAAACTTTTGATGTATGGAGTCATTAGAAGTATGATGATTTTTATCTAAAGGAAAATAGTATTTTGAAACTATCTTTTTTCCCCTTTATGTAACAAGACAAAAATGATAATATTACGAATAAATGAAGTAATGAGTTGTTTCAGAGACTTAAATAGTGATGTTGAGTAGTGATGTAACTAATGACTAATGCTTCTTAGAAGCTTTCCAGTGATATACAATTCCATAACCTAAAATAAGTTTAAGCATTTACTGAGACTTCTTCATAACTCGTTAAATGGAGTTATGCAGATAAAAAATAAATATGCTAGCAGCAGAGCTATGGTAAATCCTGGGATCAGTTGGTACTTATTAAACAGATGCTTAATTCTTAATTAATAAAATTTATCATTCTTGAAATTGAAATAGAGGAATCAAGCTGTGTAGTAATATGTATCTTTTGGTTAGCTTTCTGCTTTGAGAGAAGAAATTCTAGAAAAAATTTATTTTCCATTTTAAGACATTTCTTAAAATTGGACACTTTTAGAAAAATATCTTTAGATTTTGAAACTTTTCTTTCTTATTGTACAAGATAATTTCTTTTTCTTTTTTCTTTTTTTTTTTTTAATGGTGCTAGGGATTGAACCCAGGGCCTTGTGCATGCAGGACAATCACTCTACCAGCTGAGCTATAATTTCTTAAGTTCTGCCTTCATACAGTATACATACAATAAAATTTGAACCTTTGGAAGAGAAGTCACAGAATTTTCAATTTTATCAACATATAAATATATAGGACAACCCTTTTTCCTAGATTATCTGACTTTTCAACTATTCCTTTACTGTTTTTTCACAGTGTGATATATGTAATAATACCATAAAAACTTTGTATGCATGCATATGTGCACATACACACAAACACGAAAAATGATTCACTAAATTAAGCAACACTAGAAATAAAAAAGAATCATCGTGGTCAGTTTAAAAAAATAGTAATGATCTTCATATCATTGGGTTATATAAGGGAGATTGATAAGTAGCATTCCTCCAACCAAGTTCACAACCAATTAGGAGTTAAGGTAAAATAGTAAAACTGATAAAAGGCCAAATGCTGATGATATAATATTGTATAATATGAGTTATTCCATTGGGCAAGTTTCTTAGTATTGAATCCCAGAATTAGACAGACTAGCCCTCCCACATTTGTTCAACAGTGGCTACCTCAGTTTACTGTGGGTGGGGGGTCCTCTTTCAGTGAAACTGAAAGCAGAGAGGGAAGGAACACAACATGTATTCTCTGTGGGCAAACAAACTGCCAGAAAAAGTGGAAGATACTGAACTTCTCATTTCTATTTTGTCCTTTCAAACTCATAATCAAATAAGTCATATTACTTACCAAGAAGAAATGAGGGACTAGAAAGGCTAAAGGAGTAATGCTAATGGCATTTCCTCCATGTGTAAAGAAATATCAGGTATAGAGGAGTCCCCTCTTTTCCTCCCTTGTATTTAAGATCTTTGTTTTGTAATTCTAGCTATGACAGTAATTTTTAAAAATCAGTATAATTAACTTTCTTTACATTTCTTATCCCTGGTACCAAACTAGTTTCATGTCTTAAAACACATATATATGTCTTCCACAGAATTGGACCGTTTGCTGTAGAATAAAGACCTTGGAAAGAACTTTTAGAATCATTAAGGATCAAAATCCCTTAGTAAAGAAATAAAATGATTAGTATACAAGGTTACAGAGTTGAACAATGGTAATGCTGGAACTGTGTAACATAATTATCTCTGAAATCTCAGTGATATTCAGACTAAAATATTTTAGGGTGGTTATAAAAGTGACCAAAAGTAGAATCAGTGTTAGAATTGAAGGAGAAAGGCCAAAGAAGCATTGCTATATACATCTAATTAACATTAAATTTAATTAAATAATACTATTACTGCACACCAGGCATTATGCTAGGCACTAGGGATAGAGTTTTCAGCAAAATGGCCATGTTCTACCTTTGATATATTATTAACTGTGCTTAATAGTGTGAGAGAAAACTTTTGGCTATATTATATTGTATACAGATGTAAAAGGCCAATAATTTTTTCATTTTCATTGTTTTTCCATGATTGGACCAATACCAAGTTATAACTCTGTCCCCTTCTTAAACTTGTACCTAAAAAAAATAAGACATATGTATAATAGGTTAAAGTTTGCAGCTTCTGTGAAATCACCTGAGGGAAAGAAAGACCCCATTTCTAGAAGTACTTCTCTGGTCCCTCCTCATCTGAATTTCTGGCACTACAACCTAATTCTTTGGGGTAAAAGATCGTAAGCTGCAGCCTAGTTTTGTACATTAGCAGGCAAACTCTAGAATGCAAAGTTCTTATCTACTCAAACATCTCTAAAGAAAAATTAAAGAACAGATTTGACATGTACAAGAAAATCACTAGGATGCACAGAAATGTGTGTCCCATAAAGAGATTTATTCTAGTTGAAAAATGTCAGACTGAATGAAATGGAGATGTGTTTTAATGACCTTAAGGTAAGAAAAAACATTTAAAGTCATTTAGAATTAGTTTGGAGTGTTAAATTTTTCTCCTTTTAAGGGATTTATATGGGGTCTGGTTTTTCTATTAAGTTCTAACATCACATCATGCAAACTTATGTGAACTGTACAGATTTTCTGTAATTTATGTTTTGGTGAATATGAACAACTAATCTATTGCAGGGTTTATATCCTAACTTTTCTTGCATGTCACTGCCATTGAAACTCGCATGAAAAGCACTAACTACCTTCTTTCTCTTCTCCCTGATTTGCTTCAAGGCTGCCAGACAGATCAAGGATAGGTATGGTATAAAAACTATATTTTATTTAAGTATCAATATTGAAGTCAGAAATGAAATTCAGAAATAGTTTTTTATTAGAATTTTGGTTTAAATAAAAATGCCCAATGGCCAAGTATTTTTACAAAATAAAGATATCTCTATATCCTCTTGGAATAATCAGTAAGATTTTTTTTAAAAAATGTGTTTCAAGAACATAGTTGTGGACAATTATGTGCTTCCAAAAGAATTTCATTTCTGGTATAATAATATAGTTAGTTTTAGAAAAGTTCTTAACTAGTTGTATTAGTGGAGAGGGTACTATTTTGAATAATTTAAAAATAAGTATTCCTGGAATGCATTTTCATTGTTTTTAGATTTAAATATAAGCAGATCTTATTTTCAGAGAAGTCATAGTATTTTAAAATAAGTCCTCAATAGCTAAAGTTCTCATACTTCACTCTTTAACACCTTTGTATTCTCATTCTATCCTGTTCCTGGTGCCATCTCTTTCTGTTTCTAATGCCATCACTATCTAGTTTATATTCTGTGGGAAGAGAAAATTATTAAAGATGTTAGTTTAGAATGTTTTTCTCATTGGTAGAGGTAGTAATAAAAAAGAGAACTTAGTAGTTGTTGAAATGAATACATCAGAATGCTTAAATTGCTGCTGGCTACATTTGGATTGTGTTCACACAGCAGGAATGGATTTGGTCTGCTTGACCAGTCATTAAGCATTGTCTGTAGAGAGAACATAACTTAAGGTTCTTCATCTGAGGATCATAAGAATTTCTGAAAGGCAAAGCTCTTCAAACATTACTCTGAATCTTATATTAAATTGTTGTTCATCAGATAATTCATGAAAGTACTCCTTTTGGATTGTATGAAAAAAATCAGTGTAGCCATTGTTAATATTTGCAGGAATTTTCAATTCTGGTTTCTCTTATTTTTTAATTTGACTAGAGGCAAGATTTACACAGTAGTAAAAGCATTTTTAGCACAAATATTAATTTTTTATCTTTTATATTTTACATCAGGTAGTAGTTAAAGGTATAGGTTGTTCTTATACATCCGAGATATAGAAAAAAGATTATAAGAAGTTTTATTTTATTTATTTATTTTTTTTAAGAGACAAGGTCTCATTGTGTTGGCCAGCTGGACCCAAACTCCTGGGCTCAAGCAGTCCTGCTATCTGAGCTTCCAAGTAGTTGAGATTATAGGTACATGCCACGATGCCTGATGTGATTATGAGAGGTCAAAGGTGAAACATTAGCAATATGAGTAATGACTAATAGAATAGTTTATTAATGAAGTAGATTTGAATTGTATCTGCTGGAATTTGCTATGAGCAATCCAAATTCCACCCTGCCTAGATTATTTTTCCTGTGTAGCTACTATTCTGTTACATTCTCCTCTGGTTCCTTATTTTTTGTATTAGAAGTCACTTCGTAATCAGACTTTGGGCTGTCCAAAGACCTTGTGAGAGACCTTGCAAAATCTTCATTTCAAGATTCTGTATGGTTGTGCTTCCCAGAATTCTTTCCTTATTCCTGATCTCTTTCTCTTTGTCCAGATTTGGCATAATTTTATTTTATGAGCACCTTTCATGACTGTATTCTTCACTGAAGCTTGACTTTACTTCTTCTTCTCAGCCAGCAGGCCAGGATTCCTTATTTCTGTTTGGGAAAATTCCACTTTTTAATTTGTTTTGCTCAAAGTTTATATTTTTTATTTTTTTATTTTTTGGCTACTTACAAACTATTTGCTTCCTGCCTGAGGAGAGTTTCTGGGTCTTAGCTTAATTATTTAAACACGATTTTAGCTTCATAAAACCCAGATTTCCCTAATATAGTTTCTGATCTCTCAGAAAACGAGTTTCTAGAATTCCATCATTACCTTTTGAGTATGAAAATAGTTTTAAAATATAGTCATAATGAAATCTTGTTTCATCAAGCTAAGAAGGGATTGTTCTCTTATGTAAAGATGAATTTTAAGGAAGAGTTTAAAAATCTGAGCAAGGAATCAAATTTTTTAAAATGACCAAATTATATTGTTGTATTATGTGCATGTACAAAGATGTAACAATAAATCCCACTAAAAATTTTAAAAGTGAACTAAAAGTATATTGAAACTTCAGTATCATTGCTATGATTTAAGGTAAAAGAATGGCAGGAGTGAAAAGGAAAACTGAAGACTGAGAAGTAATACATGGCATATTTCCAAAAATTTAAAATCACTGGAGTATAACTTAGGGAACTTGGTAATTTTGGAAGATGATTAGTTGAGAGAGAGAGAGAGAGAGAGAGAGAGAGAGAGAGAGAATGAATTATTGCTGGGTGTGAGAGCACACTGAGAAAGGGGGAATCATAATTTTAAGGCCAGCCTCAGCAATTTAATGAGGCTCTACACAACTTAGCGAGACCCTGTCTCAAAAAAAAAAATTAAAAAGAGATGAAGAATGTAGCTTTAGCGGTAAAGTGCCTCTGAGTTCAATTCCCAGTATACCCCCCACAAAAAAGGGGGGGAAAGGGAGAGAATTATTGGTTCTTGGAAGAGAAGGATCATGAAAGGGAGAGGCAAATTAGGTTGTTTGAGAAAATTAAAGGTGTTCATATGTTTTATATAGTTGCTTTCTCTTTGCAAAAAGAAGGAAGCCATCCTTGAGTTCAGCTGATACTATTAGAAGTAAACTAAGCAAGTCAAGGTGAAACATGCTTAACTACATGAATCTCTAGAGATGATTTAGAAATTTGAGATTTGTAATTTGGGCTTTGAGGCACATTTGTTTAAATATATTCAGTTTAAAAATAAAAGATATCGAAAGAGTGTAGCATTGTTGCACATTTAGGAACCAGTTTTGTTTTAGGCTTTGCTAAACCTTTCTAATCCACTTTTGGTAGACATTCTTTTTGTTTGTATTTATAGTGATTAAATAAAGTTTTATAAATTTTGTAGGTTTCATAGTTTAAATTTTCTAAAATACTTTCTGATAATTTCCCTCAGCATTTCTCGTTAAAGAGCCATGTTGTTTATCAGGCTTAGAAGAAACCAAGTAAGTTCAAACCCAATCACCGATTCAGAGAGTGTTTAGTAAGAACCTATTTTAATGTAACTCTTACTGATGTCTTCAAATCAAAGGATACTTGAGATTATAAAGAACAACATACAAGACTAAGTGTTTATTCCTAACTTCTTGATATAATTTGAAATTTATTATTCGAGAATCAACAGCTTAATGTAATAAGTGTGGAATACTAGCATTATATTTGTCAATACAGTAAGCAGTCATTTTGAGTTCTCTTCCGTATAAATTGATTTTAATGTAGCACTTTCTTTTTGGTAAATAAATCAACTGTTTATTCATTGTTGTGTAGTGATTACTTTTTTAGTTGTAAATAACTGAAAACAGCAACATTTTGACATTTTTTTATTTCCAAATAAGTGAATACATCTCTGTCTTGGTTAGATTTGATAGATCTCATTGACTAGGAGTGGCCTGGTTCCCTTTGTTCTTCCATCTCTATTTACTTTCTCTCCCAAATTATGTACTAGGAGAATGCATTCATGAATAGTGCTTCTGTACCATTCTTTGATCAAAGATTATATGTAACACCTGTGGAAATTTACTGTTAATTTGAAATAAAATGATAGTAAAAGGGTTTCTTTTGATCCCCAGTTTTAATTGAAAATAGTTTCTCTGCACTATTGACAAATTAAGATCTAGCTTGGCTTCATTCTTTTTTTTAACTTCACATTCATCTAGTAAGTGTGTGTTGAAGTCCTATTATTTCCATGGCATGTAGTTCCATGGGGCTGTTTCTCTTAATATCCTTCCATGTATGTAGCTAATGATGACAGATCAGTGACCTCTGCTGGTATGATATTCACTGGTCATGATTTCACCTTTTTCCTTTCTCATCCATGGCCTGTCTTTAACAGGTACTACTATACTAAAAATATTATATCCATCTGCTTCAACTCTTGTTGTAGGGCACACGATGTAGCTATTTCTACAGGGGAGAATGTTTGAATCAGGTTGTATATACACTTCACTATTTGGCATGTGAAAAGGAGTGGGGGTGGCATCAGGAGGTCAGTTTGATTGAGTGTACAGCGGTTCAGATGAAGGTTGGGTCTGGTAAGGATTATTTATATGGGATATTTCTTTTATTGATATTGGCATATTATATGATTGTATAAAACTGGATGGAATTGCTAAGTTATCTTAGAGGTCTTTAAAAGGCATTTTCAGATTTTTACTTAATTTTCAAAAGACAGAATTTATATTTGACTGTTCTAGTCTCTGAAATTATTAGAATGAAATAATTTTTGTCTTTTCATTTTATAAATTAAATGATTTGATACTTCTTGTTCTTCTGTTTTAAAAAGTATATTTGTGTTTACCATAGAGTCACAATGGCTTCAGCCTTTCGCCTTTCTTTGAAACCAAAGGTCAGTGACAGCATGACTCACTTAATGGTGGATTTCTCTCAGGAAAGACAGATGCTGCAAACTTTGAAGTTTTTGCCAGGTAAACAGCATGTATTACATGTACAGTTTTGAATAAAAATTTTCCTGCAATGCTTTTCTGTAATGAACATTGGTATATAAATATTAAAGAAGCATAGTGTGATTTTTTTCTTCATTCCACTAAATATTTAAATTTGGTAGTATTTATTTTTAGAGAATTATTTTACTGGTAGTAAATATTCTATTTCAAGAATCCCATTAAGGAGTATCATTTGATGGTTAACAGTGGGTCTTTAGACCAAACTTTTTTAGATTTGAATTTTGCTGTATACTTGCCATGTAATCCTGAACAAGTTATTTGACTTGCCTCATTTCTGCTTCTTTAGAATATGATATTATTCTAGGGTTTTTGTAAGGATTAAATGAATTGATACTTCTAAGGCATTTGTATAATAGTATATGGCACATAGTTAAAGCTCAGAGGATGTTAGCTGTTGGCATATTATGTGATTGTATAAAGCTGGATGGAATTGCTAAGTTATCTTAGAGGTCTTTAAAAGGCATTTTTCAGATTTTTACTTAATTTTCAAAAGACAGATTTATATTTGACTGTTCTAGTCTCCAAAATCATTAGAATGAAATAATTTTTGTCTTTTCATTTTACAAATTAAATTTTATATATGTGTGTGTATATATATATATATATAAAACAGCAGATAGCGTTATAATTCATATTACATATACAGCACAATTTTTCATATCTCTGGTTGTATATAAAGTATATTCACAACAATTCATGTCTTCATACATGTACTTTAAATAATGATGTCCATCACATTCCACCACCTTTTCTAACCCCCTGCCTCCTCCCTTCCCCTCCCACCCCTCTGCCCTATCTAGAGTTCATCTATTTCTCCCATGCTCCCCTTCCCTGCCCCACTATGAATCAGTCTACTTATATCAGAGAAAACATTTGACATTTTTTGGGGGGGGGATTGGCCAACTTCACTTAGCATTATCTTCTCTAAGTCCATCCATTCACCTGCAAACGCCATGATTTTATTCTCTTTTATTGCCGAGTAATATTCCATTGTATATATATGCCACATTTTTTTATCCATTTATCTATTGAAGGGCATCTAGGTTGGTTCCACAGTTTAGCTATTTTGAATTGTGCTACTATAAACATTGATGTGGCTGTGTCCCTGTAGTATGCTGTTTTTTCGTATAGACCAAGGAGAGGGATAGCTGGGTCAAATGGTGGTTCCATTCCCAGTTTTCCAAAGAATCTCCATACTGCTTTCCATATTGGCTGCACCAATCCCACCAGCAATTTATAAGTGTGCCTCTTCCCCCACATCCTCACCAGCACTTGTTTTTGTTTGTCTTCATAATAGCTGCCATTCTGACAGGAGTGAGATGAAATCTTAGAGTAGTTTTGATTTGCATTTCTCTAATTGCTAGAGATGATGACATTTTTTCATATATTTGCTGATTGTACATCAGAAGAAAGATATACAAAAATTAACTAAAATGCATCAAAGACCTTGCAAATAGACCAAAAGCTATGCAACTTATAGAGGAAAGCAAAGGTCAACACTCCAGCATAAAGGACAGGTAATGATTTTTTTCATTAGGACCCCTAAAGCTTGGGAAATAATGCCAAGAGTTAATAAATGAAATGGTATTAAATTAAAAAGCGCTTGCACAGCAAAGGAAAGAGTAATGTGAAAAAAGAACCTACAGAATGGAGGAAAATCTTTGTTAGCTACATTTCTGACAGAGGATTAATACCTAGAATATATAAAGAACTCAAAAAGGTTTGCACCAAAAAAACCACGTAATTAATAAATGGGCAAATAAATTAAACAGACACTTCATAAAAGAAGAAATAAAATGGCCATTCACACCAGTCAGAATGGCAGTCCTCAGGAATTCAAACAATAATAAATGCTGGAAAGGATGTCGAGAAAAAGGAACATTTACACTGTTGGTGGGATTGTAAATTAGTACATTGACTATGGAAATCAGTATGGAGGTTCCTCAAAAGACTAGGCATGGAAGCCCCATACGACACAGCCATACCACCACTCCACAGTATTTATCCTAAAGAATTAAAGTCATCATAGGGATACAGTCATATCCATGTTTTTATAGCAGCACAATTCACAATAGCCAAACTATGGAACTAGCCCAGGTTCCATCAACAGCTGAATGGATACAGAAAATGTGGTATAGATACACAATGGATTTTTATTCAATCACAAAAAAATTATTTATTTGCAGGAAGATGGATGGAATTTGAGACAATTATGCTAAGCAAAATAAGCCAAAGTCAGAAGATCCAGGGTCATATTTTCTCTCATATATAGAAGCTAGAGAGAAAAACGGAAAAGAAAGATAAGGGGTGATCTCATGAAAAGCAAAGGGAGACCAGCAGAGTAGAGGAAGGTAGGCCAGCGGGTGAGAGGAGGGGAGGAAAGGGGAAAGCTCTGGGGAAAGATATTGATCAAATTATATTGTAACAACAGATTCACCATTATGTGCAAATACAATGCACCTGTAAAAAAGAAAAGTAGCTCCTTTTCATTTCAAAGTTAGTTTTCTTCCTAGAGCAATGTATGAGTGTGCCTTTTCCCCCACAGAGGGTAGCACTGTTACTAACATCTGTTTATCTTTCCTGAAATAGTCTAAATCTATACAGACATCACCACATGTATAGGCAGAATCAGGTAGTTGCTAATATTTGGCAGTTTTTACCCTCAAAAAGATAAATTTGTTTCATTAAGTCTAATATATAATCCACCCCCTTTTGAAAATGGAAGCATACATATACACTGTTAAATACTTTCTCTTTGCCACTTGACAATATGTAGGAGTTCTTTCCAGATCATTATAGATCTATTTAATTTTTTTTAATAACTGGATAGTAGGAATTTAATTAGTTCTTCTTGATGGATATTTAAGTTTATGGTCTTTTTCTAGTAGTGGCAATGATGTGGTAACAAAATGCTTAGGTATTTTGCAGAGATAATATATCAATATGTCTCAAGGATAAATTTCTAGAAATGGAAATGTATGTGTATTTTAAATTTGAATAATTATTTAAATTGTCAAGGAAATTTCACAATTTATGCTTCCCTGAAAATATTTGAATGACTGTATTCTTATACAGCTACAGTTTTCAGAGTTTTTATTTTTTTGTTCATTCTATTCTAATAGTGACATATGGGTTATCTGATTGTTTTAATTTTCATTTCTTTAAGTGTGAATGTATTTATCCTATCTTCATAAGCCACTTTAAAAATGAACTCCTTATTTATGATTTTTCACTTTTTCAAACAATGGTTTATATTTTAATTAGTGATATGTAGCACCTTTTAGTATATTAAGGAGGTTAGCCTTTGGTCCTATATGTGGCATAACTCCCTCTTAGTCATTTGTCTATTGGTTTATAATGATTTTTTTTCCTAGCAGAAATTTTAATTTTTATATAATCAAATATGTCACACTTTTTCTTTGTGACTTTTAGGTTTTAGAAAGACCTTACTTGGACTTCCCCATTGCAAGATTATAAAAATAGATATACTTATTTTTTTTAATATTCTTTTTTGGTTGTAGATGGACACAGTACCTTTGTTTTATTTATTTATTTTTATATGGTGCTGAAGATCAAACCCAGTGCTTCTTACATGCCAGGCAAGCTCTCTACCACTGAACCACAACCCCAGCCCCTAGATTCATTTTCTTATGTTTGTAGCCTTTTAAAACTAGACTTTAATATTTAGAACAATTTTAGGTACATAGTAAAACAATGGAAAGTATGAGGATTTCCCATATACCCACAAAACATGCTTAGCGCCCTCATTATCTACATCACCCATCAGAGTGGTACA
The DNA here is from genome assembly GCF_045843805.1 of Urocitellus parryii. Classification (NCBI taxonomy): domain Eukaryota; kingdom Metazoa; phylum Chordata; class Mammalia; order Rodentia; family Sciuridae; genus Urocitellus; species Urocitellus parryii. The sequence continues at coordinate 184,666,580 of NC_135534.1, forward strand.
TTTGTTATAACTGATGAATCTACATTGACACATCATTGTCACCTCAAACTCTATAGTTTATAGTAAGGTCCACCCTTGGTGTTATACATTCTATGGGGTTGCACAAATTTATAATGGCTGGTAGCCTTTTCAGATTGGTAGCTTTTACCTAGTGATAGGCATTCTGTCCTCCATGCCTAGTTTTTCGTGGCTTGATAATTCATTTCTTTTTAGCACTGAATAATCCATGCACCACAGTTTGTTTAGGGCAACTTGGTTTCTTCCAAGTTTTGGTAATAATGTGTAAAGCTGCTGTAAACATCTATAGGGAGGTTTTGTGTGGAAAAAGGTTTTTCAGTTCCTTTGGGAAAATACTAAGAAGTGAAGTTTCTGGATACTATATAAGATTATGTTTAGTTTTGCAGGAAACCTCCAATACGGTCTTATAAAGTGTCTATATAATGTTGCGGTCCCACCAGCAATGAATAAAATCCTTGTTGCTTTACATTTTGTTGCTTTACAGCATTGGTACTGTAGTGTTATTTCATTGTTGTTTTAATTTGCATTGCTTTAATCATGCGACACATGAGGTAGAGCATCTTTTCATATACTTCCTTGTTATTTGAACATCTTCTTTGGTGAGGTGTCTGTTTAGATCATTGGCCTATTATTTTTTAATTCTTAATCTGATAATTCCATCATCTCTGCCATATCTGAGTCTGTTTCTGATTCTTCTTACAGTCTTTTCGGACTGTATTTTTTGCCTAGAGTATGCTTGTAATTTTTTCTTTATAGCCACATATAATATATTAGGTTAAAGAAACTGTTGTGAATAGGCCTTTGATAATGTGATGGTAAGTTATGCAGAGATAGGAATCATTTTATGGTGTTTTGATTATGTCTCAGTCTTTTTGTGAATCTTTGCCTTTGAACTATGAACTTTACAGGTGCATCTCAGTAGCTCCCGCTCTTACTTGCCCTTAGGTAGAACAAGATGGCTAGAGTGCACTAGAGTGAGACTGCTATTTCCCTTTGTCCTGGTGGAGTAGCCAGCTGGAGTTTTTTATTTCCTTTCACCCAGCTCAGTTAGGCTCAGATAATCCCAAACGGTTAGACTCTAGTTAGTTTCTTTTTTTCCTTTTTTTTCTTTTTTGAGAACAGATCTTGTTAAGGAAAACATAAGCTCTGGTGTATTTCAAAATGTTTCCTTTTCTACTCCCTATGGTGTAAATATAAGGGGATCTTCCTCCATTGTTCCTGATGACAAACTGTTAAGCTCTTAGAGGAAAAATTCACAAATAGTAGGTGCCCTTCTATAATTGGAGCCACCTGGGGTTTTTGACTCAAACATACCCACACTGAGCCTCCGGCAGCTCATCAATTACAGTTTAGGTATCCTTACCCCAGCACTGGTTTCTGCTCTAGTAAATTGTGACTCTCTGTATTTACCTGTTTGTCTCTTCATATTGAGGCCTTTTAATCTCACTTCTCTTACAGATCTAAGAATTATTATTGATTTTTCAGTTTGTTCAACCTTGTTTATTGTTAGAAGGGGGTGGCCACTACCAGATTTCTTATGTATGTGCCAGATTGTAAAGTAGAAGTCCCTGGGTTGTAAAATCTGGGTAATTAGTATATGTATCATCTCAAGCATTTAGAATTTGTACTGGGAACTTTCAAAACCTTTTGCTATTTTAACAGGTCTAATGAATTATTGTTAACAATAGTTACTCTACATGTGAGGCACTGGGTTTGATCCTCAGCACCACATAAAAATAAATAAAGGTATTATGTCTATCTACAACTAAAATCTTTTTTTAAAATGTACAGTGGGGTAGAAGGGAAGAATAGAAGTTCATTGGATTAGACAAAGAGAAATGAAGGAAGGCGGGGGTGGGTGGAATAGGAAAGAGTAGAATGAAACAGACATTACTTTCCTATGTACATATATGAATACACAACCAGTGAAACTCTACCTCATGTACTTGAAATCCTAATTAGAATTTGTCAAGATACACTCTACTATCATATACATCTAAAGAACAAATTAAAAATCAGAATAGGGCTAGAGATATAGCTCAGCTGGTAGAGTTTGCCTTGCATGCACGAGGCCCTGGGTTTAATCTCCAGCACCACACACACAAAAAAAAAAAAAAAAAGAAAGAAAAGAAAAAAAGTACAGTATGTTCAGAAATAACAATTCATTCTCGATTATTTATCCTTAGCATGTTTAGAATTTACCTTTTGCCATCTAAGATTTTAGTGAACGTTGAATAAGTTTATGAAAGATCTTAGAAAACTTTATAGATTTTTTTATAGCCTATCATTAAAAGGTGCTTTGAAAATAGTTAGTTTGGGTTGGTTTATTTATTCACTTTTGAATAGTTCAAAAGCAGGATGAAAAAGCAAAGTTTGGATGACAAACATAAATATTTTATTAGTGCTATAATAAATGAGGAATTAACTCCCCTACACACATACTTTTGTTTCTTCTCTTCAGTCCCTAAAGCTCCAGAGATAGACCCAGTGGAGTGTTTGGTGGCTGACAACTCTGTAACAGTAGCTTGGAGAATGCCAGAAGAAGATAATAAGATTGACCATTTCATACTGGAATACAGAAAAACTAATTTTGATGGACTGCCACGTGTAAAGGATGAGAGATGTTGGGAGATAATTGATAACATTAAGGGTACTGAATATACATTATCAGGTAAAATGACAACATCTCAACAGTCTCCTTAGAAAATAATTGTAATTATGAAAAATTTGTTATTTTAAAGCTTAAAATTATTAAGTTCTTTTTATCCAAATTGACTTTTTAGATATTTATTGTAGAAGTAAATTTGTTTTAAAATATCAAGAAAACTTTGTTTTAATTACTTAAGGACATTTGTAACCTGCTAAGATAGGATACATGTAAAATAAATATGAAGTGGTATTCTGAAAATAATATTTCAGAGTTACACTTAGTTTTCCCTTTGTTTTCAGATTATATAAAAAAGCTGTTAATTTTTTAGATGTACTCACTACCCCACAATTCACTGGTACTACAGTACCAGTAAAACTAAATAATAAAAGTGATAATATTTACAAATATTATCACTTTTATTATTTAGTTTTACTTTAATGTTGATAGTTAAAGTAGAACTGTGATTTGGTTTTAGAAATTTTTGTGTTGGCCTTTTGAAAGAAGTTTTGAAAGATATTTCAGAATTATACTCCATACTTGTACAGTTATGTGAAAATGAACCTCAGTATTATGTATAACTAAAACAAACTAATAATGCAAAAATAATGGTTAACAAACACAAAAATGATCTCTGTATAGTGGGGACTTTAGATATTTTGGGGGCAAATATTGCCCTTGGGAGGCTGAGGCAGGAGGATTGTGAGTTCAAAGCCAGCCTCAGCAACTTAGCAAGGCCCTAAGCACCTCAGCAAGCCCTTGTCTCTAAGTAAAATATAAAAAAGGGCTAAGGATGTGGCTCAATGGTGAAGCAACCTTAGGTTCAATCCCTGGTACCAAAACAAAAAGAGCAACAACAAAAAAACACAGTGTTTCATAAATATAAAAGTTCCTGAGAGCATCTCTTTTCCAGAAATCAAATGTGTTATTTTGTAAATTTGTGACATCTCTCATTATATGAAGTACTGCTTTTCATGATGCATAAAAGAGTACCTTTTTATCCCTGAATTAGGAAAATCATAAATTGTATATTTTACTTCTTCTGAAGAAACTAATAGGTAAATCATGATTCCTCTTATTGCAGGCATTATCACCATTTTAACATAAATTTATACTTTCCTTAAATAAAGAGATACTTCCAAGGAGGAAAAAAAAGTCTGAAAATTCATTCTAATATTTTGGGGGATGAATCCTTTATTTTGTGTCTGAAAACCATTTCATTTTTTCAGGCTTAAAATTTGATTCAAAATATATGAATTTCAGAGTGCGAGCTTGTAACAAGGCTGTGGCTGGAGAATATTCTGATCCAGTGACCTTAGAGACCAAAGGTAAGATTAGTAGCTATTTATACAACATGAAACATCTGAAGTTATTCAAGACTTTGTGACAGGAAGCATTGTGTGGCTGAATTCCTTCCCCACCTCCTCTACCATCCCACCTCTGACTTTCCCCACAATAAGAATTATAAGGCAGGGAAAATAGGACTATGGTAGTGGTTTCCATTTATGATTGTATTCATATAAGCAAAATAGACTTGAGATGATAGTGTTAACATCTAAGAACCTAAGTCATTCTAGTCTCTCAGAGTAATTTGGAGTTAGTGGAAACACCCTAGTATAACATATTTGAACACAAATTTTTGCAACATTTACTAATTTGAAGGCCATAATGCCAAAGTTTTTCCCAGTTGTGACATATAGTAATTGACTAAACTCTGTACATTTTTGTAGGTACTTGGGACCTGGAGCTTCCATTGGCCTCTAGTTTATATGGCATTTGAATAGATTTGTATGCCAGAAATTTGATATGATTTGGAGGATGATATAAAAACATATCAGAATAAAACAAACTATGAGGCTTGTAAATTATTTTGTGTTTTACAGTGCTGGGAATGGAACCCAGTGTCTTCCACATTCTGGGCAAGTACTTTACTCGAGCCCCTAACGGTCCATAAATTACTGATGAGACCAACTCAGAAAAATGTCCAAAAATATCTAAAAAATAGGTGTAATTTGAGTAATTTGTTTGAATTAGCAAATGTTTTTACTGGAGAACTACAGATAATGAAGACATGCAATTACTTTGAATGACATGTTATCAAACTGAGAAGTTACTGTGGTTTTTAATGAGATTTTTACCAAAGTATTGTCATACTTACAGGTAGATAATCTTTTCTGTATTACTTGAGCTGTTTTTAGCCCTTGTCAAGTAAAATTGCATTATTATTATATTCACCCTTAGGAGCATTATCTTTGTATTATTCCTTTTCATTATGCTTTACAGGTTGCAACCAAACTTGGTCATAAATGTGGTAAATTATTGATTTTTATGCACATTCCCTAAATTTAGAAATATGAATAGCTGGCTTATGGCTTCCTGGGAGCTGGGCTGGCTGCTTCTCTTAGCAATATCTGGATCTTACTAGTCACTCTTGACTTTGAGGTTTGTAGAGGCAGACTAAGTTGATTAGTCCTTTGAAGCATTTTTTACTGTTGAGAAAACCCCTTGAGGTGTGGGACCAGACTGAAACTTATCCTTGAGGGCCACTAATCATTGATTCTGATCTTCAGGGAGTAACAGAATAAAATTCATTTTACATGACTATGGGTCACGGATTTTCTGGAGTTTTTTTCATAGTATTGGCATGACTACAAATTAGAACAAGAGCTCCATAGAAGTAGTTCTACTTTTTAAAAATTACATATTAAACAATTGTTTACTAATTTGACCTGCTGTAGTCCTTTTTGGCCAACCAATAGAAATAAGCCTGTGGACAAAGATTGAAGGGAAAGGAAGAAAGATGGAGATTAAATAGTTGAGGCCTATCAAAGTTTCATATCCTGCCACTTATAGTTCTTGGTATGGAAAATAATGAAAGTTGTTTATTTGTTCCTTCAGTATATTTGTTCTGGTAAGAAAGTTGTCAAAAGTGATGAGTAATAATATTTCTTATGGCTAGAATTTTTAAGATGTGTTATCATTTACTTCCTTGTAAGGATAAATGATGTTATGTTAATACAAAATTTTCTATAGCCTCAAATAGTAATGACTGTGATATAATTTTATAGTATCATGAAAGCAGCTACTAACTAACATAAAACATCTGGATTCTGATTTTGGTACCCTGTTTTCACAGACTTTTAAAGATATGGAAACAAATATGTTGTATATTACAGGGCTTATCCAGGATACAGGATCTCACTTTCAAAGAAGACTTTATTTTTTAATAATGAAGTATTATTTCCTATCTTAGAGAGGCTCTATAACTTTACTGAGGTTCAATAAAAGAACAATGCCCCTCAAATAGAAATTAAAGATGATACCTCTTGGATTGAAACCTAGACCACCTTATTTGTTTTTCTTTTTCTTTTGTTTGTTCTTTTTAATTACCCATAGCAATAGGACTCGTTTTGACGTAATTATAAGCCTTCTTGTTTGGATGCTGTGTTATTCGATAAGTCTGATCACGAGTGGTTTGAAGATAGTACTTTTTTCTTGCTATCCTTGACTCCAGATTGCTGATGGCCCTTTTTTCTTCATTATAACAAACATTAGGGAACAACTTTAGGAGACCTTCTTTATCCTTAGAATTTTAATAAGCCCTTGGGAATTGATGGCAACCTCGGAGCTAAAGCCTATTTTTCTTTCTCTTAAAAAAAAATGTAGATAGTGCCTCGAATGCACAAGGCCATGGGTTCAATCCCCAGCAACCCCCACCCCCCTGCAAATGTAGGTAGCCTGACTTGCTTAATAACTTAAATATAGAAGTTAACTCTGCTTTCTTAATGGCAGTTCATTTTGGACATTGAGAGTCTCAGTGTTAATCCTACCTTTTTAGTAACCTGCCTATTAAGAAATTGTTTCCATTTTTACTGAAAAGCTTCATTATTTCTAGTTTCTCTAAATTTCTGTTTAGATGAAGGTTTTGTAAGTTATTAACTTCCTTGTGTAGTATGACATTTACTAGAAGCTGTGTGGTCAGATTTGTATTGAGAATGTGGTTTTATAAATAAAGACAATGAACAATGGCTCTGATACATAGTTGAACTTGAAGTGTTCTTTATAGAACAGTGGAGGATAAAAGGATTTTTGATTAACTAGGTAAACTTCAGGCTCTCCATATGCTTTTTTTGTTGTTTGGTGATTTACACTTCACAGCCTTAGCTAAATTAAGTACTATACTTAAGTGAGATGTAATGTAAGGAGTATTCCTTCAATGAATAATTATCAGATATTTAAATTTTGGAGGAAAATATAACAGAAGCAGATTAGTAGATAGCTTTCAAGATAGAGCTTCCAGAAATTACATTTTAAAATAGAAGAAACTACTCATTGTACAGCTGTTAATACATTTCAATGCTTTTCCCTGAGTTCTAAAAGAGGGAAGCTTAATGCACTGATCTAAATTAGCAGTTTGACTCAGCAAGTCTTGTGAATAGTACAGATACTTCCTGATAATACCAAGTAATCTGAAAGGCATAACTTTGTTTCATGATTTTTTTTTTGTTTTTGTTTTATTTTTATATTAGTGGAACTTTTCACCCTTCTACTCTTTGCCACATAAATCATTTATCAGCTAGATCAGTTTCCTCACTTCTGCCAGGCTACCTCCAATTTCTTCGTACTCATCTTAATTTGAAACTAAGAAGTGTTTAAGTATGAAATTATTAATTATTATACTGTCAGAGAAGACGTGTGCACCAGACTTTTACCCTGTGATTTTCTATATAATATCACTTTTTCCTTCTTAATTCCTACCAGTTCCCTTTCCTATTTACTCAAAACAATCAATTGATAACCATCAGGTATTCTATTAACAGGAAATTGAGGATACTGTGTGTTGATATAGATTCTTGTAGAATGAATAGCAGAAATACCCTGAACATTGCATTGTATTGTGTTAGAGTACGGGATATTTAGAGGAGAATAATGGAAAATAAGTGAGGAATTGTAAATTATAACCTAATGATTGAGAACTTTAAATGTTAGCATTAGTAATTTGAATTTTATTTTCTGTATACAGTGTTGAATCAATTGACTAGAGAAGTTATTGCTCATAGGTGTGCTTCAGAAAGTGGAGATATATAATATTTTATATTGTCTCGAACAGCACTTAATTTCAGTTTGGATAATTCATCATCCCATTTGAACCTGAAAGTTGAAGATACCTTGGTAGAGTGGGATCCTACTGGAGGAAAAGGTCAAGAAAGTAAAATCAAAGGGAAAGAGAACAAGGGCAGGTAATGTAGCTCATTAAATCTGTTATATGGATAAATGCTTGTACATTGGTTCTTATTTGATAACATTAAAATTCTTATTCTGTATACCAGTATGACTTATGATACATTAGTAATTCCAAAGTGAAAAATATAACATTGCTTGTCAATACATGAATCTGTCATTAACATTTTCATGTTACTTTTTTCTTAGTTTCTTTCCTAATCTCCTTATACTTTTAAAAAATTTCATTACCCCATTTCCTTAAAGTTATATATACAGTAACTTGAACTAATTAGATGTTCCTAGAATAATTTCTGAATATTGGGCTTATCACCTATCTCACCTAAACGTCTGCATTAGATGACAACTTTTACAGTTTATAAAAGCCCCACAGACTTGCCCGTGATGGTAGAACCCAGTGAATCCAAGAGTCAGGCTCAAGAATCTTTTGTTATTGTCATAACTTACCTAAATAATGTCAAAGTTTGGGAACTTTTTTCTTTTTTTACACAGGAAGTTTTTGCTGAAGTTGAGTATCTTTGTGAGTTCTAACAATGAATTTTTTTTTAATCCTCAGCAGGCTTTTAATCTAATTTTATTATAAGAAGTTAAACTTAATTTGTAAAGCAGTCTCTTAACAGTTGCCTATTTTTATCTGACAGTGTCCATGTTACTTCACTGAAGAAACATACAAGGTGATGATCTATGTCTGTCTAGTTTTAGGACTTAGTATATCTAGCTTGGCTGAGTAATTTTTTCTTTTAACCAGTAAACAGAAGCCACTGCAGCAGGCTTCAAAGCTAAAATATTGCTCTGTGTAGACTGTCTGTATTTTTTGTAGCTTATGTTTTGAATTTATAGCATTATAGTATGCTGCTTATCATTTGGATTATATTGTATAAAGATAACAAAATAAGCTTTAAAGTCTTATTTAATTATTTTTTCTACTTTATTTATAACTGGCATCTTTCCTATCGTATTGAGTTAAATATATCTAACATTATTGCTTTGCTTTTTAAAATATTTTTAGTTGTTGATGGACCTTTATTTTATTTATTTATTTATATGTAGGACTAAGAATTGACCCCAGTGCCTTACACACATGCTAGGCAAGTGCTCTACCACTGAGCTACAATCCCAGCCCTTGCTTTTTTTTTTAATATTTATTTTTTTAGGTTAGATGGACACAACACAATGCCTTTATTTTATGTGGTGCTGAGGATCGAACCCAGGTCCCGCCTATGTTAGGCGAGCGCTCTACCGCTGAGCCACAATCCCAATCTCCAGCCTTTGCTTTGCTTTTATTTGTATTCAACACGAAGCAAGTTTGAAATGTTCTGTATTTTATAATAATCATGCAGCTTCCAAAGTATCAAGGTTAAGAAATAAAAGTCACTGCAGAAATTATTAGGACAGTGCCAGAAAAAAATGAATAATTTTAAATTACATGGTTAATAACATGTTTATTGAAGATACCATATATCTTTACCAGAAACCAGAATATATTCTCTTTTCAAAGTTATCTCCTCTCTCCTTTTCAGTTTGTTTATTCATTATTGGTAAAAGTGATTTCACAGTGTGCTGTAAATTATAAAATGCTGTTGGGTTTAATAGTCTTACAAAGTTTTATTTGGTTACTTGGACGATTTTTAGACTGCTTGTATTTAGCATTGCAGGTTTATTTCTTTCTCTCTTTTCTCTTTTTAAAGGTATTTTATATGTAGGCCACTTCCGGAATGTTATACAGGTTCAGATCCCTTATTTGAAATGCTTGGGACTCAAAAAGTGCTTTGGATTTCAGATTTTTTTGGATTTTAGAATAGTTTCAAATACATAATTAATTATATTTGGTGGGGATCCAATTCTAAATCCAGAATTCATTTATGTTTCACATATACCTTTATATACATAGGTAATTTATATAATATTTTTTAATGTATCTATATTTTGGCTGTGACTTGTCACATGAGCTCAGGTGTGGGATTTTTTATTTATAATTATGTTGGTGCTTAAAAAGTTTCCAATGTCAGAGCATTTCAGATTTTTGGATTAGAGCTGCTCAAACTACATATATTCATTTACTTTAAAAAAAAAAAACAAAACATGGTGTCATTTAAAAACAAAACAAAACTTTATTTTGTTTATTTATTTATTTACTTTTATGTGGTGCTGAGGATCAAACCAAATGCCTCACACCTGCTAGGCAAGTGCTCTACCACTGAGCCACAACCCCAGCCCTCTTTCATTTTTTTTATTTTTTCATTCATAATTGTTCATTGTTAAATGTGTGCTGAATGTTATGGAGTTTATAGGGATAAACACTGTTCTTGCCTCAAGAAATTGGCTTTAACTCATGTAGATAAGATTGCAGAAAAAAAGCAAGATAAACATCATGTGTTAGGATAAATGTGAATAAAAGGGTTCAGAGGGGGAAGATGTCCAGAGCTCTCTGGTACTGCAGTATTCATTTAGGACAGTGAGCCAAACTGAAAGTCAAGCTTTTGCTGATTTATGGTGATAAGAAGTCATGAAGGAATGAGTGGGTTCCTCCAGGGTTCCATTTTTCCCAGCAAATGACACTAGTTGGAGGTCCAATGACTCAACCTACATCACAGTTAGAGGGTCTTCTCACTCACTGCCAGGAGGTCCCAAATAGAAAACTTCTGCTTTATGGACTTGAGAGCTAAAAAGGTAGGGACAAGAGAGTTAAAAATGGAAACATACTAAGTGAAAGGTCCTTACCGCCTTACTTGCTCTTAAGGAGGTCTTCCTGAAGGTATTTAAAAAGAATCTCAGTATAGGGTTTCCTTCCCATGGGGGGCCTTTGAATAGAGTGACAAGGCTAGGAATGCAAATAGCCCATGAGCTCACCGTTGGGGAAGAGGGTGAAATTGCAACTTCCTGTAGAAATCATGATGCCCTAACTAACTATGCACCAAGTCTGGTGTAAGAAGGGAGCCCACCCTATCCTTTGTCTTACCCCTGCAAGTCCTGTCACATAAAGCCTGTGTAATTGCCTGTGATTGAGTATGAAAGGATTTTGGCCTGGACTAGATTGCTAAGAAAAGTTATTTAGATGGTAGAATTTGGAAGACCTTTACTAAAGGAATAGTATTAAATTGCTTCTTGGGGAAGAGGGAGAATTTGTGGTATTCAGATTTGCAGTGAGAGTGGGGAACAACAAGAGGAAAAACACTTAAGCAGACTGAGTGTTGGTTGTGTAATACTCTCTAGGGTGAGAAGGGTAGGAAGGCGGACTAAATCATTTGTAAATAATATGGAAGTACATGTTGATTTTGAAGTAGGGGAATCAGAGCTAGGTTTATCTTATAATAGTGAACAAGATGAACTGGATAACAGAAAGAACATTTGGGAAACTGTAAAATAATCTGGCCCAAGGAACCTTTATGAAGCGAGGTGGGAGGTCATGTTTTTACTTAAGATGTTAATAACTATTGTACCTCTTGCAAAAATGTACTTAGAATTGGAATGCAGCAATGGAAGAGTAACCCTTTAACTTTTCTCTGAAACTCAACTGCCATTCTCAATAGTTATGACTGTTTTTCTTTTCTCCATGCTTCCCTTTGTTTCTTTACTACTGGTAAGTCACAATTTTTTTCTTAAAAATTATTTTTCTGGCTATCAAGTGAGCTCTTACATTTGAAGCAGTGCTAAGTAAAAATTTTGTTTATTTATACATTGTGACTTTCCTTTGCTATTTGTAACTCTGAATTACCTGGGAAATATTTTTCAAAATGCGTATTTCTTCTAAGCAGACAATTGGGCCCACTAACTGAGAAGGGAAACTGTCCTATTTTTAAAAAATTATTTTATTTATTTATGTGGTGCTAAGGATTGAACTCAGTGCCTCACACAGGCTAGGCAAGTGCTCTGCCACTGAGTTATAGCCCCAGCCCTGCCATTGTATTTTAAAAAGGTTTCCTGGTTGCTTCTGATTTTGTTGCACCTTCTCAGTTGATGATTGATTATTTATTACAAAATCCCAAAGCCCTGTGTTTTTCCAACTCAGGATTATGGTTCAGTAAAGGTTATATAGTCCTTAGTTAATAATATCACATATTCCACTTCCTTAGTTTGCATTCATTTTAGTCAAGATATTGCGCACCTACTGTGGACTGAGGATGCAGAAATGAGAGATGGTTCATGGCAATTGTTAACTTCCCTTTCCATCAGTTACTCAACTGTTTCCTCGTTTCCCATAGCAGCCATGTACCAAGGGCCCAATATAGTAGATTGTATAATAGCTATGTTTTCAACATCACCCTTTTCAACTCTGCCCCTTGTTAAGTGGGGTATTTATTAACTTCAGTGGCCCCTAGCCCTTCTGAACAGCAAAATCTGAGGTGAGGCCTGATATTTGCATTTTTAAAAGTTCCCAAAGTGGGCTAGGTATAGCTCAGTGGTAAGAGTGCTTGTGTAGCATGCACAAGTCCCAGGGTTTAATCCCCATCACAGCAAGGGAAAAAAAAAAAAAGTTCCTCAAGTGGGTCTGATGGATACCCAAATTTGAGAACCACTGGTTTGGTTTATTTAATTCCTCCTCATCCCTAGTTACATATTTACTCTAACCTCTCATCATCTTTCATTTGATTCTTACCCACAGCAAAACTTCTTGACCTTTTTTTTAGCTCCATCTCTCAGTTGAAAAACAGTTGTAGTTATGTAATTGTAAGGTTAGTACCACCACTACTAAAAAGCACTGGGGATTGAAGTGGAGTTAGATATAATGAAGAGCTAGTTACAAAACTAATTTTCTATAAATACTTATAATTAAGATTAATTAAACCAGGCATGGTGGCTCATGTCTGTAATCCCAGTGGCTCATGAGGCTGAGGCAGGAGGATCTCTGGTTCAAAGCCAGCCTCAACAATTTAGCAAGACCTGAAGCAACTAAGCGAAAAACCCTATCTCTAAATAAAACAAAAAGGGTTGGGGATGTGACTCAGCATCCCTGGTTCAATCCTGGTGTCAAAAAAGGAAAGGATTAATTAAAACTACTTATTTTGTATAATTATCAACATTCAGAGTTGAATTAACTTGGAAGGAGGAAGATTAATGTGCAATTAATATTTTGGTGACTTTGTGAATTGGGCAATTTTTGGTGAGCTATCCTGAATGACTACTCATTTTTTTCTAGAGGAGAATTTCATTTTAGATAAGTGGTTCAATGAACTTTTGAAGAATAATGGTAAATCATACTAAACTCATATTAAACAGATAATCTGAAGACTTAAACGTTTTTGATACAATTTACAAACCATGTTAAGCCAGTCTTATTTTTTACCCCCTCTCTTCTTATGTCTTTCTATTGCTGTATCAAAAACAGTGGTTTTCATACTTTTTTTCCTCTTTTTGTATACAACAGAATGGTTTTTTCAAATGAAATGTTTCCAGAAGCCTGAGCTGAAAAGAGAAGAGGATTGCTGGTTCAAGTAGGGAAGGAGCCCTAGAGCAGGTGTCTTCCAGAGTCCTGTAGCAGCCTCTGTGGCATCTGTATAGTTCAGGACATGGTTTGAAAACTACCTATTTCAAAATACTTTGTCCCCCAACAGATAAAAATAATGCTACATTAAAAAAAAATTCAGAGGAAATGACTGTTATCTTTTCCCCTTAGTTTCAAGATAAAATACTTGAAAATACACAGACCTTTTATAAGGTCTTTTGTGTGTGTTGGGGAGCGTATTGGTAATTTAATCCAGAGTTGCTCTACCACTGAGCTACATCTTCAATCTTTTTTATTTTTTGAGATATGATCTAACAAAGTTGCTGGCCTTGAACTTGTGATCCTTCTGCCTCAACCTCTGGAGTAGCTAGGAAGGTTTTTAAACATTCCTGATTAGCTTATATGAAAAGTATCAGAAAGAAAATTGTGATGCAGTGTTTTTTTCTTAATGTCAACTTAAGATGTCATTGACAGAATGTTTATAGAATTTGCTTTCTTACTACTTAATGACACCCCCCCAAAGGCATATACAAATGTTTATTGTGGAAAGTAGATAACACATTCAAGAGAGAATGGGAGCAGTCTCAAAAAAGAGATGTCTTGGGGTAAAGCAAGGAATATTCCTAGGGAGCTTGTGGGCTATCTCCAGAGGGAGAGACAGCAACCCATTAGTGTGGGGCACTCATTTTTATAGAGGGCAAGTGCTAGGGGTTGAACTAGAGGTGGAGGCAGGGTGGAGCTACACAGTTTTGCACCAGTTTCCCTTTGCTAATGCATTTCCTTAACATGGCATGGGCCAAGAGCATGTAGCTCAAAATTGACAATTGTGCTTTCTGCATGTCAATGGCTAGTGGGCATTTCCTTTAAGACTCTCTCTCTTTATCCTAAATCCCTGTGTCCTATGTAATGACTTTTAATATTATATAATAAGTATTAACTTAGAAAACTTGGTTAAATCAAACTTTAAGAAATTAAAATATGTATTTATTCAGAATAATGAGTATAAATTTTTCTTCATTTCTATTTATTTGTATCCTCTGTTTTGGAGAAGGTCCCCAAAATGCTTCTAGATTTCTTCTACCCATCAAATGTTTGTTCTCCCCCTTCCCAATAGGAAGCAACTACTAACCGCCTACCTGAACACAAGTTTCAGAGAAAATTTAATCTACCTGTCCTTAATCACCTCAGTTCATGCTGTCTGTTCAAATAGAATTTATAATTAATTACTTAAGTATTTTTTTAAAGAAATATCTTTACAAAAAGAACTTTTAACACCATTTTGGAAGAATTAAACCAACTCATGTAAATGCTGTAGGTATAAAGTGCTGCTTAATATCATTTACTAGATTGTAGACAAAGTGGTCCTGAATTCACTGTTTAATTCTCTGAAACTGCTTAATAAATCTGCTAACATTGACAACATTTAAGTAATGCATAATGCAGTCACTTAATCATGTAAAATGACTTTAAATCGTATCTTTATTCTTATTTTGCATTTTTATGGGATTTTTATTACAATATTATTTGATAGCTTATTAAAATTTACTAAGTTGATTTCTCCTTAGGAAGAAAAATTCTAATGCAAATATATTGAAAAAGTGTTATTTTTTCTTTTTAGTAGTAAGAATATACATTTCCCCATTTTTTAATAGCAGAAATGCTTTATAATACTTGATAAGCTTGTGCATGGATTTGTACAAGCAAGTGCTTTTTATCTTTTTAAGAAGAAAAGATCAAGATCAAAAATACCTACTGCTAATAAAAAAGATTACTTAGTTATGATTATAAGAAATCTAGCTTTCCATTCCTTTCTTTTATTAGTGCATATTAATTTTACAACATGATGGGTTTCATTGTGGTATATTCTTGACTTTTCTTTATTTAAATTTAATTGCAAATATATAAGCTGTAACCCAATTTCTTTCTTGATTTTTTTTCTTTCAGTTAATCTTGTCTCATTTTGGCATTGTTTCTCATTTCAACTGTGTGTTCTTTGTATAAATCTTGCTCAGTGTGCATGACATTAGTGTTTTCTGCCTGCTTTGTATTAATGGCTTCTTACATTTGAATGTTTATAATTGGCAGTTCTCGTCAATAATAATTCAAATTAAATGATGCTGTTTCTGCAACATAATTAGAAATATTTTTAAACATTATTTCCATAATATGTAATTTTAATTTATGAAACATTTCCAACATAAAATACTTGTTTTTCTTTATTTTCCTATTTATATAGAAGTGGTACACCATCCCCCAAACGGACATCCGTAGGTTCCAGGCCACCAGCAGTAAGAGGCAGCAGAGACCGTTTCACTGGGGAATCATACACAGTGCTAGGTAGGATAAAACAATAACTCTTCACAGTCTCAAATTAAAGGCACCACAGTCACACTGATAAATTTTCTACTCCTCAGAGCTAGAGCAGTTTCCTGTTTATTGAATGAATCTTTGCAGAGGTTTATCCCTATTGAAGCTTAATTACTTGGGGGCTTTTGAAATTTACTCATTAGTGATACTTTTAAAATTCTTATTTTAACTTACTAGTGATTCCTAATATATGTATAACCCTTGAGAGGTTGGTAAGGAAGAAAATTCTGAAGAATTTTGTACTCAGGGAAAAAAAACCACAAAAGTAAAGTTAAGCAAGTACTCTGCATTTAGTGTCTGTATGTTAACATGATTATTTTCAAAGAGAAATTGAATTTAATTTTTTGAATTAAATTTGTGGAATGAATGATACATAAGAATCTGTGTAATTCCTGAGAAAGAGATTAGAGTCAAGTCTACCTTTCTTATCTTTTGTAGGAGACACTGCTATTGAAAGTGGACAACATTATTGGGAGGTCAAGGCCCAGAAAGACTGTAAATCCTACAGTGTGGGAGTAGCATACAAAACTTTGGGGAAATTTGACCAATTGGGAAAGACAAACACTAGTTGGTGTATCCATGTCAACAACTGGCTACAAAATACATTTGCAGCAAAACATAATAATAAAGTCAAAGCTTTGGATGTTACTGTTCCGGAGAAAATAGGTGTATTTTGTGATTTTGATGGGGGTAAGTTTACTTACTTTTTCATAAGTCATTTCATCATAACTACTGATGTTTCAGTACTTTTCATTGGTAATCATCTCTACAGAATTTCCGTTAATATCATGGTAAGGACATTTTGGCCAACTAAGTTTTGATCACAAACATAATCTCAGTACCAGAGTTAGACTGGAAGGGCATATTATGTCTGCCTGGAGCTCTATTAAAAGCACTCATTTATAATATGCTAAGTCTGAAATATTTTGCTAATTTTAGTCTTAAACACTAAAATTTTTCTTGTTTTTATTCCTTCCTTACTGTTCTATTACCTGTGTGTAAACAATGGTGAAGTCAGATTTTTTGAGTTGGAATAAACCTTAGAAATTATCCAGTCCATCTTCCACACAATATAAAATTTGTATTACACTATTTCTGCAGGAGTTGCCACTTCTTTGCTCAAATAACGTTTTAGTCTGAAGATTATTGTCTTAGAAGTCCTGTTTCTTGGGAGGCTCTTGATTAGGTTTTTCTAAAATGAACTCACTTCACCTCTCTGTAATTTGTGAAAGTGTTGTTTTTAAATTCTGACACCTGAATAAACACAGAATTATATTTTGTAATTCACACAATAATTCTTATTTGTTAAAATGCATTAAATTGATTTCTTTTCAAATCCTTATAATCTCCTAAAGTGATATACTATGTCAATGCATTTCTTAAAACATTGGTTCTACAATGTTTCTTTCTAAGTTGTCACTTTAAGCTAATAATGGAAAATTTTTATCATTTTAAGTCACATTGGGTCCAGATAATCCCATGCTGTCAACTTAATCACTCAAAAAAGGAAAAAAAAATAATTTGGGCCAATTTATTTTTAGTGATGACATGTCAGTTTGGTACATTCTTTTTTACTTATTCCCTTTGAATAAGATAAACCATTATCTACAGAATGACAAATTTATTGGTGCACTTTAAAAATATATATATTTTCAGCTACCAGGACAATATTTGCTATCATCCTCTCTCCTTTCCCATATGGTTATTCTATATAGATGATAGGGAGAAGTAATTTTAGCTAACAGCATAGAGTACAAAGGGGGAAGCTCTAATGTAGGATGTAATCAGATTCTGAGAGCCTTGAAAAAATGTTTATAGACTAGTCTTTTGTAGTGGGGAGGGTTGGCTGTGTACATTTTAGAAAAATATAGTCATATGATGATAATCTTGTATTAGAAATATTAGAAAGTAAGTGATTAAAGATGGAAGAGATTACAAAAATAAAGAGCATAAGGTGTTTTAGGAATTAATCTAAAGTATAAGGCATGACCATGTTTATTTTGTTAACTATTAAATTGTTATTGCCTGCTAAGTGCTTTTAACACAGGAAGTCCTAATAAGTATTTGTTAAGTGATTGGCAACAAAAACCCAAGCAGTTGGAAATCAAGAATGAAATTGATGGTGTAAAATTTATAGAACTTGGTAATTAAATATAGATTGGGGGAAGTGACAAAGAAGAATGGAAGGCAACTCTGAGGTTCCAGCCAGTGTGACAAAGAGGATGGCAGTGTCAATGGGTTAAGGAACAGAGAGAGTCCAGTGGAAAACTGAGATTATAGCAGGACAACCATGTGACATATTTAGCAAACATTTAGAAATTCTTGAACTCAGAAGTAGAGCTGAAACTAAATATTTGAAGCAGCAGCACAGAGTGACTACTGAAGATTACACAGAATAATATGCTTGAACATTATTGCACTGTTGTTACTAACTTTGCAATCATGTAGTTTGCTTCATGTTTTGACATAATCATATATATAAATCACCAAGTTCTTTAACAGTATACATAAATGTTAGTTACTTTTTCTTACTCTCTGGTAGCAACTGGTTTATTAAGAGAGCATTTCATAAATGCTCTCTTATACAGACAAAGCAGCGTCAAAGCAGAATAGGAGGAAAAGGAAGAGAGAGAAAGTATCTTTAGGGTTAGGATTCAAACCAAGAACATAGTCATTAAAGAAAGGCTTCATGAACTAACAACAGTCCTAAGGAGGTCATCAGATCAGATTAGATAAGAGGTCAGATGGAGTTATTTTAAGGCATGATCCTGCTGAAAGACAGACTGTGAGGGGATTTGAAAATTAACAAAGCTGAAGCAGTGATGAATATACTACGATTTCAGAGACTGGAATATGAGTCTGGCCTTAAGTAGTTAGTATTTTAAGTATAGTAAGCCTTAAATAAATAGAAGATTTGGGTAGAGTAAAAAAAGGAGGAAGAAACTTCCTTGTTTTTTTTACTGGGCTCATGAAAATTTTTGTTAAATAATGATAAATATTTTATAGCTGAATAAGTACAACAGTGTCAGATTATGGTGAAACAGTATGGAGATCTTAAAAACAAGGGGAAGAAGAAGAAAACTGGATTTGGGCATTTTCTTAAGCATGTTCACTGATTTTTCTAGTGAAAGTAAGTTCAGTCCTTAGAGTTTGTAATAAAAAATTAATGCAAAAATGGGCCTTAAGTTATGATTTTGCATGACTATACATTAGACTTTATTAGAGTTATAATTTCTTGTATAATAAATAAGGCTTTTTTCCCTCTTTTAGGTCAACTTTCTTTTTATGATGCAAATTCAAAACAGCTGCTGTATTCTTTTAAGACAAAGTTTACTCAGCCAGTACTGCCTGGTTTCATGGTTAGTACCTAATTTATATTTTATTTGGTTTGACAACTTTAGGAAGAATAATCTTTATTATTTGGGAAGCAAAAATCCTATTGTTTTCTTCATATTCATCTCCCTTTCTCCATTCCACTCTCTGAAATATGCAATTTTTCTGTACAATTTTGGTATGATTTGTTGAAGTCAATGTTGATAAATAAAGGTACACAAATCATAAGCATGTAGTTTAGTGAACTGTTATAGGACTGTATTTGCTTTTGTAACTAGACCCTAGAATAAGAAAGAGAACATTACCAGAACCTCAGAAGCCCCTGTGCCCA
Organism: Urocitellus parryii; assembly: GCF_045843805.1. Taxonomy (NCBI): domain Eukaryota; kingdom Metazoa; phylum Chordata; class Mammalia; order Rodentia; family Sciuridae; genus Urocitellus; species Urocitellus parryii. The sequence goes on from NC_135534.1 coordinate 184,685,960, forward strand.
TTTCCAGTCCCTAATGGCTCTTCTCCAAAGTGTAACCAGTACTGCAAATTTAAATACTTAAGTTCATTTGCCACTTGTTTATATATAAGTGGAATTATATCTTTCTGACTCCATATTATATATGTGAGATTTATCCATGTACCATGTTGTAATTCCTTCATTCTCACAGTTATATAGCTTTCCGTTATATGACTATATAATAATTTACCCATTTTAATTTAATTGAATATGTGGATGGTTTCCATTTGGGACTGTATACATGTGTATATAATTTCAGATCTACTCAGTTATAGACTTATTTATAAAAGAAAAATTCATATTTCATACAAATTGAAAAATGGATTTGAATTCCTTATTTTTAAGCAAATGTTGTTTGCTCCTTCCAACACCTTAACATTCTACATTTCTCCATAAAGTTAGGCTACTGTGGGAAATTCCAGGATCCAGTTAAGGTCACCATTATTTTGGTGAGAACTTTACTTAATGTGGTTACTCCCTGTATATAAATCAGATGATATAATTCAAGTACAGGTTCTATGGAATGTTTTGTGTGTGTAGTCTTTCATTACCCCTAAATATAATCCCCCAATATGAAGAGGAAGTATTTAGGATATATATGGGTTGAAAACACAGTGCTTTAAATCTCATGACAAATAGTATTCTTTTATTCTAGACACCCTAAAATATTAAACTTAATGCTAACAAAGACTCCTGGATTTTCACTGAAATCAGAAGTAAATAGTGAATAAAGTTATTGCTCATGGAAAAATTATTAGAAGATATTAGATGGATTGTTTCTCTCTTTTTTATTTTTTTATTGCCTTTTTTTTTTCACTTCACTACAAATAGCCACTGTATTGGATATTTTGGGCTGTTTTTCCAAATTGGCCAATTAGAGACAAATTGTTTACCATATGGAACTCGAAGAGATTTTTTTTTTCAATTCGTAGATGTACTTTTATAAAAGGTATTTCACTTGTAATATGAATCTATTTCATGTAGATAGGTACTGAGTTTATTCATTGTTATTTTCATTCCATATAAGGAGACTAATTACACATCTGCATCATAAGATGCTTTAGGAAATTATTTTAAACTTGTTTTTTTCTTTTAAGTCTTTTGTTTATTAAGTAAATGAGTATTAATATTTTCATATATAAGATTAATTTTTAAAGCCAGGTTTATGAGCTATAATTTATAGTACTGTATAATTCTGTGGGTTTTGACAAATGCAAAAACAAAACCACCATCATGATCAAGATATAAAATATTTCAGCACTATAGAAAATTTCTTTATATTCCTTTGTAGTGGACGCCTCCCATTACATCCAGCCCTAGTAATACGTAAACCATTTTTAATCCCTGTAGTTTTGCTGTTTCCACAAAGTCATGTAAACGGAATTGTAAGGTGTATAATCTTTTGTTTATGTAGCATAATGCATTTGAAACTCATCCATGTTGTTGCGTTTGTTAGTTTTTGGGGTTTTTTTTACTGCTAAGCGGGTTTTCGTATATGTATACACCACAGTTTATTCATTCATTCACCAGTGGAAGGACAAGTTTTTTCCAGTTTGGGGCAATTATGAATAAACCTGCAGTAAACATTCACATGAGGTTTTTGTGTGAACACACAGTTTCATTTCTCTTGGGCATATATCTAAGAATATATGGTAGGGTTCCTGAATTACATTGTAACTGTATGTTTATAGATGCAAAAATTATTAATAAAATATTGGTAAATCACATAGAAAAACACATTTAATAGATACTGCACCATGATCAAGTGGTTTTCATCCCAGGTGTGCAAGGTTGGTTCAACATATGCAAATCAATAAATGTAATTCACCACATTAAGTAGAATTAAGGACAAGAATCGCATGGTTATCTCAATAGATGAAGAAAATGTATTTGACAAAATCACACCCATTCCCATTTAAAACACTAGAGAAGCTAAGGATAGAAGGAACTTATCTCAACATTGTAATAGCTATATTTGACAAACCCAAGGCCAGCATTATACTGAATGAAGAAAAACTGAAAGCATTTTCACTGAAAACAGGAACAAGACAAAGATGCCCACTCTCACCACTCCTATTCAACATAGTTCTTGAAACTATAGCCAAAGAATTCAGGCAAGAGAAGGAAATTAAAGGAATACTAATAGGGGTAATTTGAGCTTTTTTTTTTTCTGTTTACTAATGACATGATCCTCTACTTATTAGACCCAAAAAACTCTACCAGAAGATTTCTAGAGCTGATAAAACACATTTAGTAAAGTAGCAGGATACATAAATCAATCACTTTCTTATACTCTAATAACGAATCTGCTGAAAAAGAAATTAGGAAAACTGCTCTCATTCACAATAACCTTTAAAAAAAAAGTAAAATAAAATAAAATACTTGGGAATTAACCTAATGAAGGATGTGAAGGACCTCTACATTGAAAACTAGAACACTGGGCTGGGGATGTGTCTCAAGTGGTAGCGCGCTCGCCTGGCATGCGTGCGGCCTGGGTTGGATCCTCAGCACCACATACAAACAAAGATGTTGTGTCCGCCAATAACTAAAAAATCAATATTAAAAAAAAAAAGAAAACTAGAACACTGAAGAAAGAAATTCAAGAAGACTTAGAGGATGGAAAGGCCTCCCATGTTCTTAGATATGCAGAATTAATATTGTCAAAATGGCCGTACTACCAAAAGCATTATACAGATCCAATGCAATCTCCATCAAAATACCAATGACATTCTGCACAGAACTAGAAAAAGCAGTTCTAAAATTCATTTGGAAAAATAAGAAACCCAGAATAGCTAAAGTAATCCTGAGCAAAAAAAGAGCGGTGATGGAGGTACTGCAGGCATCATGATACTGGACACCAAATTATACTATAGAGCTATAGTAACAGAAACAGCATGGTACTGGCACCAAAACAGACATGAAGACCAATGGAAATGAATAGAAAAAAAAGAGACAAACCCACGTAAATACAGTTATCTGATGGTAGACAAAGATGCCAGAAACATGTTGGAGATAAGATACACTTTTTAATAAATAGTGCTGGGAAAACTGGAAATCCACATGTAGAAGAATGAAACTTGACCCCTCTCACTCTACACAAATAAACTCAAAGTGGATCAAAGACCTAGGAATTAGACCAAAAATTCTGCAACTACTAGAAGAAAAGGTAGGCCCAATGCTTGAACATGTTGGCACAGGAACTAGCTTCCTTCATGAGACTACTAAGGTCCCAAAAATAATACCAAAGATCAATAAGTGAGATGGCATCAAATTATAAAGCTTTTGGCCGGGTGTGGTGACACATGCCTGTAATCCCAGCAACTAGGGAGGCAGGAGGATTGTGAGTTCAAAGCCAGCCTTAGCAGAAGTGAGACACTAAGCAACTCAGTGAGACTCTGTCTCTAAGTAAATACAAAATCGGGCTGGGGATGTGGCTCAGTGGTTGAATGCCCCTGAGCTCAATCCCTGGTATAGAAAAAAGAAAAAAAAAATTTGCATGGCAAAGGAAACAAGAGTATGGAGAGGGCCTTGAGAATGGGAGAAGATTTTTGCCACCTGCTCCTCAGGTAGGACGCTAATATCCAGAATACATATAAAGAACTCAGAAAACAACATTAGGAAAAACAACACAATAAATAGGCAAAAGAACTAAATGGACACTTCTCAGAAGAAATACAAATGGTCATAAATATAAGAAAAAATGTTCAACATCTCTAGCAATAGGGCAATGCAAATCAAAACTACATTGATATATTTCCTAATGGCAGTTAATAATAATGTTGGTGAAGGGGCTGGGGATGTGGCTCAAGCGGTAGCGCGCTCGCCTGGCATGCGTGCGGTCCGGGTTCGATCCTCAGCACCACATACAAACAAAGATGTTGTGTCTGCCGAGAACTAAAAAATAAATATTAAAAAAAAATTCTCTCTCTCTCTCTCTCTCTCCTCACTCTCTCTTTAAAAAAAAATAATAATGTTGGTGAGGATGTTGGGGGGAAAGTATACTCTCATTGTTGGTGTGATTCCAAATTATTGCAACCACTCTCACTTCTCAGTACATATCCAAAAGATCAGCATATTATAGGAATGTAGCCACGTCAATGTTTATAGCAGCACAATTCCAACAGCTAAGTTATTAAGCCAACTGAGGTTCCCCTTCCAACAATGAATGGATAAAGAAAAAAAATACACACACACACACAATGGAGTATTACTAAGCCACAAAAAGAATGAAATTATGACATTTGCTGGTAAATGGATGGAACTGGAGACTATAATGCTAAGTGAAATAAGCCAGTCCCTCAAAGTCAAAGGTAATATGTTTTCTCTCATATTCAGAAGCCAGCCCAGAATAAGGGAGGAAGGGAGAGGGGGAGAGAAAAGGTGAGGGAATTCCATCAGAATTGAAGAAAGATTAGTGGACTATATTAAGGGGCTTGAGGGGCAGGGAAGAGGGACAGGATAAGGGAAGAACAGTGGAATGAATCTGATCTAACTTTCCTATGTACATATATGAATATACAATCTCACCCTCATGCATATCCATGACATTAATAAAAAAAAAGTAATAGATCAGGAGAATAGAGGGAAGGAACATGGGGAGGAAAGAGAAGAAGGAAAGGGCAAGTACTGAGGACTAAATTAGAGCAAATTATGTTCTTTTATAATTATTTCAAAATGAATCTTAATGTTACATATAATTAAAAGAACCAATAAAAATTCTTTTTCCTTAAAAGCTTTGTAAAAAGCTACCAAAATGTTTGCCACAGTGGCTGTACCATTTTTGCATTACAACAACCATGTTTAAGTTTCTCATATCCTTGTATCATTTGGTATTGTCAAATTTTTCTTACTGTCCATAGGCCATTTTCTTACTGTGCATAAGCCATATATAGTGGGTTTTTTATCCTGTTGTTATTTGCATTTTCCTACTGACAAACAATGTTGAGCATATCTTTTCATGCACTTATTTTCCACTTGCATAATTTCTCTGGTGAAGTATGTGTTACAATTCTCTACTCACTTTTTTGGGATATGAATTTGTTTTCTTATTGTTTTAAGAGTTCTTTATAAATTTTGGGTATAAATGCAAAAGTTTTTGCAGATATTACCTTCCAGCTTGACTTTTCATTTTATAGACATTTCCAAAGTGAAGTTTTTTATTTTCAGATGAAGTCCAATTTATCCAATTTTTTCCCATTTGTGGATAATGCTTTGCCTATACATGCCTGTACATATGAATGGCATACAGGTCACAAAAGATTTTCTCTTGTGTTTCTTCCTAAAGTTTTACAGTTTTAGGTTCTATTTTTAGGTCTATGATCCATTTTTAGTTAGCTTTTGTATAGTATAGTTGGAGTTTCATGTTTTCTGTATATTGATATCCAGTTCTTCTAGTACCATTTGTTGAAAAAGACTTTAAATTTCTCATTATCACCTTTGTGCTATTTTGATTAAATATTTTTCTAAGTCAGTTAAATAAAAAGTAACCTATAAATTTTATAATTTGAGGATTGATTTGTGTTTGGGGAGTTTATCATTACTGAGCCTGCTAGTTTTAAAAATTTAGAATGTTAATTGTATTAGTTATAAATTTTACAAAGCAGTAGATTCTTTGGTTAAATATGCTATATAGTAAATACTGAATGATACAGGATATAATTGAGAGTGTGTATACATAAAGAACTTGAATTTTCCTTGCACAAACTGATGATAATTTAGATGGTCCATATGTTCATATTTTAAGCATCTTGACTTTTTCAAATCTTTTTTACTTTATCAAATCAGTATTTTTTCACATGCAAAGCAGTTATATCTTTCATAAATTCATTCATATTTGTCATAATTAATAGAACATGGCAAGTGCATATGGATGTTGTCATTTGCAATTTTCTTAGAAGTCCTTCTCAAAAAATTATTCAAGTTCTTATTGTTAAAAACACAGGGAAGAAATCAAATGGTTTTTATTCTGTTAACACAGGGTTGTTAGATTCCTATGGTAACATCAAAACCAAAAGCAATGATTGGAATAGGGAAGTTGGTTCTTTGTACACTTCCCTTGGTTGTGAAGGTTAACATCAGTAATGATAGCCAGTTTCGTTTGCACAGATTGATCCAGTTCAGTTTCTCAATTTCTGCAGCCATGAGTTTCCACTCTTGGGTTCAGCTTTGTTAGCTTCAGCTACCACAAAGATTTCCTTTTGGCCTTTGCAGCTTTAAAAGAATACTGAGCCTCTCTACTTCCCCTCAGCTCAAATATGAAGGTTATCAATTTGGGATCTGTCCATTTTCATATACATGGCATTTTGCCTTTCAAATAGAAATTTAAGAATCATTTAATTTCTAAAAAAAAAAAAGAATCATTGAATTTCTGATTTGAGTTGAAATCTGAGATTTGTTTTTGTCTTTTCTTAGGTTTGGTGTGGTGGACTTTCTTTGAGTACTGGGATGCAGGTTCCAAGTGCTGTGAGAACACTTCAGAAAAGTGAAAATGGAATGACTGGTTCAGCCAGCAGCCTGAACAATGTTACTCAGTAACGCCTACGCAGAATGTTTACCCTCCCTCTTGACTGGGTGGCCTTTTCTGTGCAGTTACCTGTCACAGAAATTTGTGAGTGGTGGAAATCAGGTTTGCTATGTTCTGCTTTAAGGCCTGGAATCTCTTAGCTTAAGCATCTAGTATGAAGCATTTACAGAAATCTACTGTGCAATATCATAGAAGCAAGCAGTTCTGGAGCAAGAAACTGATGTTTTGAAGAGTAAATGGGAAAGAAGGCAGTGTTTAAATATTTAAACATTTTTGTGTTTCTTAAATTACTTTTGTTCTTTTAAAATGTTTAATTACATTTGGTAATCCTAGGGCCTGAGGTGAAAGGCTTTAAAAATTTGCTTTTCTTTCTTGACTTTCTTTTTTCCTATCTCATCACTACCTGTTACTTGGTATACACTAAATCTTTAAAATTACATAGCCCCAGCCCCACCAAGGTTTTCTAAAAATTGAAATCATTGATTGGGGACAATAGGTGGTTTTTTTTTTCTTACAATGGTTTATTTCCCCCTTTTATAAATAAGTTGAGTTTTGCTAAATTAACCTATTTACTGACTAGTTTTTATCTCATCTTCTACTTTCCAGAATATATTGGTATTTCTCTTGTAGTTATAACTCCAAATACAGAGTGGATATGAAGAATTTAAAAAGCTTAAAAATCACCCAGATTTCAGTTTTGTATCTGCTATAGTAACACAATGGCAAAGGGTTTGCTCTGACTACTTTGCATTCCATCACTTTGAATGTTCAGCAAGATTTTTAAAAGCCTTATGTTTTCTGGTATTGTTGTCTAGTTTAACCCTACCTTTAGTAGTTATCTTTGATAAAATTCCCCACTCATATTTGGCACTGATTATAATTATGCTGATTTTTTAACATTAATAGGAATGAAAAATTTTTTAACATGGTTAAGGGTAGAAAACCACCCAATACTCAGCTTTAATCTAAAAAGGATAGGTTGCAAAGGGATGTACCTAAAAGTATTCTTTAGTAATTATTTAATTCTTTTTAATAAGATGTAGGAAAGGTTGAAACAACTGGAAAAAAATCTACATAATTGGTGTGTTTTTCAACCAATCATTCAGAGATTTGGGGGTTTTTTACCCCCTTATCCTTTTTGCTAAAGTCATATGCTTTTTAAAGGGATATGAATCTTCTAAAAATCAACATAGTCATGTTTCCCAGCCTTGGGAGTGGTATATTTAAATTTAAACAATGAGTGGTATTGAACAGAACAAATCTATTCTTAAAAAATTGATCAAAGTTTGTTACTCAAGTCCTTTGAGCTAAACTAAAAGTTATAATTACAGTATTTAAGATTTCCTTGAGCATCTTAAAGAAATTAAAATTTATATTTTACTTAGTTTTTAATTTCTTTTATTCTTTCATTCTCATTCTAAATATCTTGTAATATGACAGCCTTCTTCCAGAAGTACCTTTGTTGCTTACATTTGAGTTGTTTTCTATAAAAAGGCCTGCCCTCTTAAAATTTACTGCTTACTGATATGATGTTTTGTTTCATTGATAAAAACAAATCTAAATGAGGACTTACATTTGACCTGGGGTATTATTTTCTTTTCTAGAGGACAGATATCCACACTATTATCTAATAATAGGTTGGTAATTTTAAAGACTGTAAGGCAGTTAAAGGGAATAAAGTATGTCAATAGATAGTCTTGAGTCTCCAAGTATAATTTTGGGTTTTGTTTGTTGTATTTGGAAAGAAATTTTTGGAAGTTCTATTCCCTATAGAAGGGCTATTCCAAGACCCAAGGAAACAGGAATTTATTCCCTTTCACACTCCAAAGCAGTAATTTAGTGGAGTGGCTTTGTGTGAAAAGCTGTACACAGTATATTTTAGCAAATACAAAACAAAAAAAACCCAGATGTTCTTGTATAGAATTTTTTTACTATTATGTATTATATAATTGTCTTCTCATTAATTCAGTGCCTTTTTCCTCTAAGCATGCTCTTTCTTCATGCCTCATGTAGTGTCAACTGATATTTAAGCCAGACATATTACAGTTGTGAGAGCCTTCTGTTGCAAGGGCATGGGAAAAATGAAATATTAATTGGGCTGAAAGAGTGCATACAATTCTTTTTTGTGTTCTGCCATCACTTGGAATTTGCATATAAAATTTTCTAACACTCATTTGGAAAATGTTCTAATTTCACTGGGAATTAATTACTAGCAGCTTTGTAGTAATAAATTCAGTAAATCTGGAGTCCAAGCTCACATCACATGTAATACTTGATATTAAATTATACCATCATTACATCAAAATTAGAATCTGAAGGCTCCCTCTCTGATTCTTCTTCAGGGTCTCTAAATTAAGAGCAAAATGTGAAGTGTTTTAGTTTAACAATTTTAAGTTGGACGAAAAAGTCTGTCATCCTCATTTTTAAACTAAAAAATAATTGAATATAGTGCCTATTTAAATAATCTAAAATAAGGTAACTATTAACTTGATAATATTTAACATTTTCATTGATGTTTTGAGTTATAATGAGCTCTCTTGCTCAATTCATTATGGAAAGTTGCTAAACACTTTTAAATATCCTTTATTGCTTTATTTACCTTTTGTTTTGACAGGTCAAACATGACTGCTTTCTATAAAAGAAATGCATGAGAAGTTGGCTATCGTAGGTGCAAAAATTATGTTTTATAAAAATATGCATTAGTATTGCATTTCCCTCTTACCAGTTGAATTCCAAACCAGTTGTATTAAACTGGATATAGAAATGAAGGAGCTGCCTTAAGCACTTTAGAAAAGGAAATTTTCTACAATTCATTTTGACACTTGCAGCTTACCATGTCACATACATCTTTAACTTTGGTAAATATGTATATACCAAGCATTTAATAATAATGCACATAGAAATTTAATATACAGTAATTATTTGAATGTTCCAGGTATAGGTGAATAAATTTACAGTATTAGGGGCATGTCTTGTCTGTACATGGGTTTAATTATTGGCATCTGTACCATTTGACAAACCATTAACTACTGCTATACAGCTTACCCTGTTCTGCAAATAGTAATCATTCCCTGTGTTATATAAAGTGACATATTAACTTGCATTTATTTTCTCATTTATGAAATTAAAGCATGAACAATATCATGTATAATTTGAACTGTGATCCTTGGTGGTATAAATAATAAAAGTAAATATTTGTGATAAAATCTTTTAATTAGGCTAAGATATTGTTTCATGACTTAGAATAATTAGTTTTTTTTTATGTTTCCATAAAATTATTGTTATTTGTATATTATTGTTTCTTTTAAAAACAATTTTGGAAAAGGATATATGTTAAAAATGATTATTCCTCAAAGAGTTTTAAAAGAAAGTATAACATCTTATTATGAAATATGTGATTCTGGGGATTAAAAATTTGGCAATTTTCAAATCATAATTTCTTAAAGAATGTATTTATTAGATCTGTGTTCATTGATAGGCTAATTCATAAAACAAATATTTGAGTGTCTGTGATATGGCAGTCAAAATTTTATTACTTTGCATTCACATTTTCAAAACTAGTGTATTCAATTTATTGTGCAGCTAGTTTTGCTTCTTTTTAGTATGTTGAGACTGCATTTTAAAAATAATGTTTTGTTAAAAAGTCAGAAGTGTTAAAAGTAAATTTGTTAGTTTTTAAAAAGCTCAAATTAACTGCATATAATATGGTTCACTTTTATGTAATCACATAGGTTCAGCAAAGCTTATTTCTTGAGTTTATTTTTACTAGATATAGTCTTTCAGAGAAGTGTATGGTCACTCTGTATACAGGTAATCATAAAATTATTTGTTATTTTTAACCAAAACATACATTTCATAATGCCAGCACTGGAGTATTATGAGAGATCATTTTTCTTAGCCATCATAGCAAGATTACCTCATGTTCATAGTAGTTTTAGTGTTTTTTTTACAGTATTTACATTTCTGCAATTATGTGTGATTTTTAATGTCACATATGATAGCACTGTTACCTGGAATATATGATTAACCTACATAAACATTTTTAATTAGTGTTGGACATGTCATATAAAGGTTAGTATTGGCTTAATAAACAGATACCAGAAATTGCCACGGTACTTTTCTCCTTGGACTACCCAATTATTAAGCTGAAAGTATTTGTTATTTCAGGGTCAGTATAAGGTACTGACTTTTGATTCATAATCATTTAAGTTATATTTATTTAAGGTGATATGTTTTTTAATAGTACCCAGTCAATATGTTAGTCCTTCGGAATGGATGTGTAGAGGATTTCACAGTAATGTAGGGCAGAAGGTAGGTGAATGTGTTTGCTTTGGCTTGGCACTTATTAAGTTTGGACTAATTTAAAATAAGTCAAATTGTAAGTGATTGGCAAAAGCCATTTTGTTAATATTGGAACTTTTTGGAGAGCACATAATAATGAGAATCCATCTTTTAAAAACATGTATAAAACATTTCTGATATCTCTAAGGTACCAAAGCACTGAGTCTAATTCACCTAATCTAAGGGAGACTCTTTAAAATCAAATTTATAACTAATTCATACTATAAGATACATAATAGCTAAAGTTTTAGAGTAATATAATTTTTATTAAAAACCACTAGTCTTTAAAATACCTATATGTGATATTAAGATGATTTTGGCATCTTTTTCAAAAGTATTCAAAATTTATCACCTTAGCTTTATCATATACTAGGTCTGTGACAATTGTGTAAATCATTCATCACCTTTGGGCCTCTGTTGCCTTACTTAACTCATTATGTCTCAATTTCCCAAATATAAGACACCTATAAAAACCTATAATATTGCTCAATTTAAGTTTTTATAGGTGTCCTATACATAGGAGGAGACAGTGGGTTAAAATAATTGTAACTTGTTCAGCCTACCTCACAGGGCTGTTGTGAGGAATAAATGGATGAAGTATGTGAAATTGCTTCAACAACAGCAAAGTGCTATGTAAATGTAAGCTGTTATTTTTAGTTAATGGAATTAAGTGTTCGGATACTTCTAAATGCCATTTACTTTGATAAAGCATGTTCTTAAAGTGGTATCATCAGTGATTTTAAATGTGATTTTTAAAATAAAACCTTTTATCAAGATGTCATATAATATTAATTTAGTTTGTGCATGACTTGTGGCCTTTTAATATTTTCTTATCTATTTTAAGACTTTCTAGAGTAGTAAAAGTTCTTCCATGGCATTAGTGTATCAGTGTAGAAGAGTAGCATAAAGAAACAGTTTTTAAGCAAGATGCTACTTTTCCATACAGGAATTTGAACTTTCAGCTTAAGACTACTTAGTGCCATGTGCAAAGAGTGAATTTGGCCTGAATAACTTTTTTTCCAAACAACTAAATGGTTCAGCAGTTTGTGTGCTCAGTGAACATTTGACAACAGTGTTGCATTGTCCTTTTTAAAAAACAAGATGCATTTCAAAACCTTGTTAGTAAACCTAAATATCATTTATTATCTCACATACTTGTTTTGCTTTAAATTAGATTTATTAATGGAGATGTTTTACAAGGTATCTTAATCTACAAATTTGGTATGTCTATTATCTGGACATGGTTTCACTATGCAGTAATAAAAATTCTAATTCCTCAGGTTTAACCTTTAAGTTATGGATGAAGACCATTAATAAACCACATATATGCTCAGTTCTGCAACACTGAGTTAATGAACATATTGCCTCATTTTCCTTAGAAACAACACAAAGCCTTTAAAATGGTTAACTTTAAAATAGAGTATTTCAAGTGTAGTAACTTGTATGTTTAAGTAATAGTATGTTCTGTACAGAATATCCTAGTTAAGTTTTTACAAAAGCACCTGGAATATCTCATCTAAAAATTAAACATTTTTCTCTTTCTTTTGCTTCAGTGCTTGATTTTCATTAATGTGTGCTTACAATGTGATTGTTGGAAAAGAGAGTATTTTTTAAAAGTCAGAGTAATATAGACATATTCTGTACACCACCCTCCAATAATGTTATAATATGTAGACCATTATGGGAGTTGGCTTCCTCAACTGGAGTCTTTTTCTTGGTAGACCAATCCTGCTGCACTTTGCTAGGATATCTGGATAAGAGCTTGGGAAACTTGGATTTTTCTGTTCCAGTTTTCCCTTATTCCTATTTTGCATTTATATTGCATACTAGTGGTGCATTTATGCCTACTTAAAAAGGTCAACACAGCAGGCACTGATTATGGTGCTTACATATAACAGATGTACTATTTTTAAAAAATATTAATTTTTTAGTTGTAATTGAACACAATACCTTCACTTTATTTATTTTTATGTGGTGCGAGGATCGAACCCAGGGCTGCACACATGCGAGGCGAGTACTCTACCACTGAGCCACAACCCCAGCTGCAGATGTACTATTAATGGAAAGTTACTCATATTATGAAACAAATGATTTATCCATCATATGATACCATGAGTGTGTGCATGAATTCAGACTTAAGTCAGAGGAGATGGATCATGGCCTGATTGCTACACTGTTGCTATGACTCTCCATGGAATAAAAAATTGAAGGAGCCAAGGGATTGTGACTCCTTGGAATCCATCTTCCTCTACCCACTTCTAGATTATGCTCTACATAGCCAGCACCTAAGAATTCCTTGCCTGATCAGCGTGAAGCTGTCCTCTAGGACATGTATAGGTCTCTTCCCAAAGTCCATCCTGTCAAAAGATTGCACTACGGGTATATACTACAGGTGAATATATCCTGTTTTAGCTTTTTCACTGCAATGACTAAAGGACCCGACCAGAACAACTGTAAAAGAGGAAAGGTTTATTTGGGGGCTTACAGTTTTAGAGGTCTTAATCCATAAAAGGCTGGCTCCATTCCTCAGGGATGGAGGTGAGGCTGAACATCATGGCAGAAGAGTGGCAAAATCTCAAGTGTGGTGATCAGGAAGCAGAGAGACTTCACTCACCCATACAAATATATACCCAAAGGCATGCCCCAATTCCCACCTCCTTCAGTCACACCCTAGCACTTCACTGACCACTCAGTTAATCCCTATCAGGGGTTAAATCACTGATTGGGTTAAGACTCACAACCCAATCATTTCTCCTCTGAACCTTCTTGCATTGTCTCACACTTGAGCTTTTGTGTGATACATCCAACCATAACATCCCAGTGAGTGGCAGTTTGTAGGAAATGTGAATGGATTTAGGCTGTGCAGACTGGGATGCCCACTTATGTCCAAGGTCAATCTAATATTCATGTTGTAATTCTTCAGCACATATCTGAAGAATCTGAGAATTCTATATTTGAAAATGGATTTCTGTTCCTTGAGATATCAATATATTAAGGTAGATGGAAATAACATTTGATGGTTAGCCCCAGCTTCATAAGAGACAAACATGAGGCTTGGCCTCCATTTGTATTTTTGCCCTAGATCCCACAAATGTTAGAAATGTGCCAAGATGTATATGTACACACGTACCTGAGTGAATTTTTTTAAACATGGATGTTTGCTTGTAATGGAGGCGGCTGTTATCCACCCTTGTGCCCCTCTTGTAATTGCATTGGCTAACCAGATATTAAAGCATACTGACTGACATGGTGAGCTGAAGGCTCATAGCTGATCCTCTAGTATACTTAATAAATACTGGTGTTTGTCCCCAGGTCTGTTAGACAGTGGCAGACATTGTTATAATTTACATAGTATTTAAACCAATGCAAACAATATGAAGTTATTTATAAGAAAATGGGGAAAGGGCTGGGGCTGTAGCTCAGTAGTAGAGCGCTTGCCTAGCATGTGTGAGGCACTGGGTTCAATCTTTAGCACCTCATAAGCATAAACAAAGGTATGCTGTCCATACACAACTACAGGAAAAAAAAAATCTAAAAGAAAATAGGGAAAACTTTATAGAGATGAAGAACTAAAGTTTCCAACAAGTTAGTTGCACTCAAGATAATTATAAATAATAACAGAGGATTGCACACCCAGCCCCACAATTTTTTTTCCAGGACTCTGAATTCAAGTTCCTTCACTTGTATCTTTAAAAAAAGTGGACCATAGGTCCACTTTACAAAACAAACAAACCAAAAAATAAATAAGAATTGTAGATGACACATTAGCCTGTGGTTTATGTAAGAAAAACAGAAACTTCAGTTGATCCATACTTAAAAAAAAAAAATTAGCTCAAATCAGAAAATTGGACAGGGTAATCATCTCCTTTAAACTGCCCCCCCCCCTTTTTTTTTAGGTTGTTACAGAACAAGTACTTCTAAAAACCTGACACTTTCCCCCTTTCCTAGTTACTCAATTATAATTTCCACTTGCCATGTTTACATTTTTTAAAAAATCTCACCGATAAGTATTGCAGTACACATCCATGATGGCTTTTTTAAATGAACCCACATTCCATTAAATTTTTAGAAAAATTAACTAATTTTTTAACTACTACCTATTGGCTTACATACGAAAACTTCCATTATTACCAAAATATCTTTTTATGGTTAGCTTATTATTCATATCAAGGTCTAGATAAAGTCCACACATAACATTTGGTTAAGTTTCTGATTTTGTAGTAGATAGCTCTCCCCTTTCTAACTTTTTCAACTTTTTTAAATGACAAAGAAACTAGGAAATTGCTAATATAGAATGTCTCACATTGTTATTTTAGTGGATCACTTCTCCATACTGATAGATGTAGAGTTTTAATTAAATATAGTTTCAGTTTGGGGGCAAGAATTCTTCATAGAAGGTATTAGCTACCTTCTCACAACACATCAAGAAGCACCTAATGTCTGGGTGTCATACAATGATATGAAGTCTATCAGTGGGTTCCAATGGTGCCAGCCTAACCCATCAATTATAGTTCCCATCAACCTTTTACCTTAATTTTTAGCATCTATTGATGAGTATTACTGTATCTTTTTTGGCGAACTCACACGCTTTGGGGACACAACTCGGCTGATGCATCTTTAGGTCATCGTCCCCTCAGAGTTTCCTAAAATCTTAGGTTGCCACAGTGTGTTAGAGTTGTGGCTAGATCCTAAAGTCACCGTAAACCTCGGGCGGTGACAAAGCGCAGGGACCGTGAACCAGGCGAGGCAGTGTGCAGAGTGACCACGCCGTCAGTCCGACACCACCCGACCCGGTTAGTGCGGCTCCGCGCTTGACGGCCTCTTTTGCAGCCGTTGCCGTGAGTGCCGTAAAGCGGACTTGCCGCTGCTGCTGTGGAGGGAGGTAAGGTGTGGGGAACCTCGGTTCGGTGGCTGGGCATGGGCGGTCGCCTTCGGACAAGTCTTGCGGTAGACTCGGGTACCCTCAGCTGGTGCCTCCCGCCCTTCTGAACACCCTCCTTTCTCTCCGCGGGGAGGAGGTCGAGGCCGGCCACAGGCTGAGCGCGCTTCGGGCTGGGTTCTCGACAGTGAATCAGTTGAGGAGCACCTCGTAGTAGATGTCCTTTCGGCCAGTTCGTCCCACGCTCCCCGGCGTGTCAGTAGGTAAACTCATCTTGTGACAAGTTCAGTTTTGGGAAGGCTTGGAGGAGCCGAGTTAGGGTTGTGACGTTAGAGCCGAGTTGTGGGAGCTGACCCGGAATTTGGGAGAGGATCTCTGGGGACAGCGTTTCAGGTCGTGGGAGGAGGACAGAAACTGCCAGGTTTAGGCAGCTTTGCATACATATTAGGGTAGTGGCTGGAGGAATGAGCCCACAGAAGAGAGAAGGCAGGAATAATGTGGTTAAAACTAAAGTTGGTCCCCAGTTGGGAAGGGCTTTGATGCCCTGTGAAGAAGTTCTGTGCAGTGGAAACCTGCAACCGCTTTGTAGAGAGAAGGTAATTAATTAACCATCTCGCTCCTGACGCCCTTTTTGGCGGGACCCCCACCCCCCGCCCCCCCAAAAAAATTAAGCTTTCAAGTCACTTGGAGAATTATATACTAAAGCATCCCTTTTGTGTGCTTATAATAGGATGGACACTGCCAAGTGTGCTAAATAAAGTTTTATGTGGCTTTGCTGTGTGTCTGTGCATTGCTAATGGGGGAATGTCGGGAAAGATTGAGTGGACCTGTGAAAAAGTGGCCATTAAGAGTCCAAAGAACTGCATTCAAATTTCATCACCGTCACCAAGTTCCCAAGTTACTTGAAGCAAGCTACTTTTCTCTGAGACTCGTTTTTCTTAAATATAAAAAGATGATCCACTTGATATATCAGAGTCTTTCTGCCTTTAAGGATGGCAGATTTCCAATGAATAAAAATCAGTCTGTGAACAAATATCAGTGAGTGAGAATAAAGTGGTTTATTAAAATTTGGGAAAAGAAGGAAGCCCAGAAAAAAAAGGCTCTTGAGCTGAAGTCTGAGGAAGAATGATTTGGTTTGAATGATTAGGAACCACACTAGGGATAAAGCTATAAACTCCAGGAATAGTATTCATATTTTAGAGTGTATTCATAGAAATAGAAGGAAGGATGGCACTGAATGATGAAGGAACTCCAAAGTGGAAACTGCAGTGTTCTGAAGAGGAAGAAGATGATAAGCATGAAATATCAAAAGAACGCAGCATTTGAGTTCATGGATCTATATATTTTGAACCCGTGTTTCTAAAAAGCGTGTCTAAGTGCTATTGACAAAAATGGGAATTCTGTCAAATTCCAGCATGCAATAGTGTGTTGAGAGTAAGGGGATTTGTATTATAAATCTAATGTTTCCCATAACTAACCTCTTGACTGTCATTTAAATCTTTTAGATCCTACTCGCCTTTGTAAAGTGATATTGTTGGGCCAGGTAGTGTCTCTCCTGTAAAAATTTGAGTCTGTGAGGATGGAGAGCTACCTTCTGAAGGGAAAAAGGAAGAGAGTTGATACAGAATAAAATCATTTAACTTTGAATGTTAAATTTGAGGTGTATGGTACAGAGTTGAAAACAGGCAGAGAGAGTAAGTAGACTGGATTTAAAATAGTAAGTTTTCTCTTGGGTTTGGTAATTAAAAGAGATATTGGATTTGTGTTGAGGGAGAGGTTTTAGAGACAGGAACTATAGGCTATACCCATACATAGGAGGCTAGAGAAATCATTGAATGAGGCCTGTGGATCTCAGATCAAAGAGTAAGGATTCCTGGGGCTGGGATTGTGGCTCAGTGGTAGAGTGCTCATCTAGTACCTGTGAGGCCCTGGGTTCAATCCTCAGCACCACATGGAAATAAATAAATAAAGGTAGTATGTCCGACTTCAACTAAAAAAAAAAAAAAAAAGATTGACTCCTTTTAAAAAAAAATTATATATAATTATAGGTTCTAGGGAACCAACATTGTTATTGAAGTAATTTACAAATAGCATTTACGGCAAATATTCTTCACCCACTTCTGGTAAACCCAGCAGAAAATGAATGATTGAAATAGATATTTACAGTTATATTATGATTGTTTACCAAGAAGCTATATCATTTACATATTTATTCACTAAATATGTGTTTAAGGCACTGCTAGGCACTAGAGACATGATGAACAAGTTAAACATTGTTCTTATTGTCCCTGTATGTAAAGGTCTTAATATGTAGATCAGTGCTTTTCAGAAAGCTTAATGCACATATGAGTCACCTGAAGATTTTGTTAAAAATTACATTATGAATCTAATTCTGATGTTGGGCCTGAAAATTCTCTATATCCAACAAACACCAACTGATGTTACTAATCTAAGGATCATACTTGTAAATGACAAGAGTCTAGATCCTGTTTCCCAAATGTGTCAGGTTATTAAACCACTTAATATTATCCATCATCAGTTTTAAAATGAAAAAAATTATTCATTATAAAAAGGATACATGCTCATTATAAAATTATTGGGATAGAAAAGTTCAAAGAACAATGTAAAAATCCCAAATTCTCCCCAAGAATAAACATTGTTACTAGCGGTAAACATCCATTCAGATTTTATATGTGTAAAAATATTTACATTTAAAGGTTTTACTGAGTACTTCACACACCTGGAACCCTGTGTTTAATTCTGTTAACTTTGCAGTTTTACTAATGTAAATATCCAAATGTCTTCAACCAAGGAGTTCAGTACTTGCATCTTTTTTTTTTTTCTAAGAGAGAATTTTTTAAATATTTATTTCTTAGTTTTTCGGCGGACACAACATCTTTGTATGTGGTGCTGAGGATCGAACCTGGGCCGCACGCATGCCAGGCGAGCGTGCTACCGCTTGAGCCACATCCCCAGCCCCAGTACTTGCATCTTGAGGGGAAAATTTTACTTACCTAAAAATAACTTGATTTAACACCATTCCCTTACTCCAAATATGGGAAAATGTTAGCATAATTAGTATTTTCATTCACATCCAGAGAAGTGAAAAATTGTGCTCCATTTGTGTACAATGAATCAAAGAGCATTCTGCTGTCATGTGTAACTGATTAGAACAAATAAATAATTAATTTTAAAAAAGAACAACAATATTTAGAGGAGATTGGAGAGTAGCTATGCTAGTGAGCCTTTTTTGGCTTCTGAGGACATCAGGAAATTGTTGACTTGTCTTACCTCTTAAATACATCTTCAGAATCATTTTGTCTTTATGCCTCCCATCCTGTTACCTCAGCATTCTAACCATAATTGCATTATCCTCTTCCCTTCGTGGTTCAACTTGTTTTATTTTGCTGTCAGTTCTTCTGGCTTATACTACACTGAGTAAGTTGGGACCTAGCAGCGTTGAAATGTCCAGGCTAACACCTAATTTTATAACCTAAATTAAATGTCAAGGCAGGTCAGTGCTTGTCCAAGAGGCCCTGATTTCAACAGAGGTGATCCAGAGGTAGGAGTAGGAAGAAGTGGAATTTTTAAAAAGCAGGGTGGAGTTGATAATCCTTCAAACAGACCCATGCTCAGGCAGTTCTCAAAAATGTGAGGGTCAGGACGTGTCTCATGTCAAGGCCAAAGTCTTTCATTCCAGTGCCTTCAAAAGAATAATAATGTAAAAAGGCAAGTAGGATGCTGAAAGAATATGCAGTGCTGATCTTGGCTATAGAAAGAGTCATCTGAAAACAGTTTTGAACTTCTCATTCTATATATTTTCCATCACATTTGTGGATGACTTTTATCTACTACCAATTTTTTCCCCAACATTTTTTGTGTCTTAGCACACAGTAAAGTTGATAATGAAAGATTAAAAGAAGGTGTTTGTTCTTAGATGAAGGTGGCCAGTCTTCGGTTCTAGCTCTTTCAGGCCTAAAGATTAAGAGGAATGATAGTTCTGATACCATAATCCGTCCATGGTTTAGCTGGGAAGATCTACCCATTTCTTCTTCATTTTCAGATTTCTGTTTATGTATTAGTTATGTTCTGTTTCCACATCATGTAAGAGTAATTGTGAGCTGTAATATACTATACTTATATTAACCTTCTCATATTTACATTAGAACTTCAAGATGCTTGGACTGCTTAAACCTCTTAATGAAGCATCCCATCAACTTTGTTTTTTTTCTACAAACATTTACCATTATTTTTCCTTTGTTTTCTCTCATCTTGATTTACTATCTCTGTAATACTTCTTTCTTTTTTCCATTGACACAATATACATCTTCTTTAGGAAATTTAAGTATATTTTCTTAAATTGCACTCTCTGCTTCCTGGCTGCCATGAGCACAGCGGCCTCCTCTGCCATGTTTGTCCACCATAATGATCTGCCTTACCTCAGGCCTAAAGCCATGAAGTTGGCTAACCATGGACTGAGTGAGAGCTGTGCAATTGTGAGCCCAAAATAAACTTTTTCTCTTCTGAGTTGTTCTTGTCTGGTATTTTGGTCACAGAGATGAAAGGCTAACACAGTAACTAGTACCAAGAAGTTGGGTCCTTCCTGTGACATACCTCACCATGTGATTCTGAAACCCTTACAACTGATTTGCCAGAGGATTTTGGAAAAGTTTGAAGATACAGGCTGGAGAAGCCTTAGAGTGTTGTAAGCAGAACTTAATGGCTGATTCTGATTGGAGCCCAGAAGACCACAATGCCTATAGGAATGTGGACTGGGAAGACTATGCTCATGAGGTTTCAGATGGGAACAGGGACTTCAAAGGGAATTAGTGTAGAGGCCACACATTATATTCTGATGCAGAACTTGTCTACATTTTGTCCATATCCTGAGACTTTCTGTAGACTGAATTTTAAGATGATGGACTAATTAATCTGGTGTAGGAAATTTTAAGGTGGTACAACATTGGTACCACCTTGAAACATTGAGTGGCATTGGTATTGCTGATGGCTTTTAGCCATGTTTACCATGATAATCGGGAGTAGAAAGCAGAAGTGAATGATTTGAAAAATCTGTGGTTTGACCAGAGAAGTCCCTTTAAAGTTGGGACCAGGAAAGTTGATTGCTAAAGAGATTATGACCATTGAAGAGAAACTGTGTGTTTTATGCATAAATAATAGCGAAGATGTAGGTATCTCAGGAATCAACAAGACCAGACCTATGGCAAGATCAAGGGTATAAAGGTGAAAACTCATTTAAGGAGCAACCATTGGGGCACCCTAATTGCCCAGCCAATGAAGTCCAGGAAGTTGCTTCCCCAGTGTTTTGTTTCATCATGCTCAGCTGTCTAGGTACTTGGGCTGATGCAGCCATGGTCTAAGGGGGCCCAGCTGCTGCTCACACTGGCAGAAGACTTTAGCATTGTCCAACATGTTGTTGGTCTCCAGGAAAGCATGATGCAGGAGTTAATTAATGGTCATGGAGGCTTCCACTGAGATTTCGTAATAAGGTCTTGGGAGGCTATGCAAAGTGTAGCAGGGTCAGAATCTTTTCAAGCAACCCATGAGAGGGCAATGTGGGATTAAAAGATGCCAATAATGTGGAATGTCTCCTGAGGAAATCTGCTGGCTGCAGACACAGCTGGCCTAAGAGGCCATGTGTGCAGCAACCCTCAAGGCCAAAGGGGCAGGGCTGCCCCAAGTCCTTTGGAGATCAATCTTCCCACCATGTGCCCCAGATGCTGTATGTGGAGATGGCAGGACTTGTTTTCCCAGCTGTGTTTTGGTCTTGCCTTGCTCCCATTCCTTCTTTCTATGCCCCTATTCCTCCCTCTTGGAATAGGAGTGTTTACTCTGTATCATTGTGTGTTGAATATATGTAATTTGTTTTTGATTTCTACAGGGCCTCACAGCGGAGAGTTTGCTTTGAGTTTCAGAAGAGACTTTGAACTTGAA
Source organism: Urocitellus parryii (assembly GCF_045843805.1). Classification (NCBI taxonomy): domain Eukaryota; kingdom Metazoa; phylum Chordata; class Mammalia; order Rodentia; family Sciuridae; genus Urocitellus; species Urocitellus parryii. The sequence continues at coordinate 184,707,673 of NC_135534.1, forward strand.
CTTTTGAACAATGCTGAAACTGTTGTTTTGTATTTGTGTTTTGCATTGTGAGATGGACATGAGCTTTGGGGGGGCCAGGGACAGAATGTTATGGTTTGGATCTAAAATGTTCCCCAAAAAGCTCATGTTTTGAAAGCACAGTCCATATGCTTTCTAAGGTTAAGAAATAGGACTTTTAGGTAATGATGAAAGCTGTGGCCTCATTAGTAGATTAATCCACTTAATTAATCCTCATTAGTAGATTAATAATTTGAATGGACTACTGGATGGTAACTATAGACAGGTGAAGTATGACTGAAGGAAGTAAGGCCCTGGGGGTGTGCCTTTGGAGATTATGTCTTGTGTCTATCTCTCCTCTCCTCACTGTTCCCCAACTGTCTGTTTTCTAGCTGCCATGAGCTGAGAAGCTTTCCTCTACCAGGCCCTTCCATCATGATTTTCTGCCTCACTTCAAACCCAGAGCCATGAAGCCAGCTGACCATTGACTGAGACCTCTTAAACTGTGAGCTCTAAATCAACTTCCTCCTCTAAAAAGAAAATGCATTATCTATCCTTCCTAGTGTTTTTACTTTGATGGAATTTGTACACCAATAATATTTTTACTTAGGTTCCATGCTATATCTTTTTATGTTACTTTTTAATATTTATTGTTTGATAATTGGAACCATATATGGCTTTAAACTCTAAAAAATTATTTTTTTATATTTCATATTATGTTTTATCGTAAACCTCCTGCAGGACAGAGACCTTTTATATAAATAGTTTTAATGTTCTTGAACATTGGGTAGTATATTATAGTATACTTATATACCTACTATTACTTGATATTAATTCAGTCAATTTTAGGTTTATGAGGGAAATGATTAATGTACACCAATTACTGTGATTCAAAATATAAATCAGTAAAAGCCTTAAAGTTAGTTGCCTTTCCTTATGCATCGATAGTGACTTGTACTCCAGCATAGCAATTGCACTATATTATTATTGCCTTTTATTATTTTATTATTATAGTTTATCTATGATTGAGTCTATTCAAACTAGAGTAGTGGGTTTTAGTAGATGAGTGATGATAAGGCAGGAGTCTTGCACATTTTGGAAAACCTTCCCATCCTCTTCTTTAGGTGCATCACATCCTCCACCACCATCACTACTGTCATTGTTCTTTGGGAAAGCTCCCATACTCATTTCTAAACTCTTAGAAATTGGGGAAGTGTATCATATTTATCATTTGATTTCTAGTGTTTACCATTATTTGGCATTGAGCTTAGAATTTTGATAATTGAGCTTAGGAGAATATAAGCAATGGCACAATCTGAATGCCACTAGGAATCAGCATATATTACATTGATGTATAATTTAAAATAGGTACAAGAAACTGAACTGAAATCTTGAAGTATATTCTCCTTGTTATCCTGTAAACAGTCTTTTTCAGAGTATTGATTTTATTTTAGCAGGTTTTAGGTGACAGCAGAAAATAACACCATCATCAACGTTGCTGCATGTTGATAGTTTTCACAGTTTTAGGAAAGGAATACCATGATTTATCCACTTGTCTATGCTTACATACATTATCTGTAGATGAGGTAGATAATTTACATTACTGCTGATAGCTATCATTTTTGTTAGGTAGTTTGCTGATCTTATGTAATTTCTTAAGAGTATTGGTTTTTCCTAGGTTTCAGCCTTATAAGCTCATTTACATGTTTTAAAACTTCAAACCAAGACTTCTGCTTTTAAGAGAGCAGAATAAAGACATTTGTGCCCTCTTCTATCTGAAATTACATTGAAGTAACAGAAAATGAGAGATAGAAATGTAATTACATTTTCCCTGAGACTAGAAGACTTGTAACCCCAAATCTAAATATTTGGGAAATGACTGCCAAGTGTAAGCAGGAATATGTTAAAGAGGATCCTTGTAGAAAGCAGTCTTAGAGCTGGAGGAGCAAAAAGTGAAAGGTTGTTTACAGTGGGATCTGGATACTTAGGAAAGCTCTGGGAACCTCCTCGTACTGCTTGGCAAAATGAACCAGCAAGCAAGAAAAAAAAAAAAATGAGATGACACACAAATACACTGTCTTTGCAGGTGACAGTCTTGCTGAGGCAAAAGAGAGATTGTAAGTGGCCTTTTGCTACCTGTTTCTGACACTTGGAGATAGTAATATGTAAACACCTTTCTCTCGCTTATTCTCACACAATTTCTCTTTTTTCACATTCACTTGTACAAAACATTTTGTCAGAAAGAGCTTTACTGTATGCCAGAGAGAGTACCTCTAGTCTAGAACACAGTTGTTTCTTCCTTTCACAGTACTCCTGCAAATAACTAATCCAAAGGGAACTCAAGTCATTCAAAGATAAATAATAATAAAAAGGAAATGAGCACAGTACACAAAAATCCTACAAGAAGAATAGAGAAAAGAAACAAGGGAAAAACAAATGATAGTGAACCCATGAGAAAACTGTACTAGCCTTAAAGAAATTACTAGAATAAGTTTATCCTTTAAATAAACAGCAAAGTTAATTGGCTCAAGAGCTAGAAAGAAATAGTAAGACAATAGCATATAATGAATCATAGTTTGGCAGAGCTCAGGAAAGAAAGACAAAATCAGAAACTTTGGAGGAAAATGGAATATTAATGTGGAAAACTAAGAAAAAGATATGATGACAGACTTCTAAAAATTGAGCAAAAGTTAATGAGAATGAAAAGAGATAAACAAATGCTTAATTGGGGTTCTTGAAATAGAGAATTAAAAACTGTTTGAACATATAACTTAAGAAAAATTTCCACAAAGGTATCTTTACTTAACAGATTGAAAGGACACATAAAGATTAAGGGGAAACTAATATACATATCATTACAAAATCTAGCTTAACAAAAATTGAATTTCATAGGTAAGGAATGCATCCTTTGCTTGTCTCATTAACGAATTAGATTAACTATAAGTGGTATTGGGGAATCGGATATTTTCAGATAATGTAATAGCCTATAAGTTATCAGGGAGATAAAGTGTGACCTCAAACCCAGACTGTCAAACTATTGACAGTTATTTTTGAACAATGCAAAAACTCAACATAAGTGGAAATTGTAATAAGTTCTTCTTGATAAATTGCCAAAAGATGAATATCAGTCATCCATAAAAGAACAGAGATAATACAGCAATAGGACTGACAGGGGACATTATAGGAATAAAAACAAAATGAGATTTGTAGTTATGGAATAGTGTAGAACTATTACAAAGTAGAAGTAACTAGTAAAAGTCAGGATTGAAAAAGGTAAGAAGGCAGAAGGTGGTATAAACTTGCCAATGTTTTATTTTTTAGGTAGAGAACAAAAGACATATAAAACTTAGACATCAAGTAATAAAGGTATTAGTGTATTTATAGGAATAAAGTAGATTATCTAGGGGGCTAAGGTTGTGGCTCAGTGGTAGAGTGCTCGTCTAGCATACATGAGGCACTGGGTTCTATCCTCAGCACCACATAAATGTAAAATAAAGATACTGTGTCCACCTAAAACTAAAAAATAAACATTTAAAAAAAGAGTAGACAGTAGACAATCTAAACAGCATATATTTAATCAAAAGCAAATATTGGAGAAAAGGTAGAAGCATAGTTATACTAAATTTCTTATCTTAAATAATCAGAGATAGCACCCAAGATGAAAAAACAAAATTATTTATAATGGTATTCATTACATTTGCAAAAAACTGAGAACATACATGGGACATTTATAAAAACTGATCACATCCTAGGTTCCATACTCTTGAAAATCTTTAAAATACTATGGAGAGCTATCATACATGTGTGTCTTGACCAGAAATTTTCTCAGTTTCTTCTGTGGTAATGGTTTTCAATATTGTCGGCAGCATCCATATCATCTAGGAACTTGTCAGAGTGCTCTTTCAGAGGTTCCATACCAAATCTGCTGGATCAGAAACTTTGTAGAAACCCTTCCCAAAATCCCTGTTGGTCAGACTGTTCTGTGGAACTTTAAATAACTATCTATGCTGTTGCTGATTGTTACAGGTAAAAATAATTAAAACACAGGTTTTTGTCTCTTCAGAAATACATTTTTATTCACAGAAAACAAGATTATCTTCCTATCCAAAAAGATGAAAACCTGGCTACATTTGAAAGACAACCAAGTGAACACCACAGACTAATGAGTAGAATCAATAAGAACGTGATTTTGGCCCTTTTAACATTGACAAGTTCAGCATTTCTGCTATTTCAGTTGTACTACTACAAGCATTATTTATCAGCAAAGGTAATTTTTTCTTTTTTTATCTTTAGACTTCCCTTTAGCTGTATAGTTTCTTAATATATTTCCCTTTTGCAGTACATAAATTAATCACAGTCTTTTAATTTTTATAGAAACATTTCTTACTGAGAGTCTTATATTTGTGTAATATGGCCAGTAATTCAGAATTATAGTTAAATGTTTTCATAATTACACGCTGAAGTCAAAAGTGCCAAGTTTCAGGGCTGGGGTTGTGGCTCAGCAGTAGACCACTTGCCTAGCATGTGCAAGGCCTTGGATTCAATCCTCAGCACCACATAAAAATAAACAAATAAAATAAAGGTATTGTGCCCAAATACAACTAAAAAATAAATATTAAAAAAAGTGCCAAGTTTCGGTGATGTTTATTGCAGTTTTCTCATATAGTCATATAAAAATTATCTGCTACAAAAAGTATTTCAGTTAAGAAATTTGGTGACAATTGTATACAATATCAAAATTATTTTACTATAGTATATACATTTTAATTTAGAATCTACCAGGGAAGAGTAATAATCTAAGTTGCCTTTGTCTATATCTATAGAAATAAAGAAGTAGAGATAATGTTTGGAAACTAATAGATTCTTCCAGTAGTAGTGAATGCCTGCAGTACCACTGTGTTGAGAAGGACTACAGTACTCTTCAGTGTCTTTAGGAAAGATTATACTAATACCTATTATTGGTTAAGGAAGAAAGAGGTATTTACTATCTTAGAGTTAAGGAGACCTACTTCTGTCTATTTCAGGGCCTGACCACAGAATCCTTTTGTCTCTAGCTGGTCAAACAAGGTTAGCTTTTCTGTGACCCACTAAATGAGGTCTGAGGTCTGAATAATTTAGTTATCTAATAACATTAAAAATGAGAAACTAGTATATCTATTGATAAAATTCTGTAGATAAGTAGAATAACCCTCTGAAGTACACACTGTTGTAGTATGGTAGCCTTGTGAGCATGTTCTATGGGCTCCAACTTTCAAGTACAGATTTACAATGAAGGTTATGTCCTTATAAACCCATTATGAGTTGAAAATATTATAAGTCAAAAATGCATTTTAATATGCCTAATTACTGAATATCATAGCATAGTATACAATAGACTATCAGTTGTATATCTTTGTGATCACATGGCTGATGACAGCTGTAGTACTATATCTTGCTAGCCTAGGGAAAGATCAAAATTCAAAGTAGTTTCTACAAAATGTTTATCACTTCACACCATCAGAAAGTCAAAATATTTTTAATCAAACCATCACAAGTTGAGGTTACATTGCACACCAAAAAGGCAAAGAGATATCTCTAGGACTGTCTAGGATATGATTAAATTGTTCATTGATTTTTTTACTGCACCTAATTTTGTGTGCTTATTCAGACTGTATTTATTGATCAATTGTTATACACAGGGTATTTAGCAGGAACACAGAGATAGGTAGAACAAAGTTCAAGAGACCTATAATTTGATAAATGTAGCAAGAGCAATAATTCTTGATTTGGATGGTTAGAAAGATAGTTCTGGGGTTTAGAGAGTTCAAATCCCTCATTCATTGACAAATCACTTAATCTCTTTGAGCCTCAGTTTCTTTAAATAGGGCTAATAGTAACTATCTGGTTGAGGTATGTGGTACATATAACTTAGGTTTTGATATATGGTAGATGCTCAGAAGATGATAAATATTAATAGCTTATGTTTTCTAGTCCTTTTAAGCTTTAATTACAGTTTGATAAATTGAATTGAGTTCAGTTGTTACAGTGTTCTTAACAACCCTCCATTTATCACTTTTTCATAAATGAGTGAAATAGGTTCCAGGTATATTAAGTTTCTTGCTCATAAGATTGATAAGATATCCATAATTACCCTAGGTTCATGTATGATTGCACACATGGTGTGGCGCTACATCGTGTACAACCATAGAAATATAAAGCTATGCTGCAATTGGGTACAGTGAATCAAAGTGCATTCTGCTGCTGGGGCTGGGAATGTGGCTCAAGCGGTAGTGCTCGCCTGGCATGCGTGCGGCCCGGGTTCGATCCTCAGCACCACATACCAACAAAGATGTTGTGTCCGCCGAGAACTAAAAAATAAATATTAAAAATTCTCTCTCTCACTCTCTCTTAAAAAAAAAAGTGCATTCTGCTGTCATATACCTAATTAAAATTAATTAATTAATTAAAAAAGATTGATAAGATATGAAAAAAGATGACTTTAAGGATTGCTGAAGCACAACAGAAAATGATAAAATATTAATGCTTAGGTGGAAGAAAGACAAAGCAATGTTTGTTTAAAACTCCAGTAATCCCAACCTTATGGTGTTCTTGACTTAGTCAAGATAAACCACACTAGTGCCTTAAGTAATCAGCTGTTTTTACTACTTAGGAGGCCACTTACAGGGTGGTGTGCTAGGATATCTTTGTGTTATATTTTGTAACCTATGTGTGTTTGGCTAGACGTAGGGAAGAGAGAGATGGAAGAGGAGTTTGGATTTCAAGTTTGTCAGTAATCATTCACAGAAAACAATTTTATATGCCATCATTAGAAATGGAAATTCATCTTGTAGTTGTTTATATCATGTGCAAGAAACTTGGAATTTAAAAAAAAATTTGGAATTTTTTTAGTGAATCAATTACTTATTAAAATTAAGAAACATGATTTTCCCTTCATCTTTGTTGTCTTGTTCCACTTTGCTCTGAAGAATAATAATAGGTCGTTTTTGGAGGAAGAATATTATGTTTGATAGTCGGATTTAATATGGCAAACTTATGAAGTACTACTTCCCTTCTTCTCCAACCCTTCCCACTTTTGCAGTATCCAGGAGAAATGTGAAAGAATTTCTAAATTAATTAGAATTATTAATAATTAATTTAACAATTAGAATTAAAGGGTATTTTTAAAATTTTTTCTACTTATTCTCAGACTTTCAACTATTTTTAAGTTGTCTGACCAAACAGTTTCAATTAGTAAATGTAGCTTTCTCACCATTACAAATTACATTTATGACTTCAGTCCACTATAAACTTCAGTGGCTCAGAAGTAAGTAGAAGAATGATGTTTCTACCATAAGGAAAGGCACTGACAGGCAGAGTGGAAGGCTACTTGGAGGCTATCATGTTGAATTCACCATAGTTAGTGTTTCTTATCCTTAGATTTGAGAGTTTATGCACAACTGAAAAAACTCAGTTATTGAAGACTTTAGTGTTTTTTTAAGTATTGGCATTTGATTCTATATGGGCATATTTAAAGATAATGCAAATTAAGGAATTGGAATTTTGATTCCTTTAAGAAACTGCATGTTGAACTCTGCCTTCAAAAATAACAGGATTAAAAGTAAATAAACACTGAAACCATTTTAAAGTAATTTTATCTTTTTCTACTAGTACAAAATATGTTGCTAATGAGTCTTAAATGTAGAATCTTCTCTTTTGAAATCCTTATATTTTATAATTTTGCAAATACCTAACACATGGAACATGCTCTCTGTGTGATAACTAGAAAAAGTGATTTTTATTGGAACTTTTATACTTACAATAAATATTGTGATAAGCACTAAATTCAAGTAGTCATGTCATATAACTTTTTGACCTTTGTAAGAGTAATCTAATAAAGCACAGCATTTAAAAAATGACAGTAAAGACTTTTGTTAGAAAAATAATTACAAAGTTCTAGAGTACTAGGAACTTAAAAGAAATGAGTCCTTATGTTAGTTTGGTATGTATTTTAACATCACTGATTTTTTAAACGAGCTTCATAGAACCTATAACTTGTGGTTTGGGGAAAAAATAAAGATTTTGTATAAGGTTAAAAAAAAAAATAACAGGATTAGGGCTGGGGATGTGGCTCAAGTGGTAGCCCACTCGCCTGGCATGCGTTTGGCCCGGGTTCCATCCTCAGCACCACATACAAACAAAGATGTTGTGTTCGCCAAAAACTAAAAAAAATAAATATTAAAACTCTCTTGATGTCAAAAATAAAATAAAATAAAATAAAAAAAGAACACATTAAAATAACAACCAAAAACAAAAAAAACAAAAAACTCTCTCTCTCTAAAAATAAATAAATAAATAACAGGATTAGGGTTGGGGATATAACTCAGTTGGTAGAGTACTTGCCTTACAGGCAAGGCCCTGGGGTTCTAATCCCCAGTACCACATAAAAAATAAAACAAACAAAACAACAACAAAACAGGATTTTTTCTTCTTATATGACAAATATTTATTTGACTCATTTCCTTCATGACAAATATTTATTTGATTCAGTTATCAGTGGAATTCTATAGTCACCAAATTTTTTTCTTCCAGTCTTTATTGGCATCTGATTTTTTTTCATTCACTCCTTTCCCTTAAATTTCACTATAAATCCCATAAAAAATGTTTTAGAATATATTTGGGCTTTTTTAAAAACCCCTTATTGACTCTAACTATATGACATATTTTTAATTTTTTCAGAACATTCAGTCATTTGTCAAATATTTGTTGAAAGCTTACTGTGGGGCTGGGGATGTGGCTCAAGCCGTAGCACGCTCGCCTGGCATGCGTGCGGCCCGGGTTCGATCCTCAGCACCACATACAAACAAAGATGTTGTGTCCGCCGAAAACTAAAAAATAAATATTAAAATTCTTTCCCTCCTCCCTCCCTCCCTCCCTCCCTCCCTCCCTCCCTCCCTCCCTCTCTCTCTCTCTCTCTCTCTCTCTCTCTCTCTCTAAAAAAAAAAAAAAGGATTTTCTTTAAAAAAAAAAAAAGCTTACTGTGGCTCAAACATAGTACTAGGCTATGAAATAAAATGACAAATACAATTTAATCCTTGCCTTCTAGGAACTCAGAAATTGGGGAAATTTGGTGTTATAGTTTGTATCTAAAAATGTCCTCCAAAAAGCTCATGTGTTAGGCAATGCAGTAATGTTCAGAGGCAAAAAGATTGGATTATAAGAGCTGTAACCTCATCAGTGGATTAATCCATTGATGGGTTAATAATTTGGACTGCTAGGTGGTAATTGTGGTGGTGGGGGGGCATAGCTGCAGGAAGTAGGTCACTGGGGGCATAGTATTGGATTCTATGTCCATGGTCCCTTTCTTCTTCCCTTCCTTTCTCTTCACTGTCTCTGTTTCCCAGCTTCCATAAGCTGAGCTAAATCTTTACTTAACTGCTATGCCTTCTATCATGATGTTCTGTCTCACCTCAAGTTCACAGCAATGGAGTTGGTTCATGGATGAAAGAATGTTTTGAGTTGTCCTTATAGGAATGAGTAGGAGTTCTCCAGGTGAACTGGAGGATGGGAACTCCATTACAAATAAAAGAAACAGCCTATTCAAAGAGAATGAGCTATGTGGATGTCTAGAGGAGTAGCATACTAAGTAGAAATCAAAGGAAGTGCAAAGGTTCTGAGGCAGGAATAAACAGGCAGTTCTGAGAACAGCATAGAGATTAATGTGACTGTAGAAGAGTGAGAGATGGGGAGAATAATGAGTAAGGCTACAAAATTCCATGTTATTGTAGGTCTAAACCATTAAAAGGACTTTGGTTGGGTCTTATTCTTAGTAAGATTGTGAATCATAGAAAGGTTTTGAGTTGTTACATGACGTGATCTGATTTTTACTTTAAAACAAATAATCTGGCTGCTCTGTTGGAAATGAAATATAGGAATAAAGGCTGAAACAGATAAAAGATTTACATAAGAGATGATAATGGCTTGGACTTGGAAGTTGGTGAGAAATGGAAAGCAGAACTGTAAGGATTTATTAATGGGTTAGATGTGGGGTATGAAAGACAGAATAGGATCAGGAATAACTAGTATTTTTGGCCTAGGTAATTGGAAGGGGAAAGTTGCTGTTTACTGAGATAAGAAAGACACAGAAGAGCAAGTTTGAGGGATGGTGAAAATCATTTGTGTGTGTGTGTTTTCTTTTGTTGGTACATTGTACCTTTGAGGTAGCTATTCAAATGAAGAAGGTGAATAGACAACTGGGTGTATTAAGTCTGAAGTTCAAAGGGGTAGTATGAGCTGGGAGTTGTAAGCAGATAGATGGTATTTAAAGCCATAGACTAGATGAGATACCAAGGAAGTGAATATAGATTTAAGAGAAAGAAAAAAAGCACAAGAAAAAAAGCAAGTTTCAAGATCTGAGCTCAGAAACCCTTCAGCAGCATGTCAGAGGTGGAATGAACTAGCTAGCGATACTAAGAAAGAGTAGCCAGACAGAAATAGTAGAAGACTGGAAGCATGGGAATTCTGAGAGCCACGTGAATGAAATATTTCAGTGAGGCAGAAGTTGTTCAACAATTCTTGGTAGGTCAAATAAGACAAGGACTAATAATTCATCATTGGATTTAGCAATGTGGAGGTTATTGGTGTTCTTGATGAATGCTTACTGAGTGAATTTAAGCTCAAGTGAGTTCATAGAAGAATTGTGGGCAATGAGTATAGAAAATCCATTAGGAGTTCTCTTGGTAAAAGAGTAAGAAAAATGGTGGGAAAGAGACACCAAGAGGTTTTTGTCTTAATTATTTTTTTTAAGATAGGAGAAACAATGTCATGTTGTATGCTGATGGAAATGATCCAACAGAGAAAGAAAAATTGCTAAAACAATTTCTTTGGCCAGGCGAGAGGGATAAGATATGTAAATGGAGAGTTTGGCCTTTAATAGGAATGTAGGCAGCTCATCTGTCAGGAGAGGAGGAAAGGTAGACTGTAGGGTTATAATTTGATTAGGTAGTTGAGATGTGGTAGGAACTCTTGAAGGTTCTTCTCTAATTTCTTCCCTCCCCCATATCCCGGGAAATAGAAAAGCAATGCCATAAGTTGAAGGATAGATAGGGAGGGGTGTTGGAAAGAGAAAAAAGCAGAAAAAGTCATCTAGGAGAATGAGAGTTAATACACAAGGGAAATGTAGGATGATTGCTGGGCAGAATTAAGATCCTATTTGAAGCTAGTAGTCATGAATCTAAAGTGACACCAGTGAGCAGCCATGTTTAGCTGCACAGTTGCATGTGTACAAAAAGTAGAGAGTGGATTTTTGCTAAGCATATAAAATGAAGTAAAATAGAGGCAGATTGTGAGTATACAAATAGGGAATGATATAAAATGTGAATGTTTGTGCTGGTATTTTTCATAGTAGCCAAATTATCTAAATGTTCATCAAACAATGAATACAATAGAATATTACTCAGCTACGGGGGGAAAATAATTAAATACTGATGCATGCTATAGCATAGATGAACTGTTACATTATGCAAATTGAAAAAAGTCAGATGCAAAAAGCCACATATTATAACTGCATTTTAATGAAATGTTCACTTGAGACAAATCCACAGAGAAAAATGTATAAACATTATAGTTAGAGCTGAGTGGAGGAAGGTTGGGGAGCAATATCTAATACGTTTTATTTGGGGCATAATGAAAATATTGTATATAGTGGTGATAGTTTCAGAACTCTGTAAATATACTAAAAATTACTGAATTCTACACTTTAAAAAGGTGGCTTTTATGGTAATGTGATCTATTTCTCATTGAGAGTGAACTAGTAGACTATCCCAAATGCCACAAGTTAAACAGCTCAGAAAATCAGTCTTGCCTACTAATATAAGACTGTGGTGAGCAACAAATGACTATATTGCAGAGTTCACAGTCTTTTTTCAGTACTAAAGATTACAAAGATGTGTCTTTGTTGCTTTTTCTCAAACATCTACATGTATTAAAATGTTATTGCCTAAATTGCAGAGCTTGTTAGGAGAGACTCTTGCTATACCTTAATTTCTCATTATATCTCAGTATATTTCTTAGTAATTCCTCATCCCTCTCTCCAATTAATAGACTCTTATTAATCCAGTGGGTCCCAAATTGTCAATTCCTTATAGGATGATGGGATATAATGAATTAAGCATTTACTACTTACCAATCCCTGTGCTAGGTAGTGGTGGTACAGAAATGGCATAGATTTATATTCTGCCCTTGAGTGTGTGATTAGTGGGAAGGTGAGTTTCCATTTTTTTTTTAACTCACATTTTTCTTCAGCATCCTACCATTTTTAGCTTGTAGGTAAACAACATATTAAAGGTATAAAAACCTTCTCGGATCTTCTTTGAGCTTAAAACATTCTTCTTCTTGTGTATTCCATCAAATGTTCACTTTCCTGTTCCTTTGAAAGTATTTTGGAGCTTATCAGAGGTCTGATTCTCTGGACCTAAAATTTTTAAAAATATTTTTAAAAAATAACTCAGCATTTTAAATAATGATGTGTCTTAGAAAAAGTATGGATACCGAAGCTATCTGTAAACCAAAAATAAAAATGTTTGCTTTGTAGAATCATTGTGAGAGATAGGAAAAAGTATATAGTTTATATATAGATGTATCAAATATAGTACCTGACATTTAGGAGCTGCTCGATAAATTTACTTACTCTTTGCCAGGACCTACAAATACTAATTCATTATATGGAGATAAGCTGAGGTTAGGAATATGTAGCTAACTTGACCAACTCTAATTCCAGAGAGATAGCAGAGAATTTGTTGTTTATTTGTTGACATTGATTAGTTTAGAGATTTGGGCAACATATACTTAGTTAATTACTGTATTCTGTTGATGTTTTATATCTTAGGTAGCTGTATTATAAAATAATAGCATTCTTAGCTTCTGACTACATGAAAATAAGTATTTGGGTGATGCCTTCTAATGACTATGAGCTAATATGTAGTTTGACTCTTATACTCACCCTAAATGTAATGTTGCATGCTGGACTTTGAATTTATTTCAGTATTCTTTTGTTATCCTCCTAGAATGGAATTGGTTTGTCAAAATCCAAAGGAAGCAGAATCGGATTTGATAGCACACAATGGGTATGTACAATAAAATTCCTCACTTACAATGTACATTTAGTTCATTTGTTTGTGTACTCAATTTTAAGTATTTGATGAATACAATGACTACCTTGGGGATGGAGGAGGTAGTGGCCAGGAAGGAGTGAGCCCTATACCAAGTACTTAGAGTATTATTTAGTCCTTATACACACCTTAACCAAGTCAATATATACTATTATTCTTGATTTACCTTAGAGAGATTCAAGTTAGTTGGCTAATAAGTGATTGAGTCTAGATTCTAACTGCCTGCCTCTAGAACTCTTTCATTGAGCTGTGCTGCTTCCCCGAATGAATTAATATATTTCAGAACTTAACTATGAATAATGAAAAATTAGTGATCAGGAATAAAAATTTATTCAGCATGTTTCCTTTATGAAATAAGTGAAACTAGTCTTACATATTTCCAGATCCTGCACATTTATAAAGTTTATTTTCTTACCTTCTATTCTAACTAAACTTAGAATGAAAAACAATGTTGGATAACTAATAAAAATCACAGTTCTCTTGTTTGTATACATTGTGGAAAATGACCAGATATATCTTGTGGAGACAGTTTATAACCACAGATGTGGAAGGCTTTAGATTAGAATTTTCAAGTAACCAAGTTTTATTTTAAGTCATTGCTGATACCAACTAGAATTACTGTTTTAAAAGTGAAGTCTGGGACATCCTACTAGCAGATGTCTTAGTTATCTAGTCTAGAAATATAAATGTGAACTTTAAATTTATTAAAGATAGCAAATGTTTTGCTTTGTGTATTTAGGATCATCTTAGGGAAAAGGGAATCATGATGTTCTTAGTATTTATATTATCAAGTCTCAATTATAAAGATTCTCAATTAAGTAAAAAGGGATACTTTGCACATTTCTTTCTAGCACTTCTCTACCTTCATCCCACTCTTAAGAAACACAGATATATACTACATACATACATACATACATACAGCTGGAATATGCCTGTGGTCTGAAGGCAATGGAATGGTCTATCATAAATGTTAACATTCTGTGATGTGATGATATAGTAATAAAAATTTTCCAAGTTTGCTGTTATTGAAAGTCTTCATATGTACACTGAAAGAACATGTTTAGGAAAAATTTAAAGCTATAATGGCTTCAGTGGGATAGAAGATTTTACTTTGTATTGATTGACAACTCTCTAACAATATCCTCATACCTTTTAATGGAGTAAGTTATGGTGACCCCATCCTTTTAGTTGGAGAATGATCCATGAGTTGGGAAGAATAGCAGATTTTTTTAAAGGTTTACTTTCAAGGTAGGTGAGCAAAAAATTAAAGAGCAGCTTACCACATTAAGGGAATTTTCTTTGTATTGTAACTTAATTACATTTCAGGGTACTAAAAAAATTGTGAATGTGGTCACTGAATTATTACAATATTTGCAAAATCACAGGAAAGGGAAAAGTATTAAAATGCCTTTGTCCTATTTTTTTGGAAGAAATAAAAAGTGAAAACTGACTAATACTGTGATATTGAGTCCTGATAAAATTCTAGAATGAATTATTAAGCAGATGACCTGACAGGCTTAGGAAAGAAAAAGTGATAATTAGGAATCCGGCTTTTGCTAAGAACAAGTTGTGTGCTGAAAATATAGCTCAGTAGTAGAGAGAGCTTGCCTAAGAACAAATCCCATCAAGTTCTTGTAGATTCTACAAGATTTTAATACACAGGCAGATGAATATGCTATTGTGGTCTCAGCACATCCTATTTTCAACAAGACATTTTTCATTCTTAAAGTGAATTATCGAGGAGTAGGTAGGTGATGATAGTCATGTTGATTTAGGATTAATTGGATTAAAAATCAATTGGACACCTATTTCTAAGGAGCAATGATGATTGCAGTATTAATGATTTGGAAGGTATATTTTTAAAAGATAAGTTATACATTCTCCCCTTGACCCTGTCCTGATCTATATTTATGTTAATAATTATAATGATGCCATAAATAAATTCATCAAATTTTTTAATACTAACCTGAGATTCATTTAACATGTAAGTACTTTATATGTACTAGTTTCTATCATCTCATTGTGTTTCTCCAAAAATCATTTCTCTTTCATTTTTTGTATCTAAAGCACAGAAAAGCATTAACCCTAAGAGAAAAAAAAATCAATAGACTATCAAAATTTAGAACTTCTACTTATGCCACAGAATAGAAAATATTTGTAAAACTTGCAGCTGACAAAAGAGTGATATCAAAGATTTATAAAGAATTCCTACAACTCAGTAATAGATTTTTTGTTTTGTTCATAGCCTTTTTCAAATTGAGGAAGCATCTTATTCCTTTTTTTGATGAGAGTTTTTAATCACAAATAGGGATTGAAATTTGTCCAATGCTTTTTAAAAAAAATTTTGTAGTTGTAGATGGACAGAATACCTTTATTTTTTATGTGGTGCTAAGGCAAGTGCTCTGCTACTGCACCACATGCCCAGCCCCACTCAAATGCTTTTTATGTATTGAAATTACCACAGGTTTTTCCCCTTTGTTCTGTTGATATGCAGAATTTTTTTGATTGACTTTCCAATATTAAATTAATCTCTGATTCCTGTGATGAACATTGGTTTTGATATTTATTTTCTGCTTTTTAATTACTAGAATTGAGTTTCTCATATTTTGTTAAATATCTTTGCATCTGTATTCATGAGTAATCGTGGTCTGTAATTTTCTTTCTTTCTTATTTTTGTTTTGTCTGTTAGGTTTTGCTATTAGTATTATACTGGCCTCAGAAATCAGAAAATATTTCCTCTAGCTTAGTTTTTTGGAAATGTTTTGATAAAACTCACCAGTGAACCATCTAAGTCTAGAGTTTTTCTGTATTTTGAGGGCAGCTTTTTTTTTTAAAAAAAAAAAAACATATTTGGTTTTTTTAATAGGCATTCAGATTTCTTGTCATCTTGTGGTAGTTTTAAAATATCTTTTTTTTTAATGTCTATTTCACTTAAGTTATTTTTGGCATACAGTTGTTTATTCTGACTTTTTACTTAGATGTCTCTCCCAACAAGAGAAAACAAACCTCTCTGAGGCAGAGATGATTATATTCTTGACATTTGTATAATACTCTACACAAAAAACAAATGATGAAACTGATTCCTAGCTTTATCTCATTTTTTCTATTTTTAAAATTCTTGATATACTTGTATATTTGTTATCTTGTATGTATTTTTAGGAGTTCCTTCTGATATTGTAAAGAAGAGTTTATTTTTAATTCCATGAAACATCTTTTTTATGTGCATACATCCCTTTAAATTTAGTATTCTTTTCATTGAAATAGGATCTTAAACAACGATGTATACTAGTATTCTCTTTGCTACTCTTAGATATTATTTACTCCTAAGTGTGATTTAATTTGTTTTCATTCTGATTTTGAAATTCTATTTTTTCAGTAGAGGTCCCTACTTACTTCCCAGCAGTATTATATTTTAAAATATTGCCATGCTATTAGAAAATTCACTATATTGCAAGATGATCAAGTAAGCAATATATTTTGGTCTAAATCTTTTGTTTAGAAATATTGTTAAGCAGCATTACAAATATAAAGAAAAGTGACACACACAATAGATTTTTTGGTTTTGAAAGGCTGACATTACTGATCTATAAAAACGGACAGTCCTGATATTTCCTCACTCAGTTTTGCTTGGAAATTTTAGCTAATACCAAGAGAATAATTTCTAAGCTCCAAATTTTTATATATACTACTTATTCTATGAAGATTTTTTTATGTTAATTGATAACTTATTGTTCTGTACTCTTATAGTATGTGGTATACATTTTTATTATAGCATGTTTTACCTTGTATTGTAACTATTTGTTCATCATTCCTGGAAGAGTGTATTGCTTGAGGCCAAGAACCATATGTGTTTATTTATTTGTTTTTAATGTAAGTGCTAAGCATGGTATCTGTTGGATAAACACCCTATATATTCTTATAA
Organism: Urocitellus parryii; assembly: GCF_045843805.1. NCBI lineage: Eukaryota > Metazoa > Chordata > Mammalia > Rodentia > Sciuridae > Urocitellus > Urocitellus parryii. The sequence continues at coordinate 184,724,737 of NC_135534.1, forward strand.
GATCAGTGAATACAAATTTAATACAATAAGTTGTTTTATTGATTGGTATTAAGGGTATTCTTTTCCTCTCAAACAGCGTGCAGTTAAAAAATTTATTATGCTAACATCCAGCCAAAATGTACCAGTGTTCCTTATTGATCCTTTGATTCTGGAACTGATTAGTAAAAACTTTGAACAAATCAAAAATACTTCTCATGGCTCCACTTCAGAATGCAAGTTTTTCTGTGTTCCAAGAGAATTTACTGCATTTGCACTACAGTATCACCTGTGGAAGAATGAAGTAAGTTGATTGCTTTTAGATAATATAATATTTGTCTTTCAAAATAGTATGGAATTACACAAGTTTAAAATGTAAAACACCTAAAATCATTCTTAAAACTTTGTTTGTATAAATTATATGAGGATCTGGGCACAGTGGCGCACACCTATAATCTCAGCAACTCGGAAGGCTGGGGCAGGAAGCTTAAGACCAATCTAGGCAATTTACTGAGACCATGTCTCAAAATAAAAAATAAAAAGTACTGCGATATAGTTTAGTGTTAAAGCACACCCTGGGCTTAATCCCCAGTACCAAAAATATGATAAATTGCATCAGGAATATTTGCAGCTATGAGTAACAGAATATTAATAATGGCTAATGCATGTAGTGCATTTATTTTTCTTGAATAACAAGAGGTAAAAGGCTGGTGGCTGTAGTTAGTTCCACTGCCTACTGATGTCAGGGCTAAGTGTGTTTCTTCCTTTCCCTCATCATTACAAGATTGGTCTCACAGTTTCAGCTACCGTGTCCATGTTCAAAACAGATGAGAAGAAGGAATGGTAACACCAATTTTTGAAGAAAAAATATTTTGAAGAAGCTTATGATAAACTACTTTTTATATCTCATTGTCCAGAACTGTAATCACATGTCACCTAATGGTGAGAGAGGCCTAAAATGCAGGTATTTAATATCTCCATTAGTGTAGGGCAAGTAGGAAGAGATTTAGTGATGAATTTTTAGTACATATTATATAAGGTGGACAAGACTATATTCTTTCCGTTTTGTAAGTGTGCAGTACTTGTTTGATACTCAAGTGAAATACTTTTTTAAATGTGCCCAAAACTATGAATTTAATCTGCTTTATGGTTAACAAAGTTAAAGTCAGATGGGAGTCAGCAAAAAAAAAAAAGGAAGTGTCTCAAAATTTTGCTTACTTCTTAACATAGTTTGGATATGGTTTGTAAGTGTTTTCCAGAGATTCATGTTTTGAAAGCTTGATCTCCAGAGTATTGATTAGGAGGTGGGGAACTTTTGAGTGGGTAGGCCTAATTGGGGGTGATTGAGTATCTTGCCCCCAGAAGGGATTAGGTAGTTCTCGCGAGACCCAAAATCAGTTTTTACGAGAGCGTTGTAATAAAAAGGGCAAGCCTGGCCCTACCCAGCTTTCTGTCTTTCTGTTTTAAAATATTTTCTCTTCTTCACACACACACTTTTGTCTTTTACCATGGGGTCTTTGTCAGAACCAGAGCTATGCTGTTTTGACTTCCAGCTCCCATAGTTATAAGTTAAATAAAAACTTCTTTCCTCTGTAAAGTCAGCCTGCATCGGGCATTTTATTATGGTAATGCAAAATAGACTGATATAACTTCTAAGTTCCAGATTTCTTTATTTTTCATTCCTAGGAATTATGCAAATAAGAAAATGAGCATCAGATTAAATGAACATAACTAGCCACAATGGGATGTTTTAGTTGTTTTGACCCCTAGTAGGCAGGGCTTACTTTCCAGAGTGATAGGGATATCTGGGAAAACACTATAAGCTGCACAGACCCTTGATTATCTCAAACTCTTGCACAGAGCAGCATCAGGAGAATGAACTGTGTTTTCTGGCCCCTGGTTCTTTCCAGGCAATGATGTAAGTGTTAAACAGATAAATACATCATTTTTGTTTGTTTATTTTTTCTTATTTTATATTTTGAAAGTGTTTAAACTTATGGAAAAGTTAAAAAGTGATATTTTAAATTCAGTTTTTATTTTTAAGCAAAATAATGCTAGTACTAATTTAAAAAGTCAAATAGTAGTGGAGGTGTAGTGGTGCGTGCCTGTAATAACAGTGACTCGAGAGGCTGAGACAGATGGATTCCAAGTTCAAGGACAGCCTGTCTGAAAATAAAAAATAAAAAGGGCACTCATTGGTAGTGTGCCCCTGGGTTCAATCCTCAGTACTAAAAAAAGAAAGAAAAAATCACTTAATACAAAGCTCTTGATTAAAAAAAAAAAAAAGGAACTTCTCTTATTCCTACTCTTAGAGCCAACCACTTTGACTTTTTCTCCCCTGTTTATCTTCTCATTTATAAATGTTTACATTTATCTTATTAATATTTCATTTAGATGATGAGTTATAGAGTTAGAAGAGTTTAGCTCTTGAATTTACTCTTTCATATATATATATGCATGCATGCATGCCTTTGCTCATCATCCTAAAATGACTGTATCTTGTAGTTAAATGAATGGTTAATATTTACCTTATTATGAATGTGTGGATATTCACATGGAAGTTATCTAGTTCACTCTGGTGATTTTCCTTTATTCATATAAATTTCTTATTCTCCTCTTTTTTGTTTGCTAGTTTTTTGTAATCTATCAATAATCCATCTGTGAACTTTGCAGCGGAAACATAAAGCTCTCAGTAGGATCTAATGTATCAGATGATCCTCCGTCTCCTTGGAGACATCACCTTGAGCTCTTGGTCTTTTTACTATAATGCAGACTGGTCTTCAGTGCTGGTTTTCTTCATAGCATTCAGTAATGTTTTCTTCATAGCATTCCAGAAAATCTTTTCATCTTTCCTGTGTTAAAAACTTCTGTTCTTTAGATTTTGTGTCTTCTTGTTGACTTCATCACTCTAAGGAAGCATATTTAATCTCCTGAGAAAGGTTGAAACCTTACATATCTGAAAGTGTTTCTATTCTGCTTTTATATTTGATTTCTAATTTAGTTTATTTATCATTTGGCTTTTACTGCGTAACAAACCTCTCCAAAGCTTACTGTCTAAAAACAACCTTTTATTTAATTCAGAATACTGTGACGCAGCAATTTGGGTGGGATTCAGCTGGACGATTATAGTCTCATCTAAGCTCACTCATGTAACTGCTTCAGGATAGCTGGCTGTCAGATGGGGCAGTGGAGGTGCCAGAACAATGTGTCTTTCATGAACCAGACTAGTTCAGGCTTATTCACAAAGCAGTAGAGAGAAAGAGGAAAAAAAAAAAAAAAAAAAGACAAAGCAGTAGGAAAGCAAAAGCATGCAAGGTCTCTTGACATTGTTTAAACATTGGGATTTCTCATTCATGAACATTAACTATATATCCTTTAGTTCCCCTTTCATTCTCTTTAATAGAATATTATAATTTTCTTAGAGATTTTGCTCATTTTTGGATAATTTATTTTTCGCTACCTTGTAGTTTTTAATTGGGGATCGGGGATACAGGTAAGATATTTTTCTGTTTCTTTTTCCAGTTCATTGTTATAGGTATATGAGACTGCTGTTGACTTTTGTATTTTGTTTCCAGATCTTGTTTTCTAGCTACTGTACTGAACTCTGTAGGTACACTTCAGTGGTTTACTCATTTTCTTTCTTTCTTTCCATAAAGACTGATCAGATGAGTATATTGTTTACAAAAAAAGACAACTTGGTCTTTTTCTTTTAAACTTATTTAGGTAGGATCTCTAGCAATTGTATTGAAAACATGTTCTTTCTGAACTTTTTTTATATGGATGATGGACTTGCAGAATTGATCTTCCAATTTTCTTATCTTTGCTTGTGATTTTCTCCCTTTTTCCAGCTGTTCTATTTTTTAACAAAATCTTTAATTGTGCCATTGATTTTTGTCATATTTTTATTTGTTCTTTTTAGATATACATGACAGAGTATATTTTGACATATTTTACACACATGGAATATAACTTCTCATTCTTGTGCTTGTACATGATGTGAAGTTACATTGGTTGTGTATTCATGTATGCACATAAGAAAGTTATGACCAGTTCATTCTACTGTCTTTCCTTTGCCTGTCCCCTCTCCCTTCTCTTCATTCCCCTTTGTCTAACCTAGTGAACTTCTATTCCCCCTCGCTTATTGTGTGTTAGATCCACGAGTGAACATTTGGCCTTTGGTTTTTTGATATTGGTTTATTTCACTTAACAGGATAGCCTTCAGTTCCATCTGTTTACAGAAAAATGACATAATTTTTCATTCTTCTTTATGGCTGAGTAATATCTCATTGTGCATATATACCACATTTTATTTATCCATTCTTCTATTGAAGAGTACCTAGTTTGGCGCCATAGCTTAGCTATTGTGAATTGAGCTAATATAAATATTGATGTGGCTGTGATACTTTAGTCTGCTAATTTTAAGCCCTTTGGGTATATGCTGAGGAATGGGATAGCAGGGTCAAATGGTGGTTCCATTCCAAGTTTTCTGAGTAATCGCCATACTGCTTTCCAGAGTGGTTGCACCAATTTTCAGTCCCACTAGCAATGTATGAGTGTACCTTTTTCCCTACATCCTTGCCAACATTTATTGTTACTTGTATTCTTGATAATTACCATTCTGACTGGAGTGAGATGAAATCTCAGTATAGTTTTAATTTACATTTCTCTAATTGTTAGTGGTGTTGAACATTTTTTATATAATTTTTGTATTTTGTCATATTTTTGTTTGAAATTTGCATATTTTCTAAAAGCTTCCTATGCTCTGTTCCTTATTGTATTATTCTGTTTTTGCTTCAGGGATACAGTTTAATCTTTAAAATGCCCTGTACATTTTAAAGGTTTACTTCTTCTAAAGTGTTTTTTTGATCTTTACTGCATTTTGTTTTGCCAAATCCCTTCTTTGTTTTCTGATATTTTTATCTTATTTTGTTCGTGTTTTTTATGATATAGATTTTATATAATTGTTGATCTTTGTTCATATTTAAGAATAAGAAACTTTAATTATATTGGATTTTTTTTTAATGGTCAGGTCTCATTAACTGTTTGACTACACTATAGAGCATGCTTGTTTTTTCATTGGAGAAACTCCTAAATGTCAGGTTTTGTAGGTCATTTCTATTGGGCTATTTGATTCTTCTCATGAAGAAGCCTTACAAGGCTTAGAAGCCAGTACAGAGTATTCTATATTTATTTTCCCAAAACAAAATTTGTAGAAATTACAAGCTTCCAATACACATAATCTCCCAAATCAATCTAATGCCTTAACTATAATATAATATAAAAATTAAAAGAACTAGTGTATGTTTTATTGTGTAAATACTCAACCATGACTACATTGGAAAACATAATAAAACAATTCAGATGCTTGTATTTATAAGTAGGGTCACAGACTACACAAATTCTTACTTTTAATGTTGTTAGTAGTCTCATTTTACAAAGCAGTGAACAAATTTCCAACAACAAAAAATAAAATTGTATCTTCACTAGTATGGCTATTGTATTGTTGAGAAATAAGGGTTCAGATAATTGTAAACATGTTTTTCACTCTGTGATCATCTTATAGGATATTTGAAATTATATAGGACAAAGGATAGATTTTCATATTTTAGATTATAGAATGTCTAGTCATTCTGGTGTAGACTTCTAAATGACAATTTTCCATTATGATAAACCATGAATATGCCCACAAATTTCAAAAATATCTGATACCTTCAGAACTACTGCTTTGGAAGAAAATAAATCTTCTCCAGCTGGCAAAACTGATAAGATTAGAGTCAGTGGAAGAAGCAAAAGGTCAGCTATGCAGAATATAAGCATACTTGTTCCAAGTTTATCCTTCTTTTATGTAGATGACATACAAACCCCTTGGATAGTCCTCCCTAAAACTTCCCCCAAAGTGGACCTAACTGTGGACTTCATTTTGCATGTGATTGTTTTCTTTACTAATATCATTACCAAGTGAACAAACAGCTTCCAAGGCAAATGGAAGTTTTGTGTTGAACAGTCTTGACTGAGGCCTTTACTCTGCTTGGTCAAAGTGATTACTTTATTCTTGACTTTTCTTTCTCATTGTTATAAAAAGGCAACCCTTATAGTTCTGCCTAGTTTGTCAGTCTTCCTCTCTTCCCTCAATCGTGGTCAGATTTCTGTTAAAATCTAGCTGACCTATTTAATTTTTCCTGAATTTACCAACTCATAATGCTTTTCTTTCATTCTATACCATAGTGCTTTTCTTTGAATTGGCAATACTCACCCTCAGTCAGTATTTTCCAATTTTTAGGTGTACTGAGAAAGAAAAGGAGTTCTGTAGTTGATAATTATAATTAATAAAGGAAAATCAGGTGAAATTGCATCTTGGGGTTCTTTTCTTTCATACATGGAGATGTAAGAAGAATATAGAAGATTCTTTGGAATATTGTGAGGCCAGTCCTGGAAGTGATGTATGATACTTGTGTCTACATTCTTTTGACCAGAATACAAGTTAGCTCTATATAGATAAATGGCAGGACACTTCTTCTTGTTACTAGTTAATATTCTGTACCAAACTTATCATCTTCTCTCAATTAACAATATAAACAACAATAAAATATCTTTTGACTACTTTCTGGATTCTAGGCACTGTTGATTCATGTATTAGAGGAAATTGAGTCTGTTAATGGTGTTTAATCATTGAAAGAAACAATTAAATGACATTACAATAAATAGTACAATACAGATTTATTTAATGAGAGCATAGATGAAGGTAGAACAAATTCAAATGACAACATTGAAAAACCCAAAGAATGTACTCATGAAAAATATTTCTGAATGCTGTGGTCAGTAAGACAAGCTTTAGGACACAGACCATCATCACATACCTTAATATCTGGTATTAATTACTTCTTCAAGCTTTATTTTTCTTGCATAATAGACTATGTATAATACTATCTTCCTTGCTGATCTCACATGGTTTCTGTAGATATCAAATGAGATGATGAATTGAACAAACTTTGTACACATTATATAAACCAGAGAGGTAATGTTATAATTGAAAGGAATTTGGATTTTTTTGGATAAGACCTTGGTGCTTTTAGTAGCTTTGAGCCTTATTAGTTATGTTTCTTTAGACAGGAAAACTGCTGTGAGTCTATCAATTATGTATTGCAACTTAATGAGACCCCTGTCTCTAAATTAGAAAAAATATTTAAAAAGGGGATGTGGCTCAGTGATTTAGCACCCCTTAGTTCAATCCTTGGTACCAAAAAAAAAAAAAAATACTCTAAAGATGTTGAAAAACGTACAGAATGTTTCAGTCTGTTTTCTAAAGATTTGCATTAGGTTGGTTTTATTGTAACATTTTAAACTGTTAAGATATAAGAATTGCAAGTTTAATTTTATGCTGTCCTAATATTAATATTAACTAACCATAGAACACTAAAATGAGCATTCTCATTCCAAAGAAGAAATACGTATTAATTTTCATAGAGTTCTTATATATAACTTCTATACTACATATTTTCTTTTTTATTCCACTCTGTTCAACCCCCTCATTTCTAAATCTTCTGGCAGTGAGTAGATTAGCACAAAAATGACTTAACTCAGTGTAATAGTCATTAGTGCTACTAATATTTTGTTTTAAATATTCAAGTTTGATGTTTATTCAATTCCAATAGGAAGGCTGGTTTCGGATAGCTGAAAATATGGGATTTCAATGCTTAAAGATTGAAAGCAAAGATCCTCGGCTAGATGGGATAGACTCACTTTCTGGAACTGAAATCCCCCTGCACTATATCTGCAGATTGGCCACTCATGCCATCCATTTGGTGGTCTTTCATGAAAGAAGTGGCAACTACCTCTGGCATGGCCATCTACGACTCAAAGGACACATTGACAAGAAATTTGTTCCTTTTCGAAAGTTACAGTTTGGTCGTTATCCTGGTGCTTTTGACAGGTAAGTTTAGAGCCAAAGCCAATAAATGTTGTCCATAGGTAGGTTCTTATACTTTTTTTTTTTTTACATTTTATAATGGGAGGGGGGATAGTAGAGGATAGGAAGGGCAGCAGAATCCAACATACACTAGTATGGCAGTATGTAAAAACGTGGATGTGTAACCAATGTGATTCTGCAATCTGTATATGGGGTAAAAATGGGAATTCATAATCTACTTGAATCAAATGTATGAAATATGATATGTCAAGAGCTTTGTAATATTTTGAACAAATAATAATAATAATAATAATAAAAGACCCTGTCTCTAAATAAAATACAAAATAGCACTGGGGATGTGCCTCAGTGGCCAAATACCCTGAGTTCAATCGTTGGTACCCAATAAATAAATAAATACATAAAAAGATATTGTGTCCATTCACAACTAAAGAAAATTTTAAAAAAAGAATACTACACATACTTAGTATTAAGAATAAGGAATAAATAATGGAAAAAAAAGATAAGTTTTACTTCTAGGGAGAATGGAGGGAATATATAGAAAACTGGATACATAGAAAACTGAAAGGAAGCTAACAAGATTCAATTTCTGTGGTGGAGACATGGGTGTTTGTAATTTATTATTTTGTGCCTTTGTCTTACGCAATTTCTTATATAATTTTATGTGTTTATTAGTGCATTATAGTTGTACATAATGGGGGGTTCATTTTGACATAGTCGTACATGCATGGAATATATAATTTGCTCCATTTCAGTCCCAAATACTTCCTTTGTCCCTCTCCTTCTCCTCCCCCCACTGCCTTTCCTCTACTCTACTGGTCTTCTTTCTATTTATTTTGTTGTTGTTTTTTAAATTTGAGCTTTATAGATATTCAGATATAGATATAGATATACAAAGGTCAAATATGTTGTGGCATATTCATATATGTACATAGCATAATTTTGTCATTTCATTCTATTGGTCAACTCTGTATAGAAATATGTCCTTTGTTATCTTAGTAATAGAAATGTTTCTTAATGAGAAACAGTTATTTGAAGGGATCCATGCAAAATTTGATAATTATATTAGCAATTACTGAATTTAAAAAATCTTGAAATTAGATGATGAACTTGAAGTTTCTGACCTAGAGTTATACTTTTCTTCCCATTTTGAAGTCACTAATAGTGATCTTACGGTTTGTATTAAATATCATAATCTTATATTTAGGTAGCAATAAATATTTATCATTTGCCTTAAAGTTGGACATCCTTGTAAGAATTTTCAAATTGTAATCCTTTCTTGGAAACTTCCAGAGAGACCATGCTTATCTGTTACACTTGAAAAATATTTTTTTGCCCTCTTATTAGTATCTAAAATCACATATTTGAGAAATGACTGAAAAAATTATCCAAAACTGAAGCTGTCTATACTTTTTTTTTTACATACCTTTAATTTTTATTTATTTATTTATTTTTATGTGGTGCTGAGGATCAAACCCAGGGCCTCACACATGTGAGGCGAGTGCTCTACCGCTGAGCCACAACCCCAGCCCCTTTCTACGCTTTTTGTGTAGGTAAAGTCAAACCTTTCCTAAACCAAACCAAGTTTTTAGCAGTAAAATGACCAATAACATTATAGAGGGTAGTGAAAAATAATTTGTTGTTAATATTGGCTCCTCTTATTATTTTAATCATAATTGTAGGGTTCTCTGGCCAATTCTATGCATATTTTTTTCATTATGTATTTCAAATAAGTTTCTTTAGGAAAACATCTTTTAGTTTGTTTTGTAAAGTCTCGTGAGTTTATTTCAAAGTTTCATTAATAATTTAGTATTGTCAGTCAACAAATACTTATTAAATATGTTTGCTAATAGATAAAAGCCATCACTATTTGTAAGATTTTATATAAAGAGGAATGGAAAACTCAAGGAATATTTTTAGAATGGGGGGGTCTAAAATATACATGGCTGATTCCCACATAGCATTTTGCCTGTTAATGAGTTCTAGACTATTTTAATTATTCAAAAGAACATTTATTTCTTTAGAAGTAAATCAGTAGTTTAAAACTAAATCATTTACCTTTCTTTTTTGTCTAAAATACTGAAGTATGTATGAACAAGTATAAAAATATTTTAAAATATATGAGCCAAATACTTAAAACTCAGTTGCTGTTTGATGTCAGATTTTCAAAGTCATATTAAAGTTACTAATTGGTACCTGAGAAAGAAAACACACTTCGTAAGCACAAACAATGAAGATGGGAACAAACCTCACAGACCAGCACTGTCTTTTATTCTCGGATAGGCTTACTTTCTGGATAGAAAATGGTCACCTGTTACAGAAGGGGTCTGTGTTTACAATGAGGGTGGCTTAATCATTGGAGAATGAAGCAGAATGTGTTGGTTTGAGCAGTCAGGATAAAAGTTGTAAAAAATTCAAAACTTATTGTTACTGGGAAGGGATGAAAGCTCAGAGCCCAGCATTCATTGCTTATCTTCTTCCTCTAGGATCCATTGTTACCCAGAGCTTTATTGTTTTCTTTTTTTCTTCTAGGACTCTTTGGCAATGGGAAAGGGTGAAAGTTCAGGGACTAGCACTCAGTCCCTTCAGGACTCAATGTTGTTAGGAAGGATTAATGTTTGCCTTATTTTCTCTCCCTCCTCCCTAGTCACATTGTCTTTGGGGTTGTCATTTTCCATATTCTTCACACTTGATATTTAGCTATTTTGCTAATGTTTAATATTTTAAAGAGACTGCCAGTGTTCTGAATTATTTCCTTATAATCTTAACTTTTGTTTTCAGGCCAGAATTACAGCAAGTTACTATTGATGGACTAGAAGTTCGTATTCCAAAAGATCCAGTGCACTTTCTGGAAGAAATACCACACTCTAGGTTTATAGAGTGCAGGTATAAAGAAGCTCGAGCATTCTTGCAGGTTAGAGACAACCAAATATTATACTTTTAAATTAAAGGAAATATGCTTATTTTTAATATTTTAGGGGGAAATGAAAGGACTTATGGACAATAGGTGAAATATAAGTTAATACTTATTTTTTTTTTAATAGACTTTGATGGGTTTACCATTGGTCTCTGCCTTTAGTTGCAATAGCTTATAAACTTGATAGAAGATGGTAGATTATCTTTCTGAAGCAATCCAGGGAGAATGAGGTTACTCTAGAAGATGGACCACATAGATTTAGAAAATATTTTTCTGAAAAAAAATTTTCAGAGTTTTTCCACTGAATATGAATTTTTGTGTTCATAAAGGGTTTTTGAAAGCAAATGCTACACAAAGACCAATTCTTTTTTAACTTTACTTTATTCTGTTGCTCTAGCTTTCAATGCAGTGAACATTTATTGAAAGCCTGTTTCCTAGGCTTCTGGCCCTGGGGATATAAAATGTGATTTTGAAGGGCAAGAAAGTTCGACTTTAAGAGCTAACATGAAGCCAGAGATAAAGTGAAAACAGACAAAATGACAGTGGGGTTTTGGTACCCTAGTCCTGAAACTTGCCCCTTTATTTTCTGGGGTTCTCTACCAAAACAACAACAACAACAAAAAAAAAAAAAAAAAAAAACCTGCACACACAAGGAGGAACAGAATCATAAAATGAAGTACCAGCTTTATAATTGTTGCTAAGTGCCTAAGACCACAAATACAAGGTTTCTCTGATATGATCTGCTGGCACTAAAGCCTAGGCCTGGCAGCCTGAGTGTGCCTTCCTAGCCCTCTTTCTTTAGAATTGTAACAGCAGGGTTATAAAATTTACTGAGCTTCATGGATAAAAAACTAAAAAAATCATACGTGTGGTTGGGCTTACTCTTGTAGGCAAGGGCTGCCCAGCATAACCTACCACATGGTAACAGGAAGCAGAAGAGAGTTTGGTGCTTAAACATATTCACTCTTCCTGCTTTAAGGAAATTGCTCTGGTTGCCACCTTTGTCATGGCATTTATCACAGTGTTTTGCAAATGTCTATCTTGTCACCGCACTAAATTATGTGTATTTCTTGATGATAATCTTCTTATTCACCTCTGGAGCCCCAGTGTCTATCACAGTATGTGACACAAAGAAAATATGCAAAAATACATGGAGAATTAGTGCTTATCTGAATCAAATGATTTTTTTTGAGACCTAACAAGCATTTGCCCACTCATTTGCCTTTCTCATTTGTGAAAAGACAGCACAAAATGTAAAATGATTCACAATAACTGAAAAAATAATGTGGAGAGTATCATACTTTTTTTTTCTTTTTTTAGTACTACCAGGGATTAAACCCAGGGGAATTAATCACTGAGCCACATACCTAGACCTTTGTATGTTTTATTTTTAGACAGGGTTTTACTAAGTTGCTTATGGTCTAGCTAAGTTGCTGAGGCTGGCTTTGAACTTGTGATTCTCCTGCCTCAGCCTCCTGAGACACTGGTATGATAGGTATGGGATTACAGGTGTGCAATGACAGCTGTTACTTTCTAATTCTATATTTCTTATCCCTGGTTTTGAAATATTAAAGCAAACAATCAGCATTTGAGTAAAGAACATGGATAAAGGATGTTCAAAGTGCAAATCAGCTTATAGCCATATCATTTGGGTATTTAAAGTACCATCCAACAGCAAAACTGTAATGCTGTTTGTAGGTCATATTCATGACACAAACAGATGGAACTTTGTATTCATCCACAATGTTTTTCTATATCATTCACTCACAATGAGGCAGATTTGTGATACCTAATTTGTTTTTTTTTCTCCTGCTTATGTATTGGTATTATTGAATGGTGTTGATAACATTTTTTTTTTTAAAGAGAGAGAGAGAGAGAATTTTAATATTTATTTTTTAGTTTTCGGCAGACACAACATCTTTGTTTGTATGTGGTGCTGAGGATCGAACCTGGGCTGCATGTGTGCCAAGCGGGGGCGTTACCGCTTGAGCCACATCCCCAGCCCACTGATAACATTTTTTTATCCTTATCCTCTTAAATGTTTCCTTCATTATTTCTTATGTTAGAACCATGATTAAAAAATAACAAGGAGAGTATGTTTTGCAATTGAAGTGAACATGTATATATTTGAACACTTGATGGCGCCAAATAGTCTTAAATATAATGCCCAGACAAACTGAATTTATCAAATAAACTTACACTCTAGACTCCTAAATTTTTTTTTTTCAGTTTTCGGCAGACACAACATCTTTATTTTATTTTATGTGGTGCTGAGGATCGAACCCAGTGCCCCGCGCATGCCAGGCGAGCACGTTACCGCTTGAGCCACACCCACAGCCCCTAAATTTTTTTAAATAATGATTTTTAAACAATTTTAGGCTTAGATAAAAGTCGTGAATACAATACAAATAGTATTTTGAGTATGCTGTAGATTAGATGTTCTACCACCTCAAATAAGTTAGCATTTTTTAAAAACAAGAAAAATTAGGAACTTTTTTTTTTTAAGAAAGTGAGAGAGAGAGAGAGAGTGAGTGAGTTCTCGGAGGACACAACATCTTTGTTTGCATGTGGTGCTGAGACTCAAACCCGGGCTGCACGCATGCCAGGCAAGCGCACGCACTACCGCTTGAGCCACATCCCCAGCCCCAAAATTAGGAAATTAATACAGATTATTACCATTTACTCCCATTGAAATCCTGATAATTATCTCATTAATGACCTTTATAATAAAAAGGAACATGTACTAATTTTCCTGTCTCCTTAGTCTCTTTCAGTTTGGGGTTTCTCAGTTCTTTTATTACTCTCATGACCTTGATACTTTTGAAGAATATGGTCCAGATATTTTGTAAAATGTCACTCATTTGAGGGTTTATCGGATTTTTCCTCATGTTTGATTCAGATTAAACATCTTTACAAGGAATACACAGAAGTGTATGCCATCAGGTGCTGCCTGATTTTGATTTGTCCCATTGCTGTTTATGTTCATATCATGAACTTGATTTGTTTTATCTACCAGCCTCACATTAAGTTTCTATTTTTCCCTTATTAACACCCAGTGTGAAGTTACTTTATATTCTTCTTCAGACTTTTTTTTTTTTTTTTTTTTTTCAGTGCTGAGGATTGAACCCAGGGACTTGTGCAAGCTAGGCAAGCAGCCTACCACTGAGCTACATCCCTAGACTTCCTTGTCAAACTTTCATGTGTTTTTATCAGTGTAGACTCAAGGTTTCCTATTTTATTTAATGGATTAGATTATATTCTTAAGATTTTAACCTAACAAGATGTTCTGGGCTTATTATGTAATTTCCCCTCCCCAACCCTGGGATCAACTTTTTCTCTGATTTCTGGTTCTTTAAAGAACCTGTTTTAGTAAATTATTTTGCTACTGTGACTAAAGGACCTGACTAGAACAATTTTAGGGGAGAAAAAGTTTATTTGAGGGCTCATGGTTTCAGAGGTCTTAATCCATAGAAGGCTGGCTCCATTTCTTGGGGCTCAAGGTGAGGCTGAACATCCTGGTGGAAGAGTGTGGCTGAAGGAAGCAGCTCCCATGATGGTGACCATGAAGCAAAGAGAGACTCCACTCAACCATATACAGATAAATATATCCCAAAGTCATGCCCCAATCCCCATCTCCTAGCCACATTTCACCACTTCAGTTACCACTCAGTTAATCCCTTTCAGGATTAAATCACTGATTAGGTTAAGACTTTACAACCAAATCATTCTCCCCAGAACCTTTTTGTATTGTGTTACATGTGAGCTTTTGGGGGACATCTCACATCCAAACCACAATAGAAGCCAGAATCTGGTATCCATTGCTATTTGATTTTCCTACACACAGGCCCTGTCAGTGGACAGGGATATGGTGTGTATCTCTATATTTTATCTTTTTCTACTAAAATCTGAATTTACATCATTATCTCTATTCCAGGTACGTTATAAATTTCAACTGAACAACATAGGGTTCATTTTTGTATTTCTGGCTCCCTTTTTAACTTCCATTGTTCTTAGTATATTTACTTATTTGTTTAGTATTCCCATATATAACCAATCTCTTGACAGACCCCCCTCCCCATGTGGATGTTTTTCTCACCCTGCCATGGACATTGCTGCCCTTGCTGGGCTGCTCCTCCGAGTAGGCACCATTGTCACCCTACTCAGTCTCTGAATTCCTACATCTGGCTGCTCACCTGCAGGGTGGCTCTCCTTAACCCTACTTTGCTCTGACATCCCATGATACTAGGCCATCCCTATGCACAAAAACCTCTATTGCTCTGCCCTCCCTAATGGCTCTTGTATTGAATAGTTCAGGAAGGAAGAAGAGGAAATTTTCTCCTGACTCTATTTACTTTTAATTATTTTCACAAATCACCTACAAAGTTCAGAATTAGGATACTGTACATTTTTCTGAACTTGATTTTTTTCACAGGAAAAAAAAAACGCATTACACAATAATTCATGAGCTTCACCAATAGAATTTCAGTGAAAAATCAAAGGGAATCTGGAAATATCTGGATAACTGACCTAGGAATATCTAGACAGTTACATTCTTGTTCTTTTACTAATTTGCTCAGAGATCTCTGGAAAATATTTGAGCCTTAGTTTCCTCGTCCATAAAATGAGTAGGTACATCCTATCATGTTATTCTTCTTTGATATTTTGGAGGATCTTTCTGGATCCCAGGATTCTTGTCTGTTCATTGGCTAAACAGGAAAAATTAAATGGACATATTTAAATCATGATACTAAATTTTGTCTTTTTCAAGAGGCATAGACCATATTGGGCAAAGAAAACAACATATATAAAGTCATAGAGGCTAGAAAAATTGTAGTATAATTGGAAAGTTACATTTTATTGCTGCAAAATGAATTGTAAGGAGGGCGGAGGTTAGATTGGACTAATAGTAAGGGACCAGAACATAATGTCCTTGTCTCCTAGGCCAAATAATTTAGGTCTTTGTCCTATAGTTAGTGAAGCATCACTGAAGAATTTATAGTGCTTTCCTCAGTCCTAAAACTCTAAACATGAAAAAAAAAAATCAGAAAAACAAGAAAACTGAGTAAATGATGATAATAATTATATAAAACTTCATCTTTTACAAGGCATTTTCCTCCTTAAATCTGCCCAGCAATCATGTAAGTATAATTATTATACTCAATTACAGATGAGAAAATTAGATCTAAGAGAGGTTTGTTTATTCTTTCATTCTCTCATTGATTCAACAAAAATGCAGGCTCTGTTCTAGTCACTGGGAAATATGTCATAAATAGCAAGAAGTAACCTTCACTGAACTTATTTTCTTCCAGGATTATATGCAGAGTGTCATAGCTAAAAAGAAATGATCATAAATTTGAACACAGATAACTTGATTCAAAATCCTCTTTCCTCTTTACTATGCAGTTTTTAAAGGACAGTAGCATCAATGAATGATGAAAGCACTATTTAATTTATTTTGTTTCAGTTATACTTGTAACTATCTTAATTAGCCTTCTTTTCCCCCTAATTGCCCACCCTGCCAAATTGTGACTGGAAGGAGGAAGTTGATAAAAGTATAAGTGTATTCCTTCTTGATTTCTCCTAAAAACTACTCTTATATTCTTATTTTAATGTGTGACTAAGAAGTAACTATAAAACTTGATATTTATTATAGAAAAATATATATAATATGGGGTTAATTACCAGATATAATTCAGATGTCACAGAAATGTTTCCAGCAATTTGGAAATGGCTCTAATAGCTGACTATTGTTTATTTAATCTGTAGCAGTACCTTGATGATAACACTGTGGAAGCTATGGTTTTTCGGAAGAGTGCTAAGGAATTATTGCAACTAGCAGCCAAAACGTTAAAGAAATTGGGAGTACGCTTTTGGCTGAGCAGTGGAACTTGCTTAGGTAAAATTCTTCCTGCTTTATGTTTGTCTTCTCATCATTTATCCTTTTTGTCTTTAGGGATAACCAATTAAGTTGACAAAACATTAATGACATTCAAAGTGTAATATTTATAGTCCAAGTAAACATTTTTGCATGTAGCAAAGATCAATATTGATTTTTTTAAAGAAAATTAATTTCAGAAATGTAAAGTAGAATCTTTGGAAGACTATGTTTGTATTTACCAAACAGTGTAAGTAATGTGTATAAAGTTTACATCAGAATATGTATGGAGACTATAGTTCATTTTCAGGTAATCTTTAAATTAGCATTTTATTATTTCTATTCTAAAGATTGTTTTTTGCTTTTTAAAAAAACTCCTAATTTTTTTTAACTTATATATCTAATGAGAGGAAGAGTGAAAGGGATGTCTTCAGGTATACAGACCTTTTCCATATCATTCAGAGTATCATTGATTAGATAACATTATTCATCAGCAAGGGAGAACTACAGACTTTTCTGTAGTCCTTAGACAAGTTGCTATTAGAACCTAAGAAAAATTTTCAAATCTGTGACCACTATTCATTAGATCAGACTTATTTGGAATTTAGAATTATTTAGAATCTTAAAAGTTGTTCTATTTTTGTTTCCTGTTATTAAAACTATGGTTGATTGTAGCTGTATTCATTGTTTCTTGATTAGAACTTCAACTTCATAGAGTTGCCATATAATTTATTGTTCAAATAAGGATACCTTTGAGAGTGAAATGAAATGCCATAGCTATTTATTCTGGTACAGCAAGTATAAACTCTGATATGTGGTTATCCTTCTGTTGGGCCACGTTGGACGATTAAATGATTCTTCCTATCAAGGAGCTTACAACTAGAATAAGCTAAAAGAGGAACATTGCTCACACAATTGTGTGATATTTGCTTTAAGGTTTAACTGTAGAAGCAAAGTTGTGTTATAGTGTGTATCATTAAAAATACTTCTTGGGGCTGGGGATGTGGCTCAAGCAGTAGTGCGCTTGCCTCGCATGCGTGCAGCCTGGGTTCAATCCTCAGCACCACATATAAATAAAGATGTTGTGTCTGCCGAAAAATATAAAATAAATATTTTTTAAAATTCTCTCTCTCTCTCTCTCCCCCCTCCCTCCCCCCTCCCCCTCCCTCCCCCCTCCCTCCCCCCTCCCCCTCCCTCCCCCCTCCCTCCCCTCCCCTCCCTCCCCTCCCCTCCCTCCCTCCCCCTCCCTCCCCCCTCCCTCCCTCCCCCCCCTCTCTCCCCTCCCTCCCTCCCCCCCCTCTCTCCCCTCCCTCCCTCCCTCCCCCCCCCTTTAAGAAAAAAAAATACTTCTTAAACATTTTTGTCATAGCTGGGCATGGTAGCATACACCTATAATCCCAGCAACTTGGGAAACTGAGGCAAGAGGATTACAAGTTCAAGATCAGCCTCAGCAACTTAGCAAAACCCTGTCTCAAAATAAAATATAAAAAGGGGTGGGGATAGAGTAAAGTGCCCCTGGGTTCAAAAAACAAAGTAAACATTTGTCATAGTTTGTTTTGACTTTTTAGACCCATGCTTTTCTTGATTTAAGGGTATTTTTGAAATAAGAAAGTTGTATTAGATGAGCCTTCCATTTTTTATAGTTTATAATTATTTAATAGATTATCTTGGAATTCCTATAGCACTGTCTATCAGGGTAATTGTTAATACTTATTTAGCAATGTCTGTTAGGGTAAATATGGAATATTGTTTACTTTTAAAATAATTTGGATGGAAAGATTAGTAGGATAATAAGGGAAACTCAGAAGACTTCAGTAATTTATTTTTTTTAGAACAATGCTCTAGTATCTTAGTGAATAGACATAGTAAACACTTAAATATCTTTTGGCAGTGTGTTGAAAATTGAAGCTAATGTTGCTCCTTTTTAAATATTATCCATCAGAAATGAGTTATTCAGAGCTGGTTAATTCTATAAATATTAACTCAAGAAAGGTATAATGATTAATAAAATTAAGTGTTTTTAGGACACCTTAAAAGCAGCCTCCATCACTAAATGTCAATAATTATACATTCTGAACAGCAACTTAACTTTTTAAATGGATGGCCCATTATGGGTTGGAAGCTCAATAATGGGCCATTTATTTACTCATATAAATGCCAATTCTCTTTAAAAAAAATGAAAATAAAGTAGATGACCCATTTAAAGCTAATGATTTATACAGAAATTAAATATGTCATGAAAGTTTATGAGGAAGTTGAGTGATCAGACCAGTGAAGAAATTTAGATGGACAGATTCCTATACCTGAGTCGTTTCATTTGGAATTTAATTTTCTAAAAAATAGTTTTGAAAAAGAATTCTCAGTCTAACCCTGTGAAGTAAAACCCATTGTTACAAAGATCAGCTATTATAATGACCAATTTTTAAATTTAAATTTTTAATAAAAATTATGTTTTGTTTTAGGATGGTATCGGCAGTGCAATATTATTCCTTATAGCAAAGATGTTGACCTAGGGATTTTTATACAAGATTACAAATCTGATATTATTATAGCATTTCAGGATGCAGGACTTCCACTCAAACACAAGTTTGGGAAGGTCAGTAACAAAACTTGTCTTTATTTTATAAGTGACATATCTCAATGATAGAGTTTATAGTATGTAACTCAGAATAATTTTTTTTGTTTTAATAGCAATAGTTTATTTTGGCAAGTGTTGCTGGTATAGATGTAGCAAAATTTTTTAAAAAATAGGTGAGTTGAGTAAAATATTTTAAATATAATTGGTCCAGTTCTGAGTAGATCACTACATTTGCCTAAGAAAACTGCTCAATATGAAAAAAATGGAACACTGCACAATTTGTGTGTCATCATTGCACAGGGACATGCTAATCTTCTCTGCATTGTTCCAATTTTAGTATACGTGTTGCTGGAGCTAGCAGTGCTTATATAATTTTGTCACTCCGTATCAATGGATGTTTGTTACCACTTGTGATTTCTGTACAATTTAATGAAAAGCTAGGAAAATCTGGCTTTTAATCTATCAGTGAGGAAAGAAGGATCTTTGACTCTTGTAAATGAATTTATTGTTACTTTATTAGGCAATATTTAATGTAAAAAAGTAATCCCACCCACCTTATCTGAAGTTATATTGTTTCTCATTAGTCATTTAATTTTATGTTTACCTCTGAATTAATGTCATTATAATTATCAACACAAAATATTTCACTGATTGCTAGGGGGTAGAAATTTAGAATCATTTTAAAGAAGTACTTCAATTTCTTGTTTATCTCACATGTCTTAAGTTATAGCAGTTTCCTCAGAGGTCTATTTCTCAGGGATAGGATATTATGGTGAAGATAAAATGTTACTCCAGACAATTTGATTTCTATGCTCCTAAGCCCATGACCCTTTGTGATCATCTTGCTCTTAATTTGCCTGTCCCAGGTAAGTATTATCCTGTAAAGCAAGTAGAAATATATTTAGTCTCTAGAAAATTATTTCTTTCATCAAAAATAATCATCCTATTTTTCTAAAAAGGTTTAATCAAATATTTTCCTGAGGTCTAAGTCAAAGCAATAGAGCTTTTGTCATTTAACCTTTACTGAACATTCACCATGTCTGGTACTGTTCTCTGCACCTGGAACACGAAAATGAATAAATTACAGTTCTTATCTTTGAGAAGTTCACTGATTTGGAGGGTGGGGGTGACACAAATTTTTATGTGACTAGTAATGAAATAGACAGCTACACCAAATCTGATGGACACATAATTATTTATAGGATAAGTACTTTAAGGAAATCCTCTCAATTTTTTTTCTGTACCTTAATTTTTTATTTATTCTTTTATCATGTATATAATGTAATGATCTGTGCTAGTATGTGGTTATATGTAATGCTGCTTTACTTACTTACCGATTGATGATGATGAGAGACTTATTTCCTGATTATTTTTCTTGGTTATTAAGGAAGTAATTTTTCTTTGGATCCTTTCCTTCTTTAGTCAGAAAGGGACTCTAGAGCAGAATGTTTCCATTTTCTCTGCAGTGATAATTTTAACTACCATAAGTCATTTACTTTGAGTTGTCATCTGTTGTAAGAAACATTATTTTTATGTGCATTTAAGAAAAAATAAACATTATTACTGATACATCCTAATTTCAGAGGTGCTACAACTTGAAAAAAACATGTATCTTAAAATTAATGCTCTGTATATATAAAAGATAAGAATCCTTTTAATTTTCTAAAATTTTTTAAAATGTATTGGCATTATTTCAATCTATGAAAGTTTTCATCTTCACCCTAGGTGGAAGACAGCTTGGAACTATCCTTCCAGGGAAAAGATGATGTAAAACTTGACATTTTTTTCTTCTATGAAGAGACTGACCATATGTGGAATGGAGGCACTCAGGCCAAATCAGGAAAAAAATTTAAGTACGAATCAGATAAGTATTTATTAAAAGTGGCTATAAAAGTAATTTCAGAAAGAAAAAAATAGGGGAGGGCTAGGGCTATAGCTCAGTGGTAGAGTGCCAGCCTCGCGTATATGAGGCACTGGGTTTGATCCTCAGCACCACATAAAAATAAATAAGTATAAAGTGTCCACCTACAACTAAAAAAAAATAGTTTTGGGGCTGAGATTGTGGCTCAGTGGTAGAGCGCTCACTTAGCATAGGCGGGACCCAGGTTCGATCCTCAGCACCACACGAAAATAAAGGCATTGTGTTGTCCATCTACACCTAAAAAAATAAATATTTAAAAAAATAGCTTTAAAAAAACAGGGGAATAACTGAAAGAAAAAGAGCCCACATTTGTCAAACTCCATTATTTAGTTTATGCTTTCTTAGCTTACCCATAGAGTCTAGTTATGCCTGTGAAGGCAGAACCTCCTATAAGGACAGTCTGGGAGGAGGAAATATTCCTAGGTTTATCAATGGAAGGAGTCATGATCAAAACTCTGAAGTCATCAAAAAGAGAATATCAAAGCAAGGCACACAAAAATCAAGCTCAGAGAATAAAGTAAAAAACACTGCCCATCACAGTTATAGGAGTCTGATAATTATATAGGAATGGGTTAGGGTTGGTAAGGAGATAGTCATGGTGAAATGAAGTTTAAGTGAAGAAATTGAGATTGAATGGGGATGAGTCCATGAGTGCTAGGCAAGCTTTAGAAATGTGCCTGTAATATAGAAATAAAGAATATACTTTGGGCATACAGCTATCATAGTTTATCAATGAATGATGTAACAGTATTTTACATGTGACTAATAAAGGGAAAACACTGTTATATGACACATGATTCACAGATTGGGAAGAGAGGTGTTCAGAATTGATGAAATTTAGTATGTTAGATTGGTATTATTAATACTTAAATTTTTAAAAATGCTGTCCTACTCAAACTCTTATACTGGATAAGACAAAAATGACATTAGAGTACCTGCTCTCTTCTGTAATGCACTCTGTCCATGGAGTGGGGTAGAATGGAAAGAGAGAGTGAGCAAGAGCACAGCAGCCCAAAGAGCATAGGCTTGGGTCAGGCAACCCTGAGAAATTTCATCTCCACCCTAACTTTGACAATTCAACTTCTCTGAACATGAAGTGCCTCATCTATTAAATTTAGGTAAGAACTACTGTATCAGCACTGTTCTGAACACTGCTATAGCACTGTTTCAGGCACAACCCAACCTGAGGATCTGTGAGGCTCTCTGAGAACTTAAATGTTATTTGTTCAAGTAAATGAAGCAGTCAGACAGCAGTCTGTATCTAGAGTTCAGACTTATACCCACTATTCACAATATCCCTTATATAACTTAACGTAGTGCTTAGTACTTAGTAAGTTAGCAGCATTTAGGGACTTATTGATATTGTTATCTAGTATTATTAATTTTATGATTATAATGTGATCACTATCATTAGTGCCATTATCATGTCACGTGACCAGTGGCATAAATTTATCTCACCAACTACCTGAGATTGGGGCTTCTATTAGTTAATCTATTTGAGCCATTGAACATAAAGAATTCTATAAATAGGAAGGATTTGAGCCATTGAACTTAAAGGAGAATTCTATAAATAGGAAGGATTTCCAGACTCATCCTGATTTCTTCTGAGTACATTGATCCACCCTCCTGGGATTCCTGAATTTTTATCTGAAGGCAAGGAGTCTTTATGTAAGACTGAACTTGTTCTGAAAGTTTGAGAGTACTTCAAACCTTTTTTCAGAGTCATAAAGCATCCCCAAACTGATGCTGATCCTAGAGCACATTCTTTTTTTTTTTTTTTTAGATTTAGGTCTATAAAACATCATTTTTTTTATATTTTTTTATTGGTTGTTCAAAACATTACAAAGCTCATGATATATCTTCTTTCATACATTTGACTCAATTGGGTTATGAACTCCCATTTTTACCCCAAATACAAATTGCAGAATCACATCGGTTACACACTCACATTTTTACCTAATGGCATATAAGTGACTGCTGTATTCTGCTACCTTTCCTATCCCCTACTATCCCCCCTCCCCTTCCCACCCATCATACCTCTCTACCTCATCTGCTGTTGTTCAATTCTCTCCCTTGTTTCCCCCCCTTTTCCCCTCACATCCTCTTCTATGTAATTTTGTGTAACATTGAGGGTCTCCTACCATTTCCATATGTTTTCCCTTCTCTCTCCCTTTCTCTCCCCCCACTCGTCTTTGTTTAATGTTAATCTTTTCCTCATGCTCTTCCTCCCTGTTCTGTTCTTAGTTGCTCTCTTTATATCAGAGAAGACATTTGGCATTTGTTTTTTAAGGATTGGCTAGCTTCACTTAGCATAATCTGCTCTAATGCCATCCATTTCCCTGCAAATTCTATGATTTTGTCATTTTTTATTGCTGCGTAGTACTCCATTTTGTATAGATGCCACATTTTTTTATCCATTCATCTATTGAAGGGCATCTAGGTTGGTTCCACAGTCTAGCTATTGTGAATTGTGCCTCTATGATCATTGATGTGGCAGTATCCCTATAGTAGCTCTTTTAAGATCCTCAGGGAATAGTCCGAGGAGGGCGATAGCTGAGTCAAATGGTGGATCCATTCCCAGCTTTCCCAGGTATCTCCATACTGCTTTCCAAATTGGCCTTACCAATTTGCAGTCCCACCAGCACTGTACAAGTGTACCCTTTTCCCCACATCCTCGCCAACACTTAATTGTTGTTTGACTTCATAGTGGCTGCCAATCTTACTGGAGTGAGATGGTATCTTAGGGTGGTTTTGATTTGCATTTCCCTAGAGCACATTCTTGAAGCTTTTATTATAGTTTTTCTTTTCTTTCTAAATGACAATAAACTCCTTTTTGCTGGGTAAGCTCTGATTCAAAGAATTAGAAATTAGTAAATTAATGAATCAGAAATTAGTAAATTAATAAGTATATATTTGACTGTCATTGCAACTAAATGAACATAAGGGTTAAATGTTTTAGACATTCAACTATAGTTTGTTTAAAATATGAAAGAGATGCCAATTTAATATATAATTATGGGTTTTTTGAAAAATTTGTTTTAAAGTATAACAATAAAAAATAGTGCATGGAGCCAGTGTGCTTGCTTTAGAATCCCAGCACTACATTTAACCAACTATATTACTTTGGGCAAGTTTTTTCATCTTTTTCCAGAGTTTTCTCAACTGTAAAATGGAAATAATATGATAAATTGCCACATAAAGTTATTTTAAGGATTAAAACAGGTAATTTTTTAAAAAGAAAGCTATGAAGAATGACAAGACGCATGGAGTAACCAGGCTTTGTGGCACACATTTGTAATTCCAGTAGCCAAAAGGCTGAGGCAGGAGGATGGCAAGTTCAAGGCCAACCTCAGTAATTTAGTAAGGCCATAAACAACTTTGTGAGATCCTGTCTCAAAATAAAAAGGGCTGGGGGTGTGACTCAGCCCCCTAGGGTTCAATAACCAGTATCAAAGAAAAAAAATGTCATGAATACTAAGTAATTGTTACCTGCTATTATTAGTATTGGTACTAGTGGTAGTAAACTATTCCTCCTCTTAGTCTTATGAGAAATGTATAGATTAGAGATCTGTGTAATTATCTCAGTATGAAAGTGCCACATCTGTTCTTAAAGAACTCATACAAGAGTGCCACCCTTTTTTTAAGAAAGATAATTTCTAGAGCTAGTATTAGAGTCCTTTTGTTCTTAAATTTCCTTCTAAGGGGTGAATTTTTCTTCTTACTGACATGATATGAAACTCACAAACCTCAAAAGAACTATTCATTTCCAACCGCTACATTTCTGGATAGAAAAAGCTTCTTTCATTCTGCTTCAACTGCTCTTTATAGTAGCAGTGTTTGGGAAGTGTGAAGTGTTCTGACTATTTAACAAGAGAAATGAGCAGTGATAGAACTGTCTGGACAGATGGTGTGAGTCCCAGATTTTCTATCATGTTACCGTGACCTTAAAAGGCAGAGAAAAGAACAGGAGATGGCTGTGTGAAATAGTTTCTTTGGAAGATTCCCCTAGCCATATGCCATTTTCATTCTTTTCGGCACTATTTACTTTAAGGAAATCTATTTTTAACACTACCATTCCTAGGGGGGAAGAACCCAAACCTTTAAAACTAAGGTAAGGGTCTTTTTATCTTTTATAATACTGTATTTTTTATTCATTTGTAGTTCATGCTGAGAAACATTATAGAAAGTGTGCCATTTTTTAAGAGGCTGAAAGGAACTCTGGAGAGAAAGATTCTCTTCTTTCTAAACTTTACTCTGCATGCCTACAGAAAAATGTCTTGGTCATAAGATTGAATAATAATTTGAATATTAACAGCAAAAACAAAGATACAGCTAGCAGAGTATCTGTTAGATATAAGGCACTATGATAGGTACTTTATGTATTTAATTTTAGATAATCCTTATATTGTCACAGTGGGCTAGGTATTTTCACCAGTTGTTAGACATGAGGAAACTACAGCTCAAAGAAGTAATTTTATTCAAGATCATTGGCCATGAATGTCAGAGCCAAAATTTAACCTCAGACCTGTTCAACTTGAGCCTAAATGTTTTCTGCTAAGAGTTAAAAGGGTAAGTGAGTTAATGTAACTCATTTAGAACAGTGCCCAGCACATTAAGTACCATGTCAGAATTAGCTACTGCCACTACTATCATTACTATGCGGCTATTACTACTGCTGGGCTGTATAGGCACAAAGCATAGCACTTCAACACAGCACTGACTTAGTTTTGTATTCTCTGGGCAAGCATTTTCTTACAGGTATCATAATACCCATTCTGTTTACTCTTTTTACTCCTGAACATAAAGTCATCTTTTATCAAATATTCAAATTCCAAATTTTGTTTTTAACTATTGTCTTCATTTTTAAAAAAATATTTTTAGTTATACATGAGCACAATATCTTTATTATTTTGTTTATTTATTTTTATATGGTACTGAGGATCAAAACCCAGTGCCTTACATATGCGAGGCAAACGCTGTCACTGAGCCACAACCCTAGCCCTTCATTTTTTGTATCTATTTGTCTTCTTGAGAATTTAGATCACTAGTAATAAAAAATGGTGAATATAAAACTGTGCCTCCAGAATGTGAAGTTTTTATTCCACAACTTTACAGTTACAGTTCGTGGTTAGGTTTCTTTGGGTTATTTCTTACCTATCCATCTAAATCAGCTGGTGTGAATTTTAGAGGTAATCATAATAGTTAACTTTTATTTTATTTTATTTTTGGTAGTGCTGGGGATCAAACAGGGCTTTGAGCACATGCTGGCAAATGCTTTACCACTGAGCACTATCCCCAACCCAATAGTTAACTTTTATTGAATTCTTACTATATGCTAGACACTATACCACACTTTTATGTGCATCATCTTGTTTAACCCTCAAAATAGACTTATAAGGGAGAGTTTAATATTGTTGTCTTTAATTAATGAATGAGGAATCTAGTTAGAGCTAAGACTCACACCTAGGTCAATATCACTTCAGAGCCTATGTCCTTACTATAAGCTGTTAGTATCACTATGATCTTTTTAGTGTTATGAATAATTCTTCCATGAAAACATAGTTGCAGTAATACAGCTACTGCTGCATCCTCAAATAGGAAATTTTCCATCCCTAGGCTGTGAGTGGTTCCTTATATCTTCTTATATTTTTATATTTTCAGTTTCTGCTTATTGGATAGATCTTCAGAAAATTTGGATTCATACTTGGAGAACTACATTCATATCCGAGTGTGACTCCTTTGTAATTTATTACTTCATTTCTATAAAATTTATTTCTAACTAGTCTATTTTCAGGATACTAATGTGAATATAACTTAGTTTCTGCTCTCAAGGATCTCATAATCTAGACCATAAAACAATATAACATTAAAGTACTTTATGTCAGCAGTAGAGTAATTGAACTATGTGTAATCTATAGTTGAGGTGCCAGATCAACCCTATCTAAAAACAACTGCAAGGAAGTGTAATTTCAAAACAGGTTGGTTAGGCAGACTTAGAGGAGTATGGAAAAAGTCCTAATAATAGGTTTAGTTAACTATTTTTCTATTCTGATTGTTCCTTTTTTTAAATTTAATAAAGTCTGATAGTATATCTTTGCATAAAATAAAAGCTTTATTAGGGATTTTTACATACACACAGGAATGTTATTGAACCATTTAAAAAAAAAAAGAATGAAATCCTATAATTTGTAGCAAAAATAGATGTGACTAGAGGACATTGTTAAGTAAGCCAGACCCAAAAAAGATAAGTACCGCATGTTCTCTCTTATATGGAAGTTTTAAAAAGCTGACTTGAGTGTAGAATACTGATTATTATCGTTTGGAAAGAGGTGAGGGACAAAGAGAGACTACATTTGATCAGTGCTCATCATATACATGTATTGAACTATCATTCCATTAATATGTATAATTAATACATTAATAAAAATAAATAAAAGGAAATAAGGTCAAATTGTCTTTATTTGGCCATATCATCATACATAGAAATTTTATAGCTTTGCCATTGAGGTCATCAATGATTATATATCACATTTATTATTTACCCGAAGCTAAACTCCATGCTCAGTAAATATGTTAAATGAATTAATGAATGAATGGATGTGTGGATTAATTGATGTTTACTGATTCTGAAAAAAAGTGAGCCTTTTAGAGCTTTGATTCATTGCCAGATTGCCTTTCTAAAAAGTGATACAAATTTTTGTGTAATCAGCATGAATGAGAGTGCAAACTTTACTACATGTTACTGCGTTTTACAATTTAATTATAGTCATTCATGACTCCCCTGATAGTTCCTTTAAGTAACTTTTTTTCACTCTTTCTCATTAATCTAATATATCTTTGAAGCATCATAAAAATGGATCAGCCATCCATGGCAAGTTACTAACAGTTATTACCTTTCTGTTAACTTTTCCAAACATCTATTGGCTTTTAGTGGTGCAAAGCACATCTTTTTCACAACCTTTCAGTTGCATTTTCAAAATTTATCTATAAAATATTACAATATATCTGAATATTTCATTTTAAATATTTGTTAGGCACTTTTTATTTAGAGACTTCTATATCTAAAATATACATGTGTGATTTTAGTTGAGTGAGCTTCAGGTTTCTCCATAACATGAAGATAACACTGCATACCTCATGGCATGTAATGCTTATATTGAATAATATTGTGAAATTACCTGATTCAGTGCTTGACACATAATAGATTCTCAGTTGTTCACTAATTCTGAGTTAAGCAGGCAGAACCTCGAAGTCCAGTTAGGGAGGTTCATTGCCATGTAATAATTAGGAAAAAAAATCACAAATAGTGAATTAAAGCCTACCAGATGTAACAAAGATGAATACAAACTTATACTACATAATTGCAGAGAGACAGTTTGTAAGAATGAAACAAGTACAGAGAATGCTAAGGTAAGGGTAGAGCCAGCACAATTTGAATATTGTTGAACGGCGGATTGCTATTAAATTAGATTGAGTTGGCTCTAAGAAAGGAGATTTAATCAGTGTAGAAAGATGATATTGAGCAATATTGGTGAAGCAGTTAATTGACAGAAAGACTTAATATCGGACTGCAGAGACTTTTATTTAAAGTAATAAACAATAGAATCTCTTAGGACTTTAGGTGGGGAATGTAATAAGATACAAGCCCTGTTGAGGGATACTGTTATAGCTAATATGTGTAGGCATGAAGAAGTGAAAGAGACTGTTAGTACAGAAACCTACAGAAAAAGCTGGTATAGTAAGCTAGACTTAGGTGTATGAGAACCTATGCTAAACAGGAGGTAACTGGGAAAAGCAGTAAAATGAAACTAAACAAAAACAAACAAACAAACCCTCCATGCCTGGCTATGAACAAGGGAGTCCTCAACCTGAATGGGAATTCAAGAACTCTTAAGGATTCAAAGTAAAACATAAATTTATAGTCTAGAGAAGATTAGGAAATAGAAAATAATCATTAATATTTTAATTGAAGTGTAACACATACACATAAAGGTACACACACAGAAAGTGTTTAGCTCCAAAAATCATCCAATAAACAATCATGTAGCTAGAATCTCAGTCAAAAAATAGATATTTGGAGCCAGGTGAGGTGGCGCAGGCCTGTAATCCCAGCAGTTCAGGAGGCTGAGACAGAAGGATTGCAAGTTCAAAGCCAGCCTCAGCAAAGTTAAGGTGCTAAGCAAGTAAGACCTTGTCTCTAAATAAAATATAAAATAGGGGCTGGGGATGTGGCTCAGTGGTCAAAGTGCCCCTGAGTTCAATACCCTGTACCCACCTCCCTGCAAAAAAAAGATATTTGGACCTGGTGTGGTGGTGTACTCCTGTAATCCCAGGAGGATCACAAGTTTGTGATTCTAGACAACTTAGCAAGATCACATCTCAAAATACAAAAGGCTGATGTTGTGGCTTGAAAATAGAGTGTTTGCCTAACATGTACAAGGCCATGGGTTCAATCCGTGGTATGGCAAAAAAACAATATTTACCCAGCATCCCAGAGGCCTTGCCCTCACAATCAACTCCTTTTTCCCTCAAAGTTACAAATGTCCTGTCTTCTAATATTAGTTTAGTTATACCTGATTTTTCATTTTGCAGAAATAGAATCGTGTTCCTCATCTTTTTTTTTTTTTTTTTTTTTTTTTGTGTGTGTGTGTGGTGCTGGGGATTGAACCCAGAACCTTGTGCATGCCAGACAAGCACCCTACCAACTGAGCTATATTCCCAGCCCCTGATATCTTTTCACTGAACATTATGTTTGTGAGACTCATTCATGTTGTTGCTATTGTTCATTTTCTTTGATGTATGTGTTTGTACTACAAGTATTTATTAAATCCACTGTAGTTGGCTACTGGGGTTGTTTTCAGCTTGGGGCTATTTTAGATGATGCTGTAGTAAACATTCTACACAGTACCCTTGTTCATGTTTATCTTAATCCATTAAAATACAATAAACTGGGTGGCTTTTAACAAGAAACTTATTTCCCACAGTTCTGGAGGCTTGATGTACAAGATCAAGTGCCAGCATGATTGGGCTCTGGTGAGATCTTTTGGTGCTTGCAGACTGTCAGCTTCTCCCTCTGTCCTTACATGGTGGGAGGAGCAAGCAGAATTCCTCAGGCCTCTTTTATAAGGATACTAATCCCATTCATGATACTAATCCCATTCACTCACCTCCTAAAGTCCCCACCACTTAGTACCATTGCCTTAGAGGGTTATGATTTCAATGTGAGAATTTTGAGGGGACAGAAACATTCGGACCATAGCAGTAGTGTGGGATAGCTTCCTCATAGGAAATACAAATATTCATTCTTTTGCTTACAAATAGTTTTCAAATGTTGGTTGTACAAATTTACACTTAATAGGACTTTCATTGATTCACTTTCTTGCCAACACTTGGCATTGTGAGACTTTTTAATTTTAATCATTTTGGAGGATATGTAGTGTTACCACGTTGTAGTTTTAATTTCCATTTCCCGAATGAGTTGGTGAGGGCCACCACTCTTTCATTTTTATAGATCATTTATTTGCTCTTTTTTGTGAGGTATCTATTAAATGTTTAATCAGTCTTTTATTTGAGTTGTCAGTCTTTTTCTTACTGTTTGTGGCTTAAATTATACTGAAAATAGCCTCTCAATTTGTTCTTTTTTTCTTTTCACTTTCTTAGTGGTAACTTTTGTTCAATGAAAGTTCTTAATTTGGGGCTGGGGATGTGGTTCAAGCGGTAGCGTGCTTGCCTGGCATGCATGCAGCCTGGGTTCAATCCTCAGCACCACATACAAAGATGTTGTGTCCGCCGAAAACTAAGAAAAATAAACATTAAAATTCTCTCTCTCTCTCCCTCTCTCTCTCTGTCTCTCTCTCTTTAAAAAAAAAAAAAGAAAGTTCTTAATTTTAATGTAGTTCAGCGTATTAGTATATTTATGGTTGATATCTCTTGGGTCCTTTTTATGTGATATGAAGTAAAGATCAAGTTAAGGCCAGGCGCCATGGCACATTGGGAAGCTGAGGTAGGACTGAAAGTTCAAAGCCAGCCTCACCAATTTAATGAGACCCTGTTTCAAAATTTAAAAAAAAAAAAAAAATGGCTAGGGATGTGGCTCAGTGGTAAAGCACCCTTGGGTTCTATCCCAGCCCTAAAAAAAAAAAAAAAAAAAAAAAAAAGATCAATCTCGACTTGTTTTTGTTCACCTGTTTTCTGCTATCCTTTTTTCTACTATCCTTTTTCTGTTCCATTCCAGAGTACCAAATTGCATTTAGACACCCTGCCTTTTGAAACTTGATTTTAGTCAAAGATTTTAAGTAAGTCACTAGTAATACCAGATTATCTTCCATTATTGTAGTTCCTAAGTCTGCCCAGTCAAAAGCATTGGATTTGCCTCCTCCTTTAAATTATTCCTTGGTATCTCTATCTGGATATAATCTCTTGCTCTGAATTTTTTTCCCTTTACTTCCCTCATGCTTTATTAAAGTACTTTTGCTGATTTGTCAGTCCTTTCTAAGTGATAAATAAAATCAGTCTTGGTACATTGGTACATCATCTATAGAGCTGAGTAAGATCTGAACCCTACTTGAAACTAAATCAAAGCCTCTTAAGTTTATTCCACATTGTTTTGTGAAGATGATAGGATGATACTAGATTAATGACTTGATCCAACCAGCACCTTTGGAGAATTAAAACCATAAAATTAAGTTGTTAGTTATTTTCAATCACTGTGCTTCCCTACAAGTTAAAAACTAGAGTTAGATATAGAGTCCTCCCTCATTGTCTCTCAGCTTTATAGATTGATACTATTCTACTGTAGTTACAGCTCTCAAAAAACATTTGTCTCTTTAGTACATACAGCTGTGAAGCTAAAAAGCAAATTTGAATAATTTCTTTAAATGAGTGTATTTAAAACATTGACTTTTCTAAAATGATCCTGTACTTCCTGCTCTATTTATGTCTTCATATTTTATAACATATAGATTATGTCTTAGGTCTCCTTAATTACACCTCCAAAGTGTTAGTCAGTAGCAGGTGTAAAATTGAGGGGTTGAGGGAAGAACTGTGAATAAATGTTACATGGTAAATTGTATACTTATACATTATAAGAACTGGTAGTTACTTATATAGTGAGCTTGGGGTTTTGTTTTGTTTTAAGAGAAGATGCCTTCAGAATGAATAAACAGCAAATCTTTCATTTGTGTAAAGTAAAAATTATATATTTTTTAAATATATATATATATGTGTGTGTGTGTGTGTGTGTGTGTGTGTATTTGAATATAATTCTCTAAGGGGTTAAGTTAGGTAGTATCCTAAGAGAAAAAAAAAACATGTTTCTACTAAAAGACTTAGACACAAATTTTCCTAGCAATTTTATTCATACTAGCTAAAAAAGTAAAATCATCCTAAATCAATGCACATAGTCTGGTGACCAGTTATACAAATTATGATATATTCAGATGATAGAATACAATGGATGGATGCATCTTCAAAATATTATGCTAAGTAAAAGAAGTCAGGAACAATACATACTGTGTATTTACTTTTATTTTATTTTGCTGTAGCACAAGCAAAACCAGTGATGAGTGTAATAAGATTAGGGGTTGCCTAGGGACCGGGTGGGTTGACTACTGAATGGCAAGGAACACAGGAAACTCTGGATGGTAGAAGTGTTCTCTATCCTGATTAAAATGGTGGCTACATAGGTTATACATTTATCAATATTTATCACTTAAAATTCGTACATTTCATTCTATGTAAATTATACCTCAAAAAATTGATTTAGGGGGCTGGGGTTGTAGCTCAGCAGTAGAATGCTCGCTAGCACGTGCAAGGCCCTGGATTCGATCCTCAGCACCACATAAAATAAATAAATTAAATAAAGGTATTGTGTCCAACTACAACTAAAAAATATTTTTTAAAAATTGACTTAGGTTAAAAATATTAAAAAATATTTTGTGACTTTGATATTAAGAGAAAAGAATCCAAGATTTCTATATTAAAATGCAGAGATACATGGGGCCAGAAACAATGAATTTGGCAAGGGCAGACCTAATTGTAATGATAAACTTCAAGACTTTTGCATTTGATTAGATAAATTGGGTTATCTGACATCAAAATAAAAGAAGCCTTCTGTATTTAGCATGAAATTTTTGAAGTCATAATTTTAATTTACATTTTTGGGTATTTAAGTTATTTCTCTGAAGAGAAATGCTAGTAAAATTGTGGAAAACAAATACAGCTAATGTCTGATTTTCATTGATGAGCTATAGATCTAGTTTTTGGAAATTATTCAGCAGACATAAAAATGTCCTGAATCTTTGTCCTCTGGCACTGAAGCAAATTTTATGAAAAGTATTTTTTTAGTTGTAGATGGACACAATACCTTTATTTATTATGTGGTGCTAAGGATCAAACCCAGTGCCTCACACATGCTCTACCACTGAGCCACAATCCCAGCGTCATAGTCTGCTTATTGATATACATTTTTTTTCTTGTTTCTCCTGTAGCACAGTTGACTACTAGTTTGGTCCCTGGGGCAGAGGTCCTATAGGGATCACATAGCAGAGTTTGCTGTGCATATTCCTTACTGGACAGTAGGGTAGGTAGGATCACTCAATTTACAGTGGAAGTCAGTGGCAAAATGAAGTTCACTAGGTAGAAATTTACCATATAAAACACATACATTCTCTCTTCTATCTGAGTATGTAAATGCACAGATAAATATGTAATATAGTAGTTTAGGACAGGCCTGAAGAATGAAATTAGTAAAGATCTTAGAGATACTGTATTTCAGCCTAGACTCTGAAAAGTATATTAGTAATTCCTGTATAACTCTTTTTACTCTTTATTGTCCATGGTGGGATTGTGAAGTATTTAGTGCAAGAAATGATTTTTTTAAAAAAATACAAGGCAGCAAAGTTACTATAACTTTGGTTTTCAAGAATTGAGTTTAATTTTTACCTGACTGTTTAAGAGCAAGATTGGAATGATGACATATAATTAATGTGACAGTAATTCCTCACTTTGTCATAATCTGTTTGCTACAGACACAAAGTACTGTGAATATGTCTTAAAGATACAGTTGAGCTAAAAGAATAAGTAATGATGAAGCGGTATTCAAATATAATTTTCAAATTATAAGCAGAATAAATAATAAATCTGAAATTCATCTTAAGGAAACTAATACCAAAAAATATTTATACATGCTATGTGAAAAAATAGATTGCTCACAACGAAGCACCAAGTATACCTTAGCAACAGTTGAGCCCAAAAGATAGCAGAGTGACATCTTCCAAAAGCCAAGGAGAAATAACTGCCAACTTATAATGTTATGTTTAGTTAAAACTAACATCAGGTGTGAGATAAAAATAAAGACATTTACATATATACAAAGACTTAAGAAAAGTTTATGCTTCATAAACCCATTCTTAAGAGACATATTAACAACTTGGAGGGAAAATGTGATACATATAAAATAGTGGTGAACCAAACAAAAATGAGAAAATGTCATTAAATTTGTTAGCCATTGCATATAAAAATAATGATGTTGACAACTAACTTAATATATTACCTATTATTATTTGTATTCTTGATAATTGCCATTCTGACAGGAGTGAGAGGAAATCTTAATGTAGTTTTGATTTGCATTTCTCCAGTTGCTAGAGATGTTGAACATTTTCTCATATATTTATTCTCCATTTGTATTTCCTCTTTTTTTTTTTTTTAAGAGAGAGTGAGGGGGGGGGCAGAGAGAGAGAGAGAATTTTAATATTTATTTATTTTTCTTAGTTCTCGGCAGACACACCGTCTTCGTTCGTATGTGGTGCTGAGGATCAAACCCGGGCCGCCCACGCACGCTAGGCGAGCGCGCTACCGCTTGAGCCACATCCCCAGCCCCTATATTTCCTCTTTTGAGAAGTGTCTGTTTAGTTCTTTTGCCCATTTGTTAATTGGTTTACTTGGGGTTTTTTAGTGTTAAGATTTTTTAATTCATTATATATTCTGAATCTTTATGCCCTATTTGAGGAGCAGGTGGCAAAGATATTCTCCCATTCTCCAGGCTCTCTCTTCAAGCTCCTTTGCTGTGTAGAAGCTTTTTAGTTTGTGGCATCCCACCTATTGATTTTCAGTTTTATTTCTTGCACTTTAGGGATCTTGTTAAGGAAGTTGGTTCCTGTGCCAATGTGATGGATTGTTAAGCATATATTTTCTTCTAGTCGTGTTATAGAGTTTCTAGCCGAATTTCTAAGTCTCTAATCCACTTACTTGACTTTTGTGCTCCATGAGAGATAGCGGGTCCAGCTTCATTCTTCTGTATATGAATATCCAGTTTTCCTGGCAACATTCGATAAAGAGACTATCTTTTCTCCAACATGTGTTTTTGGCACCTTTGTCTAGTATCAGATAACGGAATTCATGGGGGTTTGTCTCTGTATCTTCTATTTCATTTGTCTTTCTGTCTGTTTGGTGTCAATACTATGCTGTTTCTGTTACTGTAGCTTGTAGTATAATTTCAGATCTGGTATTGTGATATCTCCAGCATTACTCTTTTTGCTCAGAATTGCTTTGGCTATTTTGGGTCCCTTGTTTTTCTTTGCTTTTTTTAGTTCTGTGCAGAATGTCATTGATGTTTTGATGAGGATTGCATTGAATCTGTATAATACTTTTGGTAGTATGGCCATTTTGACAATACTAATTCTGCCTATCTAAGAACTTGTGAGTCTTTCCATCTTCTAAAGCCTTCGATTTCTTTCTATAGTTTTCAATGTAGAGATCCCTCATTAAATTAATGAGAATAGTTTTCCTAATTTCTTTTTCAGCAGATTCATTATTAGAGTATAGGAAAGCAGTTCCTTTATGTATGTTTATCTTGTGTTCTTCTACTTTATTATATGTGTTTATCAGCTCTAGAATCTTCTGGTGGAGTTTTTTGGGTCTAATCATGTCAACATCATCAGCAAATGGATAATTTTTAAGCTCTTTTTTTCCTATTTGTATTTCTTTTTATTTTTTATTGATATATGACAGTGGAATGCATTTCAATTCTTATTATACTCATAGAGCACAGTTTTTCATATTTCTGGTTGTATACACAGTATATTCACATCAATTTGTGTCTTTATACCTGTACTTTGGATAATAATGATCATCACATTCCACCATCATTAATAACCCCATATCCTCTCCCTTCCCCTCCAATCCCTCTGCCCTATCTAGAGTTCGTCTATTCTTCCCATGCTCCTGTTCCCTATCCCACTATGAATCAGCCTCTTTATATCAAAGAAAACATTTGACATTGGTTTTTGGGGATTGGCTAATTTCACGTAACATTTTATACTCCAACTCCATCCATTTACTTGCTAATGCCATGGTTTTATTCTCTTTTATTGCTGAGTACTATTCCATTGTGTATAACACATTTTCTTTACCCATTCATCTACTGAAGGGCACCTAGGTTGGTTCCACAGTTTAGCTGTTGTGAATTGTGCTGCTATAAACATTGATGTGGCTGTGTCCCTGTCGTATGCTGTTTTTAAGTCCTTTGGGTATAGACCAAGGAGAGGATAGCTGGGCCAAATGGTGGTTCCATTCCCAATTTTCAAAGAAATCTCCATACTGCTTTCCATATTGGCTGCACCAATTTGCAGTCTTACCAGCTGTGTATGAGTGTACCTTTTCCCCCCACATCCTCACCAACACTTATTGTTGTTTGTATGCATAATAGCTGCCATTCTGACTGGAGAGAGATGAAATCTTAGAGTGATTTTGATATGCATTTCTCTGATTGCTAGTAATGATGAACATTTTTTCATGTATTTGTTGATTGATTGTATATCATCATCTGAAAAGTGTCTGTTCGGGTCCTTGGCCCATTTATTGAGTTATTTGTTTTATTGGTGTTTAGCTTTTTGAGTTCTTTATAAACCCTAGAGATTAGTGCTGTATCTGATGTGTGAGGGGTAAAGATTTGCTCCCAAGATGCAGGCTCTGTATTCGCCTCACAGATTTTTTCTTTTGTGGAGAAGAAACTTTTTAGTTTGAGTCCATCCCATTTATCGATTCTTGATTTTAATTCTTGCGCCACAGGAGTCTTATTAAGGAAGTTGGGACCTAATCCCACATGATAGAGATTAGGGCCTACTTTTTCTTCTATTAGACGCATGGTCTCTGGTTTTATTCCTAAGTTCTTTCCTATTTGTATTTCTTTAATTTCCTTCTCTTGCCTGATTGGCTGAAGTTTCAAGGAATATGTTGAATATGAGTGGTGAGAGTGGGCATCCTTCTCTTGGTCCTGTTTTTAGAGGAAATACTTTAAGTTTTTCTCTGTTCAGTATGATGTTGGCCTTGGGTTTGTCATATATAACCAATATAATGTTAAAGTAAGTTCCTTCTATCTTTAGCTTCTGTAGTGTTTTAAAGATAATGGGTGTTAGGCTTTGTCAAATGTTTTTTCTGTGTCTGTTGAGATAATCATGTGATTCTTGTCCATAACTCTATGTGGTAAATTATATTTATTGATTTGCATATGTTGAACCAACCTTGCATGACTGGTATGAGAACCACTTGATCTTGGTGCAGTATCCTTTAATGTGTTTTTCTGTGTGGTTTGCCAATATTTTATTAAGATTTTTATATTTATCAATTATATTGGCCAGAAGTTTGCTTTCCTTGGTGTGTTGTTGTCTGGTGGGAATTTTTTAAATTGAGGGAATCTTTTAAACATACTCCTTAATAATTAATGAATTAAAAAGGAAATTATAATAGAAGTTATAAAATATTTAGGACTCAAAGATATTAATGTACTGTATACTAAAATATACAAGCTATAGTTAAAGGGGTAGAACTAAATTTACAGCCTTAAAACCACTTAAATGTGAAAAATACATTAAAAAATCAAACTTTGAACTTGGAGAAAATTAAATAACAATACAGACAGCTTGAGGAAAGTGAAAAAAGGAAATCAAAAGAAGAAATTAATGAAATAGGAAGCAACCAACAATTCCAAATGCTGATTCTTAAAAATTTAATTTTAAAACTAGTAAAATAAATGGCATCTAGCAAGACTGAGAAGAAAAGAGAAAAAGTAAAGACAATATGCAGTGTTCAAACCCATGATGTCTTACTCTTTGTGTCCTTAACTATGTTATGCCGACTCTCAGAAAATGCCATGCATGACTTTAGGCAAAAATGTGAAAAAGAATAATTTTCTAGAAAAATATTAACCAAAATAAAATCAAGAAAATTCACATAGCCTATATTCATTCAAGAAACTGAAATAGTGATCAAAAATCCTTCTTTCCCCTTCTTTTCCCTACTAAGACACTTATGCCTAGAAAGTGTACAGGAAAGTCTTACCATACCATATAAAATAGGTTACCCCAATATTATAACCTATTTTAGAAAATAAAAAAGAGATATCTAGGCAATTTATTTTATGAGACTAATATGAAATATGGACATGGGTAATCTAGAAAATTTTAAGAGAAATTATAGTCCCAGAGAACACAGATGAAAATATCCTAAGTGAATGAAAAATTTTTTCCAGTGTATATTTGTATAATTCTCCATATTAAAGTATTAGAAGGGGACTGGGGTTGTGGCTCAGCAATAGAGCTCCCGCCTTGCACATGCAAGG
The DNA here is from genome assembly GCF_045843805.1 of Urocitellus parryii. NCBI lineage: Eukaryota > Metazoa > Chordata > Mammalia > Rodentia > Sciuridae > Urocitellus > Urocitellus parryii. The sequence continues at coordinate 184,763,545 of NC_135534.1, forward strand.
CCCTGGGTTCGATCCTCAGCACCACATAAAAATAAATAAATGAATGAATAAATCGAGTTTTAAAAATAAATAAATAAATAAGTATTAGAAGATTAAAGGGAGAAAAACTGCATGGCTGTTTAATAGATGTAACTTAAAAATATTGATAAGGTTTTGTAATTAAAAATAAAAGGCCTTTTAAACAAAATAGAATTTTTTTTAACTAATAAAGAAAATATAACAAAAACCTAGAATGAATAATCATATTTAAATATAAACTTTAGAAGCCTTCCCACTAATATCAGAATGTCTGCTAACCCAGTTTGTATTAAACAGTTTGCTAGAGAAGTTAGGCACTGGAATAACACAAGGAAAAGAAATTAGGAGTTAGAAGAGATAAGATCTATAATGAGAATAACCCATCTGTGTTTTGCAGGAAATTCCTATGAAATTATGGCCTACTCTTCCAACTGAAGAGTTGAATGCAAACTTAATATTTAAAAAGGTCAGGTTCAATTGTAGTCAGTGGTGTCTCTATCTCATTTAGGTTCAATAACTAGTAATAATAAACAGTGGTCTTCTAGAATGCTGGAAGAACTTCCTTTTCATCTAGCAATTATATTCATGTATTATAAAATTAAACCAAGTAAGTTACTTTCATCATCAACAAGGAGCTATGGATTTTAAGAGTTTCTGTTAAGAAAAAATATATTCTATACCAACTGACTCTTAGTTCTAATTACTTTTTTTTTTTAAGAATATCAATGGTTGGGGCTGGGGATGTGGCTCAAGCGGTAGCGCGCTCGCCTGGCATGCGTGCGACCCGGGTTCGATCCTCAGCACCACATACCAACAAAGATGTTGTGTCCGCCGAGAACTAGAAAATAAATATTAAAAATTCTCTCTCTCTCTCTCTCTCTCTCTCTCTCTCTCTCTCTCCCCCCTCTCTCACTCTCTCTTTAAAAAAAAAAAAAAAAGAATATCAATGGTTGTGGATGGACACAATATCTTTATTCATTTATTTATTTTTATGTAGTGCTGAGGATCGAACAAGTGCTCTACCACTGAACTATAGCCCCAGCCCTCAATGGTCATTCTTTTTTTTTTTTAGAGAGAGAGAGAATTTTAATATCCATTTTTCAGTTTTCGGTGGACACAACATCTTTGTATGTGGTGCTGAGGATCAAACCCGGGCCGCACACATGCCAGGCAAGCACACCACTGCCTGAGCCACATCCCCAGCCCCTCTAATTACTTTATTAGGCAAAAATCAAGCAAAGTAAACATGGTATGAAAAAAAATAGATGGAAGAATCTTGTGTGTGTGTGATAGTAAGATCCCTTAAACTTATTTTCTGACTTAGGGTTGCTGTAGTCTAAATTTAAATCACATTTTGGATCCTGTCCAAGGGCTTTGAAGTACAAACTCATCAGCCAAAATTAATCCTAGCTTTAAAGCCCAAGGTAATGTTGCAGACCCATGGTGTACTTTAGTCATAGGCATTATTTACTGGTAACCTGACAGGGTGGGTGGCATGTACTCTTCTGTGCCACTCACCCCCCTTCCTCTCAACAATCCTATTTTATGATGAGTGTTCCCATTTTATGGTTTGTTTATCTTTACTCTTCTCTTAGGAAACTAGATGGGGTTTTTGTTTGTTTCTGAATGGATTGAAAAATAATTGGGGAAAAGAAGCCACAGAAAGTTTAGAGATATTTCTGTTTGGGAATAAAAATTCACATTCTAGTTAAATTGTCTTTGTGTTATTTTTACGTTGTTTATATATTTAAATGGTTTGGGTTTTCTCACAAATCCTTCATTGTCCAAAACATGGCTTTCATAAAATCTTTAGCATTCTCTTCTATCCTGTCTATCCTAGTTCTGTTATTTTTCTCTTCCAGCTCTTTGATGAGAGACTTTAGAGGCTAATACTTTGAGGAGTGTTCTGGACTAACTTACTAGACAGGCCATGATCTCGCCTGAACTCAATTTCAGTGTGACAACTTGATAGGACAGGACAGGTGGCTATTCTGCTGACCAGCATTTGATTTGGGAGGGTGGAAGTTAAAGATGGGTGGATATGTCTGATGACAAAATAAGCAATTCCTTGAATAGGAGTATGCAGAATAAAATAGGGACAAGCAGCTGGTGGGTCTAAGCTATATCTTGTTTCTTTCTCAGCTATGAGATTTGCTGAGGCTATCTTTTCACAGGAGCCAGCTGGGACAGCCCTTTAACTGCCATTGGTTTTTGTAGAAGGCACTTGTTGCTATCTTTTGAGTTTGTTCGGTCTCATTTTTATGTATGGCTTTATGTTTCTTTGGTGGTAAAACATGATATTCAAAGGCAGAATATATAAGAAATGACCTTTTCTTGGAGAACATCTCAGGTCCTATTTCTACAATGTTATTTAATCTAAACTCTAATATGTTATTTTTAATTAATTTTATGGTACTAAGGAATTGAACCCAAGAGGCTCTTTACCACTGAACTTCTATTTTGAGACAAGGTCTAACTAAGTTGCCCAGACTGACTGAATTTGCAATCCTGCCTCACCCTACTCAGTAACTAAGATTATAGGCATATATCACCATGCCTGGCTAATCCTCTAAAGTTTTAAATTTCTGTGATATCTTCTGTTGCCACTTCAGGTTTCATTACTGAAAGTTCATTCTATGTTGTGAAGAGAAGCAGCATTTCTCAGGAAAAAAAACAACACCGAATATAGGGAGGTATATGTGTACGTGTACATACACACACACACACACACACACACACACACACACAGCTTACTTCAAGCAGACCTGCTAGTTTTAGCTTTCCTATGCAATACATTGGATTTAATCTACTTGATCCAAAATGCCTTTAAGAAACATGTCCTGGTTTAATTACTGAAACTTACCTTCTAATTGTTGTAGTTCTACAATAGATATAGTTAAATTCATTATAACTAACATTCCTTAGGCTAGTTTAAAGATATTTTTTAGCATTTGAGGGAAAAGTAAGAAAGACAAACTATAGGTAGGATCATGAAGATATGGAACCACAGGGAAAACCTGGGAATGCAACTTGGAGTCATGCTTATTCTATATCCTTAGGAAATTGAGGTTGTACAAGAAAAGAAAACAATTTTTCTTTTATCTTTTGGTAACTTTGCTTTGACACCTCTTTCCCTAGTAATCCCACAGAAATTCTAGGACTTTCATTTGTATAACTTGGATACATTCCCATCTCTGAACTGATTATTATAAATTACTGTTAGATCTTAGGGGATGGATTAGCTGTTACTCATATGAATTGGAAATAAGGGAGGAAAATTGGGGTGGTGTTAGCATTTGAAGAGAAAGGAATGTTGGACAATTAAAAGTATCAAATGTCCACTTTCTCTGTTCCCAAAGCTGCTTAGTTGGAAAGGGCTGTCCTTCAACCAAGAATGCACTAGTAACTGGGTTCTCCTGCTGGACTTTCCATTGTGGGAGCCTAACCCCTCCCCACAATGCCTCTGTTCTACCACAGATACCTGTTTCCCAAGTTTACACTGTGCTGGACTGAATTTGTAGACATGAAGGTCAATGTGCCCTGTGAAACCATCGAATACATTGAAGCCAACTATGGTAAGACCTGGAAGATTCCTATAAAGATATGGGACTGGAAGAACTCTCCCCCCAATGTGCAGTCCAATGGAATCTGGCCTATTTCTGAGTGGGATGAGGTCATCCAGTTGTACTGAAATAATAAGTTGAAATAGGAGAAGCTTTCTCTTGAAAAAAAAATGTTGGTAACTGTTTAAAAGACTACATGTCTATTTGTCAAACATAAGCAGGATCCAAAGGAAAAACATGACAAGTTTTAAGACTGAAAGAATCCTAACTCTTGAGCCATCTGATTTAATTATCTCATTCAGCATTCACTTAGTTTCTGTGTGTCAGATAAAATACTAGGTTACCGTGGAGAAGCAGAGACAAATGATCAAATGCCTGCATTGTTCCTGTCCCTTTGGTAAGCACCCCTGTTTTCCTTTGATGGAAATTTTCCACCTTTTGAAGAGCTGAATTAGAATATAATATATCCTATAATTTTTTTAAATGTTAAGTAATTCTTGGACTGGAAGATGAGCTTATCAGGCAAAGCTAATGAATGGTATATTCATGAAAAAGAACAATGTATTCCTGTTCTTAGTGTTGAAGCTTGTGTAATAGTGCTACCTTTAAGAATGTGGCATCTGAGTTAATTTTCAAGTGATCAGACTTTAGGTAGCATCAGGAAAAGATTGTTGCAGACTCATTTGACAAGCCATATGATGCAAATTGATTTAGAGCATAGGGTATTATTCTATAAGGGAAGGTGGGAGCTCATTTTGAAATGAGTTTTGTCAAGATAAGTAAATTTCATATATTTACTATTTTCATATTTGAAGTGAGAAGAAAGCTGATGCTTTTGTGATACTTAAATTTTCAACTATGGTGAGAATATTTTCATTGACCCTTGATGCACTTGTTGGTATATTATTCAAGCAAGACCATGCTACCAGACATGATTTTGAAGAGATGTGATTTCACAAAACTCACTTTCCTATTTCACTCTCAACCCACTGTCTTAGGTAAGAATATGAACTATTCATGGACATCTTCTATTTTCTCAGTTTATAACCCTTGCATTTCCAAATTAGTGTTGACCCTAAGATATTAATAGAAATACCTCTAATTTTTCTAAATATACCCTTCATTGTATTTATTCATCAGTCACGGCTCCTTATCTTTAATTTATACACAATAAACTAATTTAAGTGGCAAAAAGCTGTTCTTTTTCTCTTCTAAAACTGCTTCAGATCTCCAAAATGAAAGGTAAATAATGAACCTGACAACTATTCCCCATCCTGGACTATACTGTTTATAAAGCTGTGTGTCTCTCTCATTGTTCAATCTATGGAGTATCTATGGGGCAAGAACTCAGACTTCCCTGCTTTCTCAAGTACCATCTACTTTGGAACCCTTCATTCCCCTGCCCATCTCAAGATATACCCCTGAGTGGGCTGGGATGACTTCCCTACCTCTTTACTAGTAGTCGCTTGAATGATGTATTCTCATTGAGTGATAAAGGGAAATGCAGGTACAGTGAGCCTCAGGAAAAGAAGCTAAGTCTCATATCTTATCTGTGCTACTTAAAACTGTCTTCTGGGCTGACATGGTAGACTTTTTTCTGTAACAAGAATAACAGGTCTTAATTTGAAAAACAACACGAAGATTTTCTTTGATGGATGGTAACCAACATTCTATCTCTCCTAGGATGCATTCTCAATGTAAAATCATTGGGTCTTTTCATAAATAAACAGGTTTTCAGGGATCTTTATAGATTACCAGCAGTACCCAAATGATAGGTTATCGTAATCATCTTTCTCTTTGTTAGAAAATCAGCCCATAGATTATAAACCAAGTTTTTTTTATTTTTTTTTAAAGAGAGAGTGAGAGAGGAGAGAGAGAATTTTTAATATTTATTTTTTAGTTCTCGGCGGACACAACATCTTTGTTGGTATGTGGTGTTGAGGATCGAACCCGGGCCGCACGCATGCCGGGCGAGCGCGCTACCGCTTGAGCCACATTCCCAGCCCCCCCAAGTTTTAAATATCCAACTCTAATTTCATTTTTCACACCCCAAAACAATATAAGAGATAATAATTGTGTTCTTGGGTAAAATCCACTCTACTTAGAGTGCTGTTTCTTTGTGCTTGGCATCTGGAACTCCATATTCTTCACATTCCTGCCTAAATTGGGGTTTCCAAATGTTTGCCAGGAAATCCTTCCCAACAAGTTCATGTTGTTTCTCTTGTATCTGTCTCACGAGTATGAGATCTGGAAATGTGAAAAAACAAGATATCTTAGTCCAGTTGGTAAATATTCCATATTCTTCCTTACATAGATCAAGGCTGCTGAGATACCTTGTCTTCCTTCTGGTTTTACAGACGGCTTTAGCTCTTGGGCTCCATTCTAATTTGGAGAAATGAAAGCCTTTCCCCAGAATATGAAGAGAGCTGAACTTACCTCTGATACTGATTCAGCATTACTTCAGCCTGTGCTTCTTACCATTTGAACTTGGCTGAGTGTTCAGAGACCCTGAGTTAAGTGTATCCCTCATCAATATCTCATCAGATCACTTTTCTTTCCTTACTTAAGTATTCCAGCAGTCATTTTCCTAATCTGATCATTTTCAGTTCCAGTTTGCCTGGTTTATCCGAAGAAAACCTCTTATATTAACTTATTGGTATTTAGACACTGTGAATGTTTCCAGAACGATCCTAAGAAGCAAGAACAGTCAACTGAGTTGCAAGTTGACAATCAGTCCACTGAGAAAGCCTTTCAGTCCTTCTCTAAGCTTGAGCATTTGTCTTTATCCTCCATCTACTCCAACAACTGATTCCTGGCCCCTGGAATAAAATAGTAAGTTCCCCAAATTGAGTATTCCTAATAGCTGAGCAGTGAGAATGCATGTTTCCCTGATTCCCTAGCTACAAACCCTGAAAAGTGAACACTAGGTAATAAAATACATGCCAGCATCCCCCCAAATAACTTAACATTTAAGTGAAAATCATCCTGCTCTTGAATCTTTAAAACCAAAAGGAGCTTTAGTGCAATATTCATTGTAACTCTCTTATTTTATAACTGGTAAATAAGAAATATTCTGAGCAAGAAACAGCTGAAGCTAAAACACAAGAGTGCCATAATATCTAGTCCAGTGTTTCTTTCATTACTTACTTCCCCGCACAACATCTTTGACCCTTTCAAAATGCTTGACAGAGGAGTTACCCAGTGTTCAATGATACAGTTTCAGGGTTTTTTTTTTTTTTTTTGCCATTCCCCACTTACTATCTTTTTGCTCGGGTTGAAACCCCAAGGTGACAAAGAGGTTAGGGAAGGAATGTTTCTTTGTTGTCCAGAATTTTTAGGCTACCTTCTTTATCTGAAAAAAAACCTTGTATCCCAAAAATAAAATTGTTCATACCTGGAAATACCAGCCTTTGGTACCTGATTCTCCATAGCTCAAGATGTATTCCATTGATGCTTTACCCTCTTGTATTTCCCCAGAGAACCATCAGCACCAATTTGCTAAGTGCCCCTCTTTGAAGAGTCCCTCCCCTTCATGAAGCAGCCTTTCATGTGGATCTTTCTGTCTCAAGCCCTTTTCTTCCTGAAAGATCTTTATCCTTCAAAGAGAACAATAGTTAGATGTAAACAGAGTACATTGCAATTTTCAGGACTTTTTTTTTTTTTCTGCTTGGCTGGAAAGGAAATTGGAGTATCTAGTTTCTTTCTGCTTTTGGTTATTTATAGTGATTATTTCTTATGAATGCAAGTAGTTAACAATAGACTGTGCTCATTTCTTTTTAAATTTGTGACTCCAAATCATTATTTCTATTCTTACACAACAACAAAGCCTCAATGCATATAGGATAGGCCGAAAACTGCATATCTCAGCAGGGGTTTATAGATTGGATACCAAAGTTGAATCTGAAAGACACACTTGGAATAAGTTCTCAGCTCCAATCTAAAATGTCATCTAATATCACAAGCCTAAGGCTACAAATTTTTCTAAGTTTCCCCAAGTTTCACTTTCTAGAAAATAAACAGTTTCTTCATCCTAAATGTTGTAAATCCCTAGGGGAAATCTTATCTCAAAAACATCCCTCCTTCTAACACATATTCATAGTTGTAGCTGCTTAAAGGCATGGAAAAACTCCAGTTACTGACTGAAAGAATTTCTCTAAAGAAATGACATAGGAAAGACAGTAGAATTAATTGGACCTAACTTTCCTATGTTCATATGTGAATACACAACCAGTGAAACTCCACATAGTGTACAACCACAAGAATGGGATCCTAATTAGAATAAGTTATGTTCCATGTATGTATGCTATGTCGAAATACACTGTACTGCCATGTATATCTAAAAAGAACAAATTAAAAAAAAAAAAAAACGAAAGAAAACAAGGCTGGGGTTGTGGCTCAGTGGTAGAGACTTTGCCTAGCACAGGTGAAGCACTATATTTGATCCTTAGCACCACATAAAAACAATAAATAAAGTAAAGGTTAAATTCTTTAAAAAGAGAAAGAGAACATACCAATTATCACATCAAAAAAAAAAAAGTCACAGTGACTTTACTTTCCCCCTCTTCCTCTATTGTTAAAACCTGGGCTGGCTGGGTCACCTGTAACATCTCTATTATGGAAGGTAACATGTTAGTATAAAAAAGACCACAAGTGGGCTGGGTCTGGGGCTCAGTGGAAGCACACTTGCCCGGCACGTGTGAGGCACTGGGTTCGATTCTCAGCACTGAATAAATATAAATAAAATAAAGGTCTGTCAAAAACTAAAAAAAAAAATTTAAAAAAAAGTCTCAAGCTTTTGAGCACTGTAGGAGTTTGAATCTCATTTTATTATGTGGGATTTATAGCATGGAGATGGGGGGCTCTCAGCCTCTGTTTACATGAGTCAATTGGGGGAAATTGTGCTTAATTCTAAGGGATTTTAGAAAGAGTCAATGAAATGTGTAAACCTAGGATTAAGTAAATATTCAAGAAATGTGCCACTTCCTAATTCCATGTTGTTTTTTGTAATTATTCAAATGGGATTACAGAAATTGTAGGTCAGGATAAAGTGCCAAGTGATTTGCTTAAGAAAAAAATTATTTTATCCACTCATTGCATGTCAAATTGTATAGTTTTATGAAATTCAAAGACATTACCACATTGACTCTTTTCTAAATAGAACTTGTATTATCATTTTGTTGATCAAGCTGTTGTCTCTTAATACTATCTCTTATGAAATTAGTTTCTTGATCTCAAGTAGTTCTTTGATTTAGTGTCTGCTCTGACCTGAACTCATTTTTCAATATTCTAGCTTTACCCAGAGGATTTTGGAAAATGAAAGAATTTGGAATACTTAGTTTTATTTAATTATCTATGTTGTGATATGGGTGTAACTCAGTGACAGAACACTTGGCTAGAGCATGTATGCAGCTTTAGGTTCAATTCCCAGAACCACCAGAAGTGGGGAGATGATCTATGCCTTTTTATTGTCAGAGAATTGAAAATACTCCTATCCACTGTCACAAAATTTGTTTCTATCTCAACTAGACAAGAATCAGCAAGGTATGAGATACCATTTTAAGCTACTCACCATCAGACTGGAAACTTAATTATAATTTATAAGTGAAGCAGATCAATTCATTTGTGATATCTTTGTACAAAAATCAAAAAGGCAAGTACAAATTTTCTAATGAGAAATCTGTTTCTGAACTTTCAGATATAGCCTAAAATTCCCACCACTCCTCTAACTCCTGAACCCAATGGAGTGTAGGTAAAAAAAAAGCCTTTAGCCCACCAAGCTTCCATTTACTCATAAGCATCTCCCACAAAAGTGTTGAAAAGGGGCTATAAAGAGAACTAGAACTATAGTATTTTGTTGTATAAAATAAGGTACTCACACGCCTTTTAAAAAATTAAAGATCTTGCACCTTTCTAATGATTTATTCTGAGCATGGAGATAATTCATGTGTTTGTTATTTGAAAATCATGTAGCTCTTTGTGTGTTCCTTCCAATTCATAACTATAAAACATGTATAGGAATTTTTAAACATGAGTAGATTTCAGGGTATGCTTACCTGTTTACTATTTGATTTTATCTTCAGGTATAGATGCTTTGTGGTACTACTGAAAATACCTTTAATAATATTATTTTGACCAAAATTTGTAATATATAATTTACTTTGAAGTGATGAATAAAATTTTTTCTAATCTCTTTGAGATATCTTGTATTTATTTTCAAAATTTTAAGTAAGAATAACAACCACTAGCATTTCATAAATAATCTGGTAAAATAGTTATTTTACCATCAATATAGTATTTCTAAAAATTAAGTCCAGGAACTTCAGAGGTCTGCACACATGTACTTGGGAATTTTTTGTTTGTTTGTTTTGTTTTTTAAAACATTTTTAATTATGAAATATTTTTGTGTTTTTGTTTTTTTAAATTTATTTATTTATTTATTTATTTATTTTTTTTTAAAGAGAGAGGAGAGTAGGAGGGAGAGAGAGAGAGAGAGAGAGAGAGAGAGAGAGAGAGAGAGAGAATTTATTTATTTATTTTAGTTCTCGGCGGACACAACATCTTTGTTGGTATGTGGTGCTGAGGATCGAACCCGGGCCGCACGCATGCCAGACGAGCGCGCTACCGCTTGAGCCACATCCCCAGCCCTTAAATTTATTTTTTAAATACACAACAGTGGAATGCATTACAATTGTTATTATACATATAGAGCACAATTTTTTGTATCTCTGTGTATAAAATATGTTCATGTCAATTTATGCCATTCTACATGTACTCTTTTTTTGCATTACAATTCTTAATACACATATATACCACAATTTTTTCATATCTCTGTTTGTATATAAGGTATGTTGGCACCAAATTCAAGTCTTCATATATGTATTTTGTATAATGATGTACTTGGAAATTTAAGTTTTCAGGGATACAGTATGCCCTCCAAAGAACACCAAGAAGACACCTATAATCACACAAAGGTTTATTAGCTCTTGGTAGCAAAAGAAAATGCCTACCATGAGGAACCATAAAATAATATATTTCAGAAGGAAAGAACTAGAAACATCTTTTATAGAATTTGAGCCAAAGACAGATTGTGAAGAGTAACTGGTGGAACAGAAGTACCACAGGGCCTGGAGTTTTTGAAGTCTTAGTTTGTGTAAATTCAACAATGTCTAAAAAGGAATTATATACCAAGACCAGTGGTATTTATTCCAGATACAAATTGCTATATCAACGTATAAATCAGTCAGTATAATACAGCTAAAGAAGAAAATTATGGGATCATATAAGTAGACACGGAAAAGGGGTTTAACAAGATCTAGCCTCCATTTGTGATTGAAGAAAAAAAAAAAGTAAGTTAGAAAAAGGGAATGACCTCAACTCAATAAAGAACAAGCTGATAATCAAACACTTATTAACTTGATAAATAGCATCTAAAGTAAAAGATTGAATTTGTTTCCCCTAGCATTGGGGAGAAGGCAAGAATGTCTGCTCATACTAATTTTAACAATCTAATACTGCTCTAGCCACTACAATAAAGCAAGAAAAATATAAATTGGAAAGAAATGTATCTCTTTATTTCCAGGTGACATGATTGTCTACCTAGATAATACCAAGGAATCTTTTTATTTTTTAAAAATGAGATCAAGGAGGAAACAGCCTCATGGAAGGGACAATATCATAGCAGCTGAGAGTGAACTAAAACAACAGTTCTGCAGTGACCAATGGAGGTAGGAAGACTGGGAAACTGCCAATAGGCAACTCAAAGAGCTGCAGACCAGGTGAAAAACCAAAGTAATGTTTCCAGAGTAGAAAGAGAATTAATAAAAGTAATAGATGGTGGTCATGCAGTGGCTCAGCAGAACAGGGGAAGTTCTCCTCCAAAAAGCCAAAAGAAATTTTCTTTTTTTTTTTTTTTTTAAGAGAGAGAGAGACGGAAAATTTTTAAATTTTTTTTTTTTTAAGTTTTCGGCGGACACACATCTTTGTTTGTATGTGGTGCTGAGGATCGAACCCGGGCCGCACACATGCTAGGCGAGTGCGCTACCGCTTGAGCCACATCCTCAGCCCCAAAAGAAATTTTCCCAACAATGTTTAAGAAAAATCTGTCCAACAAATTTTTATCTAAGCAGAAAATAAGCTCAGGTACAATGCCCTTCACTAGTATAGGAGAAAGTCCTGGCACTTTCCAGTTGGAGAAAGCCCTAGCATTCTCCGGAGGAAATAAAGTGGCAATAGATCGTGCTGTTTGGACTTCATGAATGAGAGACTAGGAATCCTTGTACATTACCTTTGTTTTCACATTTTGCTATTTTTTTTTCTTTATACTTTTTGTCTTGATCTTTAAATAATTGTTTTTTGGATGCCCAAGATCTAACAGCCACATAGACTCTGCTTTTCAATGAATCAAAGGGTTCTCATGCCTTGAATCAATCTGTAACACAGGAGAGAGACTATAACACAGACTTGGGAGAAACTCAGGATAGCCATGGCAGCTGCAGTCGTTGGTATATCAGTGTAAGAGTAGAAGAGTAAAAGGTGCTTTCATTTGGAAATGGTGGCCTAAACTCTGGGATAATGAATATGACTGCTGGGAAGGGAAACTGGGATGAGGGTCAGAAAGAAAATAGTAATCCTCCCCCCACAAAAATCTATGACCAGACAGGCTGGAGTAAAGACTGTCATATTCCACAACTTTCCCCTAGCACACAGGCTTTCAGAATGAGAAGTGTGACATTATCCAGGTCAGTCTACAGGTAGAGCAAGCAAGAAGACTAATCTGCAGTCCTTCCAGATTTAGACTTTCTCTCCCAGACACAATGACAAAACCATTTGGAGGATGAAATCTGTTTAAATAAGATAATGCTTCCCCAACAGAGGCTGCAAGGCAGGGATGAGAAGCAGATATATAAATATACAGCCTCAGAAAATACAAGGAAACAAGCCAACAAGACACCTCTAAAAACATAATCCTGGGGCTGGGGTTGTGGCTCAGTGTAGAGTGCTTGCCTAGCATGCATGAGGCACTGGGTTCATTCCTTAGCAACACATACACACACACACACACACACATACGATATTGTGTTCACCTACAACTAAAAAATAAATATATTTTTTAAAAAACCTATAACCCCCCAATAACTGAATACATACACGATGATGTAGATGAAGTCCCTAAGGACTCAAAAAGTTAATGGCTAAAATGATCAGTGAACTAAAAGAAGACTTGGGGCTGGTGATGTGGCTCAGCGGTAGCGTGCTCGCCTGGCATGCGTTCGGCCCGGGTTCGATTCTCAGCACCACATACCAACAAAGATGTTGTGTCCGCCGAGAACTAAAAAAATAAATAAATAAATATTAAAAATTCTCTCTCTCTCTCTCTCCTCTCTCACTCTCTCTTTAAAAAAATAAAAAAAATAAATAAATAAAAGAAGACTTAAGGAACAAGCTAAGAGAAAATATAGGATATGAAAGAGATTTCAATAAAGAGAGATTCTGAAAAAGAACAAATCCTGGAAATGAAATAATAAATCTAATTAAAAATTTAGTTGGAAGTCTCACCAATAGATCAGATCTCTGAGATGGAAGAATTACAGATATTGAAGTCAAGGCATATGAACTGTAGCACTCAGTCAACAATAAAGAGGTTGGGAGAAACTCAGGATAGCTATGGAAGCTGCAGTTGCTGGTATATCAGTATGAGAAACCATGATCAAAATATATTAAGAAATCTAAGGAAATGTTAAGAAACTGAATGTAAGAATCATTGTAATTAAGAAGAGAACTGAGATACAGAATAATGGATTTATAACCTTTTCAGTGAAAGAAACAATAGCAGAAAAAAGCTCCAAGCCTTGGAATCAGATGAACATTCAAATATAGGAAGCATTTAGAACCTCAAATAGAAAAGATCAAAGATGAATCTTTTCATGACATAATTAAAATGCACAATGTACAGAACAAGGATGAATTTTAAAAAGACTTTTGAGAAAATTGTCCAGTTTCATTTAGTGGTAAACCAATCAGGATAATTGCAGAAACTCTAAAATCTGTGAGTACTTGGAAAAATGTTTTTCAAGCCCTGGAAGAAACTGCCACCCAAGATTGCTGTATCCAGTAAAGCTGTCCTTCAGAATTGAAGAAGAAATAAAAACCTTTCAAGATAAAAATAAACTAGAACTTATGAGTATTAAGCCAGCATTACAGAAAATACTTAAAGAAATCCTATGCACAGAACTGAAAAACAAACTCCACAGCTCATGAAAGGATAAGCCTCATTAAAAGAGTAGTTAAGCAAATAAAGAATAGGACCAAAGTAAACATCAGAAATAAATCAAAATGGCAGGAAAGAAATAAACACCTCTCTATAATAACACCAAATATAAAATGGTCTTAACTCTTCAGTTAAAAGACATATTAGACTGGCAGAGTGGATTAAGAGACAATATCCAACTATATGTTGTCTACAAGAGATTCATCTCACAGGCAAAGACATCCATGGCTGGCAGTGAAAGGATGGAAAATGATATTCCATGCAAATTAAGCCTGAAAGCAAGCAGAAGTGGCTACTCTAATATCCAACAAAGCAGACTTCAAGCCAAAATTAATCAGGAGAAACAAAGACCTTCATACTAGTAAAGAGAACAATACGAGATAGACCAATAGTATATGCCCCAAACTTCAGTGCATCTAGTTTCATAAAACTAACACTACTCAACATAAAGACTCAGATCCAAGTGCAAGTAATACTGGGTGATTTCAACACACCTCTCTCACTAATAGAAAAGTCATTAGAACAAAATCATTAAATATTTTTCAGACCTAAAAAATTCAGTAAATCAAATGAACTTAACAGACATCTGAATATTCAGCCCAATACAATCAAATTCACTTTCTTCTCAGTTGCTCACGGAATCTTCTCCAAAAGAGATCATATTTCAGGTTACAAAGCAAGTCTTAGCAAATACAAAACAACAAATATAATCCCATCTTAATAAATCATAATGGAATAGAATTGAAATAAACTATAATAAAAACCATATAAACATACATAAACACAGATTGATGAAAGGATCATAGAAGAAATCAGGTGAGAACATTTTAAATGCTTAAAATCAAAAGGAGTATAAAGATAACAACCAACATACCAGAATCTCTGGGACACTATGAAGGCAGTCCTGAGAGGAAAGCCTGTGAGTGCCTTTAAAAAAAAAAAAATCAGAAAGATCCTGTGTTATCTTTTCACTGCTGTGACTTAAATACCCAACAAGAACAACTTAGAGGAGGAAAAATTATTTGGACTCATAGTTTTAGAGGTTTACTCCATAGTCAATGAACTCTATTGTTCTGGGCCCAAGGTGAGAAAGAATACCATGGTAAAAAACATGGCTGAGGAGCACTACTCTATTCGTGGCAGTCAAGAAGCAGAGGGGAAGGCTGGGGTTGTAGCACAGTGGTAAAGCACTTTCCTCCCACAAGTGAGACACTGGGTTCAATCCTCAGTACCACATAAAAATAAATAAAGTATTGTGAACATCTACAATAAAAATATCTTTTAAAAAAAAAAAAAAGGCACAGGGGATAAGGGAAGGGTCCATAAGGAAGATGAACCCTTTCCAGGTACGACATCAATGACCCACTATCTCCAGCCACAGTTACTACTAGTAAGTTCATTTAAACTAGGACAAGCTGATTAGCTTACAGCTATCACAATCCAATCATTTCACCACTGAATGAATGTTCCTGCATTAACACAGGAGCTTTGGAGGGGCACCTACATTCAAACAATAACAGACTGTAAATAAGCAGCCTAATGATTCATCCTCACATCCTAGAAAAACAAGAACAAACCAATTATAAAAACAAAAGTAGGGAGGAAATAAGATCAGAGCTGAGATTAATGAAATAGAGAATAAAATAACAATACAAAGGATCAATATAGCAAAGAGCCAATTCTGAGCAAAATTGTATAAACTCTTAGCTAAATTAACCAAAATAGAAAAAAGACTCAAATTTTAAAAACCCAAAGCCAACATCATAGTGAATAGGGAAAAACTGATAGCATTTCCTCTGAAACCAGGAATAAGAAAAGGATGTCCACTCTCATTAATTCCATTAAAGGTAGTTTTTAAAACTTTAGCCAGAAAAAATCATGCAAGAGAAGGAAATAAAAGGAATACAAATAGGAAAGAAAGAAGTCAAATCGTCACTGTGTGCAGATGATATGATTCTATAATTGGAAGACCCAAATAACATACCAGAGGACTTCTTAGCACTGATAAACAAATTTGACAATTTGAAAAGGATAAAAAAGTCGATACACAAGAATCAATAAATTTTCTATATGCCAGTAATGAATCTGCTGAAGAAGAAATTGGGATGAGAATTCCATGCACAATAGCCCCTCCCCCAAAATATAATATTTAGTAATGAATCTACCAAGGTGAAATACCTCTAAATAAAAACTGTAGAATACAGAAGAAAGAAATTGAAGACATTAGAAAACAGACCTCCCGGGGCTGGGGATGTGGCTCAAGCGGTAGCGCGCTCGCCTGCCATGCGTGCGACCCGGGTTCGATCCTCAGCACCACGTACCAACAAAGATGTTGTGTCTGCCGAGAACCAAAAAAAAATAAATATTAAAAATTCTCTCTCTCTCTCCTCTCTCACTCTGTCTTTAAAAAAGTAATAAATAAATATTTAAAAAAAAAAAAAAGAAAACAGACCTCCCATATTCTTGGCTAGACAGTATTGATAATGTTAAGATGGTCATATTAACAAAAAAGTAATCTAAAGATTCAATGCAACCCCCATCAAAGTATCTATGACATTCTTCCCAGAGCTACAAAATACTGTCCTAAAATTTGTATGAAATAACCAAATACCCATGATAACCAAAGCAATTCTAATCAAGAGCAGTGCTGGAGTCATCACCAAACCAGATTTCAAATTATAGTACATGGCTGTAGTAACAAAAACAGCATGGTAATGGTATAAAATAGACTCATTGACCAATGGAATAGAATAAAGGACACAGAGACAAATACATATAGTCTCCTGATCCTTGACAATGGTACCCAAAACACATATATGATGGAGGAAAAAACAGCCTTTTTAACAAATAGTGCTGGAAAAACTCTATGTTCATATGTGGAAAAATGAAACTAGATCATGCTCTCTCACCCTGCACAAAAGTCAACTCAGAGTGGATAAAAAACCTGGACTTGGACCAGTAACTTTGTAACTATTAGAAGAAAATATAGAGTCAACATTTACATAAAGGTACAGGTAGTGACTTCCTCAATCAAACCCCTAAAACTCAGGAAATAAAACCAAGAATTAAGAAATTATATCGGTTTTAAAAACTTCACAGAAAACAAGAGCATTATGAGAGGACCCATGGAATAGGAGAAAATCTCTACCAGCTGCTCCTTCAATAGAGGACTAATATCCAGAATATATAAAGAACTCAACACACAAACACAATAACTGAATAAATGAACCAAACAGACATATCTTGAAAGTAGAAATAAAAATGGCCAATGAATAAAGAAAAATGTTCCACATCTTTAACAATCAGTGAGATGAACATGAAACCATGTTGAAATTTCATAGCACACTAGTTAGAATGACATTAAGAATACAAATAATAAATGCTGGTGAGGATGCTGGGTTGGGGGAAGGAACATTCATACACTGTTGGAATTGTATATTAATACAATCAGTATGGAATTTCCTCAAAAGTCTAGGAATGGAGGCACTAGAATGACCCAGCTATACTACTGCTTGATATTTACCCAAAAGAACTACAGTCAACATACTATAGTGATACATGCATACCCATGTTTATAGGTTCTCAATTTACAATAGCCAAGTTATAGAACCAGCCTAGGTGTCTGTCAAAAGATGAATGGATTAAAAAATGTGGTACTATACAATGGAGTTTTACACAGCCATAAAGAAAAACAGTTACATCATATTCAGGAAAATGCATGAACTGGAGATCATAGTGTTAAGTAAAACAAACCAGTCTCACAAAATCAAGGATCAGCTGGGTGCAGTGATACATGCCTGTAATCCCAATGGCTCAGGAGGATGAGACAGGAGAATCTCGAGTTCAAAGCCAGGCTCAGCAACAGCAAGGTGCTAAGCAACTCAGAGAGGCCTCTGTCTCTAAATAAAATACAAAATAGGGCTGGGGATGTAACTCAGTGGTCCAGTGCCCCTGAGTTCAATTCCTGGTAAGAAAACAAAACAAAATAAAACAAAAAATACAGGGCTGGGGATGTGGCCTAGTGGTTAAGTGCCCTCAACTTTAATCCTTGGCACCAAAATATAAATAAATAAATAATTAGTCAAGGGTCATATGTTCTTTCTTTCTTTCTTTCTTTCTTTTCTTTCTTGCCTGTTTTTTTTTTTCCTTTTTTCTTTTTTTCTATGGGTCTCACTGAATTCTTGAGGCTGGCCTCTAACATAGTCCTCCTACCTCAGCCTCCCAAGTCACTGGAATTTACAGTCATGTGCCCCACCATGGCTGGCCATATGTTTCTCTTATGAGTGCAAGTTAAAGAGGGAAACAAAGCTGTGTGTAGGGGAGAGAAACTTATAAAAATAGAAGGGATACCAGTAGAGGAAGGGGATCAACAGGAGGACAAAGCAGATGTAAAGGGGAATTACTGGAGAATTACACTGACCAAAGCATGTTCTGGTACAAATGTATCACAATGAATCCCATTATTATGTATAATTATAATGCACTAATAAAAACTTTTTTTAAAACACCCCTTTAGTGCTGGAGGTGTATAGCTCAGTGGCAGAGCACTTGCCCAGCATGCACCAATCTCTGGGTTCAGTTTCCAGTACCACAAAAAATAAAAAATAATAAAAACACCTTGTATTATCTCTTCTATGAATAAATCTTAAAGGGAAAAAATATAAACAGAAAACTCCTGGAGCTAGTAGGGGAGTTTAATATGGTTATAGTATACAAGATCAAGATCATACTCCAAATCAAATTTACATATATATTATTTATTTATTTATCTATCTATTTCTTTATTTTTGTGGATTGAAACCAGAGGCACTTAAGCACTGAGCCACATCCCCAATGCTTTCTAAATTTTTAAATTTGGGGATAGGGTCTCTCTAAGTTGCTTAGGACCTTGCTAAATTGCTAACACTGGCTTTGAACTTTCGAGCCTCCTGCCTCAGCCTTCCACCCTGCTGGGATTATTGGCCCAAATAAATCAAGATACATACCATGTCCATGCATTGAAAAACTCATAATAAAAATGTCAAGTTTATCAAAAAGTCTATCTATAGATTTAGTGCAATTTCTATGAAAATCTTGGCAAGATTTTTCTACAAACTTTATTCTCAAATGTATGTGCTGTACTTATTTATTGAAATAACTCAAGCAATCTTGACCAAAAAAAAAAAAAAAGTAGAAGGAAAGATTTTCAATCAATCAGTGGATCTGAGTTTGGCTTCATAATTTAATACACATCTTTTAAATTTTATTTAGTTTATTTTTGGTACTGTTGAAACAACCCAAGGGTGCTTTATCACTGAGCCACATACCCAGCCCTTTTTTTTTTTTTTTTTTTTTTTTTGAGACAGAGTCTCACTAAGTTGCTGAGGATCTCAGTGTTGTTGAGGCTGGCCTCAAACTTGCGATCCCTCTGCCTAAGTCTCCTCAGTTGTTGGAATTATAGGCATGTGCCACCCTGCACAGCTGGTATCTGATATTATAAGGTAGATATTATTACCCTTTGTTTTGCAGATGAGGAAGCTACTATTTAGCTAACAGATATAAAACTCTTGTCTTCTAATTTGAAATCCAGTAGCTACTCTCTGCCAAATCTAGTTACCTTCTGATCTTGAAAAAGCAAACAGATTTTTTTGAAATCAAAACTTTCAAAATTCACATTTGTTTTAATCCTCAATGTATCACAATATTGCTGTATTTGGAGATAAAGCCTTTAAACAGCTAATTAAGGTAAAATGAGGTTATATATGTAAGTCCCCAAAGGTGATACATGTCCTCATAAGAGTAGGATGAGAAGAGGCACTATGGAGGATCAAGTGAAGACAGAAAGAAGATGGCCATCTACAAACTCCCAGAAATGTGAGAAAATAAATTTCTGTTGTTTAAACCACACAGTGTGTGGTAATTTATATGGCAGCCCTCACAATCTAATGCAGTTATCATGACAGTATGATATGAATAAGGGACAGACACATAGATCAATGAAGGAAAAAAAAGAGCCACGAAATTGAACCACACAGATAAACTCAACTGATTATTTTACAAAAAGTGCAAAAGCAATTCAGTGGAGAAGGAGTAGCCTTTTATAACAGATGATGCTAGAGCAGTTAGACATCCATAGGCAAGATAGTTGTTTAAAAAAAAAAAGAACCTTCATCAGAACTTTACTCCTAATACAAAAAATGAACTTAAATGTATCACACATTTAAATATGAAATTTTTTTTAATTTAAAAAAAAATGGAAAATCTCAATAAGATAAGGCTATGCAAAGAATTTTCTTAGTCTTGGTACCAAAAGCTCAATCTATAAAAGGAAAAGTGGACAAATTAGACTTCATCAAAATTTTAAAAACTGCTGCTTGGCAAAAGCCCACAATGAACAGGATCAAGTCAAGCTACAGATCAGGAGAAAATATTTTCAAAGTACATATCTCCCAAAGGACTATATCTAGAATATATTAAAAACCTGAAGCCCGGCATGGTGGTGCACACCTGTAATCCCAGCAACTCAGGAGGCTGAAACAGGAGAATCGCTAATTTAAAGCCAGCCTCAGCAAAAAAGCGAGACTCTAAGCAACTCAGTGAGACTCTGTCTCTAAATAAAAAAAACTGAACACTCCATAGTTTTAAAAATAAACAATTAGAAAACGAGCAAAAACATGATAAAAACATTTCATTGAAGAGAATGTACAGATGATAAATTAAGAAAAAAAAGCTCAACATCATCAACCATAAAAATGGAAATTACAACCACAATGAGAAATTAAACTTAATAGAATGACTAAAATATAAAATAACAATTACATCAAATCCTGCTAGTTGTTTACTTTCATGGATTTCTTTTTGAATGTGTACTATGCATCTTTGTTTGTTTTTACTCTGATTTTACTTGAGTCTCCTTAAACATTTTACAAACATAATAGCTAACAGTCTTCATAACAAAATCAAAGGGGATAATCTTGTCTCAGTCTTTGAAAGGAAAGTTTTTTAGTTTTTAGTTTGTTCTAAGTAACTTTCTTTTTAAGTTTTATTTTCTCATTTTTTTTGTAGTTGACTTTTTCCCAATTATACTTATTAGCAACAGACTTTTACCAGCTGATTTCACTGTTCTTAAATCTCTGAAACTAAGTAATTTAATATTTATCACTAACTTTTTTTCCATCTAATACTTAAAAATAATAAAACTTTGAAATTCAAATTACTTTTTTTCTATTTAATCTCAATAGTTTGGAGAATATTTCCTAGAGAATTTTACAGGAAAGATCATTGGGCAGTCAATTTTCTGGAAATTTTGTGCCACTAAACGTCTTTCAAGTGTCTTAGAAGAATGACATTCTCATAGCTGGAGTGCATGAGTTTATTTTGGAGCCTAACTGGGGCACACACTAATCCAACCAGATTCTGCTTACCAGGAAAGACAAATTTATGGCATAAGATCTCAAAAACAAAGGGTAAAATTTTCCTTGTAGGACGATGTCTTCTTGCCTTATCATCTTCATCATAATGTGCTAAGAGCCGTCTTTCCCCAGTAACCCAGAAAATATCTAGAGCATTTTGTTACACAGGAAATAATTCATTTGTAGCTACTAGCCACATGTGACTGCTCAGTATTTGAAATGTGGCAAGTATAACTAAATAAATGTTTTTAAAAAAACTTAAATAGCATCATATAGATAGTAGCTAGCATGCTGGACACCAATCTGAAGGGTTTAATAGGATTAGCAAGGACTTTGGAGTTATGGACCCAAGTCCATAATCCATTATTTCCGAGTTTTATGATCTTAGGCTAGTTATTTAATACCTTAGTTCCCTTTTTGTTGTTGTTGTTGTTGTTGTTGTTCAACTAATGGGTCTAAAATTAATATCTACCTTTCAAGGTTATTATAAGAATTATAGGAAACCTGCAGTGTATGGTGTACCACTTTGTAGCTAGTAGACAATAAATATTAATAAATTGTTCAAAGTACCTTTATTTTCTTTTATTTCTACCTTTGGCATGTAATCAACTTGCATTTTCATGATAATCCCATGTAACAATTTTTCTGTAAGATTGGTGATTCAGAGCACTCGAGTAGGGCGCCTTGTCTTGAGAATTGGCTGTAAGACGTGGCCTATCATTCGGAGAGAAAGAACTTAGAGTTAAAACAATAAGAACAGAAATGAGCCTCAAAGCCAGGCTTAGGCAAGGGTACGGAAGGAAGGCTCCGTTCTTTGTAGATAGCAGATTGAGCACAAAAGAGTATTTAAAGCTCCAGGAAGGAGGTCAGGCAAAAGAGCAGCAAGGTTCACTTGAATCTTAAGACTTTGAGAGGACAAAATGTGAATAAATGAAGAAAGGGAAGAAAGCATTCCTGAGGAAAGCAGGAAAGTCACACAATAAGCTTTCTGGGACAGCGAGTAAGACTGAGCTGCCTACATAGAGATAAATATAGAAGAATGGGCAAGGAGCAGCTCGTGTGTGGACTGAATCACCGACTTCGAAGTTTGGATAAGAGTAAATAGAAAAGAGATGTAAATAGACACACGAAGCTTACAGCATTTTCTTACTACTCACTGGAACTGGACTAAAGGCTGAAGTTCCACAAACATTCATGAAGCCCCTTCAAGGCCGAGCAGGGATGTGGGAGAATCAACCTTGCTGAAACTGATCCCAGAGACAAGAACCCTATGTGGGCATTGACACCTAGTTGGCTCAGGTAAGGTCACTTATAGAAATATCCGGTCAGTGCCAGTCACATATACCAGGAGCCCAGGGTCAGAAAGTGTTCACAACCAGGTGGACAGGGAGCACTCTGGTGGTGATCTAGGAAGTAGGACTCTAGAGCGTTGCTTCAGTCCACAGAAAAGAAGCATGCGTGACACCCTAGGTTTGATCCCCAGCACACAGGGAGACAGAGGTATTGCTCTAGTTATACCAAGAGGGCATCTTATGTTAACAACTAACCTCATTCCCCCTACCCTAACTTTTATTTCTATAAAAAGGCTTGGGACTCCACTGGCTTTCTGGTCCATACTAAATCAGCAGGCCAAGTTCATCTTGTTTTCCTTCTTCCCATTTCTTTTTTCTTTCTTTTTTCTTCTAAACAAAAGCAAATAAGCCGGGCACAATAGAGCATGCCTGTAATCCCAGCGGCCCCAGAGGCTGAGGCAGGAGGTCTTAAGTTCAAAGCCAGCCTCCAGTCAAGTGCCCCTGCGTTTAATCCTAGTACCCCCAAATAAATAAACAAATAAATAAAAGCAAATAATTTATTGAAAACCAGTTTCTAATGAGTTGCTTAGGGAATCAAAGGAAATTTGATTCGTACAAATATGAGATTCCAAAGTTAAACTAGGAGTGACCTAAAACATTCTTTGTTTTTAATTTGTTCTTTTTAGTTTTGCATGACAGTAGAGTCAATTTTAACAATTTAAAACAAATTTCCACTACTGTCATGTATGTAAAAAAATAAATAAAACAAAACAAATATGGAGTTTATCTTATTCTAACTAGGATCCCAGTCTTGTGGTTGTACATGATGTAGAGATTCACTCTGGTGTATTCATATATGTGCATGGGAAAGTTATGTCAGATTCATTCCACCCACTGTCTTCCCTATTCCTATCCTCCTCCCTTCCCTTCCTTCTCCTTTGTCTAATCCACTGAACTTCTATTCCCCTGCCTTGTAGTGTGTTAGTA
This sequence comes from Urocitellus parryii, assembly GCF_045843805.1. Lineage (NCBI taxonomy): Eukaryota > Metazoa > Chordata > Mammalia > Rodentia > Sciuridae > Urocitellus > Urocitellus parryii. The sequence goes on from NC_135534.1 coordinate 184,787,063, forward strand.
TCCACATATCAGAGAGACATCCTTCCCCATTTCTTCTAAGCCTGAGATTCTGCTGCCTGACCCAGAAAGCTAAAGTAGGTGCTGTTGGCTGACAAGGCCTAGGTTACCCTGCGGAGACCATAAGGTGAGTGGAAGGGGACACAGGCACAGGTTGTATTTAGTTAAACCACCCTGGTTCAGCTACAGTTTGAGTCTCAGAAATGGGTCTGAAACCCCAGCTGACAACCTGTTCATTTCAAACAATGTACAAAGAAACCAAATCCCTACTAGCCAAAAAGATGGATGTACACTTGGGTAGTGCAGAAGTATCTGTGTTATGTGAATCAAACGTGAGAACAGTGATCAGAAAACAAGTTTTCCTCTGTAGGTTTTGTTTTGTAGGTTGAAATAAAAGTGACATCTTCTAATTTTCCTAAGAAGCTCCCTGAAAACATCTGCTGGATTTGAGGGATAAGGGGGTGATTCCTTCATCCCTCCTAGGCGTGTATGTTTGGTTTGGGATTTGTCAGTCTGGGAAGCTGAGGGCTCTGGGAGGCTTGAGCCTGGCAGATTTCCCACACCTGCCTGAAATATAGCTCAGGGGGGAAGAGGCCCCTCCCCAGCCCAATCAGGCACCTCCACTCTCAGCCCCTGGAGCTGTGCCCTTTATTTTCAAGTCTGGTCCCCAGAGGGCTGAGTGGAAAATGAGGACAGCTGATAAGCCTGGCAGTATTGACTTTATGGAGAATATTCAATGAATTTACTTTCTGCAAGTAGGCTGCACTTTTATCTGCTGCCCACAGAACATCTAAATCCTCATCTAGGGGACCCATTGATGAGTCATCTCCCTTATACAAAGACCAGAGAATAAAGAGGGGAAAGGGAGTCTAGCTTACACTTTTCTGTTCTCTAGTATCTGGTCCTGCCCAACCCACCCACTTCTTATTTTCCCCACTGTCCTTGGGTTTATTGCCTCAAAATAGAAGCACTCACAGCCCCCAAGCCTACAAAGTCAAGGCCAAGCCAGCCTGGTCTTGAGAAGTCAGCAGCTGGGCACACCCAGTGCTATGTGTCCCTCTGGTAACTATGGGAAGAAATGTCTACTTGAGGCAGTTATGTGGTGCATTTTATGTTTCAATGGTCAACATTTGCTCTGGACAGAAATACCCGGCTGGCCTCAACACCAGGTGTTGTTAGAGAAGAAATATGTTTGTGTGGTGTGCATGTTACTAAGGGGCCCTGGGCCCAGGGTGCTGGGAAGTGGATGTAAATTGTAAAAGAAAGGCCAGATGATCAAGCGAAGCTTTTCTTTCCCCTCTGACATCTCCCTCATCCAGTTCTGGGCTTTGTTTGCTCCAAAAACTGAGAAGAAATAAATAACTGCTTTTTTGCAGCACAGGATGAAAGTAACTCCAAGAAAATAAATGGGAGCCAGAATACTAGATTGAGCAGATGAAAAAGCAATTGAAAGTGCCCTTTGGAGGAAATTAGAGGCATATATTTTTATTTCCCCAAGTAGTTTTTGGATAAATTTTTTTCTGATATTAAAGATAGTTTAATTAGAAGCCTATTCCTATCATAGTATTTACTCCAAATTACTAAGTTTACGTACATTAGCTCACTGAGTCTTCACAATAACAAATTGTTCTTGTTTACAATTTATTACTGAGAAAATTGAGACTGGGAGAAGTTAAGTAATTTGCCCAAGAAGACAACTGGTATCAGAGTAGGGGGAATACCAGTCAGTCTGCTTCCAAAACCTAGTCAAAGGTCTTCTCTTAAGTACCATTGGCATTTCTTTTTTTCTTTTTGGCACTGGGAATTGAACCCAGGGGCACTTAACTACTGAGCCACATCCCCACCCCCTTTTAAATTTTTATGTAGAGACAGGGTCTCACTGATTTGCTTAGGGCCTCATTAAGTTGCTGAGGCTGGCTTTGAACTTATGATCCTCCTGCCTCAGCTCCCGAGCCACTGGGATTGTAGGCAATGCACCACCACACCCAGCTTGGTTCTTCTTAATATCTTACTCAATCCATGGAAAATTAATGAATATTTATTATTCCTATTTTATAGTAAGCAGGCTCAGAAGGATATATTAGAGACTCTGGCCTGCTGGTTCTAGACTCTCTACTTTGGTGTGACGACTAAGGAATAACCTCAGGGACTTCTGAAAATGATAAAACAAGCAAATCTCTTTTTCCTTATGAGAGAAAGCAATAGATCTCACCCTCCAACTCCCCTCCCACATCCCAGAGATGTGGACCATGTCAGTGTTCTTGTCACTTCCAAATGTCCTGGTCTTCAGTGTCACCTGCTTTCACCTGCAGCTACTTGCTTGGCAATTGTATTATTTAAGGGATGTTGGAATGGGAAGAGGCAGGAAGAGCCCAAGGTTGTGAACTAATCACTAAGTTGCCCTGTGGACTCGGAATGGAGTAGCAGTAACATTTGTAAGACTTTGCAGTCTCTGCTGCTATAGAAAGATGTCTAAGAACCACTAGTGAAACTGAGTCAGCTGTAAGCCCAAGCTTTGTTTCTTTGAGTATATGCTTTAGTACCTAACTTGTTTGGGAGCAATATTTTATTCTAACTACAATGATAACTCATTGTGTAAATCATATATATAATTTCTTATATTAAATGAGAAAACTTGAGTGAAATGTCTAGCAAAACATTTAATACTTAGGGTTAAATAATGGAAGGTAGAGAATGAGGCTTCTGGCCCACATTTGGTGCTCAGTGCCACCTGCCTAAGTCAAGCCATCATTCCTGTCAGGCCTCCAAATTAGTCCCCCTAGTGCCCTTTCTTGCCCCCTCCATTTAGCAGCCAAAAAACAAGCAATCACCAAAAAACCTCTTTAGTGGCCTTGAAAACAGTCATCTCACAGAAAGAAGTTATGTATCTGCTGACAGAAAGTAGGACAGGCTGGAAGCAGCTCTTTGCAGAAAAAAGCCAGAGCTTCCTTGAATTATTGAACAGTTGTCTTCTGAAGCAGTTTACATGTAAGACAGCATAGGGTCCTGGGATCTAGTGATTGCCGAAACTGAAATCCTTGCTCTCCTGAAGTTTGCAATGTAGCAAGTAAAGTAAAATGAAGTTTTGAAAAATTGATCTTGGAGATGGAGGCATTTTGGGGAGGGAAAAAAGTAAAAGGAGTGGGATAGGCACAGTGACACACACCTGTAATCCCAGCAGATTGAAGGCTGAGGCAGGAAGATCTAAAGTTCAAAGCCAGCCTCAGTAGCAATGGCGAGGCATTAAGCAACTCAATGAGACCCTGTCTATAAATGAAATACAAAATAGCTCTGGGGATGTGACCCTGAGTTCAATGCCCAGTACCAAAAAAAAAGTAAAAGGAATTTAAATTTACCAAAATAATTTCATACCAAGAGCCACCCCTCTCTGGACTAATAAACTGTAAAAGAATGGGCATAGTTTAATTTTAAAAAAGCAAACTTAAAAACTGGGGTGTAATATTAGTATAATGAAATTCATAACAAAGACAAAGAGGGTGATTATATACTGACATAGGTATATTTTTCTAACTTAACTAAACTTCTGTGAGTCTTTATGCCTCAAAAGCAGAACATCAAAAGATAAAAAGATCTAAAGCAAACACTTCTGCAAAAACAAAAAGGAACAGACACAAAATAGTAGAGGGGGATTTTCACATACTCTCTTTTAATAGATCAAATAGACCCAAACTTCCAAGAATATAGAAGAGTGACTTAATGGATATGTACAAAAACATTTTACCTTTTAAATAGGGAATATAACCTCCTTTTCTAGTACCTCTGAAGTATTTATATAAGCAGATCATAGTTCTACAAGAGGGAAAAATTTCAATAAATATTTCAAAGCAAAAAATCATACTGCATCATCTTTGACAACACTCCAGTAAGATTAGAAATTAATAGCAAGTAGCTGCCAAAAATACAACAATAAGGAAATTTTAAAAACACTTTCTAAAACAAAAAAAAATAGACATCAGACTTTAGGAATTAATGGCAATGATAATGCAAACCAAAACACTAATATTGCCCAAAGTCTATCAGGAGAAAGTTCATACCTGGAATGCTTTTATTAATAAAGAAGAAATAGTAAAAACAAGATTTAACCCAAGAATGGAAGGTAGAGAGCAGTAAAATAAACATAAGTAAATAAGAACAGATTTAATGAAGATTAGTAGAAATTAATGCATTAGAAAATCGTAAAAATGATAAATAAATCTTACAATCAGGATTTTTAAAAATATTTTTATTAGTTGTTGATGGGCCTTTATTTATTTACTTATTTATATGTGGTGCTGAGAGTCGAACCCAGTGTCTTGCATGCTAGGCAAGTGCTCTACCAATGAGCCACAAACCCCAGCCCTAGAGCCAGGATTTTTAAAAAGCCATAAAACGGACAAACATCTACAAAACTAAGCAGAGAGAGAAATTATAAACACATAATGAGAAAAAGTTAATAAAATTCAGATTTTTAAAAATTGAATAGCTATATAACAATGAATCTAAAAATGTCAAAATTTATATATCAAAGTATCAAACTGATTTAAGAGATAGAATACATCAAGTAAAACTATTTCACTAGTACTAGTAAAATAAAATATCAATTAAATAAATTAAATATCAAGAACCAGTTAGTTTATATTGTTGGATTCACGTAAATGGAAGAAAGACAGGATGGATAGATAACTGTATAAATGCAGATATGTATGAATGCATTGAGGTTGATACACAGAATTGTGGATTGAGAAATGGGGGAAACTTTAGAAGGGGCAGGGGACAAGAAGGGAGTTTTAAGATTGGATAAGGCTTATGCTTGACTACTAGCCAAAATGACCACACCCACCTAGGCTGGCAGATATCCCTTCTGAAATTTCCAGGTTTGGTCTTCCCTGAAGCTGACAACCCTGCATAAAGGACTAGAGGACCAGTGTTCACAGGCTAATCCAGACAGATCAATTAAAGCAGCAGAACCAGAGAGCCTGACAGCACCCAAATTCTTGGAGGGACCTGCCCTTCCCTCCCCAGTTCCCTGTTCCCTCCCCAGGAGCTCGCAGGTGCAGTCTCTCCAGGGGGCAGAGAGAGCCATGAATAGTAAGGGTTTTAGCTCAAGCACATAGAGGCGTTTAGCTGCCCAAACCTAATCCCTCAATAATCGGATTATGTAAATTCCTACTTCAACCTCTTCCCCTGCAGGACCTAGCCCCTAAATTCTCCCCACACTGGGAGATGGGGCTGGGAATGGCCCATCACTCTGAAGGGTCACTGCTAGTGGAATTATGCACCAAAACTGTTTCTAAAAGTATAAAGCCAACAATAACATTTAAGAAGCTTTCACGAAAAAAAGTCAACCCTGGTTCCAGTGTGCCGATGCAATAGTGCTCCTTTTTCGGTAGCACTGTCCTTTCTCTCAGTCCTTGTCCACTAGCCCAGATTTTATTTTACAGCTCATTGTTTCATTTAGCATCATACATCATTTCCAATCTTTCTGCCCACTTGCCACAATTCTAGTTCATAACTGTAAAATATGCCATTGAGAAAATATATCATCTCATAGTTTTTGCCTAAAATGAAGTGTAGGGCTGGGGTTTTGGCTCAGTGGCAGAGTGCTTGCCTAGCATGTGTGGGGCACTAGGTTTGATTCTCAGCATTGCATATAAATAATATAAAGGTCCATCAACATCTAAAAAAGTGAAATAAAATGAAGTGTAATATTGGTTCTTGGTTTAAAATCTAACATGTACTCCAGCAGAATTGTGATTGAATAGGATAGGATAGAAAAAGCATAGGCACTGTGACACTGTGATCCCCCTTCCACCATACACAAAGAAAACAGAAGGGCAGAAAAAAAAGAGCAAGTCAGGGATGTTTACTGCAAATGTTAGATTATGTTTCTACACACAAATTGACCAGTTTATTCTCTTCAGTCCACTCTAATCCATTCTCTATACTGCCACCAGAATGAGTCTTTTAACCTGTAGCTATATGTATTATTCCCATGTTCACAGCACACAGTTGTGTTCCTGTCCTCCACTCCTACATTTGTAATTTCCCAACCAGACTTGACCAACCTTCACTGAGGAACCCAAGCACCTAGGCCTTGCCTTGGGTGTGCTTTAAATGGCCCTGCTCTGGACTCTTCAAGTGGCCATGCCCCACCTTCTAGACCACACTCTGGATATCTGGGACCCATGAATTTCTGTTCAAGTGGCCCTGAGCCCAATTTCAGGACCTGCATAAGGTCCATGATGGGTGGAAGTCTACTTTTTATGCACAATGCCCTTCACAGAACAGAACTCAGCTTGGGGTAGAGGAGAAAAAATGGATAGGAATGGGCCTGTAGTCTGCATTTGTAACTTTGTCCTGAATCTCACAAATGTCAGAACCAGTCTTGCTTCAGGCCTAGTTTAAATGCCATTCCTCTCACAAGTACCTCTGATCCTCCCTCTAATCAGAATCCTTTGCTCTCTCTTTCTAACTCTAATTCCACATTCTCTGGAACCCATAACTGTCTGTCTTGTATTTGGTCTATTTGTCATGCCGTCTTTCTCCCCAAGATCATGAACTTTTTGAAGGCAGATATACAGCTTTCTTCTCCTTCCTGTTCCAACCCAGAACTTAGCAATTCAAACAATAGCTTTTTGACTTGTAATAAAACCATACTGTTTTGTTTGGGTAGGGTGGGGTGTCACAAACATTCCCAAAGTCTCAGTGGCTTACAACAACATTTATTTCACACTCATATTATATAAAGGCTATGATTGGCTTTGAGTATGTTCATATGGCACCTGGGTTGGCTGGACCCAATCACTCCTGCTAAAGCTTCTGCTCCAACATGGCATATATCAAATCTGTTCTATTCCATTGGCTGATGAAAGTCACTTGGCCAAGCCTGGCAATGGGGCAGGGAAGTATATACCTTCCACCTACAGGGAGCCACTGTTAGTCACATGGCAGTGGATGGAACTGTATAATCTTGTAGGGAGCCAATGTATAGTTATAACAATAATACAATCAACTACAATTTAAAAAATTGTGCTATGTGATAGACCTTGTGCTTATCATCTTACCTGGTTGTTTTTTTTTTTTTAAAGAGAGAGAGAGAGACAGAGAGAGAGAGAGAGAGAATTTTAATATTTATTTTTTAGTTTTCAGAGGACACAACATCTTTGTTTGTATGTAGTGCTGAAGATCGAACCCGGGCCGCACGCATGCCAGGCAAGCACGCTACCACTTGAGCCACATCCCCAGCCCCTGGTTGTTGTTTTGTTTTGTTTTGTTTTCATTTGATCTCCATAGTCCTATCATTGTACACATTTTACAGATGAGCAAACTGAGGCAGGGAGAGGTTATAAATTTGCCTAGGATCACACATATGAATAGACAAGGCATTTTAAGCCAGGTAATGCAATTCCAGAGTACTTTGCTCTTACACACCAAGCTGTATTGCATTTCTACATTTATTGTACCAAATCCCATACTGGGTCCTTCAGAGAAAGTAATGCCTAGAAATTTTATACTTGTTGATTTAGCAAGCAACTAATACTTGATGTTCATCAGTGGGGTAGACAGGGTGCAGAAAAGACAGAGAGAAGACAAATAAGTAAATATTACTGAGTAAGGTTGAGCAAGAAGAATACAGCAGGCAGAATGATGCAGTCTGTGTGTGGGTACGATTTTAGATACTGTGGTTAGAAACTCTTCACTGAGAAGGTAAGATCTGAGTGAAGACCTAAAGAATGTCTCCTTGAGGGCAGGGATTTATCTGATTTTGTTTGGAGTTTTGTCCCCAGCATCTAGACTGGGGCCTGACTCATTGTAGGCTCTGAAGAATAACTTTTTGGATAAATAAGAGGAGGTAAAGGAATCATGTGGATAACTTCCAGAAAGAGTGTTTCAGGCAGGGCTGTCCAAGGGCAGCATGAAGGCCCTAGGACAAGAGGGTGTCTGGTGTGTTCTTGACACAAGGAAGAAGCCAGAATGCTGGAACTGAATGAACCCCAGGGAGAGAAGATAGCTCAGAAGAGGATAAAGGGCATCTTGGGGGCCACTTAAAGGTTTTGTCTAACTGGGAATGAAATGGAAAGCCATCCAAGTGTTTTGAGCAAACAAGTGACTGGTACCTGAGGGGATTTCATAAGTGATGCAGGAGAGCCTATGAAGGAGGCAAGTGCAGAAACAGGACGACAGCTAGGAGACCCTTCCATCCCTGAAATAACCAAATCCTGTGTTCTGCAAGGTGGAAACTGGGACAAATTATTCCAGGAATCTGTCCAGTGCAATGATTGTTAAACTTTGGGGTACTTAGTAAAATGCAAGTTGCAGACTCCACCTACCCAAATCCTGATTTAGAGGGCCTGGGTTATGGGCTAAAATCTGTTTTTCCCCCACATAACCCTAAAACAGGTGGTTCCTGGGAGTCCACACTCCCTGGATCTTGAAGTAACAACGGATAAGAACTTTACCAGAATGTTTGTCCTTGTTTGGAAGGGAGCTTAGTAAGCAGCACCCCCTGACCGCTCCCTAACACGCTTTAAGTAAAGCAGAGAGAACTGGTCGGGAGAACTGGTCCCAAGAATCCAGGGCTCCAGAAGTGGGGAGGAACCGGCGGGAGACCCTAGCGGGAAGGGGCCCGGGCGCCCCGCGAGACAAAGGCGGTGTCCTATAAAGGCGGCAGCAGAGGCCGGCGACCAGGCGAGGGCGCACACGACTGGCAACAGCAACAGCGAAGGCGAAGGTGCCGGCTCCCGATTCTTGCCAAGAAGGTGCGTCTACTCCTGGAGGACGTGGGCGCCGCCCGGCTCAGGTTTGTGGACCCGCAGGTCCCTCGCTTGGTCATCGGAGCCCCATTTGCCCGGGAGGGCAGAGACGTGGGGGCGACTTGGTAACCGACACCAAGGTGACTACTAGGAAGACCTGCGGACTTTTCGGGGGTATAGGGACTGGCACGGCATCCGGAGAATCAGTTTGGTCCCCCAACGGGTGTTGATATAGCTGCTTCGGCTTCCTACGAGGTGTGGGGGACATGCCCCCAGTCCCCAGGTGCGTCTCCCAAGATATTTAGATAGCTCATGAGGCTCGGTGATCCACCCTGGATGTGAAACTTCAACCACGAGATTCTTTCCTGAACTCCTGAAATACTCATTAGGAAGGGCAGTGATTTGCGGAGAAACAAAAGGTAATTTTAAAAGAAAAGAAAAGCCAGGAAATGAAGCGTCCAAGGGCAGCAGGATGGGCGGAAAGAGCAGGGTAGGCTACTTTAGGTCTATCAGAGCTGCAACGCACAGGTGTAGAGTGCACCTTTGAACTGGCGGCTCCCCCAGTGCATAGCCTTGGCTAAGCGTGTCTGCTTTAGGGCTCTTCCCAATGAGCAGTATTCATGATATGTGTACTGATTCAGTATTTCATGTGAAGTTTTTTAATTAAGTAAGGTATGAATCAAATATGGTATGAATAGTGATTTTTAAAAATGTGTGTGTATGTGTAGTGTGCATGAAATATGTACATTAAACTGGCTGTGGCTAGGGAGTGAGACCTATTAGCTAGGTAAGCAGGTAGGGAGCCTTTTATGTTTTACTTCATGCACTTGTGTACTTGGACTTTTTGCTTAAATATGCATGCATTACTTCTACAAAAGGCAGAACTGTGCCTAGTGTTGGAGTTGAGGCACCTCTCTTTCACCTAACAAACCATCCTTCATCTCTTTCTTCCTGGCCAGTGTTTTCACTTACTTTCAAGAGAAAGAGAAAGATGAAAAAAGAAACAAATACACCCAACAAATGTAGTAAAAGAAATCGAAAAGTCATATGAAAAGCTTGGAACAGGACCTCATACAAATGTGAGCTGCTGACCCTTCCTGCATCCTTTCTAGTTGACCTGGGCTTTTTGTCCAGAAACCTGGCACCAAGGAGCAGCAGCTCCTGTTGATGGCATTTGTCACCTTCTCTGGAGGTGTAATTGTCACTCTTTTCTCCAGTAATGTGTTCCCTTGAGTGGTGATGGTATAGTTTGTACACATCCATTTCCATAGTGTTTGTCATAACATTCCTCCAGTCCACACATTCTTAACTGGGGTCCACAACCCCTACCCACCCAGAGAGATACAGATAAAAGAATTCAGGGTTCTGTGAATTTGGATGGGGAAAAAGTATATCTTTATTTCCATTAACCTTTATATATAGCATTTTCTTTATTTATGGATATGGGTAATAGAGTACAATAGTATTAGCATGGTTTTACTTTTATTTATTTGTTAATTTATTTATTGGGATACCAGGGATTGAACTCAGGGACACTTGGCCACTGAGCCACATCCCTAGCCCTATTTTGTATTTTATTTAGAGACAGGTTCTCACTGATTTGCTTAGTAAGCCTTGCTTTTGCTGAGGCTGGCTTTGAACCCGTGATCCTCTTGCCTCAGCCTCCTGAGCCGCTGGGATTATAGGCATGTCCCACTATTAACATGGTTTTATTTATTTTTTTGCTGTGTGGGGGATTGAACCTAGGGCCTTGTGCATGCAAGACAAGCACTCACCAACTGAACTATATCCCCAGCTCCCCAGCATGTTTTTAAATAAAGAAAGTAAAAAACTTTTGGTTCCCTTCTCAAAAATAACAATTTTAAATTCATAAGTTAAAAATACATAGACAAAAATAACCAATTATACTTAGAAGTTATTAAAATATTATAATTTAAAATGCAATAGAGTAATACAGTATTATATTGAGATAATGTAATACAAAGAATTTGTCACCAATAGAATCATAGATACTTGCATCTCACATCACAAATGTTGCAGATCTTTAGACAAATATTTATAAACATATTTCTTAGAAATTATGGTTGTAAGTCTAGTTATTTAAGTGTTAAAATGAAGCACATATATTATCATATTCATTTTAATTGTGTTTTCATAACTACTAAGCATAACTATTTTCTATGTACATTTAAAATCACTATTCTGAGAAGGGAGCTGAAGACTTTATATTTTATATGTTTAAAATAACTGTTCTGAGAGAATTGTGTCCTTAAGCTTCCCCAGACTGCCAGAAAGGTCCATGGAACAAAACAAGGTTGTGAACCTTAGTGGGAGTCCTCAGTGGTGACACAATGTATGAATACCCAGGCTTGGATTTCGGGGCCCTGCCATTGATTTCCTGTGTGACCTAAATACTCACCCTTGTTTCAGCATCTGTGAAATGTTCTCTGATTCTGTGGCATCTGGGCTGTGTGTGTGTGTGTGTGTGTGTATGTGTGTGTGTATTTTAGCTCTTACATTACTCTGAAATCAAGATTAGCAGCAATCAGTCCTTGCAACTGGAAAAACACTAAATGCAATTTTCCTTTGATTTAAAAAGTACTTCAGTCATTTTCCAGTGACCTCTACTTTGAGCTTTTCCAGCTTGTTAAATCACTGATTTCTATTTCCCCTGTGGAGAAGGAGAGTAATACACTTGAGGATAAATCAACAAGTAATTATCAAGCACCCCTAGGATGGCAGGCTGCATTTTAGAAGCCTGTCTTCTCTTCTTTCTATTTCTTCTGTCTGCTTCTAGTACAATAGGATCTCACACACTTAGAAGAGAACACCGCAGTCAGTTTATCCTGGCTAATCTTTTTTCCTCCCAGCTTGAAAGAAGACCCCCCATGGAATTAGAGTTGACTCCGTGAATGAGCTAAACTCTTTGCACAAGAGAAGCTAGAAAGTAACTTTGCTCCTGGTCAGTTTCAGTATGAACAAAACTTGATAGTTTTCTTTCTGTCTTAAAATTCCCTTGATTTGGGTTCAAACTTTCCTGTTTTAAGTATAGTCAGCGTATAGTTCTGACAACACTCATATTTTTATTGTAAAACCAAAGACTGGAATGTTCAGAACTACTTAGGTTAGACAAAAGGTAATGGGCATTGTACATTGTGGTATTTCAGAACAGAAAGAGACCTTGGGGATCACCTGGTTCCCCCCCACCCCCCACCCCCAGCCCATCAGTTTTAGAAGACATGGCCTGCCTGAAAGCTCACTAGAGTGCCTAGTTAGGTGTTGTTTCTGTCCTACAGAGCCTGTGTTTCCTTCTCTCATCTCAACACAGGCAGCCAGCTGCTAAGGTACCAGACAGCTGTTTCTCAACTTACAATGGGATTACATCCTGATAAACCTTACTGTAAATTGTAAAATGAAAATGCATTTAATATACCTATCTTAGCAAACATAACTTAGCCTGTACGTTAAACATGCTCAGAATAATTACATTAGCCTACAGTTGGCAAAATCATCTAATGCAAAGCATTTTTTTTTTTTCAGTACTAGGGATCAAACATAGGGCTTCATTAATGCTTGGCCAGCACTCTACCACTGAGCCACATCCATGAAAAGCCTGTTTTATAATGAAGTGTCAAATATTTCATGCCATTTATTAAACACTTAATATCTAAAAAAAAATCTGCCAACACAGTACTTTACACTGTAGAGGATGGTTGTTTGTCCTAGTGATAGTGAGGCTGACAAGTAGCTACAGTCCAGTGTCACTGCCCAGCATCTGGAGAGAGTATTGTACTCTGCCTGAAGACTCCTATATAGTCAGGCCTTGGTAGAAAGGGAAGAACAGAGCATCTATTTAAAGAATGTGTAGAAATAGCTAAGGAGAGTATGGGGAGAGAATTCATGGAAGAGAAAATGACATGTGTAAAAGGATAGAGTTAGCAATATATATTTTCCTTTGGAGGAATAAGAGGAGGCCCAATGCTCAGGGGAGCTGAGGCTGAAGGCTGATAGCAGTGAGCCAGGAGCACTCAACTGCTTGAGGCTGGGCTTTGGCTTGTTTGCCAATGTATGCTGAAAGTTCCCATTAATACATGTTAATCCAAGCCACCTGGAAAAAGGGGGCCCACACTGCTAAGGGTTAATGGTGACAAAATAAGATTTGGCAACATATGATGATAAACAACTCTCCTACTGTTGGAAAGGTCATCCAAGAAGCCCAGGTGTCTTCTATAGCACGTGTGCCAAAAGGTCATCCTTACCTGCCTCTTGTCGTTTCATTGTTGTCATGCTAAACATCCTCACTTCTGTTCTTCATACAACAGGGTGTCGAGGCCATTCCTCACTCTGCTCTTCTCCAAATGTAATATAGTTTCAACATTTTAGCTCTTGCAGAGTGAAGCCAAATCCTCTCGGTGAGATCTGCTACTAGCAGGAGAGCTATCCTATCTTCTCCAGTCCATATTTCAATATATTTACAAAATCAGAGATCATAACTCTTTCTTTCTTGCAAAAATTCATAATACACAGTTGATTCATACCCAACTCTCTATCTAGGATTTATATATGTATATACAGTATGCTATATAATATAAATATATAATATAGTATATTATACAGTAACTATACTATATATAGAGAGAGAGTTGGGCATAAATCAATTGTGTATTATGAATATACAGATACAGATATACATATATGTATACACAAATATATATTATACTCACATGTGTACTCAATCCTATACTATGCCTGACTGATAATTAAGAAGAGTTTGTTATAAAGGAAGTAAAGGGACTAAGGAAGTACTGGAATAAAGCAATCTTTTAATTGGGGGCTTCGAATCAGACAGAGAGAAAAAGTATGAAGGACATTGTTCTTTCCCTGCCCTTTCTTCTCATATTAAAAGGAAGATTCTAGCCGGGTATGGTGGTGCATGCCTATAATCCTAGTGACTCAGAAAGCTGAGGCAGGAGGATTACAAGTTCTAGGCCAGCCTCAGCAACTTTGCAAGTCCCTAAGCAACTTGGTGTGACCTTGTCTCAAAATAATAATAATAATAATAAATCACTAGAGATGTAGCTTAGTGTTAAAGTGCCTCTGGGTTCAATTCCCAGTACAAAAAAAAGGACATTCTAAAAACCTAAAAATAAGAAAATGAACTTCCCAATATCTAAGTGGAGAAGATCTAACATGGCAGGACATGTGATACCCACCAGTCCTCTTACAAGGTATCTGCTCACAGCGCCTTTTCTCTTTCCCATCTCAGGAACTCAGACATGACCAGGAAGATCTTCACAAATACCAGGGAGCGGTGGAGGCAGCAAAATGTCAACAGTGCCTTTGCTAAGCTGAGGAAGCTCATTCCCACTCACCCTCCAGACAAAAAGCTGAGCAAAAATGAAACACTTCGCCTGGCAATGAGGTATATCAACTTCTTGGTCAAGGTCTTGGGGGAGCAAAGCCTACAGCAAGCAGGAGTGGCTGCTCAGGGAAACATTCTGGGGCTCTTCCCCCAAGGACCCCACCTGCCTGGCCTGGAGAACAGGAGTCTCCTTGATGATTACTGTGTTTCTTCACCTGGCCCAGACCACCACCTTCCATAGTATGGCTTCAGCTGTCATCACCCAGGCAGCACTTGTCAGAAGTCACTGCTGTGAACAGCCTTATGCATGTTCCAGAGTCCACTGGATGAATGACTTGTGAGGCATGAATTGAGCCTCATGGGAGGTGGCTGACAGAGCTGCAGGGAGCTGAAAGGAGGCCACAAGGAATGTATCCCTGGAGCCCATGGCCCCCAAGACTTCAGGCCAAACCCTGCCTTCTGTCTGTTTTACAAATTCAGGTTCTGTATAAGATGTTTGAAAAAAAAATCATGAATTTAAAAATCCCTGTTTTACTCAATGTATTCAGTAATAAGAAAGAAGTTTTCTCATCATGGATCTCAGATGAATGAGCAGAATATGTTTCCCTCACAACATATTTAAAAACTTGTTTTTGAAGAATGAGACATATGTGGTCAAGGACAAACAAAATAAATTTTAAGATTGGTGTATGAAAAGAAAGTCCCTGAAGAACCAACTTGGGAGACATGGAAAAAAACTCCCCGAGGAGTGAAGATTGCATAGATGTGGAAGAGTGTTGTATCCTTTAAATGCTATAGAAATGTGAGTTTTACTTATATTGAGCCATTTATACATATGATATCTCTAATGTTAAGCAGTGGGTTTATCTATGAAAGCAGGAGGACCTGATAATTTATGAGTTGAGTTCATAGTTTTCTTATTTAAAAAAAAAAAAGTTGGCTAAAATAAATTAGCAAACCCTTTATTTCACAAGTCAGGTATTAAAACTTTTAATTCAGCCTGAGTTCCTGCTGACTTAAGAATCATGAAATTCTATTGTAATTATGAAAATCCAAACATTACCATTTAATGACTCATTTAACAGAGTTTAGTTTAAACAAAACATTTAGAGTAAACAATAGAAATGTAATGCCAGACTCTGGTGAACAAATGAATTTGTACTTTGCCTTCTTTGCTTTGGAACATTAGCTTAGTCTTATTCTGGGGGGTGGGTGTGGTACCCAAGTCAATGAAATAGTGTGGATTTTATAGAACTCATCACTGAGTGTCATCCTGAACCTGATGACACTTGGATTCAAAGATTAAATCCTGTAGTTGAGGCCAGAAATGTAAACAGTGTCATTGGATTATCTCTGGAACTTTTTATTTCCCCAAAATTCTAGTCCATGGTTTGGTTTTAAAGTCTTTTGAACCAGGGGTAAGAAATCTATGGATTTGAGGTTAGGAATTTCCAGTGTATACACAATAAAGGAATTTGAACTTTCTGCCACTCTAGAAAGAATTTTGTAAATGAAAGGTTGAAATAGGCCTTCTTGGTTTGACAATAAAAAGAAATCTGGGTGAGTCTCTCAGTGATCTCATTTTCCCAAAGTAGCAAGGTCAACATGTTATTAGCTCTATATAGACTTAGTACTTACAGCCCCGTGGGTCTATTTGAACCAGTAAGGTTTCCTTCTAGATTCTTTATTTAACCTGCATTTGGTAAACCTCCGCACATTTCCAGTATAGTTCAGGGAAACACACAAGCAGGAACAGGGGACTTTCCCCCAAATGTGCATTTCTTTCTCACCAGCTTGGGTGAACTCCAGCTTGTCCTCCAGTTATCAGGCAATTTCAAAGTTTTGAGGACAGTTATTAATTGAGTAGCATTACCTAATCTCTCAACAACACTTTCAACTATATTTTTTATATTAGTTTCATTTTAGCACATTGATAAGGAAAACACAGAGCACTTCTGTGCCTGAATATAGGATTTTGTTCCTCTACCCAGAATGAGTTCACTTTCCCACTGCTGAGCTGTAGGCTATGTGGACAAAGAGGGTCTTTCCACTGAAATGTAACAGATTCTGCAAAGACATTAGGAGGTTGAGTTATTACATGAGGGGGGTTGTTAAGGATTTTCTGCAGCAAATCCTTTGATAAATGAATACACCTTTACAATATTACTCTGTGTAATCCATTTCTTAAAATATTCATTTTCTCAGCTTGGCTTTTTGTATATCAATTTGTATTATATTAAAGTAACTGTCAAAAAAAATTATAGCTGGGCATGGTGGTGCATGCCTGTAATCCCAGCAGCTCAGGAGGCTGAGGCAGAAGGATTGTGAGTTCAAAGCCAGACTCAACAAAAGCGAGGTGCTAAACAACTCAGTGAGACCCTATCTCTAAATAAAATACAAAATAGGGCTAGGGATGTGGCTGAGTGGCTGAGTGCCCCTGAGTTCCATCCCTGGTACCGCCCCCCCAAAAAAAGAATTATAATTACATGTGGGCCAAAACCTTGATAAGGTATCCATGAGAACGAAACCTAATTAAAAAATCATTCTAGTGCTTTCTTTGGTGTCTATACTTAAGGGTTGATAATTGCAGTAATAAGAAATTATGGTTCAAACACATGGTAGGTCCCTGGATGATACACCCTTTTATGAGTCATTTGAGCACAAAAAAACAGTTTAGACAAATTGTCTAACCTGTGCATCTCTATTATTCGAATGAAAGTAAATGTTTGGTATGCTATGGATAACACTGGAAACTTCAGAAACAGGCCCAGTGGTCTATATAAATAGACCATGTGCTTGATTAATTCTACTCCTTCATTTTACAGGGGAGAAAACAGGTCCAAAGGTTTTTGAAATGACTTTTCAAAGGTCACATGGACTGTTACTGGAAACCCAGGGCAAAGAGCCAGGTCTCGTGGCCCTGCATCCAGCTTTTCCACAGCCCTGTCCAGCTACCAAATATATAGAGTTTCAAAATCAACAAGCACCTTATCATTATACTCGTCTTTTTTCAAAAGCATTCAGAAATCTTCTTCATATGACTTTCTATTGAATTGGCATTATTGTGCTTTTTGATATGTGAGTAGATGTATCAACCAAAGATTTCTATTTGTTGATGCATTTTGTGAGTTCTTAACCATTGATTATAATTTTGCTATTTAATTGTTAATTTATTGCAAATAAATTATTTAAGAAAAGAAATTGTTCTTTCCTTTTTAATAAGCATATCCATCCTCTCTCTCCATCTTTATAGTCACTGGCCTGGATTTGACAACAGCAGTCCCATTCTCTTTAGTCTAGGAAAAAAAATCCAGCATCAGCTGGCATCCCTTCCTTTCTCTCACCCCTGCCCACATCACTCACCTATCACAAGGCTTCCTAACTTCTCAAATCACAACCATGCTCAGCTCATTTCCTGGCTACCAAACCTTCAGACTGAGGCAAACGCCACACCCCTGCAAACCAGACCTGAGCAGCCACAGTATACCTTCCCCTGTCCTTTCACAATCCCTACGTGTGTTGCGTGTGCCCACTTGATGATACACAACATGCCCCCATTTTCAACTTTTGACTTTACTCTTATGATTCCAAATGCTTGGATAAATGTTTCCATCCTCACTCCTACTCACCCCCCTACTTGTACCAATTCTCTTAAATACTGTATCTTATGTGAAGTCCTCCCTAGATGTCTACTATGCAAGCTCTTCTCTCTTTTCTTAGAATGCTCTTATCTGACATTGAGAAACTGATGTGACTCCATTTTTGAGAAACCAGCTTCTACTTCAAGGCCTGTCCAGAGGGAGGGGGTGTGACCCTTGTCCTTGGAAAAACCCACAGAGGGCTCCTAGGCACATACCCATCCTGCTTAGTTGTTTGTCTGTAAATAACCGGAGAGATCTGTGACACCAGGTGTTCCTGACTCAGTTACACTAGATGAGTAACCACCAATCAGCGTGAGACAGGGAAAATACCTGAAATGCCAGGTGAACCTCCCACTAGTTTCTGTGATTGATAACATGTTAGGAAACCTGTAGTTTAGCACGTACACCCCTCATGGCTTAAGCCAATCAGTTCAAATGTATCCACCTCTTAAACTCACCAACCACCCTTACCCAACTTGTTCCCGCCAGTGAATGTGCTAACCAATGTTAAGAGTTGTTGTTTGATTTTCCCGCGGTGTGAAATTATTTACTGTGTGATGTTGTGATGCATGGAGTATCCCCCCAAAAACCTCACTGGACTAAGGGCCCAGGCTTACTCCTCAGGACTCCTGCATGGGAAACGGTTGTGAGTCCAGGCTCAAGCTTACAATAAAGACTTTTGTGTGATTGCATCGGATTCAGCTCCTGGAGGTCTATTGGGTTCCCATGAATCTGGCATTACAACTCCTTACCCTTATTTTCTCTGCCTTGTGTTATAGACATCTCTGTATATTTTTTTTCCTCCTAAAAAGCTAAAATCTACTTGAGGACAGACAGTTTCTAACACTTAATCCTTGCCATAGCCCTGCAAATGGTCCCCACTTTCAAAATATGAAAACTATACCAAGGCTGGTTCTATTTTTGGCCTCCTTAAAAAAAAATGGCATTAAAATGAAGCTTGAACTGGATGAATTTTCCTGAGAAATCCAAAGTCTATAATGTTCTTAAAAGTTTGTTTTCATAATTTTCATTCAAGAAATCTCTAGCACCTGCCTTATGAAATTTCATCACCTAAGAATGGCTTGAGATGGCCAAAACCAGTATAAATTATGCGCAACTGGCATTGTTCTTAAAAAGGCAGAAGATAAAAGGGGTTTGGAGAATGGACAGCTTAACTGCTGACCCCTAGGCCAAAGATCAGTGGAAAGTCACATCCTTAGATAAAGAGGTCAAAGATATGGGGGGAATCTGAAAGTCCAATGGCAATGCAAAGTGAGGGATTTAAAGCAGGTGTCAGGAAAGGAATGCCAAGGAATGGTGTCATTTAAAGGATTACAGGAGGCCAGAGGGGGTGAGGCAAGGTCTCCTGAGCCACATACCCACCTCTGAGCCTGTTGGACTGAAATAGGAACAGGGAAACTTGCCATTTATGGTCTCTTTATTACTAATGGTGTATCGCCAAGAAAATTTTGAAGCACTCTAAATTTTTATACAAGCCTTAGTTAGGTCTGTAATCTACCAGTAATGTTTATGCTAAGAATTTAATTTCCAGAGCTAAGAATTCCCTGGTAAACTAATGAAGAAAGCTGTTAAATTGTCTTTACCGAAGAAATTTAAAAATGGGTGCATGTAGTCAACAAGCTCACATTCTTGGACCTATGTAATTGTCTTTCTAGGAACCTAACATAAAGGAAGAATCATAATTATAGTCAAAGAATTATGTATATGAGCCAGGTGCCATGGTATGCACCCATAGTCCCATCTACTCTGGAGGCTGAGGCAGGAGGACCATTTCAACCCACAAGTTCAAGACAAGCCTGAGCAATATAGTGAGGCCCTGCCTTTTTTTTGCGGGGGAGGGACAACCTTTAAAAATTATGTGCCTAAGTTTCTATTTCAGAGATATTTCCAACATTTATAAAATTATAATAGTAAGAGTAAGATTAATAGTAAGTGCTTACTATCTACCAGGTACTAAACCAAGAATGCCCAGTGGATCAGCTTATTTAACCTTCATAACAATATTATATTTTACATGTAATGTTAATTAATATTATATTGACATTATTATTCCCATTTCATAGATGAGTATGGAAGGGTAGCTAACTTGGCCAAGTTTGTACTGCAGAACCAGCATTTGATTCTGTTGTTTTCGACTCAATATTACTGCCTTGTATAAAGCCAGCCTGGCTTTTCACATCTTTATTTACATCAGAGTAATTAATTCCTTTTGACTTCAATCATTTTAATGGAAACTCATGGACCAGATACACTACCCAAATACTGCAATTGGGTAAAGATACAACATACTGCCTGGGGAAAAGAGACTGTGTTCAGAACCACCAGGCTGGGGTTAACATCGCAATGAGACTCCATAGTCATACTGAATGTGATGGCTGCCAGTGCAGCTGGCTAGTTCCATGGGATGGACTTGGTGAATTGTCATCATGAAATAGTTTTGCGTTTTGTTTTGCTTTTCCAGTGATTGCCATCTACCATGCTCTACCTAGTCTTCTCTTCCTGTCCCTTTATGGTATATAGGCCAATTCAGGCCAGTTCAAAATGTCCATCTCATTCCATTCCCTTCTGCAGTCCAACCCTAGCTCCTCCACAATTCCTGGTTTTAGCTCCTCTGGAGTTGAGGAGGAAGGAGGGCTTAAGGAAATGCACCAACTGGTTTTTTATTCACTTGGTATGGATTGCATTCTTCTCTTTGCAATACTCAGTGTAGACATTTTGTTTCAATACTTGTTAATCATTTACAAGTCTCAGGTGTAAAAAGATTGGGAAACAGCATAGAATTAAGCCTCTTGGATTCAGCAAGACTACATTGCTCAGTTTTTTGGCCATGGAGATCCTCTTGTACTTGGAGGTAAGTGGAGTGCTGTGCTGACACAGTTCGCACCTGCTTTAGAAGCCAGAGAGCCTCAGTGCATTTTTTTATGTCTTTCATTAATATGTAAAGATTTAATTTTACCTTATGATGTGCGGTGCACATTTGAATATGTGTGCCACAGGTTCTCTTTCCACCTATATGTGGTACACTTGTGAGGGTACCATTACACCAGAAATTGTGCCTCTGAAGGGGATGTATAGATAGGCCACCACTTGGACTCCAGGTAGGCACTGCACAAAGAATCAGTTCTGAAGGAAATGTCAAACTTGAGACAATGGTGCTTGAACAATTCCTGGGAGGAGCTAGATAGAACCTTACAAGAGATTATTGAGTCTGTAAGGGTAGTGTCATGAAATCTGCCAGCATTCTGCTTCCTCCTTCCAGTTAGAGTTTGGAAAAGAGAAACAGGTGGCCTCCGACCCTGTTTTCTGATTTCCTCTAACATTCTGGTCAAGGCAGTGGAGATCATAGAAGATCTACCACCAGCTCCAAGTCCCACATGGAGGAGGAACCTGGAGTGAGCCTTAATCCAGGGGACTTGGGAGTGCCTCCCATCTCATTGTAATGGCGTGGTAATGCTCCAATGGGACAGGCCCCAGACATGCTCCCTCTTTGGCTTCTATTAGACTAAAGCTTTTAAGCAGTATGAGTAAAGCCAAAAGTGCTCTGTCTGTTCCTGGATGAGCAGATTTTGAAAGACAAAGGGGAGCAGGCAGCTAAGGACAGAATAAAGAGTATTTGCCAAATTGGGACTGGCATCTTCTAAAAACCAGTTTTACTTTGGAGCCCTATGAAAATATATTTACAGAGGAAATATAGAAATTTATAGAATACGGTTTGGCTGGGGCGTATAGCTCACCGGTAGAACTCTTGTCTAGCATTTGAGAGGCCCTAGGTTTGATCCCCAGCACTACTTTTGGGATGTAAAAATTAGCAAAACTTTAAAATTAAAAAAGTTTCAGAATTGTCATCATCCCCCACCTCCCCGCCCCATGTTCTTCTGTCTAAAAAAATAGTAAAATCAGTGTCACCTGTTCAGGTAAAACATTGAAGTGGGTGAGCCAAATGTGTAAATATATAAGTTAAAATTTATATATTCTATTGTTTGTGGTTATGTAGGTATACTCAAATTAAAATGGTCTCAGTTCAACTGCCATGTTTATAAATTATGAAGTGTTTCAAAAGTCTCTAACTTTTGATCCAAACCTGATGGTATACATCTGTGCCCTTGGTCCTACCTAGCTATGCAGAAGGCTGAGGCAGGAGGATTGCTTGAGCACAGGAGTTGTAGGCCAGCCTGGGCAAAATGGCAAGATATTGATAAACACTGGAAAAATCCTGGTTTATCCTTTATCCATCCAATCTACTTCTACTTTTATTCATCAGTGGTTTTTTATGCAAATACAACTATGAGGTGTCTCTCAGTCTCTTTCTCTCTCTCTCTCTCTCTCTCTCTCTCTCTCTCTCTCTCTCTCTCTCTCTCCCCCCCATGCTAGGAATTGCTTCCAGGGTCTCTTGCATGCTAGGCAAGTGTGCTGCCTCTGAGCTACATCCCCAGCCCTGTTTATCCCTCTTACTGTTATATTTTGGAGATCTTCCCAATTCATAGAGGACTTTCTTATTCTTTTTAACATCTATATGTATTACACCATGTATATCTGCATGTATTATATCTATATGTATTACATCATGTAGATGCACAATGTTAGTTAGTCCCTCATTAAGGGACTCTTGGGATGTTTCTGGTTTTGCTGATCCTAACAATGCTGCAATAAATATCCTTCAACACATTTGATTTCCAAGCTTGCAGGTGCTATACCTGTAAGCATGTATATCTGTAAGATAGTGCTGTTTTAGCAGCAACATGAGCATTCTTCTTTAAACACAAATTCACCGACAAGTATGGTTGACAATTGCTGAGATACTTGCCAAACTGATAGGAGAAAATGTTATCTGACTGTGTTTTATTTTGTTTTAATATTTTTACTTGTAGATGGAAGCAATACCTTTATTTTATTTATTTGTTTTTATGTGGTGCTGAGGATTAAACCCAGTGCCTCACACATGTGAAGCAAGCACTCTTCCATAGAGCCACAACCCTGACTATGGTTTTAATATGCATTTTTTTAAATTATGAATGAGCTGGCATCATATGTTTATGGGTCATTTATAATTCTGTTTCTACAGACTGTCTTAGATGACTTTTGCCTTTATATCTATTGGGTTGTTTGCCTTTTTCTTTCTAGTTTCTAGAAGTTCTTTATATATGAAGGATATCAACACTTTTTCTGTTATGTGAGTTATAAATATGTTTACCCAACATTTTATTTGTCCTTGGTTTTATTTATACTGTTTGCCATATATAAGATTTGATTTCACCCACATGCGTTGATACACACCTGTAATCCCAGCAACTGAAGAGGATGAGGCAAGAGGATTACTAGTTTGAGGCCAGTTTCAGCAATTTAGCAAGATCCTGAACAACTTAGCAAGACTCTGCTCAAAATAAAAAAAAAATAAAAAAATAAAAAGGAATCTGGGAATATAGCTCAGTGGTTAAGTGCCCCTGGATTAAATCCTCAATAACAAAATAAAACAAAACAAAAAGCAAAACATAAAAATCCCCCCAAAGAATTTGATTTTAATGTAGTAAAATTTGTCTATTTTATGGTTCGTATTTTGAGTCATATTTAGAAAGTTCCCATTCACTCTGAGACTTTTGTCCTTTTGGATTCTGGCTATTAGGCCCTGTCGTGAGGGAGACCAGAGTGGTTTGTAAGGTCCAACCTTCTGGGGCACAGAAGGCAGGACAGTTTTTACTGGCCCCTCCTGCAAATAAGGACCAGTTAGTAAATTTTATTGAGATATATAATATCAATATATTTCCATACATCATTTGATAAATCTTATTTGATCAGAGTTTTCATATAGTGAAATTACGTTCCTCTTCTACATCTTGATCACGATAAAAAAAAAATCTGCTTAAAAGTCAGACTTTTTGCAAAGGAATTTTGGTAAAATCTATGTGGGAAGTCACAATATTAATTTATATAGGTGAGTGCCTTGTCTACTAAGGATGCCTTACTGCACTCCTTGTATGCCATATCCAGCTGCTCTATACAAGAGGATGTATGAAATGCAGTGTTTCCACTGAAGCCTGAGGAAGATAAGGGCTGTTAGAGCTAATGAGCTTCCAAAGCTTTTTCCTGATCTGCTTCTTATTCTTTCCTCTAGATATGAGATTTCAAGATCCCCATCTCACACTTATGGTATTCTATATTCAACAGGTTCACCCTGGCTTTTAGCAGGTAGAAACTGTTTTCCTCTCTGCTTCACAGACTGACCTTCTTCACCAGGCTCTAGACCTTCTGAAACAACCCTGCAGCATCTCTTTTGTTTCTCCCTGAGAGGCTGTGCGGCACTTGGCTCCAGGAGCAAAGATGCTCCATCACAGAAATTGAAAAGAATAGATGTACTGGTAAAACAACAGGGAAGACAAAGTAGAGAAAACATAGCCCGTGGAACTAAAAAGCTCTGTGCACTGTGCTTGGGTATCATGGACACATGATGTGTGTGTATCTGAATATGGAAGGTTTCAGTTGGGAGGAAAGTCAAAGTACAAACACCTCAAGCAAGGGTTGTTAATACTCATTGTGTGTCTGTTTTGGGTCAGATATTTTATAAATGCAATCTTTAATCTTTCTAACATATATTTATTGGAAGTTTTTGCTCCAGCTTACAGTTTGGGGGACATTGTGGCTTAGAAGATTCTCAGAGACAAACCTGAGAGCACGCAGTTAGCAAAAAGGAAGGCTGGGCTCTGAACCTAGATCTGCTGGGCAGCAAAGGCCAAATTTATTTTACTATTTCTTCTGTCTTTAAGGACAAAAACTGCCTGTGAAAGAAATCTTCACTGCAGGCAGGCAATGATTGAAAACAAATTTTTTTTTTTTCAAACCACAGAGTAATCTGCTTGGTGTTCTGGGTTTTCTATCAGATGAAGATTTGGTAATAGAAAAATTATCCAAAAGTAGTGATGGGTTCTGTTGTGCTCAGGTTTAAATTACCTTGACTGGGCTGGGGATGTGGCTCAAGCGGTAGCGCGCTCGCCTTGCATGCGTGCCACCCTGGTTCGATCCTCAGCACCACATACCAACAAAGATGTTGTGTCCGCCGAGAACTAAAAAATAAATATTAAAAATTCTCTCTCTCTCTCTCTCTCTTCTCTCACTCTCTCTTTAAAAATAAACAAATAAATAAATAAATTACCTTGACTGGCATTTAGGAAGATTGCTCAATAGAAAAGAGCCATCTCTACTTGGAGGTGACTCCTTTACTTCTTTCCCTGACCTTAGATGTGAATCACATCATAAGTCAGTCCTCACAGAAGGCTTTCTGTTATTCCCATGGAGTTAGACACATTTAGATGTTCCCTGAGAATCATGTAAACTGTTGCATTTAGTGCTGGGTCCCCAGTAAGTGTATCTCAGTATTCCTTAAGATTTTTGGAAAGAAAAGTCTTTCTTCCACTAAGAATGGCAAAAACAAAACCACTTGCTTGAAACTCAACATCTACAGCACACCTAAGGTTAGAGTCCCTTTTTTATTTTCAAAAATAGTGAAAACTTCAATTTTCCTCCAAACTGTCCATAGTCAAGAAAAGGGCAGTCAACAGTTGATTGTTGGGTTTGTCTTTTGTGGGTTTTAAGTACAAATTACCCAAAGGCCTAAAACCATCACCTAGCTTTCTTTTTCTTTTCCAGAAATAAAGGAAAGATACAGAAGTCCAATTCAGAAAGTGCTAAAATCAAACATCCAATGCACTTTGTTCCCTGTAAGTAAACCCCTTATCAGTCTCTTGCAGGGATTCTAAGATGTTATCTCAATAGATCAGATTATGGGGCTGACCACTCTCAATGCTGAGTAGGAATCAAACGGACATTCTCTTCTGTCAGCAACCCCAGCTTTGCCAATCCAGATAAATCAATTAATGGGATGCAGAGCTGCTCTCTTGCCTTTCTCTCTACCATGCTTACCTCCTGGAGCTCCCTGGACTCCTCAGTCCCTCTTTAATACCATCTGAGAGTCCTTATTTACAAGAGGGTTTGTGCAGGTGCAAGCATTCAGGCCAGGGGCACAGGAGCAATTGTTCCCCCTCCCCTCCCATGCTCCAGGCTCCCCTCTTTGTGAGACACTTTTCTTCTCTCTGCTTTTCAGACCAAAGACCCCTCAGCAGCTAATCTAATCGGATTATGTTAATTTGTACTTCATGAACCTAAACAGCATAACTAGATCTGCAGAGAGCTAAGGCCAGGAAGAGAGGGACAATGACTTTGTCAGTAAACCTACCCCCTAAAAGTGCAAGAAGAATGCAGGTCCTGTGTTCAGCCGCACAAAGCTGCTCCTCTGGGAAACCTACAGAGCTCTTGACAGTGTAGAGTGGCCGGCACCGGCTGCCCTCAGGAAGGAACAGGGTACAGCAAGGACCACAATGACAGGGCTGTTTTCCCCTGTTATAAAGTAAGGCTGCTTTTTTCTTTCCTTTCCCAATTTCCTTATATTTACCCTCTTGGCTAATCAACATATAAATTTGGAAGCTACAGGCAGTGTTACAATTCAACAAATATTAATTGGCAGATACTCTATATTAAGGATGATGCTTACCAAGCCCTGGGATGCATGAAGTTGTCGAGATTTTTGCTTTTGCTCTTCAGACTTGATACTTTGGTAGGGAAAGATTTTGTAGGGACAGAAGTTAGAAAAAACCTCAATGAGGTGGTTACGAATCCTCAGCTTTCGTTACCTCATGTTGGCTGACTCTGCTAGTCATCCTCCATGGTTTGCCACTTGTTTTTTTTTTTAATATTTATATTTTAGCTATAGGTGAACACAATATCTTTATTTTACATTTATGTGTGCTGAGGATTGAATCCGGTGCCTCATGCATACTAGGCCAGTGCTCCACCTCTTGTTATGCTCGAATTCGGGACCCCCAAAAGACCACCAGAGACTCTTCCATGTAAGCAGCAAAGAGGTGTTTATTGCGAGCTAGCTCGGTCCTCCGCGCGCACACACAGCAACTGGTGACGCTGAGAGGCCCCAAGCCCAGGGTTTGCAGCAGTTTTATACACTCTTTGGGGAAGGCAGGGACTTCACATACATCATAGCATCTCTTAGCAAATCATCACACACTTCGGGAAAATCATAAAACAACTCTAAAACATGATTAGCACATTCACTGGCAGGAACAAGTTGGGCAGGGGTGATTGGTTAGTACAAGAGGGGGATTCCTTTGAACTGATTGGTTTAGGCCACGAGGGCTATACATGCCAAACTACATGGTTTCCCAACATGTTATCAACCACCATAAACTACTGGGAGGGTCATCTGGCATCCCAGGTATTTTCCCTGTCTTATGCTGATTGGTGGCTGCTGGGGGGTTGCTATGGGTCCTCACCTAGCCTGACTGAGTCAGGGACACCTGGCACAGCAGATCTCTCCTGTTATTTATAGATAAACAACTCAGCAGGGTGGGTATGTGCCTAGGAGTGCTCTGTGGGTCTTTCCAAGGATAAGGATCATGCCCCCTTCCTTGGACATGCTTGGCTCTGAGGTAGAGACTGGTTTCTCACCACATTCCCAGCCCTGCCACATATGGTTTTTAAAGTTAAGTTTGTATAAAGTTTTATAATTTATCAAAATATACACCATAAGTATATAACTTAATTTTGCTAACAGATTGTAAGGTAAATTAGACAAGTATTTTCAACGCCCGCTTTCAAGTACTGAAACTGGTACTGAAACTGAGACTCCAGAGATGTTAAAGGGCTCACTTAACAAGAATCTTCCAGTTAAGCACTGAACTTTTGACTTCAGATCTAACATTCCCCCTTTCCCAGCATGCTCCTCACAAAAGTCTGGAGGAGACCTTAGGACATGAACAACATTCTTTCACATCTAAGTAGGACTGTCATGTTTTAGACAAATTGCCTTTGAAAGGCCTTCATGCATTGTGATGTTGAAAAAGCCACTTTCAATTGTCAAATGGGTAAGAGAAAGTGTGCTAATGGAACAATCTAGACAAGTGTTCTGATAAACCTCAGCTCACTTTTAGCCTTGAACTTTCCAGTCACTATTCTTGTGTGTTTAGACCACTCAGCGCCTTCTTCTCTTGGTCAAGATACTAAAATAAACTCCCTGAACTGGTGTCTATCATCAGTCTGGAGTCTGACCCTGTTTGTTGTTAGGTTCTTACTCCCTTGGCTGATTGGCACTCAGCATTTCTGCTAATGAGCTTTTTTTTTTTTTTTTTCTTTGCAGTACTGGGAGTAGAATCCAGGACTTTTTGGTGTGCAGGCACTCTACCACTGAGCCAAACTCCCAACCCCTTTCTAATTAGTTCCTAAACTGGTTTTCCCCTTGGGTAATAAAGCCTCAGCAGTTGGAGACATCTTCCCTGGAGACTGTCTGCCACACACCTGTCCCTGTTACAGCTCGCAGAGGAACAAGTCTCTCTCCTTTTCCAGAGCCCTTATTCCCTCTGGGACCTTTCATTGAGTTCCAGTTCCTGTTCTGAGAGACTCTTGTAATTCACAGTTCCATTAAGGAACTGAAAAGATTGCCTATCCTAAAATTAATGAAAGATGGAAAACTTCTCAGTTGGGTGCTCACTCACTTCACCATGACCCGCTTCCTGCCACCCAGAAATAGGCTAAATGGGCAGCAGTGAACTTGCAACCATAATCAGTTCTCACCAAGAGAAGAAAAGAAAGGAGGATTTCATTTCTGCTCTTTCCTCCCCTCTTTAAAGCTAGAAAACATTTTTATAATCTCATAACCTCAGAGCTCTTGTAATTCACAGTTCCATTAAGGAACTGAAAAGATTGCCTATCCTAAAATTAATGAAAGATGGAAAACTTCTCAGTTGGGTGCTCACTCACTTCACCATGACCCGCTTCCTGCCACCCAGAAATAGGCTAAATGGGCAGCAGTGAACTTGCAACCATAATCAGTTCTCACCAAGAGAAGAAAAGAAAGGAGGATTTCATTTCTGCTCTTTCCTCCCCTCTTTAAAGCTAGAAAACATTTTTATAATCTCATAACCTCAGAGCCTGGTTGGGATGAAGAGTGGAATGTCAGAGTTAGAAATAGATTTCAGATGAACCCAAATATTTTCTTACCATTTAGATGTCTTTATTCAATTTGTAATTGATTTGGGACTTTTTTGCTTACTTGATTTTGTTTTTGTTTTGTTTAGTCTGAAAAGTTTTCCTTATTGGTATTACATTAATTTTCTTAGATGGTTGACTATTCTGGGTCAATTTCAAAGTTTTGTTGCTAGTTTAATACATAGCAATCTA
The DNA here is from genome assembly GCF_045843805.1 of Urocitellus parryii. Taxonomy (NCBI): domain Eukaryota; kingdom Metazoa; phylum Chordata; class Mammalia; order Rodentia; family Sciuridae; genus Urocitellus; species Urocitellus parryii. Next base: position 184,816,072 of record NC_135534.1, read on the forward strand.
AACAACAAAGAACACTTGAAAAATTTAGTCTGGATGCTAGTTTTCTGGCTTTGTTTTGCTGATGTAATGCTGCCTTGTCAGATTTCTGGTGCTCTATCCACATCCCTTTGTCAAATTCTCATCATAAACGAAGGGTTAGGGGTTGGCAGATGTGAGTTGCAGTCTTGGGAGTTTGATAAGCTTCAAATTCCAAAACTGACTGAATTCTAATCAATTATCACAGACAGTTTTGTGAAAAGATGACTTCTTTATGAGAACAGTAGTGATAGAGTCTTTTTTAAACCTAGAAGATTTAAAATTCTAATATATACTTTTTAAAAATCTTGATGAATAGAAAGTGCTTATATTTGCATAAGGTTAGTAGTTTCATAAAACTTAATAGACATTAATATTAAGCTACAGAGTTTATTACTGAATTTATTCTGGCAGTTTATTTCCCTTTGTGTCCTGTACATGGAAAGATACCCCCTAAGTCAGAACCCAGTGATCACTGAATGCAGAATATGATGTGAATGATCCTCTCTACTCGAGTTATACAGCATTATAGTCTCTAAGAGCTGCTACTATTAAAATGAGCATAATAAAAACAAACAAATCATGAAAAAGGAGTTATATATGAGGTTAGAGTTATATATGAGGTTATATACGAGCAGGATGCCAAAAGCCAAGTCCAAATAGCTTTGGGTGTTTTGCCTTGGATCAGTTTCTAAGGTAGCACAATGGAAATGACCAAAGGCAAATGAAATGTAAGAATCAAAGTTCATTGTCACATCTGGGATTAAAGCCAGAGAGAGCAAACAAACAGAAAAGACAAGATGGTTATCAGATCCAGTGGTTTGGTGTTGTTGGGGCTTGGAACACAATACCCCAAACTATGGCACTTTGGCATAGTGTGCACTATGAATTAAAGGAGGTTGAACGGCCTTAGAAGCAAGATCTCAGCTATGGTTTGGATATAGTGTCCCCCGCAAAGCTCATGTGTGAGATGATTCAAGAATTCGGTTATAAGAGCAGATATATAATATATATATATAATCAGCAGATTTGTTATTCTCGAATTCGGGACCCCCAAAAGACCACCAGAGACCAAGATCAATGTAAGCAGCAAAGAGGTGTTTATTGCGAGCTAGGTCCCTCCTCCGTGAGCACACAGCAATTGGTGACGCTGAGAGGCCCCAAGCCCAGGGTTTGCAGCAGTTTTATACACTCTTTGGGGAAGGCAGGGACTTCACATACATCCTAGTATCTCTTAGAAAATCATCACACACTTCGGGAAAATCATAAAACAACTCTAAAACATGATTAGCACATTCACTGGCGGGAACAAGTTGGGTAAGGGTGATTGGTTAGTACAATTGGGGAATTCGTTTGAACTGATTGGTTTAGGCCACGAGGGATATACGTGCCAAACTACATGGTTTCCTAACATGTTATCAACCACCATAAACTACTGGCATCCCTGGTATTTCCCTGTCTCATGCTGATTGGTGGCTGCTATGGGGTTGCCATGGGTCCTCATCTAGCCTGACTGAGTCAGGGACACCTGGCACAGCAGATCTCTCCTGTTATTTGTAGATAAACAACTTAGCAGGGTGGGTATGTGCCTAGGAGTGCTCTGTGGGTCTTTCCAAGGATAAGGATCATGCCCCTTCCTTGGACAGGCTTTGCTCTGAGGTAGAAGCTGGTTTTTTCAGATTAATCCACTGATATGAATTAACTGGGTGGTAACTGTAGGTAGGTAGGTAGTGGCTGGAGGAAGTAGGCTTTTAGGGTTTATGTTTTGTCCCTGATGAGCAGAGAGTGCCCTCCCTCCCTCTCTCTCTCTCTCTCTCTCTCTCTCTCTCTCTCTCTCTCTCCTTTCTTGTTTCCATGTCCTGAGCTGGTTTCCTCTGTATACTCTGCCCCTATGATGTTCTGCCTCACCTCCAGCTCAGAGCTATGACTGAGACCTCTGAAACTGTGAATACCATATAAACTTTTCCTTCTTGATGTTGCTTCTGTCAGGTCTTTTGGCCACAGTGATGAAAAACTGACTGAAACAAACTCTCTGACCTTCCCCTACACTTCTGTCTCTTGTCCCTCTTCCTTTGCCAAAGTGAATCATAGAAACCAGAATTCTTCCACAAGAAACCATAACCCCTTTCCCTAGAGTAAGGCATAAAATGTAAAAAGGTCAGTCCTCCTCTCCCTTGAAGGTTTCCATTCCAGAAGAATCATACATTCCTGGAGAAAGGAATACTGCACAGAGAAGCCAAGAAGAGTCAGAATTGACACGTTTTGCTGGATATCCCCAACCAAGTCCATTATCACTAGATCGTACCTTCAGCCCAATGACATTTCTGTACAGCAGACCATTCTTCATAAGCATAAAAACAGTTTTCCCTGGGTCTTTGGATCTTCTTTTCTGAAGGTTCTCATGTCACATAAAACTTGATTAAATTTGTTCGGCATTTCTCTCATTAGTCTGTCTTTTGTTATAGAGGTTATGTTGGCCATGACCTCTATGATGGATGAGGGAAGGTCTCACAGCTACAATGTATTCAAGTTTCTTATAAAGACATGGGGTCCCCTCTCTGTGATTGTCTCATCATTCACAAAGAGCCAACTTTATAAACTGATGTGCAATCCCACCCTTTCCGCTAACCCTATGCCAGTTCTCCAGTCTGAGTAGTGGCTGGTCTTTAAACTGTGGGAAGGTGGATGTGTAAGGGTGCCATACATCTGAGGTATTGCAGAATCTGGCAGCAAGTTTTTAGTTTCACTTTTTGACCATTTCCCCAACCTTCAATTCCTGTCCACTAAACACTGTGATTGCTCTGATACCAGCAGGAATCCTTGAGCACTTCACCGTTCTGAAGAATAGAAAAGACTATCTGCTTTTTGAGCCTAGCCTATGGTAGTTACATGGGTCGTGGAACAGAGGCCTCATTATATACCAATGGATATAGCAATGTGCCTTAGACAGCTCCTAAAATAATGCTATGGGAAGGCATGTATAGGATATCTAGGCCAAGCTCTTGTAGTTAGATAAATAAACAGGATCCAGCCATCCCACTTCTCAGTTTATACCCAAAGGACTTAAAATCAGCATATTACAGTGACACAGTCACACCAATGTTTACAGCAGCTCAACTCACAATAGCTGAACTACAAAACTAACCTAGGTGCCCTTCAACAGATGAATGGATAAAGAAAATGTGGTATATATATAAAATGGAATATTACTCAGCTTTAAAGAAGGATGAAATTATGGTATTTGCTGGTAAATGGATGGAGCTAGAAAATATCATGCTAAATGAAATAAGCCAATCACCAAAAACCAAAGCTGAAGGTTTTCTTTGATATGTGGATGCTTATTCACAATAAGGGGGAATGCTAGGAAAGAACAGAGTTACTTTACATTAGGGGAGTGAAGGGAGGGAGGGAGTATGGGGTAGGAAAGATAGTAGAATGAATCAGACAGACATTATTTACCCTATGTACCTATATTACTTCATGACTCATGGGATTCTACATCATGTATAACCAGAAGAATGAGAAATTATACTCCCATTATGTATGATGAATCATAGTGCATTCTACTCTAATTAGAACAAACTAAAAAATTAAAAAAAAATAAACAGGAGCATGAAAAGTAGGTTGCTCTAAAGAATAGTCCATCAAATAATGGTTAACTTGCCTGCAGGAGAATTGTTCTTCTACTTAATTTAAAAGGAAATTATTGTATCCATTCATCAATTTGGACTTGGGCTTTTAGGAGACATTTGCTATAAGACTTATAGAGCCCAGAACCGGTTGGCTTCAAGTGTCTCCATTTAGCCGGGTGGTGGGTACACTGTGAAATAAGATCTGGGAGAATATCTATTACTTAGTGGCCAAATTTTCTGCCATGTGATTTGCTAGACACCTCCTAAAAGAAAACCCCTGCTTGAACTGCATGGAGGGCAGGCAAACCATTGTGGTTTACAAAAACAGCCCCAGCGCTTGCCTAGCAGGCATGAGGCCCTGGGTTCGATCCCAGGCACCACATAAAAATAAAAACAGTTTTTACCCTCTCACTCTTACTCTCTCTCCTCTCCTCTCCTCTCTCTCCCCCCTCTCCTCTCTCTCCCCCACCTCTCCCCCCTCTCCTCCCCCCCTCCCCTCCCTTCGCTTCTGCTACTGGCCACTAGGATCCTGATAATAAAATCTCGGACAGGTAAAAATAAATAAATAAATAAAAACAAATGAAATAAAGGTACTAGGTCATCTACAACTTAATATATATATATGGCTCTAACTCTACTACATTTGCCACCTGGCCTGTTCTCAGACTCTCTTCACTTCTCTGACTCAGGTGAGCAGTTCTACAATGCCATGCATTTCCTGCTACTCTGCCACTTCTATGTTATGCAATCACTTGTCTTTGCGCTACTAGAGCAAAGATTTCTGAGAGTCTTGAGGTGTTCTTCATCTGGACCAAAGGTTGGTTAGGCACATGAACCAGCCTTTTGGAATTTCCCCTCAAATATTTCACAGGAGTCCATTGTAGGCAGTGAAGGTGGAGGTCATATAACCACTGAACCATTTGCTGTGCCACTTCTCCTGAATGGCAGTCTCTAAGGGAACTGACGTGTTTTCATCTCTATCCTCATGACCAAGCAGCCAGTGGAGAATAACTGTTCAATGAATTGTGAGCTGGTTTTAGGAATCCTTGCCTCCCAGGCCTGAGTTCTGAAGAGATTACACATATTAGCTCCTAGCCAGGCCCTTCCAGACATGTCTAGAGCTCAAATTATATGTTTGCTCAAGCAAAAACACCAGAGAAGAACCTTACTCCTGTTTAAGTGAAAATGTTTTTCCCTTTCAGGAAGAAGAGGAGAGCCCTTGGCATTGCACAGGTTGAAGAATCTAGAGGCAATATGGGATTTGATACTCTCCTGTACTTTATAAACAGCACGGCCCCCTGAGATTAAAAACAAAAAGAAAGAAAAAAGCAATTGACACTAAAAATTGATCATCCCTAAAGCCTTAGATTACTGGCACTTAAAGACAAGCCACAGGCTGATTATTATTAACCTCATCTACCTAGAGGGAGTTATTTGAGAAACAGACTCCAGGAGGAAGGAAATTACCTATAGTTTAGCTATTGTGTCTCAGGGTTCCAGAAGAAATATCTGACTGAGCCAATGACATAACAATGCCTTTGGTTACATTACAAACCATACATGATTTAGGATAGGCTCTTACCCTCCGTTCACTATGCTACTCCCTGGACAAACAGAAAAACCTAGTTTGTTCGATGATCTCATCTCTCCTCTCATGAATTTTTTTGAAATATAAAGTTTTTAAAAGTCAAGTACATATATTTTGAAGTTATATATATAAACAGCACAAGTCAAAAAGTATCAATCTATGAATTTTTACAGAGTGAACCCACCAACATTATGACACAGAACCAAAGGTGCAGAATCCCGCTTCTGCCTCCAGGAACAGCCACAATCCTGACTTCTAGTTCCAAAGACTAATTTTGTCTTTTTTTTTTTGGTACCAGAGATTGAGTCCAGAGGAACTTAACCATCGAGCCCCATACCCAGCCCATTTTTATACTTTAGTTAGAGACAGAGTCTTGCTGAGTTGTTCAGGGTCTCGCTAAGTTGCTGAGGCTGGCTTTGAACTCATGATCAGCCTCCATAGCTGCTGGGGTTACAGGTGTGTGTCACCGCTCCCAGCTTAGTTTTGTCTATTTTTTAACTCTTTGTAGATGGGATCACACAGAATGTTTCTTTTTAAATCTCTAGCTTCTTTATTTTAACATTAAGTTTGTGAGATTCATTGATGTTGAGGTAGGTAACATCATATCATTCAATCTCATGGATTATTGTGGGGTGTATATATTACTTTTGATGAGCATTTGGGATTGTTTTGTTTGAGGATATTATAAACAGTGCTGTGGTAAACATTTATGTCAACGTTTTTGGTGAACAAATACCCCTTTAGGATTGGAATGGTTAGATAAGAGAATATGTATATGTTCACCTTTAGCAGGTAGTTCAGTTTTCCAAAATGGTTGTACCAATTTATACTGTCGCCAATAGTGTAAGTGTAAAGGTCAGGCGAGCGTCGGAGGAAGAGACCACCAAGAGACTGTCTCATGCAACAGCAAAGGGTTTATTGGGGTCCAGCATGCTGGGGCTCAGAGCTCACTTGAATAGAGCAAAGAGCCCTGAGAACAGCTTAAGCAGAGCTTATATACTTTCCTTGAAGAGGGCAGGGAGGGAAGTTCATTGACAGGTCAGGGCGAGTGGGCGGTTTGCCTGCAACCGGGTGAGGGAATATATTCTGCAGTTTGGCAGTTGGGGACAGCACATTCTGGGAACAAGATTAGCAATCAGTTCTCAAGATTATTAACCTTTCATAAGAATTCAAGTTGTTTTATATTTCACCAGTATTTGGTATTATTTTCTTTATTTGAGCCATTTTGAAAACCTACCTTACTATAGTTTTGATTTGCATTTTCATGAGGACTTCTGAAGTTAAACACCTCTTTGTGTGTTTGTTCGTTTTTTGAATATCCTTTGTTTTTTTTTTTTTTTTTCTTGTAGCGCTGGGGATGGAACCCAGGGTCTTATGCAGCTAAGGCCTTTAATGCTGAGCTGTACCCCCAGCCTTTATATACTCTGTTGTGAAATTCCTGTTAAAGTCTTCTGCTTATTTTTGTATTGAGATTTCTTAAAAATTGATTATATTTTATTAGCTTATATGGCTACTTTATATTTTCTGGGTAAGGGTCCTTTGCTGGAGAGAGTATGTTCGTATGCATATACATATATATATATGTATGTGGACTTCTATTTTGTGCTTGTCTTTTTGCTCTCTTAATAACGTCTTTTGATAATTGGAAGTTCTTAATTTTAAGGCCATACTGTTTATGGATTTTATTTTTCTCCTAGGGCTCAGCTTTTTGTGAGTAGGCATCTTGAGTTGGCTCAACTTTTCACCTGTCTGGGAGAAATCCTTATTTGGACCCTGCCAAACTATCATCAGTAGTTTTTTATGGCCCAAAACTTGTCACTGCAGTGTCTTCTTGCTTTGTTGGCTTGAATTTATCTTATCTGATCCTTCTTTGCTGGTGACATTTGACTTTGTTCTGCTTCAGCCAGCAGACTATCCCTCTTCTGTCCTTAGGCTGGATTTCTTTGTCTCGGCTCTGATCTAACTGACCAAACTTTCCAACCACCCACTCCAAGTTGCCAGTCTCCATCTCCTTCGTGTCTAATTTTATCCTCAGCTTCTCTCTAGATATGGATTTGCAGCACCTGTTCGCCTAGTTATCCTAACCTCAGTCTAGCAGGGAACATCCCCTTCTTTAGAAGACACCCTGCCCAACCCTTTCTTTACTTTGGCATCTCCAAGTTACGTGAATTTAGAGGCTCAGAGGCCCTGTCAAAGATTTTTCTGCACTGAGGTAGTTTTATTTCATCATAAGTGACTTCCAGCTGAGAGAATATGAAAACATCCTCCTGATGATGCATATTCTGATATTTGGATACTTGATGAATCTCTTGAGGTCAGATTCCTTTTGTTTGCTCAAATATCAGGTGTACCTTGTGTTCTCATGACTGGTGTGTTGGTGGAATCAAGCCTCCTCCACAAATCACTGACATTTTATGGGTTCTCAGGCATATACATGTGCATTTTTTTTTTCAAACTTCATCCACCAACCCTGTTTTCTAATCTCTGTTCTTTTCGTCTTCTGGTGTAACAAGATGAGAATGACATTTCAAAAATTCCAGTTAGAACCTCTAAGATAAAAGATGTTACTTCCACATTCTAAAAAGAGAGAGTCGACTGTCTATGTGGGACTCAATAAAAGATAACAACTGGTCTAGAGAACTTCACTTTCAACAAATAGCCCAAGTGGTCAAAACATTGAAAGGGAATTTATGGAATGAATTCAGAGAGCAGAGTTCTTTGCTTTTCTATTTTTCTCTCTAGGAGGAAATATGTGCTTCCCTCCCCCCAGCCAATTCAGACTACGGAAAACAGATGGAGGATTATTTTCTCTCATAACAGAACATCTGAGAGACATAACTGATAAATTTAGTTATCTGCTATTTTCTCCCATAGTCATAAGATGGCTGTCCCTGTTCAGGGCTGGAAAAGGACCAATGTCAAGGGTATGGGGTCTCTTTTTATTAAGGGATGTCACTTTTTTTTTCATTGATCATTCTGTTCTTTCACCATTACCATTCTGTCTTTCCAGCTTTATAATTCACCTTGAGGTCGACTAGTGTTAAGCCTCCCGTTCTTCACTTTGTTTTAGGAAGGATGACAGCAGAACTATAGATGTGCATTCGTCATCTTATGGTGTCAGCCATGAGTGTAGATGTCAAGAAACCTTGCTCTGTGGAGGTCCAGGGCATAGATGAGTCAGCAGCGGGGGCTTGCCATAAAGGATATCAATAGCCCAAACAACAAAACAAAAAACCCAGACTCAAAAACTATAACCAACACTTGACAGCTAGAAAATCTTTGTTCCTTTTCTCTTACTCTCCTTGACCTTTGTTCCTTTTCTCACCACAGGGTACATGGAAGATGGAAGGGGCAAAAGATGAAGAAAGATTGAAAAACTTCATATACTTTCCCCCCACTGAAAGTCTCTGTGACTAAGCACTTTGTAGCTACTTGGGAGGATGAGGCAAGAAGATTGCAATGTGGAGGCCAGCCTGGGCAAGTCAGTGAGACCCTAATTCAAAAACAAACAAACAACAACAACAAAAAAAAAACCCAACAAAACAACAACAAACAAAGGGGAAGAGCTGAGGATGTAGCTCAATGGTAGAACACTTGTCCAGTGTTCTATCTCCAGTAGCACAAACCAAAGCAAACCAAAATAAAACAAAACAAAAAAGAAAGTCTTTAAAGAGATAGACTAGTAGCTGGTAGGAATCAAGAAGTTCCAAATCAGATGGAAGATTGACATTTTAACTATGTTTTTTTCCTCCTTTTAAAATATCTTAAGTGATAACAAAGCAATGAGATCTGCTGAGATAATATTAAAAGGACAGGATGACATTACCAATTATTACCAAGTTGTCTTCCTAGCTCTCATGTGCTGGAAGGACTTTTCCTTGCTATAGGGAAGCTGGATGTGTCAGGAAATTTTAGAAGTATTTCTACAATTTTACAAGGAAAATTTTAGAACTATTTAGGTTTGTTGAAAAGGAGAAAATCCAGTTGGTGTACTTAGGCTAGACTGGTTGTAACACAATAAATAAATTATAGTCTGTTGTTGACTGTGTTTATGACTTCTCTCTGGCCATTAAAATTGGTTAAATGAAATAATTATACTGCACAACTCTTGGGATGTCTGCGTGGCTCCTTGCTTTCTCAGGAAATTGTGCTGATACTTAGGGATGTTTCAGATACAAATCGTGTGGTCCAGCCTCCCATCAGAGCTGATTAACCAGAAGAGGACATCTGTCTCATTCAAGGGCAGGCAGGGTCTCTTCTGTTAGTACTGAACAAGGGGACCCAGAGGCTGAGGGATGTTGGCATTGAGTATCATCAGTAACCATGCCCACCTGCTGCTGCTGGCCCCAGAAATTCTCTGTTTCTTCCTCTTCTTGGTAGTTATTGCTCACCTCTTCTCTGCTTTCATGAAATTCCCTGGTAGCCTTTCAGTATATCCTTTACTTGGCTTAAGTGTCTCAGAATGGTTTTCTATTACTTGTACTCCAAGGTACATTTTTTTTAAGTGTCCATTGAACTTTCAAAATTCTGATATTCTGTGACTTAATGAAGTCATTAACCTGCAGTGTCAGAAAATAGGCAGCTATGGCACTGGTAAGTGACTGCAGTGTTGGCAGTCCTTGCAATGATGAAACAGGCTTTTAATTAGGCTAACTTGCACTTGTTGCACATGGGGAACATTTTTGTTTTGTTTTGGTACCAGGGATTGAACTCAGGGACACTCTACCACTAAACCACATCCTAGCCTTATTTTACATTTTTATTCAGAGACTGTTCCACTGAGTAGGTTATTGCATTGCTTTTGCTGAGTCTGGTTTTGAACTTGTGATCCTCCTGCCTCAGCCTCCAGAGCTGCTGGGATTACAGGTGTGCGCCACTGCATCTGATATTTTATTTTTTAATTTAAAAATTTTTTATATTTTTGGTACCAGGGATTAACCCCCAGGGCTGTTTACTACTGAGCCACATTCCTGACTCTTTTTATTTTTTTTTTATTTTGAGACAGGGTCTTGCCAAGTTGCTTTAGAGCTTTGCTAAATTGCTGAGGCTGGTTTCCAATTTAGGATCTTCCTATCTCAGCCTCCTGAGCCTCTGGTATTAGAAGCGTGCTCCACGGTGCCTAGATTGTTTAATTGTTTTTATTAGAGGAGTAAATGATTTTTATAGAAAAAGATTTTAGTTCCATTGTAAAAAATAAGTGTAAAAAATAAGTCATATTCCATTGTAAAAAATAAGTCATATTTGCCAAGACACAATGTCAAAGGCACTATTATTAGATACACACTGAATCTAATGAGTTGAATGCATTCTATAATAACCAATATCCAATAAGTGTTGGTTTATCACTTAAACCTCATGAGACAGTATTTCACTGTACTGACTAAATGCAGTGGATATTTTGAGAGAAACTGGTGCTCTCTAGTTAATTATTCTTGACAATCCTGAATATTATAAAGTTTGAACTCAAAGTACACATATTTTCCTTATATACCATACAATATAATTGGATACAGTTTAGGGATCATACATACAGTGTAGTTATCAAGTGCCTATCAAAATATCTTTAGAATGAAAATGCCCAACCAGAATACCAAAGTTTAGAAGTGCAATTGATCATTTTAATATGACCCTTATTAATCATGGATTCTTCATGTCTTTTAAAAAGTTATTGTTGTAGATTTCCTAAAATGAAAGGCATGCCACTCAGTGGATGGGAAGCATTATTGCAGGAAAGAAATGGCCAAGATTACATTTATGATACTGAAGTTAGGACTTTGTCATTTGAGCCAGGGACATGGATGAGCAAACTAAAGAAGGGATATGAGAATTGCTCTAGAATTAACCTGATGATTAATATTAGTGGCATGACCACAAAGTTTGTATTAATAGAGGCACACACTGCTGAAGGAAGCATTTATTCATTTATAATGTAGTTCTGAGCCAGGGATGATTTTGTGCCCTTCCCCCTGCCCACTCTGGGGACATTTGGCAATGTCTAGAGATATTTTTGGCTGTCACAACTGGTGTGTGTGTGTACGTGTGCATGTCCACACTACTGGCATTTAGTGCTAAGGATTCTGCTAAATATCCTATAATGCATAGGATGGCCCCCTACAACAAAGAATCCTTCAGCCCAAAACGTCAACAGTGAAGCCTCTGAGAAACCTAGCTTATAAAAATTAGTTTTACATGTTTTTGAACTCAAAAGTAGTTCAAATAGATCTTGTCAGAATTCTTTAACAGATATTAATACAATTAGACCAGTTTTGTTTCCTAATGAATAAATTATACTTTATAATTTGGATTCATTTTATCAGCAGTAAGTATTCAATTTTGTAAACTAATTTCAGAATTCAGGAAAGTTTAAATTTTCACATGTAATTTCCTCACATCTTGCCTTTCCTCATTGATTCAAAGTTCTCCCTCCTTCTATTCCCCATTTTTTCCTGCTCTGACCCATTTCATTAGACTAAATGCACTGACCAAAAGCAAATATGATAAGCAAATTTAAAATATGGATAGAATCTGTCTTTTTGTGAATCACTATTTCCTTTTCTTTATAGCTTTTCTAAAAATAAGCTTTAGGCAGAAGTACCCAAGCTTATTTCTACAGTATTAAAATGATCAAATTACTTGTAGACTCTGATATGACTAATTCCTTTCTGTTGGAATTGATTTGTTTTAAGGTGACTAAAATGCTTGATTTACTGTCTTAAAAATAATCTTGGCCAGGAGCCCTAGTGCATACTTGTAATCCTAGCTGGAGGCTGAGGAAGGAGAACAGCAAGTCCAAGGCCAGCCTGGGCACTTTAATGAGATACTGTCTCAAAAAAACAAACCAAGCCAAACCAAACCAAAAAAGGGGCTGAGGATGTAAGTCAGTGAAAAACAAAAACAAACAAACAAATAAACAAAACAACTTTGGTATTTTACACTGCTGCCCTACTGGTTTTAATAACAAATTATACCCCAGAATGATACCGAACAGACACTTGTCTTAGAGATGTAAGACAATTATATAATTATTTCTTATAAGTTCAAGGATGAAACATATTTTGTGAAATTTAAGACTGTTAAAGTATTTAAAAAATTAGGAAATAATATCAAGTTCTTCCCCTAAATTCACTATACTTCCAAAGAAGGCAACCTATGAAAAGAATGGAAATTCTTTCTTATAAGTTCAAGGATGAAACATATTTTGTGAAATTTAAGACTGTTAAAGTATTTAAAAAATTAGGAAATAATATCAAGTTCTTCCCCTAAATTCCCTATAATTCCAAAGAAGGCAACCTATGAAAAGAATGGAAAGAATTGATTTAAACATAAAGATATAAATAAATACAGGTTTTTCTTCTTATTATTTAGTCTTACTAGAAAGCATGCTAGTTTAAAAAACTTTCTCTTGGGCTGGGGATGTGGCTCAAGCGTATGCGCGGGGCGCTGGGTTCGATCCTCAGCACCACATAAAAATAAAATAAAGATGTTGTATCCACAGAAAACTAAAAAATAAATATTAAAAAAATTCTCTCTCTCTCTCTAAAAAACAACAACAACGAAAAACTTTCTCTATAGGAACTTCCTTAAAAACCACAGATGAAAAGTATTTTAACAAGTCTACTCTTCCATGATAAATAATAAAATGTAGAAATCTGTTCCAATTTTCCTGTTTTAAACATTGAGTGTTCATGATAGTGCTTCTGACATCTGGGAGAATGCTTGGTTTAGAACAGGCATTCAAAAAAAATTGTTAAATAATTTTAAACCAATGGTTAAATATTTAGATAAAAATAAAAAAACAAGGAGAGTTTCTCTTCCAGCACATACTCCCACGCGGCTGTTACCTACCTAGCAGCTGATAGTCTTTGTATTTTCATTTTCCTAGTGCCAACATGATCTGTTGGCATGTCAAATAAAACGTGCCAAACTCGACTTTTCTTTTTACCCAGATCACTCCTTCTTTCCTAGTTCTCTTTGCGATCATAATGTTATTGCTCATTCCTCCTTCCCTTGACAAATTATGCTTCTTTTGCTGACTTTACAGGTGGATATGACCAGCCCTATTCTGCTCCTATGGCACCTGGGCCTCTATTCCTGCTGCTCTTGGCTTTCACTATCTTTTTCTTGGATGGGTGAAGATTCTCGGATTTTCCCTGTCTCTAGTGTTCTCACCAAATTTCTTCCCTTGTTGCTTGACTCTACCTCCATCCTCCGCAAAACAACCCGGGTCTGCACAATGGTCAAGAATAAAGGATTCTGACTCTGATAGGCCTGAGCGTAATGTAGCGATTAATCTGAGGTTTAATTATAGGGCCAAATCACTTGTTTTACTGCCTGCTGTTCAAGGACTCAACTTCTTTTTCAACCTCACTTCTCACTTCGTTGTCTGACAAAATACCTCCCTCCTTCACATAACTTCCAGATCCCCCCCCCCCCCCAGCTTTTAAAGTACAACTCTTTTGTCACTCAGCCTCTTCTCTGGAATCTTTCTCTCACGAACTTTGACTATTTTCTTGCGTTAAAAACATTTTTTTTCCCTGTTGGGAAAGAGCAACTTTCATAAGACAAGAATGTTGTTTTATTTTGTATATCTAATAAGTCACAATGTGACTTGAAATGGGATTGCTCAATAAAAGGTGAATGACATCAGTTAACATAAAGAAATGTGACCCTGAGTGTCTCCCCAGCTTCGCTCATCGGCGCTTTCTCTCGAGCCTGGCACGATCAGGTTCAGCACCAAGAGGACACTGAACCCTTATTAGGAGAATAAGGCAGCCGGCTCGCCGCGTTCCCGCGTCTGAGACTCCCGGACGCGCAGCCCCGCCCCTCGGCGCGCCGCCCCGGGCTCCAGGGCGCACGCGCAGGCGCTAGCCGGCGCGGCGGGCGCGCGGCCGCGGCCGTCCCCTCCCCCACTCCCACTTCGCTGGAGGGGAATCGGTCACCGCGGCTGCTCAGGCCGCCGCGGTCGGTCGTAGCCATGGACTCTTCGTGGGAGGATCTGACGCTGGCCTTCTCCCGCACGTCCATGTTCCCCTTTTTTGACATCGCCCACTATCTGGTGTCCGTGATGGCGCTGAAGCACCGGCCCGGTGAGTGTGGGCGCTGCGGACCCGCCCCCTCAGCTTCCAGTCGCTGGGATGACGGCCTCGGTCCAGGGGCAACCGGGAGCCGCTGTCCGGGAAGGATTTGATAGTCTAGTGGGAGGGCGCCCTGAAACTGCCTGGCTGACCCCCCCTTTAGTACAGAAGGGAAACTGAGGCCGGGAGGGCGGAGGCCAGGTATTAGACCATGGAGGCTAGGCGCCGCTTCCGTGGCTTGCGGGGTTGGCTGGGCTCCGGGGCCGGTGCGGAAGCCGCTGCCGCGCGGTCGGTCTCCTGGTGGTACCAGCGCTTCCCTGGAAGGTGTTTCAAAGTCACCGGAGAGCTAAGCTCCCAGTCCCCGCACGTCTCCGACCTCGCCTCCGGGAGTAAACAGGTGGTCCTTGCCTGTTGGGAAAGTTGTGCAAACACGTGAGCCGCAGGCCTCCCCGGAGTGGGCACACCGAAGTTCCCCTTAACGCGGTGTCCTCCTTGACACCTGCTCAGCACGTTAGGATGAATGCCAGAAGCCAGTGATTCCTGTTTTCATTGTCACTAGTGACTTTTGTACAAGTGAGAGTCGCTGGACATCTAGTTTCACACGACTCTGTGCAGTGGGGATGTGGTCTTGTGGTTTGAAGACCTTTGGAGCTGTTAACCAAGGAGCAGTATTTCTATTTTCTATCTTACATTCAGGATATTTGCTCCTATATTGCTTTACTTTTGTTGTTATTTCACCTTCCCTTTATGTTTTGTGCATCTCTTCTTTTTAGAGGCCAAGCATTTCTGTCCGTTTTCCATGTGTTCATACCATCTTTAATCCGCCTTGTTCTACAAATAGTTGATGAGTGAAGATTTGAGGCTGATGCTGTATCTCTCCTAGGTATTACTGGTTGTCTCAATTTTTGGAACTTAGAGTATTTTTTTTTAAAACTTATATTGGAGTTTGTAACTCAGTCTGAATCAGTTGTTTGGTAGAGATTTTGACCTGGATAAGGGGAGTATTACTATACTAATTAATGTAGGTTAGATAATCTCTATAAGATACTGCTTCCTTAGTCTAAAAGGAAGTACATTTTGTTACTGCCCCATACTCAGAATATGATATTTTCTTGCATTGGGTAAAAGATTCTCAAAGTATGGTTGAGGAATCCATAGGATTCTCTGACACTAACTTGTTAAAATTATTTTCACAATACTATTCAGATATTATTCATTTTTTCACTCTGATTTTTTTACATGTGTACAGTGGAGTTTTCCAAAGACTACATGACTTATAAATTGTGATACTGTAAGAGATTGAAGAATATGAGTATGAGAATCCTGCCAGCTGTTTTCTGTTTGAAGCCAGACATTAAGGATTTGCTACAACAGAAAACAGTGTACTTTTCTCATTAATTGATTTTAGCTTTGGAAAAACAGTCATTTTTCATAAAGAATCTGTTAACATTTAGTGCATTTATTATTTTTAAAATGAATATAGAACTCCCCCTCCCTTTTTTTTTTGGTGGTGGTAATAGGGATTGAAACCAGGGCCTTGAAGGTGTTAGGCACTCTACCATTGACCTGTGTCTTTAGCCCATAAAGAACTATTTTGAAATTCTCTCAGTTACAATTTGATACTTGCAACCCCCATGAACAAAAGTTCTTTGGGGTTCTCAAGAAATGTTTGAAGGGCTGGGGTTGTGGCTCAGTGATAAGCTCATCTGGCATGTGTGAGGCACTGGGTTCTATCCTCAGCACCATATAAAAATAAATAAAATAAAGGTATTGGGTCCATCTACCCCCCCCCCACACAAAGGTTTGGAAGTCAGTTATTTTTAAAGGTCTAATTTATATATAGTATATTTTTTTTTGAGAGAGAGAGAATTTTTAAAAAATATTTATTTATATTTTTTAGTTTTCGGTGGACACAACATCTTTATTTTTGTGTTGCTGAGGATTGAACCCAGTGCCCTGCGCATGCCAGGCGAGCTTGCTACCGCTTGAGACACAATCCCAGCCCAGTATATATATATATATATTTTTTAAAGAGAGAGTGAGAGAGAGAGAGGGAGAGAGAGAGAATTTTTTTTTAATATTTATTTTTTAGTTATTGGCAGACACAACATCTTCGTTTGTATGTGGTGCTGAGGATTGAACCCGGGCCGCACGCATGCCAGGCGAGCGCGCTACCGCTTGAGCCACATCCCCAGCCCCAGTATATTCTTTTTTAATATAAAAATTTAACATTAGCATATATAAAATATATTAATTTAAATATAAAGTTCTAAGATTTTGAAAATAGTCTTATAACCACCATTACAATCAAGATGTAGAACATTTTGTTCACCTACCCCAGATTTCCTTCTGCTCCTTTGTAGACAGTCCTCCTCCAACTCCTGGCAACTGTTAATTAGCTTACTAATTTTTAGTGTATAAAGGGGTCAGAGTCCCCCAAAATCTGAGAATTACTTGGATAATTGAATGCTAATATAGTGTTATATAGAGAGTAACAAATATTTTTTTCTAGTACCAGTCCTTGTAAAGAGGTAAAAATGATAGAATTCACATGGGTGTACCTGTTTATACTTTCCCTGGAAATATGTTAGACTCCCTATTTCCTTTGACATTGTTGACTATTTTCAGTCCTCAGTACCTTGTCATTTTCATGATCAGAAAACAGTTTTCATTTGCTTTTGTCAGGGTTACTAATGAGTTTATACTTAGGTTTATTGAACACTTGTATTTCATGGCTGTAAGTTTCTTAATATCTTTTGACCATTTTTTTTTCTATTGGGTTGTAGGTTGTTGTCTAATTGTATTGATTTTCTTTATGTATCATGGGTGTTAATTCTATTTATGTATAGTAAAGCTATTTTCCTTATCTCAGCAGAGTGGCTAATTGAATTTGTTTTCCTCTAAGACCTTTATTAATCCTCTAGACTGTCTGTAATTTTGCTTATTTTCTTTATTTAGCCTTTCAGTTTTTCTGAGTTACTGAAATCCTTCAAGTGAATTCTTTTTGGCTTAAGTTTGTCATAGTTTTTTTTTTGTTTGTTTGTTTGATTTTTACTTGTAGCCAAGAACCTTGTATTTTCTAGCCTCTATATTGAGGAGTATTGATATAAAGTGTTTAATAGTGGTGATTATAGTGAGTAGCTTTGTTCTCATGATTTTAATGAGAATATTTTTAAAGTTTCATCAAATGTGATGTTTTACTGTAGGGTTTTAAGAGGCATAGTTAACAGTTTTATTTTAATCTTAACTTTCTAGATTGTCCCTATATCTTTATCACCATCCTGGTGGAGAAGGTGACAAATTTTATTAATGTTTCCCCCCCCCCAGAAATCCATTGAGATGATCATTTGTATTGGTTTTTCTATTTAAAAATGTAATGGGCATTGTAGCTTAGGCTTGTAATCCCAGCAATTCTGGTGGCTAAGGCAGGAGGATTATAGGTTAAAAAATAGCTTGGGCAATTTACCAGGACCCTGTCTCAAAATTAAAAAGAACTAGTGATATAGTTCACTAGTAGAGCACCCTGGGGTCAATCACCATTACTAAAAGGGAAAAAAATGTAGATATTTAAAAGGATTTAAAAAATGATGAACCATTCTTATATTTTAGGAATAAACTTGTTTGATGTATTTAGTTTTCAGGAATTTTGATTGCTAATACTTTATTTAAACTTTCTGTATTTATGTTTATAATGGGAATTTGCCCATCAAATCTTTTTCTACTTTGGGTATCAAGATTATGCTGTTTTTGTAAACTAGATTGGGAAGCTTTCCACTATTTTATATTTATTATTTATTTTTAGCTCAAGATAGTTTATTTAATAGGCATTCCCTATACTTTTTTTTTTTTTTTTTGGAGAGGGGGTGGTACTGGGGATTGAACCCAGTGATGCTTTATTATTGAGCCATGTTCCCACCCTTTTTTATTTTTTATTTTGAGACAGGGTCTCGATAAGTTGCTTAGGGCCTCATTGAGTTGCTGAGACTGGTTTTGAATTTTCGATTCTCCTCCATCAGCCTCCTGAGCTGCTGGGATTACAGGCATGCATGCACCACCATGCCTAGCTCACTACTTATTCCTAGGTATTTGTTTTAGTCAACTTTTTCAATGCTGTGACCAAAATATCTGACAAGAACAAATTTAGAGGAGGAAAGTGTATTTTTGCACTGATTATTTCAGAGGTCTCAGTCCATAGATGTCTGACTCCATTCCTCAGAGACCAGGTAAGTCTGAATAGGAAGAGTGTGGTGGAGGAAACTTTCACTCAGGACATGGCCACTAATAAGCAAATAGACTCCATTCTCCAAGGACAAAATATATACCCAAAGACACTCACAGTGACCCACTGCCTCCAGCCATACCACCCTATACCTGCCTAAAGTGACAGGTAGTTAATACTTATTAGGATTCATCATGGTGTAGGTTAAGACTCATAATCCAATTATTTCACCTCTAAGCTTTTTGTGTTCTTACACATGAGCTTTTGGGGAACCATGTTTATATAAACCATAAACAGTATTCAATAGACATTTAAAATATGAAGCTGTTTCTTGGTCCATTTTAATGAGTAAATCTTTTTTTTATAAAAAAAATCAGTCTTAAGTCATTTTTGGCAATTTACATTTTTCTCAGGAATCATTTGTTTCCTTTAGATTTTGGAGTGTATTGGAGTAAATGTGTACATTATTTCTAGAAAATTTCTCTGGATTCGTTAGTAGTTGATTCTTTAAAAAAATTTTTAATGTATAAATATTTTTTTTAAAAGAGAGAGTGAGAGAGAGAGAGAGAGAGAGAGAGAGAGAATTTTTAATATTTATTTTTTAGTTCTCGGCGGACACAACATCTTTGTTGGTATGTGGTGCTGAGGATTGATCACGGGCTGCATGCATGCCAGGCAAGCACGCTACCGCTTGAGCCACATCCCCAGCCCAATGTATAAATATTTTTAGCTGTAGTAGGACACAATACCTTTATTTAATTTATTTATTTTTTATGTGGTGCTGTGGATGGTACCCAGCGCCTTGCATGTGCTAGGTGAGCGTTCTACTGCAGAGCCACAACCCCAGTCCTTAGTAGTTGATTCTTAAATGTTATACACTTTAATTTGACTCTTCTGGATCTTTTTTTCTTATGTCCAGTGATAAATTTTTATAGCCTCTGATTTACCTTTTTTTTCTTCTAACTCATTTAGATTAAGATATGTTTGTCCAAAAAAAAAAAAAAATTAAAGGTATAACTAAAAAAAAAAAAAAAAAAAGATATGTTTGTCCAGATTCTTGTTGGTAGCAGCAAGTAGCTTGTATGCTCTCTTTATATGTGGTCAGTAAGACTTTTTCATATTTAGAACTGAAGAGTGGATATGTGGTACTTCCAGTCCAATGCCCAGTTTCTCTTAGTTTTACTTAGTATATATATGCTCTGCTTAATTGGCAACTTTTCTTATCCCCCAGAGACCGATTGTCTAGAACTCAGATCTATAGTAGTATAATAAATCTACAATTCATGTATGTGCTGCTCTCAGGATTCTTATCTCTGTACTTTCAAACATGTTACTTTTTGAGACTTAATTTTGAAATATTTTCTATCTTTGCTAATACCTCACTCCCCAATTTTTTATCCTTTATATCTTATCATTGTAGTTTCTGCCTAGAGCATAAAAATGCTAGTGGAAAAGGGGATTAACTCTTTATACCTGAGGTTTGGAGACGGTTATACCTCATATTTGTTTGGTTTAGATTTTGAAGTGTATTGGAGTAAATGAAATGAAAGATAATTCTCCCATTTCTCCACTGTGTGATTTTTTTAAAAAAAATTTAAAACAACATTTTTTTAGTTGTTGATAGAACTTTATTTTTCTTTGTTTATATGTGGTGCTGAGAATCGAACCCAGTGCCTCACACATGCTAGGTAAGTGCTTTACCACTGAGCCATCACCCCAGCCTCCATCCACTGCGTGATTTCTACTTCATAAACAAAGATGAAAAACACAGGGTATGAATTGGATTTTTTTCCCCGTAGTTTACCTCCATTTGTCTTAAAATCAACTGTAGTTTTCCCTGAATTCTGGCATTTGATTTTCAGCTCCCCCAGTCCCTTTATCTCCTGGGCATTTTATTAGGAAGTTGTAATATGCTGCTTGGAGACTACTAGTGAGAATCCATTTTTTTACATTACCAACTTAATATATTTTATCTTGCATTTAAAATCAGTCTTTTTTCTTGTTAAATCTTCATTAAAATAAACATTTCTTCAAGCCCATATTCATATACAATTGCCATCTACTATGAGTTCTGAAAACAATCTACAATTATTTCTTCTATGCATGAAATCTATCATTGCACTCTACATTCTCTCAACATTTTGCCAATCTCTCTTAAATCCTATATAGTTCAGTTAAACAAATTATTATTATTTTTTTTAAAGAGAGAGGTGAGAGAGAGAGAGAGAGAGAGACACACACACACACACACAGAGAATTTTTAATATTTATTCTTTTTTTTAGTTTTTGGCTGACACAACATCTTTGTTGGTATGTGGTGCTGAGGATTGAACCTGGGCCGTACGCATGCCAGGCGAGCGCACTACCACTTGAGCCACATCCCCAGCCCAGTTAAACAAATTATATGGTACAGTTTTTGAAACTGTACTATACTATATTATCAGGCTCTATATTAGATGTTGAGGATGCCAGAATAAAGGCTACTCTTTTTTTTTTAATTTGTTTTAATTTGTTGAAAGCTACTCTTACAATCCTAAAGAAACCCAACTGCTCATTCTTCTTGTTTTTTTGGACAGTGTCTCATTAAGTAGAAATAGTTATCACTGGTTTTGTATACTGCAGAATATTTCTGTATAATTATAATCGTCATACATTTCTGTAATATGGGTATGACTGAACTCATTTGACAGATTTTAAAGGAATAAAATAACTTTCCTAACTCACACACTTGAGTGAATTTTAGTTCTTGTAGTGTTTTTTTTTTTTTTTGGTACCAGGGATTGAACTCAAGGGCACTCAACCACTGAGCCACATCCCCAGTCCTTTTTTAAATATTTTATTTAGAGACAGAGCCTCACTGAGTTGCTTAGTGCCTCGCTATGTTGCTGAGGCTGTTTTTGAACTCGTGATCCTCCCACCTCAGCCTCCCAAGCCACTGGAATTACAGGCATGAGCTACCGCACCCTGCTTAGAACTAGTTCTTGACTCCAGATTTGGCTAATTCTAAACTTTCTAAACCATCTGTGTTCTCTCTTTGTAGGCCCAGTGTTCCTGGTTTCTTAATATTTATAATTTAGCACTGAACTGTCTTTTGACATGTTATTAATCATGGGAGTTATTTTCTCCCATGATTTCTGTCACTTCCACATCACAAACCAGGTTCTCATTTGTTTTAGGAACTGAATTGAGGGAAAAAGCTTGTCATAGTTCCATTCTCTAATTGGTGGGAAATGAAAGGGCTAATAAGTTAAAAATTTATTACTCTGGGCATTTTGGACAGATGGCAGTGCTTGTGACAACACAGTTTTGCCGTCTTTGTGAACCCCTTATAAAACCATAAAGAAGCCAGGCATGTTGGTGTATGTCTATAATTCCAGAGGCTCAAGAGGCTGAGACAGGAGGATCGTGGGTTCAAAGCCAGCTTCAGAAATGGCAAGGCACTAAGCAACTCTGAGACTCTGTCTCTAAATAAAATATAAAAAATAGGGCTGGGGATGTGGCTCAGTGGTTGAGTGCCCCTGAGTTCAATCTCTGGTACAAAAAAAAAAAAAAAATACACACACACACACACGTATACACACATATATACTTATATGTGTATATACATATATATTTATAATTTTTAAATTATGTTTTGATAATTATGCATTTATATATACACATATATACATTTTAAAATATGTATTTTAAATTATATATATTTATTAGTACAAAAGTTAAAAAGGTACAGACCAATGAATTTTTAAAATTAGCAATCTATGTAATCAATACCCAGATAGTAATAGACCATTCACAATCTTCAAGAAGCTTCCTTTATTATATGATTAAAAAAAATGGAATAGCTTCTACCAGTATATAGGAAGGGATGTCTCAGAAATGGCAGTTCATAATTTACTTCTGTAAATTTAGAGATTATGCTTGAATATATTTAATATTTTTTTGAGTGATCTGAGATAAAATGCTGGTCAGTGAATTTTTTTAAGAATTTCTTTTTTAGTTATAAATGGACATAATACGTTTATTTTGTTTATTTTTTTTATGAGGTGCTGAGGATCAACCCAGTGCCTCACACATGCTAGGCGAGTGCTCTTCCCCTGAGCCTCAATCCCAGCCCCTGGTCAGTGAGTTTTTTGGTAGAAAGATCTCATAAAGCTAGTCAGGAGGCCAGTGTCTAGTTGACACTCTTCCATTAATGGGCTGAGTAGTTCTAGATAAGAACTTAAAACTCAGTATTTTATTTGTGCAATGAATGTGTAGTACTAGAATATCTAACTGAGGAGTTGCCCCTCTACAGGGTTCTCAGTTTGGGCTGTAAAGAGCTTTTCCTCCAAGTTAGTAAATTTAAATAATTTTAGCTTATTCTTTGGTTCCCCAGAGTGGTAATTGCTTTCTGCAGCTGATACCTATGTAATAATATTTACCTTTTGCCTTTTAACCACTTATGAAGCAAGTTTATACTGTAATATTAACTTCTCCTTGTTAAAATGACTGTGTGTTTTCTATCTATTGACTGGACCTCTAACTGATGATAGAAATCCAGGAATGGAATTTAATGTCCCACTTTCTGGTTTTCATACTTTTAAATTTTTTTTAGTTGTAGATAAATATGATACCTTTATTTTATTTATTTTTATGTGGTTCTGAGGATTGAACCCAGTGCTTCACATGGTAGGCAAGTTCTCTACCACTGAGCTATAACCCCAGCTCTGCATATATCTTTTAAAGATATCTAAAGTATTTGGTATATCTTGATTATCAGTTTTATTCAGTAGGATGTCATCAGTATTGTAGGCAAGTTTGGACTCACAATATGATTAAAATCTCAGTGTTGAAGTATAGGAGAGTTAGCATAGGCTTGAAGCAAGAAAGTGATAGTTTAATAAAATGGAGTGCTACTGCTGCTGCTGCTGCTGCTGCTTCTGTTTCTTCTTCTTAAATTGTTGTTTGTTTTTTACAAATTAATATGAAGAAAAAAGCATTTGCTTAGTAGGTGTCATGGTTTGAATACAAGGTGTCCCCCTAAAACTCCTGTGTTAATGCAGGAGTATTTGGAGGTGAAATGATGAGATTGTGAGAACTGTAACCTAATTATTCCATTCTAGTTTGAATGGACTAACTGTAGGGAGATGGAGCATGGCTGGAGAAGATGGGTCCCTGGGGTCAGGCCCTGAAAGGGAGCATCTTCTCTGAGGGGACCCTTCTCTACCACTTCCTTGTTAGCATTGAGCAGAGAAGCTTCCTTCCACTGTGTCCCCTCTGCCATGATGTGTTCTGCCTTGCTTTGGACCCAGTAAAATCATGAGCCAAAATAAGCTTTTACTTCTCTGAGTAAATACTTGTTCTTGTCAAGTATTTTGGTCACAGCCGTGAAAAGATGACTAACATACTAGATTATGAGTTGTTAATTTGCTCTGGTAAAAACACTTCATCTTAAATACATCCATTCACCAGGTCCATCTGTTTGATGTGGACCAAAAAGGCTAGTTAAGCAAATCATCACCTTTCATCTTTCAAGTCTGTTTATTGCACTTATATCTGTGGTTTTTTTTTCATTTACTTTGTTGGGAAGAAGAGGAATCTCTATAGAGTGTCTCGTTGATCTTTCTACCATAATGATTCTTACTCCACAGCTCAGAGAATCAATTTGGGGACTGAGCCAGTTGCCAAATATATAACCATTCTAGATGTGCATTAATGAACTGAGGAAAATAACCAGAGGGTGGATCTTTGTATTTACTTGGCTCAGTGCGACTCAAACTTGATCTAAAACTCCTTGAATTTTGTCACAGATAGTCTGTAAACCTTTGTTTTTGTTTTTTTTTTTTTTAGAGAATTTTTTAAATATTTATTTTTAGTTTTCGGTGGACACAACATCTTTATTTTATTTGTATTGGTGCTGAGGATTGAACCCAGCACCCCGCGCATGCCAGGCCAGCGCGCTACCACTTGAGCCACATCCCCAGCCCGTCTGTAAACCTTTGTTGCTTCCATGATTATTTTTAATAATTCTAATGGAAAAGCATTATGAGGAATGTGATATATTATTTTATTCATTTTTCTTTTTTAATATTGATTTTTTAAAATTTGTAGAATAGTCTCACAAAAGTAGAACTGTTCAAGGTACATGCATTTAATCAATACTGCCAGTTTCTTTTTCTTTTTTTTCCGGATATCTAGAACAATCTGCTTGCTTACTCCGGATCTTATCCATTTTATTTTGTTTTATGCCAGGCAGAGGTGGAAAATGGTTTTCTAAAATTTTAATTTGCATTTTTACCACTTTCTCCTAAAATGCTAGGTTAATGGTCAAGGTTCTTTCTTGGACACTGACCTTTATGGTAACTTTTCTCTCTTTTTAAGGAGATAAATTCAAGGATAAAGCAAAGTATTAGTAATACGCAGTTTAAAAATACTAAACATCTGGAGTTAAAATTTATGCAGGCTAGAACATTCTTGTGTTCCTTTCTGGAAATCATACTAACCACTAGCAAGCTGGATGTTAAATATTTAAAAAATAGCTACAGTGAAACTAAAGTTCTTAAGAATAGGGTTTTACTTTCAAGCTAAATTAGACTGAGTCCAAGAAATTAAAAAAGTCATGTTTACCATACAAAAAAACTATCTTTCTAAAATTTGTTACAAATAAGTTAATAGAACTATTGTAAACATAATCTAATGATTTTATTTTGGCCATAATTTTGGAATTTTGTAGATTTTAAGTGAGTTTACAGAAATAGTTTGGAACTTCATATTTAGCTTCCATTTTATAATGAAAATAGTCTTATTGAAACACAACCTCATTCATTCATTTATATATTATCTATGATTGCTTTCATAGTATAACTGCAAAGGTAAATGATTAAATAGACACTGTCTGGCCCACAAAGTGAAAATATTATTATCTATCCCATTACAGAAAAAGTTTTCCAGATCCTGGTTAGGGTGAAAAACTCAGGTTCCCCCTGTCATCCTCATAGGCCCTAACTACAGCCATGCATTGTGTAGCTCCCCTTTAAGTCTCTGATCCCTTTTACCCTGCTCCAGTCATACACCCTCCTCCTTGCTGCTCCTTTAGCACCAGAAGAAGCTGTCATGGGGGTGGGGGGGTGGGGGAGGAGCAGGATTTGCTCTTCCCTTACTTTTTCATTAATGGAAGTATTTTGATATTAAAGTCCATATGTGGTTATTTGTGTTTTCAACATCTTAGATTTGGTACTTAGATTTGGGTCTTCAGTACTTAGATTTGGGTCTCCATGTGATAACTTTTGCTAAGAGTTTTGGGAAAAATAGTTCTATTGATAGCATATTTCAAACATCTTTATTCAAGTTAGGACAAAAATTTTTTTTTCTCTTTTAAAGATCATTATGTTAAAAATAACTTGAACAGAATGTTTTTCACTGAAATAATATTGAAAACTGTGCAAGTAGGACTATGTGAGGAGACCACCTTATCTATTCTTTTCCTGATTTTTTTTTCCCAAATGAAATCTTACTTTCACTTATTTAAGGCTGTTAGGTTCATGAGTATTCTTTCACTATCATCTTATCCAAACCAATATGCAGCTTAAAAATAGTAAACATCTGGAGTTAAAATTTATGCAGGCTAGAAAATTCTTGTGCTCCTCTCTGGAAATTATACTAACCATTAGCAAGCTGGATGTTAAATATTTTAAAATTTTAAATTTTAAACCAACAAATGGTTCTGGGAAAACTGGAAGCATATCCTAGTCTTTCAGTAATAACTCAATAGAATTGTATTTTGGGCTTAGAGAACTGAGTCAGAAGCAGCCTGAAGGTTTCATTTACCTACCTCCTTTCTCTGTTGTAATGATGAATCTGCTGAATAGAGAAATAAGTCAGCAGAGTAATCTGCCATGTACTAGGTATAAAAATGTATTTTATATATGTTCTCTCATTTTAAATCCTCACAAGGTATGTATTATTTCTGTTTTATAAACAATGAAATTTAATTTGAGTGAGATTGAGGCCAATCCAGAGGTTATGAAACTGATAAGCAATCATAATTATTTGTCTGGCTTTTGACAATCCTTGGTAAGGGAGATTAATGGCAGTACAATTTTAATGCTTAAACTCTTTGTTATATTTCATATGTATTTTTCCATCATATGGTAAATGTTCTATATTAGTACCTGTTTCACACTAAAATGTCGTAGAGTCTCAGAATTAACAATTTTATAATGGAGATGTGATTTGTGAAAAAAAATGTATCTTAAGAAGAATGAATAAAATAAGTGTTGAGGGAAAAGGAAAGTTTTCTTTTTCTTTCTTTCTTTTTTTTTTTTTTTTTGAGTACCAGCATACTGGGCCACTGAGCCACATCCCAGCCCTATTTTGTATTTCATTTAGAGCCAGGGTCTTACTGAGTTGCTTAGCACCTCACTTTTGCTGAGGCTGGCTTTGAACTCTCAAGTTCCTCCTGCCTCAGCCTCCCAAACTGCTGGGATTATAGATGTGCACCACCACACACAGCTAGCAAAGTTATTTTGGTGGATTTAATAAGAAATTAATATTTTATGATTAAATATTTTTTGTGTAAAAGTGTTTAATTTGGATTGGTTTTAATGGCCAAAGGAGAGGTAGGTGTATTTGGGTTTGGCTTAGCCAGTGAGTGATAGTGTTAGAATAGTATCAGAATAGTACTAAGGAATGCAGAAGAGACACCAGTCAGTATTCCAATTGTGTTTTTCAGAACTAATCAGTTACCTTGGGAATGTGTTTTCATGTGACTGCTGTGTTATTTGAGTCCATTATAGCTCTCACTTAAAGTTTCTATTTTATGAATACAGCTCCATGCTAACCAGGTTATACCTGAGAGAGAGAGAGAAAAGCAGACATGCATACTACACATGCATCAGGTGGAGGAAGTGGGGACAGATGGAAGGGGGAGAAAGAGTGCATGTGTGTAAATAAACATAGAAGTTGTCTAGAAATAGTCACCCTTCATCAGAGGTGTGTGACTGAATTGTAGGAGTCGAGAGGAAGAGTCATTTTTTTTTAATTTACTTCTGTGATAGTAGCTGGTACTTTTGCTTACTATGTGCCAGGCTCCATTCCAAGTACTTGAAATGTACTCATTTCTAGTTAATCCTTACAACAATGCTCTGAGGTGAGTTACTTTTTTCCTTTTCTCTGTTTTGATGGAGTGTGTGTGTGTGTGTGTGTGTGTGTATGTGTATGAGTGAGAAACAGAAAGAGTTATTAATACAAAGAGTAAGTGCTACAGACGGGGTTTGTTTCTGAGCAGTTAAGATCCAGTCCACATTCTTAAACACACTGTATTGCCTTTCAGCCTGAGGTAGCTCAGTATGGCATTGTTCATTGTTCAGCTAGTGCTCATTAACCAAAAGGAGAAGATCAAAGGTCGTATTCATTTATTGTGTTGACCAGTATGACAATCATTCACACTGCATGGGACAGTACTGAATGGTGCTGATACACATACTCAGATAAATATCTAAAATGTGTGTGTGTGTGTGTGTGTGTGTGTGTGTGTAGGGATGTATATGACATAGTGGTAGCATATCTTATGTAGGGGTTTGTCTCTAAAAGCAGCATGACCATGTGACATCAAAATAGCTCTTTTCCAGCAATAGTAACAAAACCAGCATGGTATTGGCACCAAAATAGACTGGTAGGCCAATGGTACAGAATAGAGGACACAGAGACTAACCCAAATAATTACAGTTGTCTTATATTAGACAAAGGTGCCAAAAACATACATTGGAGGAAAGATAGCCTCTTCAACAAATGGTTCTGGGAAAACTGGAAATCCATATGTAACAAAATGAAATTAGACCTTATCTCTCACCATGCACAAAACTCAAAAGTAGATCCAAGGACTTAGGAATAACCCAGAGACACTGCGCCTATTAGAAGAAAAAGTAGGCCCAAATCTCTATCATGTTGGATTAGGCCCCAGTTTCCTTAATAAGACTCCTATAGCACAAGAATTAAAACCAAGAATCGATAAATGGGATGGATTCAAACCAAAAAGCTTATTCTCAGCAAAGGAAACAATCATAGAGGTGAATAAGAGAGCCTGCATCTTGGGAGCAAATTTTTACCACTCGCACATCAGATAGAACACTAATTTCTAGGGTATATAAAGAACTCAAAAAGCTAAACCCCTCAAAAAACAAATAGCCCAATCAATAAATGAGCCAAGGAACTCAGCAGACACCTCTCAGAAGATTATATACAATCAATCCAAAAATATATGAAAAAGTGTTCATCATCACTAGCAATTAGAGAAATGAAATCAAAACTACTCTAAGTTTCATCTCACTCCTGTCAGAATGGCAGCTATTAAGAATACAAACAACAATCAGTGTTGGGAAAGATGTGGGGAAAAAGGCACACTCATACATTGCTGGTGGGACTGCAAATTGGTTCAGCCAATATGGAAAGCAGTATGGCGATTCCTTGGAAAACTGGGCATGGAACCACCATTTGACCTAGCTATCCTGCTCCTCGGTCTATACCGAAAGGACTTAAAAAACAGCATACTTTAGGGACACAGCCACATCAGCAGCACAATTCACAGTTGCTAAACTGTGGAGCCAACCTAGATATGCCCCTCAGTAGATGAATGGGTACAAAAAAAGTGGCATGTAAACACAATGGAATATTAGTCAGCAATAAAAGAATAAAATCATGGCATTTGCAGGTAAATGGATGGGGTTGGAGAAGATAATGCTAAGTGAATTAGCCAATCCCAAGAAACCAAATGCTGAATATTCTCTCTGATATAAGGAGGCTGATTTATAGTGAGGTTGTGAGGGGCAGCATGGGAGGAATTAGATGAACTCTAGATAGGGCAAAGGGTGTCAGGGGAAAGGAGGGCATATGGGGGTAAAAAAGATGGTGGAATGAGATAGATTTCATTATCCTAAGTACATGTATAGGGCTGGGGAGATAGCTCCTTTGGTAGAGTGCTTGCCTTACGTGCACAAGGCCCTGGGTTTGATCCCCAGCACCAAAACAAACAAACCCCCCGAAAACTAAGTACATGTATGAAGATATGAATGCTGTGAATATACCTTATATACAACCAGAGATATGAAAAACTGCTCTATATGTGTAATGTGAATTGTAAGTCATTCTGCTGTATATATAACAATACAAAAAAACAAAACAAAACAGGCAGTCAACTTGCTTAGACTTTTGTTAGAGGCTTTGTCTCATTCTTTGGAAGTGGCAATTTCAATCTCAGTTCATTTAATTTCCTTAAGACTCTGAGTTTGTTGTATGTAGGTGTCCTTTGAGGCTACCCTGAGACTTGTATAGGATTCATACACACAAGTAGAGGATTCAGTTTGTGGTTCTCTTTCCTCCAAAAGTTCCTCCCACCTCCATCTCCAGGTATGACTTGTTATGCTCCTTTCTCTGGTTCTGTTTCTACTGTACTATTTTACAACTGTGGCTCACTCTCAGGGCAAGTGCCCCTCTGCCAAACGTGCATACAAAGGGGCACTCAGCCATGTGCTAATGGATTCTACTTATATGGACTCCTTTTTTTATTTTGAAAAATCCTGGCCACATTTTATTTTTTGGAATTGTGGGTTATACTATTTTCATTTTTATTTCTGAGCACATGAATTTATCAATTCCCATACTTGTTAAACACAAGTATGTTGATGTTATTCTTCTGAATGCATTGTACACATTTTGGTTCATTGTCTTGATTACTAATGTTGAAGACTTTCTTTTTTTGGTATGTTTCTACTCACTTATGGTTCTGTTTTGTGACTTGCCCATTTTTCTTTTGTTTGTTGACTTTTCCTCATAATTTGTTGTCATTTGCCTTATGTATGTTGAAAAATATTTTATTCCAGTCTTTTGTCATATAAAAGTCTTAATTTTTTATTTTTTTGAGCAGTACTAGGGATTGAACCCAGACAGTTGATCATTGAGCTATATCTCCAGCCCTTTTTAGTTATTTATTTTAAAAATTTGAGAGAGGGTCTCAACAAGTTGTCTAGGATGGCCTTGAACTTGTGATCCCTGTTCCTTAGTCTCCTATGTAACTGGGATTACAAGAATGTGCCATGAATTTTGATGTCTTATCTATAAATCATGGCTTTATTCAGATTAAGTACTTTTGTTTCTCTGCCTGCATTGCTTGATTAAAAAAAAAATCAGGAATGTTGAATTTTTGTGAAGCACCTTTTTCTGTCTGTCTAAAGGAGTGACCATAATAATTTCCTTGTGTAATGAATGAAGATTAATGAATTTCTAAATACTGAACTTTCCTTTAATTCTTTGGATAAAATCAAAATCAATTTGACCACCAGGCGTGGTGGCGCATACCTGATGGCTCAGGAGGCTGAGGTGGGAGGATGGCAAGTTCAAATTTTATAAAATGCTTCTATTTCTCTGGATGAACCGGTTTACTTTATTTTGTTATGTTTTTTGTTTGATAATTTCAAATTTACAGAAAATTTTGAAAATTTTCAACCAATTTAGAATAATTGGTTAAGAAACTCTTTATATAAGTGGGGGGGGCATGGGCAGAATATGAACTCTAAATAGGGCAGAGGGGTGGGAGGGGAAGGGAGGGGGCATGGGGTTAGAAATGATGGTGGAATGTGATGATCATCATTATCCAAAGTACATGTATGAAGACACAAATTGGTGTGAATATACTTTGTATAAAACCAGAGATATGAAAAATTGTGCTCTATATGTATAATATGAATTATAATGCATTCAGTTGTCATATATAAATTAAAAATATAAAATAAAAAAGCAGACTTTCCACCACGGAATACTGTCTTTATGATGAACGTAAAGAGAGAAAAGGCTGAAATCCACCCCTACCCCCAGCCCCTCAGTGGACATTGCATGAATCCACAACATGATGGCCACAACGCTCCTCTCGCTTCCTTAAAGGAGGATACGATGGTATCAGGAACCTGTGTGGTGTCTGAGGAGGGGAATTAAAAAAAAAAAAAAAAGAAACTCCTATGTACACTTTAGTCAGATTAATCTACTGCTTACTTTTGGTGCTGGGGATCCAAGTAGGGCCTCACACGAGTCAGGCAAGTCTTCTGTTGCTGAGTTCCATTGCTTCAGACCCTAGTTTTTTTCTCTTAAGATATTTAATCTGGAACATGTCATTGGTCTTTTTATTGTTTTTCTTGACATTTTAATTGTATAGGTCAGTTTTTGTTTTTTGTTAGTTTTTTTCTTTCTTTGTTTTTTTTTCTTTTTAATTCAGAATATCCTCAACTTCGGTTTATTTGGTTAGATAAATTCATTACTTATTTTTGCTAGTAAAATGAAATACCACAGAAGTGATGGTATGTTCTCAGTGCATCATATCTGGAGTCACCTGATGTTGTTTACATTGATGGCTGCAAGGCTTCTCCACTCTAAATTTATTACTTCCTTCAGTAATTAGTAAGTATTTTGTTAGGATTTATTTTGAGATGGTGTTAATATTTGCTCTTCATAAACTGTTCACCTTTGTTTCTTGCTTGTCATGTTGAAAGCTTAGTTTGTTTACTTCAGCCTCATATTTTCTAAAGTATTTAAGATTATAAACTTGTATTTTTTTTTGTTTGTTTTGGGGATGCTGGGGATTGAACCCAGGGCCTTGTGTGTGTGAGGCAAGCACTCTACCAACTGAGCTATATCCCCAGCCCTAAGATTATAAACTTAATACATAATTTGACTTATGGTCTGGGAATACTTATAGTAGGATTTGGAATGAAAGGAGACTAAATCATCTATTACCAGGAAGCTGGCAGTAAGAACCTGAACAGAGAATTTAAAAGTGCCAAAAATCAGTCATTTTACAAAATGTGTTCAGTCTTTTTTTTTTTTTTTTTTAAAGAGAGAGTGAGAGAGGGGGGGAGAGAGAGAGAGAGAGAGAATTTTCCAACATTTATTTTCTAGTTCTCGGCGGACACAACATCTTTGTTGGTATGTGGTGCTGAGGATCGAACCCGGGCTGCACGCACGCCAGGCGAGCGCGCTACCGCTTGAGCCACATCCCCAGCCCATGTGTTCAGTCTTGCATTAAAGAACAAGTGATATGGTTTTTAATGGTTTAATGGTTGTAATTGGCACAACTATGAACAGTAATAAGTTGCTGAAAATAATGAATTTAAGAAGTTTATTTCTTTAGTGCATTGCGTACTTGGGGCTTATTTAATATACAACTATCTCAGACCATGTTTTGCCTTTACCATTTCAGGAGCAGTGGAAGGGGCATGGAAGAATCCTTTTTCAAGCTGGTTTACTGCAATGCTCCACTGCTTTGGTGGAGGAATTTTATCATGTATACTTCTTGCAGAGCCTCCACTGAGGTTTTTGGCAAATCACACTAATGTTTTACTGGCATCTTCAATCTGGTAAGCTATCATTATGGTAAACTATGAGACATTCTAAAAATTGTTTTGTAAATTGCTAGTAAAATGAATTTTTTTTTCTTTAAAAAGTATTTTATCTTCTTGGAAAGTTAAATCCCAGCCCCTCCCCTTATTTTTTCCTAGAGGCAGTTATTACCATCATAGTCTTATGCATTTAGCTTTTCAGACATGAAAGAGGATTAAATATTTGGCCCCAAACAGTTTCCTCTTATGAGCTCAACTTATACATCCAGAATTACCACACACAGAATTAGAATACAATAAAAGTCAATAAATGTCATGAATGTAACCAAACAAAAAAGATTCAAATGACTCAATATATAATTGTCCTTTGTCCTACTTTTTGTTGGGTTATTTAGAACCTTATGAGATCTTTAAACATTAATTTTTTTAGTTATGAAATGAAGAAAAATGTTGCTAGGAATTGCTTTGGCTTCTTATAACTCCAAATTCAGGTATGCTTTAGAGAATTGATCCATTAAGTTAAAAAATAGATATACTACAAATCAGTGAACTTTGTTCTGTTGAAAGCCAAAACTGTGCTTCTATTAAAAACCACATCAGGTTAAATATATAAGATGTTAGGAACACATAAGATTTCATTTTTATTATGATAATTTGTAAATGATTGTTTTACTAGTTCTGAAGGGGATATTATAAATAATAGTAGCAATAATAAAAAGTAAAATGAGGGAACTTGTGATATATAAGATGTTAGGAACACATAAGATTTCATTTTTATTATGATAATTTGTAAATGATTGTTTTACTAGTTCTGAAGGGGATATTATAAATAATAGTAGCAATAATAAAAAGTAAAATGAGGGAACTTGTGGCAGGAGAAACTTGAAAGAGCATAATAATACACTTGATAACTTTATATACTGAACTGTTACTATATGTCAGTTAAATTCTTTATATTCATTTTCATATTATATTATAGGAGTCCTCTGAGTTAGTTTTTATTCTTATTCCTATTTGACAACTGAGAAAACTGAAATAAAGAAATGTTGCTATAACTTTCATATCTAATAAGTGACTGAGTTAGAATCAAATTAAAAAATTTGATTTCAGAACCTTCAAACTTGATAGGCCCCCACTCCCTGTCTTTCTCTTTCTGTTTCTCCCCCCCCCCCCTCTCTCTCTCTCTCTCTCTCTCTCTCTCTCTCTCTCTTTTTGGTGATGCTGTGATGGGACCAAGACCTCACTCATGCTAGGCAGGCTCTCTGCTGCTGAACTACATCCCCAGTCCTCTCATAAATTTGTTAACAATCTCCTAAATATAGTCTTCCAGTTGCTTTTTGTTTTAAAAAACTTTTCAAGAATTTTATTTCTACAATGATATTTTAAAATGATATAATTATATTAGCATTTTAGGAAAATTCTTTTTATGTGTGTAGATGTTGAAATTATATAAAAAGTAAGAAATCCAGAATATGTTACTCCCCATCACTTATACTTCTATTTCTGTTGTACTTATCACCAATATTTCTTGCCTGGATAGTTGAAGTAGCTTCTTAAGGGGTCTTGCTGCTCTACTCATTATCTCTTTTTTTTAAAAAAAATTATTTTTAGTTTTCGGTGGACACAACATCTTTATTTTTATTTTTATGTGGTACTGAGGATCGAACCCAGTGCCCCGCGCATATCAAGCACATAACTGCTTGAGCCACATCCCCAGCCCTGTTCATTATCTCTTGAGTCTGTTCTTCATGCAGCAGATGAAATGAATTGTTTTAAAATAAATTGGAACATGTTACCCTTATGCTAGAGTTTCTTACTTTATGAAAAACAAAATTCTAAGCTCTTACCTAACTTATAAATCCCTACAAAACCTTTCTTCTACTCTTTATTGTAATGTCTTACCACTGTAACTCTTGTTCACTAATTCTTGAACATATATTTTTTTTCCTTAGTGCCTTTGAACTTGCTTTCTTCTCCCTGTAATGTTATTTTCCCAGAAGACTCATAGTTTATTAGAGAGGTTTTTCACCATCCTTCTCTATTTTTCTTCCTAGAGTTATTACTGCTTGACATATTAACCATTGACTTTTTATGTTGCTGTAATTCCACTAGAATAACAAACAGCTTATTAGACCAAGAACTTTGTTTTGTTAACTGTGTACCAAGTAATATTCTGCGTTCAGTAAATACATTGCTAAAGGAGTAGATTGCTGTGTACTGTCATGAGCAATTTCTGAAATTGAGTACCAAGGAATTACAGATCTTGATTAATTGATCTCTTAAATGAAGTGAAATTGCATGTCTATAAATGTATGATTTCTTGGCTTAAACTAAGACATATGTTAGAAATGGAAAATGAGAAATGCATTTTTATAATGAATTAATAACATTATTCATTAACCTCAGATCTTTTATTCCCATTTTATGTAAGAGGAAGTTGAGGCTTAAAGAGTTGGTATAAAGTCTGAATTTCAACTCAGGCATTTAGATTATGGTATTTTTAAAAAATATTTATTTATTTATTTTTTCTTAGTTCTCGGCGGACACAACATCTTTGTTGGTATGTGGTGCTGAGGATCGAACCCGGCTGCATGCATGCCAGGCGAGCGCGCTACCGCTTGAGCCACATCCCCAGCCCTAGATTATGGTCTTTATAGAGTTTTTTCTCTAAACAATCTTTATTAGTCTTTTCAGCTAATACAGAATAGGTAGAAAAATATTTCTAAAGTATATGTAAAATAGAAACAATTATGATGTAATAAATCTTGTTTTTTTTTTTTAAGAGAGAGTGAGAGAGGAGAGAGAGAGAGAGAGAGAATTTTTAATATTTATTTTTTAGTTCTCGGCGGACACAACATCTTTGTTGGTATGTGGTGCTGAGGATCGAACCCGGGCCCGCACGCATGCCAGGCGAGTGCGCTACTGCTTGAGCCACATCTCCAGCCCTAATAAATCTTGTGTGTCCATTATTTAATTAAGAAAAAAAATTGCCACTTAAATTTTTTTTTATATGAAGTGAACATTCAGAAAGCCACAAAGATACATTGACATAGTAAATTATTATAGTGTATACCCTTAACCCCTACCCCAGTCAAGAGATTCTGCTTTGTCACTAATCATAGAAGTTCTTTCTGTGTGTTTTATTCTAATCACAACCTCTTTCCCACCTTAAATAACCATTATAATAACACATGGGAATCACGTTTCATATTTTTATAATTTTATCACCACTGTTCATTCCTTGATATATTATAGTTTAGTTATTTACAGGTTCAGATTGTCTGATTTGATCTCTTTTGTGATATTAACAGTGTTTTACACTTAATGCCTGTAACAGTAAATTGGGAATTGTAAAATGGCAATGATCTAATTTTATCTTTTCTTTTTCTTTTATTTATTTAAAATTTTTTTGTAGTTGTATACAATACCTTTATTTTACTTTTTTTATTTAAATGTTGTGCTGAAGATCGAACCTACACTGCACACATACTAGGCAAGTGCTCTACCCTTGAGCCAGAACCACAGCCCCCTTCTTTTTATTTTTTAAAATATTTTTTAAGTTGTAGATGAACACAATACCTTTGTTTTATTTTTTATGTGGTGCTGAAGATTGAACTCAGTGCTTTTCACAAGTGAGGCGAGCACTCTGCCACCGAACTACATCCCCAGCCCTCTTTTCTTTTTATTCATCAGTTAGAATATTATTCTAAACAGATACTTCTGACTTATCATCTACTATTTGGTAAAGCAGTTGTATAGTTCATATAAAAAAGGCAGGATAAATAACGTGTTTCTTTTCCTTTACTAGTTTTCAGTATAATCAACCTATCCTCTGTCATCCTCCAAAGATGACCAGTTTAAAAAAACAATAATTATGAACTCATGATTCAAGCATATTTCATGAGTTTTAATTTTAATTTTTGTTTTAATTCTTTGGCCAGTGGGAGCCTCTTTAAATTGGCTCCTGAGACTTCGGATTAGCTTCCTTGCCTTTTGGTGTTATAAAATTCATCTTGTACTTTTCTTTTGGAATTTAAGAACCTCCAGTATCTTTTTAATGAGAAATGGCATTTCAAAACCATAATCTGAGCATTAGTGATCGTCATTGTTACTGAGTTCATCATTGTTTCTAGGCCACTGCAGTGAACAGAGCTAAGAAAAATAAAGACAAAATAACTTATGAGTTCATATTGATATTTCTGATCCAAATTGAAGACTATACAATTTTTATTTATCTCATCTCTATTACATACATATCTTCTTTCTTTGATACTAAGGATTTTGGTTTTTAAAAGAATAGGACATGATAGAATTAAACTATTTTGACATTGCTTATTTATTCTGTTGTTTATTTGTTTTTGTGTGGTGCTGAGGATCGAATCCAGGGCCTCACCCATCCTAGGCAAACACTCGACCACTGAGCCAGAACCCCAGCCCTCATTTTATTCTGTATTATGCACATGATAGTTTTAGAATATAGTAAGACTGTCACCAGTTTGGTTACTGGAAACTTTTTTTATTAGAGCTTTATATTTATATATATAATATTTGGGTTCCTTTTGACATACAAAGAATTTGATTTCAATTCCCATTCCCTCCTCCTCTTAATTTCCTCCTTTCTCCCTCTTTTTTCTCTCTTCTCACTCTTTTATGTATTTAACTGGTACTTTCTTTTTTTATTTTATTTTATTTTTTTTATTGTTGGTTGTTCAAAACATTACATAGTTCTTGATATATCATATTTCACATTTTGATTCAAGTGGGTTATGAACTCCCATTTTACCCCATATACAGCTTGCAGAATCACATCAGTTCCATTGATTTACATATTGATATACTCATGTCTGTTGTATTCTGCTGCCTTTCCTATCCTCTACTATCCCCCCTCCCCTCCCCTCCCCTCCCCTCCCTTCTTCTCTCTCTACCCCCACTACTGTAATTCATTCCTCCCCCTTGTATTATTTTTCCCTTTCCCCTCACTTCCTCTTGTATGTAATTTTGTATAACCCTGAGGGTCTCCTTCCATTTCCATGCAATTTCCCTTCTCTCTCCCTTTCCCTCCCACTTCTCATCCTTGTTTAATGTTGGTCTTCTTCTCGTGCTCTTCTTCCCTAGTCTGTTCTTAGTTACTCTCCTTATATCAAAGAAGACATTTGGCATTTGTTTTTTAGGGCTTGGCTAGCTTCGCTTAGCATAATCTGTTCTAATGCCATCCATTTCCCTCCAAATTCTATGATTTTGTCATTTTTTAATGCAGAGTAATACTCCATTGTGTATAAATGCCACATTTTTTTTATCCATTCATCTATTGAAGGGCATCTAGGTTGGTTCCACAGTCTTGCTATTGTGAATTGTGCTGCTATGAACATCGATGTAGCAGTGTCCCTGTAGCATGCTCTTTTTAGGTCTTTAGGGAATAGACCGAGAAGGGGAATAGCTGGGTCAAATGGTGGTTCCATTCCCAGCTTTCCAAGAAATCTCCCTACTGCTTTCCAAATTGGCTGCACCAATTTGCAGTCCCACCAACAATGTACAAGTGTACCCTTTTCCCCACATCCTCACCAGCACTTATTGTTGTTTGACTTCATAATTCTTGTAGAAATAGAGAAAGCAATCATGAAATTCATATGGAAGAATAAAAGACCCAGAATAGCAAAAACAATACTAAGCAGGAAGTGTGAATCAGGTGGTATAGCGATTCCAGATTTCAAACTATACTACAGAGCAATAGTAACAAAAACAGCATGGTACTGGTACCAAAACAGGCGGGTGGACCAATGGTACAGAATAGAGGACACAGAAACCAACCCACAAAACTACAACTTTCTTATATTTGATAAAGGGGCTAAAAGCATGCAATGGAGGAAGGATAGCATCTTCAACAAATGGTGCTGGGAAAACTGGAAATCCATATGCAACAATATGAAACTGAATCCCTTTCTCTCGCCATGCACAAAAGTTAACTCAAAATGGATCAAGGAGCTTGATATCAAATCAGAGACACGGCATCTGATAGAAGAAAAAGTTGGCTACGACCTACATGCTGTGGGGTCGGGCTCCAAATTCCTCAATAGGACACCCATAGCACAAGAGTTAATATCTAGAATCAACAAATGGGACTTACTCAAACTAAAAAGTTTTTTCTCAGCAAAAGAAACAATAAGAGAGGTAAATAGGGAGCCTACATCATGGGAACAAATCTTTACTCCTCACACTTCAGATAGAGCCCTAAGATCCAGAGTATATAAAGAACTCAGAAAATTAGACAATAAGATAAGAAATAACCCAATCAACAAATGGGCCAAGGACTTGAACAGACACTTCTCAGAGGAGGATATACAATCAATCAACAAGTACATGAAAAAATGCTCACCATCTCTAGCAGTCAGAGAAATGCAAATTAACTGGTACTTTCTACATATACATAGAGGAGGTATACCGTTTGGTACATTTATATATGTATATATTATGGTTTTGTTAGATTCATTCCATATTTCTTTCCCTTATGCTTCCTTTTCTCTCCCTCTCATTTTCCTATTTTTAATCCACTGATCATTCCTATATCTTTATGATATCCAATCCTCTCCCCCACTGCCTTTCCCCCCTTATTTTGCTTTAGCTTCCACATACAAGAGAAAACATTCAACCCTTGATTTTCTGAGTCTGACTTATTTCACTTTATATGATTTTCTCCATTTCTATCCATTTACTGGCAAATGTCACATTTCATTCTGATTTATGGCTGAGTAAAACTCCATTGTGTGTGTATACCACATTTTCTTGATCTATTTATATATTGACAGGCATCTGGGTTGATTCCATAATTTGGCTATCGTGAATTGTGCTGCTACTAACATTGTATTGGCTGTTTCATTATAGTATGTTGATTTTAGTTCTTGGATAAATACCAAGGAGTGGGATAGCTGGGTTATATGGTGATTCCATTTCTAGAATGGAATCTACTTTTGAAAGTAGTTGTACTAACTTGCAGTACCAACAACAATATTTGACTGTACCCTTTGCCTATATCCTTGCCAGCATTTATTATTATTCATATTCTTGATAATTGCCATTCTGACTGGTGGTAGTTGTGGTTTTCATTTCCCTGATTGCTAGAGATGTTGAACATTTTTTTCATATATATTTTGGCCATTTGTGTTTTGTTTTGTTCTTTTGTCCATTTAATGATTGGGTTATTTTATTTTATTTCATTTTTTTTCATTTTTTTGAGTTCTTTATATATTTTAGAGATTAACTCTCTCTCAGAGGAGTAGTTAGCAAAGATTTTCTCCCAGTCTGTAGGCTCTCTCTTTGCTTTCTTTCTTTTGTTTTTTTGGGGGAGGCAGGTGTGGGTACTAGGATTGAACTCAGAACACTCAATCATTGAGGCACATCATTAGCCCTATTTTGTATTTTATTTAAAATCAGTGTCTCACTGAGTTGCTTAGTGCCTCGCAATTGCTGTGGGTATCCTCCTGTCTCAGCTACCTGAGCTGTTGAGATTGCAGGCCTGTGCCACTGCACCCTGCCCTCTTTTACTTCTCAGTTGTGAAAATTGCTTTTTATGTTTAACTCTCTTATGTTTAACTCTTATGTTTAATACAAACGCACCGTTCTGCATTCTAATAATATAATAGCCATTTTATACTATACATACCCTTTTTCAGTTTTCATTCAGTCTTATTTTTCAGCTAACTTTAACACTTAACACTAGTTCTTATGACTTATATCTGTTTATTTTGGTTGTCTGAAGTTTATGCTGTAGTAAATTTCTTTTTTTTTTTTTTAGAATTTTTTTAATATTTATTTTTTAGTTCTCGGCGGACACAACATCTTTGTTTTGTATGTGGTGCTGAGGATCGAACCCAGGCCGCACGCATGCCAGGCGAGTGTGCTACCGCTTGAGCCACATCCCCAGCCCAATGCTGTAGTAAATTTCATCAGGAATAGTAGTCCCAGAGTTTTCACATAAGGATGTTTATTTGTGTCTTTTGACTCAAAAGCCAATTTATTTATTTACTTATTTAAAAAAATTTATTTATTCTAATTTGTTATATATGACAGCAGAATGCATTTCAATTCATAGTATACATATAGAGCACAGTTTTTCATGTCTCTGGTTGTACACAAAGTAGAGTCACACCATTTGTATCTTCATACATGTACCTGGGGTAAATGATATCCATCTCATTCTACCATCTGTCCTAACCCCCTTTCCCCTCCCCTCCCTTTCCTTCCCTCGTCTTTGCCTTATCTAAAGCCTATTTTATTGAATATAAAATCATTGACACATGTATAATTAATATATTAAATGTACTATTTCATTTTTTCCCCGTGACTTAAAGCATTGCTGTGAAAAAGTCTAATGGTCTTATAATTTTCTTGCCCGTATAAGTCACATGCTTTCTCTTTCTTTTTCTCGCGCTCTCTCTCTCTCTCTCTCTCTCTCTCTTTTTTCCTGAATTTTGTTTTCATTAGAGTCTAATAATTTAAATAAAACATGTTTTGATTGGTCTTTTTGGGGCAGTATCTTCAAGTATGTGGGATGTTCTTTTTAGTACATATAAATGTTTTCTTATTTGGAAAAATTGAGTATTTGTATGATTCCCTGGACTTGTTTTTCTTTAGGAACTCCCATTATTACTGGCATATTGGCTCTTCTTTGCCTTTCTTCAATGAATCTTTTTTAAAAAATATATACATTTTTAGTTGTTGGTGGACTTTATTTTATTTGTTTATTTATGTGTGTGGTACTGAGAAATGAACCCAGTGTCTCACACATGTGAGGCAAGTGCTCTACCACTGAGCCACAACTCCAGCCCTTTATCTGTCTTTTTAAGTTAAAATATTTTTACCT
This sequence comes from Urocitellus parryii, assembly GCF_045843805.1. Classification (NCBI taxonomy): domain Eukaryota; kingdom Metazoa; phylum Chordata; class Mammalia; order Rodentia; family Sciuridae; genus Urocitellus; species Urocitellus parryii. The sequence continues at coordinate 184,857,817 of NC_135534.1, forward strand.
TTTTCTCTTCTGTTTCTTTGGATGCACTGTCTGTTGTGTTTATTTCTCTTTGTGTTTTCTTGTTTAGTTTTCATATCTGAAATTACCTTTATTTTTTATTTTTATTCATTATCCTTAGTTTTTTTTTCTAATTCTGATGTTTGCTGTGCTTTTTATGTCTTATATCACTTTCTTAATGTCTTCAACTTTTTCTTTCTTTTTATTATTTTGAAATAATGAGCTACAGTTCTAATCTGATTTGCAGAAACATCCTGAGTGTTTTTTTTTTTTATTATTTTTAGTTGTAGTTGAACACAGTACCTTTTATTTTATTTATTTATTTTTTATGTGGTGCTGAGGATCAAACCTAGTGTCTCACGTGCTAGGAGAGTGCTTTACCACTGAGCCACAACCCCAGCCTCCTGAGTGTTTTTATTGTAGGGGCTTACTTTATTTATTTTTTATTGTAATAAGTTTATATGAGATTTGACCTTAATAATTTTCTGTTGATAATATTTATATGAATTTGGTTTCCTTTAGGCTTTCAGAGTTAGGTACAATTTTCTGACTTCACATAGTTTCTATTTGTTGTTTTTATGTAGCATTCAAAAGATGATGGTACATGTTCCCTGAGATTTCTTGGGTCTTTTCTCCTTCCCCATTTTGGTCTAGACTTTTCTCTTTCTTTTATTTTTCTATGCTGTTCTGTTTTGATTTTATTACAGCAGTTTGTTTTCAATATGGGGCCTGTTCTAGAAGATCATCCTGGTGGATCAGTTTTGAAAGCTCATACAGACTAAATTGTTTAAACCTTTTCCCATCTTCTATCATGAACCCTTTGTCCTATCTGATGTTTAAGCTGCATATATGTTAGTTCACCCTTGGAATCCTAGCTATGTGGAGGTTGAAGCAGTAGGAGGATTACCAGTTCTAGGCCAGCCTGGGCAATTTAGTAAGATTCTGTCTCAAAATAAAAAGGGATGAGGATGTAGCTCAGTGGTAGAAACCTTACTTAGCATGCACAAGACTCTAGGTTAATCTGTAGTTACTAAAACAAATGTGCAGGCGAGCACACAGCCAGAAACCCTCTAGTTTTTCTTCAAATTGGCCTACATTTTTTGTGGTTCTGGGATTGAACCCAGGGCATTATAACATGTTAAGCACACACTATAGCATTGAGCTATATAAGCCCCTAGCCCCTGAACCCATTTTTAAATGGAATATCATACTGACTATAGTTTCCTGGGCATTAATTTTTCACTTGACATTATGTTACTAAGATTCATCTGTATGTTTTTGTGTGTAGCCATAGTGCATTCCTTCCCATTGCTGTATAATCCATTATATTGGTTCCAGTTGTTTTGTTGTGCATTACAGAACCACAGTAATGATAGTAATTTATATATCATTTATTATGTCCTAGACACTCTTCTTAGTGCTTTACATTTACTATCTCATTTAAACCTCACATGAATCTTGTGAGGTAAGTATTGTTTCACTCTTCACAGATCATATAACTGAGGCATGAGGCATGAGGCATGCAGGGTTAATAACTTACCCAAGGGATTGCAGATACTGATTGGAACCTAGGATATCTAGTTCTTTGTACTTTGTTCATGCAATGTATTCCTCCCCCCCCCCCCCGCCCCCAAGTACTGGGGATTGAACCCAGGGCACTCTACTACTGAGCCCCTTCCCCCCTTTAAAATTTTGAGAGGGTCTTGCCAGGTTTCTGAGGCTGGTCTTGAACTTTCAGTCCTCCTGTTACAGTCTCCAAAGTAGTTGGGTTTATAGGAGTGTGCTACCACACCTGACAATATTGCATCATATTCTGCAAATAGGAATCTTTTCTTTGTCCTCATAGACCTTTACATATAAAAAAGTTTCTGATTTAAAGACATAGTATATTTTACTATTTTCTCCTTTAAAGTTTTAATATTTAGAATAAATATATAGTCTTTGCTTCATTTAATTTTTCTTACTTCTTTCTTTATTTTTAGTATTGGGTATCGAACCACTGAGTCACATCCCCAGCCCTTCTTATTTTTAATTTGAGACCACATCTATATAAGTTGCTTAGGGACTCACTAAGTTGCTGAGGCTGACCTCAAACTTGCGATCCTCCTGCCTCAGCCTCCTGAGTCACTGAGATTACAGGCATGTGCCCTGTGCCCAACTACTTCATTTAATTTTAATTTGAAAATTAAAATGATGTTTGGAGTATAAATTCTAGCAAGTAAGGTCATCTTTAGTATCATAGTGCACACATATGGAGATTAACACCATCTACTGGCATACAGAAACAATAACTTGGTTATGTCATAATTATTGGTTAGAAGGATTTTTCTTTTTTTCTTAAATTTTTTTTTAGTTGTAGTTGGAAGACAATACCTTTATTTTATTTATTTAGTTTTATGTAGTGCTGAGGATTGAACCTAGTGCCTCGCACGTGCTAGGCAAATGCTCTATCGCTGAGCCATAACCCCAGCCTATAGATGGAGTTTTCTTTTTGAAATTCTGCTTCTGAGGAATCAAATATTTTATAATTTTTCTGTGTACTGATTTTTATTCCCCAGGGTTTTTTTTTTAACTTTGAACTTAAATTCCCAAGTGTAACTTATTGTATGTTGCATATTATACAGTTGCATAGCTAAAATTACATTTAGACAAGCTGTCATTGGGTAAGTCTTTTTTCCAAGCACATATATAAAATAATTTATTAGAGTAATAAGAACAAGAGGAAACTATTATATTGAACCCTAACATTAATTATATTTATTTAGTGTTCTGTTTTGGTTTAGTTAAGTGATAATATCTTTGTAGAGGAATGGAATTGATAGTACAGTGAAAACAGAATTCTCAGTGACTAACCTTGGGAAGTTTTACTTCAATCTTTCTAACTTTAAGTGGTTTAGCTTTCATTTGTTGGTGGTGTAGGATTTTATTTGTATCTTGTTTTTGGACTAATTTCTATCCTTGGTCATTTTTCTTTCTTTATCAGAAAGATAATCCATGAGACTTAAAAATGTGTGAGAAATTCATTATTGTCATTCATTTTTTTCTTTTTCTGTTTTTTCTTTAGGCACTTTTACAAGTTAAATATATCTTAGATGTTATAAGGAGGGACATGTGATTACTTAATGAGTGTTAGTTGAGTGATTCATTAAAGGAATTTTAAAAAATCTAATTTATGTTACAGAGTAGGAATAGTTGTTTTAGAGATTCAGTGTTTCTGATATGTTTACTTTTAAGTCTTCTGAACAAAATAAATGTTCTTTTGCTCTGGGGCTATTTAGCACTCAAGGAGAGTGGTTTTTTGTTTAATGTGTTAGCTTATTGTAGGTATTCACATATTTAGGAATATCTGATTAAGGTCTTACTAATTCAGAAATAGAAATAATTATAAAATCTTGAATATGAAAAGTCCAAGATTACTCTTGTAATAGCATAAGTTTTTAACTCATGTTAAAGATAGACTTAGTGAATGGATTGAGCAATGGCGTCATTTGTACTATTGTTTTTGTTATTCCTTTCAGTATTTTACTTTTGAATTTAATTTATGTTAAAGTGAAAACTAATCTTTTCTAATTCTAATGTATAATTTTATTTTATTAAAACATATACAATTTATTATTTAAATGTATATACTCTCTTTCCTAATCGGCTATCTAACCCATTTCTTAGAAATGAGTGCAGAGACTTTTTTTTTTTTAACAATATCTTATTTATTTATTTATTTATCTATTCATTCTTTCATTCATTCATTTATTTATTTTATGTGGTGCTGAAGATTGAACCCAGGGCCTCATACATGCTAGGTGAGTGCTCTACTGCTGAGCCACAACTTCAGCCCTAGAGTACAGAGACTTAAAATATTATATGAACATATAAAAATTTAAAATTATTCTAGCCATTTTTCAGAAATCTTTTAGTACTTTCCAATAATCTTTCTCTCAAGCTCTCTGTCAACTGATTCTTTGATTTGGTATATTTTGTATTTTGCTTTCACATTGATTGCTAATAAATTATTTATTTCAGAGATACTTTCCACCCTGGTGAGTTTTAGGTTAGGGAGTAATAAGATGAATAATTTCTGACCTGTAAGGACTATTATAATTGATTATGAGTGTTATAGTCTTTATTTTATATTGTCTCAAAATAAAAAATAAAAGAGCTGGGAATGTAACTCAGTGGTTAAGCACCTGGGTTCATTCCCTGGTACCAAAACAAAACAAAACAAAACACTCATGATATTTCTTGAGTGCCCTGTATTTCTTTATCATCCCATTAGAGAGAAGGTACATTTTACCTTAAGCACAATATTGTCTACTAGAGTCTTTTAGAAATGAAGAGAAAATAAGTCGTTTTTTTTCTAGTAAAAACTTCTGACATTATTTGATGCTTAGGACAAGTGAAATTTAAAAAATAATTTGTCAGAGGTGAATTGTTCTTAAAATATTAACATGATTGGTTAAAATTAAGCATGTTCAACTAAATTTTAAAAACCAGGCTTATATTCTTTCAGTTGTATGAAAAAGTGTTCTTTAACAACCCTGCTTGCTTTTGAGCTATCACCTATCTTTGTATAGATTTAGCTTATGTTGCTCATAAAGAGGCACAGGAAAGAAATTACTGGGGATTGAGTGCAAACCTTTCTCAATTACCAAGTGCCCTTTTCTCCAATTCATTTTTCCAGAGTATAAAAGACATTGTGTAATTAGACCAGTCTTCACCCCTAAAAGTGATTATGCTTTTGCTTAATTTTGTTAGTTGATTCAATACTTCCAGAAAATAGGCTCAAATTAGGAACTCAGTAGATACTTCATCCATTTATGGAGTATTCACAAGCCCAAAGTTTACATTCCCCTCTGGTCGTGACTTTTTTTTTTTTTTTTTGGTATCAGGGATTGAACTCAGGTGACTCAACCACTGAGCCACATACTCAGCCCTGTTTTGTATTTTATTTAGAGACAGGATCTCACTGAGTTGCTTACCACCTCACTTTTTGTTGAGGCTGGCTTTGAACTTGCAGTCCTCCTGACTCAGCTTCCCTAGCTGCTGGAATTACAGGTGTATGTCACCGCACTCAGCTGATCATGACATTTTGACATGTGATTGACCTTCCTATACAATATGTGCTTTTCTTGGATTCCTATTCTAAGTTTACATGGATAATTCCATTTATTGTGTTATGCCATATTGTTAGTACTGATAGAGCTTTGTTTCTGTTCTTCTGATTCTGCACATATTAAAATATTTAAATTTTAATTTCAGGTATATTATATTTTTTTGCCCTTGGGACCTTATTTCCCAGGGCTATTCATTCTTACCTGTTCAACTTCTGGCTGCGGGAATGAAGGAAGTGACCAGAACTTGGAAAATAATAGGTGGAATCACACATGCTAATAGCTATTACAAAAATGGCTGGTTAGTCATGATAGCTATTGGATGGGCCCAAGGTAATATTAACAATATGTGTTCATAGGTATTCTCTTATTGATGTACCATAATTTTGGGGATGGCATACTTTTATTAACAGTCTTTTTGGAGGTAGAAACCTTGTTTCTGTTGGCTAGCAAAATTATTTAAAAACTTGTACTTTTCACTAGTACTAGTTCATCAGCCATTATTTTGAGCCTGACTGCCTTGTTATATAAAATTTTTATGATTTTGATTTCATTTTTATCTTTAATTTATGAACCAGAGACATTTATGTTAATTATTTTAACATAAATAAAACAAGTTTACTTAAGAAATTATGTAGCTCATATAAATAAAAACCAGCTCTTTCTGTGTTCTTTTCCTCCAACTTGAATTACTGGAAATAGTAAATATGATTGGTTATAAATTCATGTTCATGCATCAGTTGCTTTTATCGTTGCTTTCTGTAGGAATTGAATGAATTTCTCTAACAACTTGTTATAGCATACTGTACCTAAAACTAATTATATCAGGAGAGTAAATGGTAAAACAGAGGATTTTATTTTTTAGGTCTGAAACAAACCTCTAGCCATACCTCTGTGCTTGAGACCCCAAATTTAAGCTTAAGTGCAGTAAAATAGACAATTGCTGTGCGGGTGAAAGGGGAGAATTGCAGATGTTTCAGTATCCTAAGCTTACAAAGCAATTTTTTTCTTTCTTCCAATACTTCTGTTTGGAAATCCTCTTGGATTTTAAATCAGGTGGTAGAATTATGGCTCCCCTCAAATATTCTTAAGAAAGTTACTAAATAATCTTGTTTATTTTTTATTTTTATTTTTAGGTGCAGGTGGTATAATTATCACAAATTTTGAACAGTTACTAAAAGGAGATTGGAAACCAGAAGGTAATGAATGGCTGAAGATGTCCTAGTAAGTTGGTATATATTTTACTGAGATCTGGATTTTGTTCTTAGATCTTTTTAATAACATTTTTAGAACTCCCAAGTGTAATGAAATATAGCTGAAAAAATAAGTGGTAATGACAATGGAAAGAAAACCCCCAAATTTTATTCTAAGAGTTTTCTCTCTCAAATGAAGTTTTAAAATAAATATTGATTCACTTCTCTGAGGATTTATCCCCTTAAAAAACAAAACAAAATAAAACAAAACAAAAACCTCCAGATTATCATAGAATTATGGGAAGAGTATATACTTATGAAGAGAGATCTACTTAGAGGCAGACTTCTGGATGGAAATGAATCAATTATAGGCTCTTGGCATTTTCATTAGTGTGACATCGCACACATTTCAGTTTATACATAGCTCTAGTAGTAAAATGTCAAAATTAATGGGAAAATAAATTAGTACATTATCATAAGATCCTGAGAGTGGTTTTAAAAATTACAGGTAAGTTTAAGTATCAAAGTAAGAAAAAGATTAGCAGAAATAATCCACTGTATATTTGTGTGATGCAAACTGTAGGTCAAGTCTCTTTAGAGAAAAGAATCTAATCATTAGATCTTTTCTAAGGCAACAACTCAAATCTTAAATAAGTCATAGGTATATACCTGGTGCACCTGAAAATGAAATGGAAAAATATAGTTATTATTCACACAGGTTGAGAAAGAGAAGACTTAGGAATAGTGGCCATAATAAGCTGCTCTTACTGTTGATTTTTATAAGCTCATTTTCAAATTAATGGATTAAATATAAAGATCACAAGCATTATGAATGAGGTAGTATTTTTGAGTGAACCAATAAATTCCAGGATATTCAACTTGGAAAGTACCCTTTAAAGCTTATAAGAGGTAGTTTGAACATAATATATTCTAAAGTAAAGCCTTAGAGAATAGTGTATAAAATCAGTGTTTTAGAATAAGTGGAACTGAAAACAGAATCCAAAGCTATTTTCTGAGGCTTTACCCTATCAGGTGCTATGTAGACACTTCTAAAAACATATATATTATCACTAATACTCTCAATAAACCTAAAAAGCAGGTATTATTTCTACTTCATGGGTTAGAAAACTAAGGCTCAGAGATATCAGAAGACTAGCTTATGGCTACCTAGGTATTTAGAATGTTTTTCTTTTCTTTCTTTCCTTTTTTAATTGTGCATTTCTTAATTTTTAAATTAAGCTAAAACTTTATATTGAGTAAACTTCGTCCATTTGAAGAATATAATTTTTGTTGAGTTTAAATAGAAATATATAATAAAAGAATAGTGATCACTATCAAGAATATTTCCATTATTCCACAAATTTCCTTTTGTCCCTTTGCATTCCATCTCTCCCTCCATTCTTGATTATAGTCAGAAATATGTTTTTTTTCCTAGAATTTTATGTAAATGGATTTTGTATATTCTTTTGGGTCTTACTTCTTTCTTTCATCATAGCAATTTTGAGGTTCAACATATGGATGAACTGGTTTCTTCCTTTTTGTGCTATATTTTATTTTAGGAGCAATCACATTTTATTTTATCTGTTGATGGACATTTGGGTTGATTCCAGTTTCGACCATTGTGAGCAAAAGTTCTTTCAATATTTGTATGTGAATCATTGTGTGGACACATTCTCATTTTATTTATGTAAACATATTAGGGAGTGGCTGAGTTGTATAGTAGGTGTACATTTAACTTTTTTAAAACCATTGCCCATTTTCCCAAAGTGTCTTAAGAATTCTAGTTGCTCCATATTATTGCCAAGCCTTGGGATTGCCAGTCTTTTTATTTTTAGAAATTATAGTGAGTACATTTCTCATTGTGATTTTAGTTAGTATTTCCCTGTGGACTATGTTGAACATCTTTTCATATGCTTATTGGCCATTTTATGTCTGTTTTGAGAAATATCTGTATATACCTTTTTCTATTGTTATGATTAGATTGTTTGTCTTATTATATTGTTTTTTATTTATTTTTTGTTTGTTTCTGGACCTTTATTTTATTTATTTATTTTTATGTGGTGTTAAGGATCAAACCCAGAATCTCACTAGTGCTAGGCTAGTGGTTTACCACTGAGCTACAATCCCAGCCCTTGTTATATTCTTTATATATTCTGAATACCATTTCTTTTTTTAATTCTAATTTGTTATGTATGACATCAGTATGCATTACAATTCATATTATACATAAAATGCCATTTCTTTGATGTGTGTTTGTAGAATTTTGGTACAGATCAATTTATCAATTTTTTAATACTTTCATATTCTGGGATGTCTTTGCCTATCCAGAGTTGCAAAGTTATTATTCTAATGGTTTCAAGAAATTTCTACTCTTAGCTTTTATAGTTAAGTCTATGATCTATTTCAAGTTTAATTTTTGTATAAATAGTATTGTGTAGGATTTGATATTTATTTTTCCCTTCTATATGCAGTTGTTTTGGCACCATTTCTTGGGAAGACTTTTCTTTTGCCCATTTAGTGCCTTGTTAACCCTTGTTTTTTTTTCCCCCATAATCAAGTGATCACATATTTGTGGCTCTGTTTCTGGATTTTCTTCTGTTTTACTGATGTAAAAGTCCCCTAATGCCCAAACCCCACTATGGTATGGGAGTTTTCAGTTTTAATATCTTTTGGAACCTATATGCTGTTTTCCATACTTTGTTATACACTAGTTTTAATTCCTACTATAGTGTGAAAGGTTGCATTTTCTTCATACCTTTATCAGCATTTCTTGTCTTTTGTTTTTTTTTTTGATATTAGCTACCCTCATGGGTGTGAGTTGGTATCTCACAGTAGTTTAATTTGCATTTCATTGATGATTAGTAATGTTGGCTATTTTTATGTCCTTTGGAGAAATATTAAGTTCCTTTGCTTCCTTTTTAAACCTGGTTATATATTTTCTTGCTGTTAGATTGTATGGTTTCTTAATAAATTCTGGATATTAACCATGTATCATATACTAGGTTTAAATATTTTCCCAGTCTATGGTTTGCCCTTTCACTTTATTGGTTGTTTCCTTTGTTGTATAGAAGCTTTTTAACTTGATAGAGTCCTGTTTATTTATTTGTTTTTGCTTTTGTAGCTTGGGATTTTGATATGGTATTCAAAAAGTCATTCCAAGGCAGTGGCATACTCTCAGCCTATACAGGTTGCATGACAAAATTAGATTCATGTTATCAAAGTAATTCTTAGAAAAGTGAAGCAGGAGGCATCACAATACCGGACCTTAAATTGTAACTCAGAGTGATAGTAATAAAACTGGTATGGTATTGGCACCAAAACCAATGGTACAGAATAGAAGACAAAGAGAAACCCATGTAAATATAGTTATTTTATACTAGACTAAGGCTCCATAAACATGCTTTGGAGAAAAGATAGCCTCTTCAACAAATGGTGCTAGGAAAACTGGATATCTATGTGTATCAAAATGAAATTAAACCCCTCTCTCTGACCCTGCACAAAACTCAGAGTGTATCAAGGACTTATGCATTAGATCAGAGACCTTGCAGCTACTAGAAGAAGATAAAGTAGGTCCAGATATCTACCATGTTGGCCTCAGAACTGAATTCCTCAACAAAACTTTTATTTTTATTTATTTTTTTTTTTTAAAGAGAGAGTGAGAGAGGAGAGAGAGAGAGAGAGAGAGAGAATTTTTTTAATATTTATTTTTTAGTTCTCGGCGGATACAACATCTTTGTTGGTATATGGTGCTGAGGATCGAACCCGGGCTGCATGCATGCCAGGCGAGCGCGCTACCGCTTGAGCCACATCCCCAGCCCATCAACAAAACTTTTAAAGAGTAAAAAGTAAAATCAAGAATCAATAAATGGGTTGGTATTAAACTAAAAAGCTTCTTCACAGCAAGGAAACAATCAAGAATGTGCAGAGAGAGCCTAAGGAATGGGGGTAAGTCTTTGCCACCTTCACCTAAATAGAACATTAATCTCCAGGATATACAAAAAACTCAAAAAACAAAACAAAACAAAACAAAAAACTTAACACTGTAAAAAGAAATAACCCAGTCAATAAATGGGCAAAGGAACTGAACAGGTGCTTCACAGAAGAAATACGATCAAGTCAGCAAATATATGGAAAAATGTTCAGCTTTTCTAGCAATTAGAGAAATGCAAATTAAAACTACGTTGAGATTTCATCTCACTTCAGTCAGAATGGCAATTATCAAGAGTACAAGTAACAATAAATATTGGGGAGGAAGTAGGGAAAAATGTACACTCATACATTGCTGGTGGAACTGCAGATTGGTACAACCACTCTGGAAAGCAGTGTGGAGATTCTTCAGAAAGCTTAGAATGGAACTACCGTTTGACACAGTTATCCCACTCCTTGGCATATACCCAAAGGACTTAAAATCAGCATACTATAGTGACACAGCCACATCAATGTTTATAGCAGCTCAGTTCACAATAGCTAAGCTATGGAACCAACCTAGGTGTGCCCTTCAACAAATGAATGGATAAAGAATGTGGTATATATACACAATGGAATATTGCTCAGCTATAAAGAAGAATGAAATTATGACATTTTTCCATAAGAGATGGAACTGAAATCTGTCATGCAAGCAAAATAAGCCAGTCCCCAAAAACCAAAGGCTGAATGTTCTCTTTGATATGTGCATGCTAACACATAAGAAAGGGGGTGGAGAATAGAAGTTCATTGGATTAGACAAAGGGAATGAAGGGAAGGGAGGGAGAAGGGAATAGGAAGGACAGTAGGATATATCGGACATAACTTTCCTAACTTCATATGTGAATACGTGATCACTGTAACTCCACAACCACAGGAATGGGAAATATACTCCATGTATCTATAATATGTCAAAATACACTCCACTATTTTGTATATCTAAAAAGAACAAATAAAATATTTAAAAACTTAGATTCATGCTTAGGAAGATTTTCTCTGGTAAGAAAAAATTTTTTCTCTGGTCAAGGGTTTAATTGGATAGTCTTTTACTAGTGTTGAAGGGTTAGGCATGTGATTCATGGATAAATTTCAGCCATCATAGCCGAAGCCCAGGAATAGAGAGGAGATTATTCAAGAAAGATTTGTGGAGGAAGGATTCACTTGACTAATGGCATGGATCCCAGGAAACCCAGAGAATGTTAGAAATGTTAAATTAGCAGATATACTGCCAGCTTGGACTGCAAGAACAGAGACAGGATGAAATGAAAGAAGATTATCAAACTCATGGAATTCCTTAGGTGAAAAATAGGCTGATAAAACTGTGCAGCTACAGAAGTGTGCTGCCCTCTAAAGGAAAAGGAATGACTTCATGGTGGGGGCTGCACCCCAGAGGCCTGAGTCTAGCCCCACAGTCTGGAGTCAGAGGTGCAGAAACCAAAGATGTGAGTGTAGAGTTTGGAGCTGCAGATTCAGGACAGTGCATCCAGCCATGGAGGATTATCCTCAAGCCTTGAAACCTAATGGAATTGCCCTGCTGAATTTTGAAATTGCTTGGTACCAATGATATATTTATTTTATTTCTTCCTTTTGGAATGAGAATGTCTGTAACTATTACCCAGTACCTGTTCCACCATTGTGGAACTAGAAAACTTGTTTTTAGTTTTACAGGAAATTAGTATGTATTACAATTTTCTAATACATCCTGAGTTTCCTGACAAATCTCATATTTTGATTTAAAATGGAATTTCCCTTAATTCTAACCCTTCTCCAGTGTCCTGCTCCAGTTTAGTATCTATAAAATCATTATTCTTCAGATTCAACCTTCAAGAGAATGTAATCCAAAATGGAATATGTGTATGCCAAGGCCATACCTGTAATGACCCACTTTGGTACAGAAACCAAACTAGTAGAAATGAATAGTTGAAAAATAACTTGAAGACAAATCTCATTTCATTTGTTTTTATCTTATCTTTTTAGAATTTCAGTTTTATGTATAGTTTATAATAAAATTATGTATGTATGCATACTTTTATAAATTAAGAAACATATTAGGGAGCATCTAAAACATAAAGACCTATAGGGATATAAAATAAAAACTTAGAGATCACTGTTTTAAAATATGTTACTCAGTATATTGGTAAGTGAATTCCAAATCCTGTTGCCTAAACTTATTCCTATTTTGAACTTAATCTTTAGTGTATAATAATTAAATAACCTATTTAAAAAAATAAAGTGACTTATAGGGATCTTTAAATTTGTCATGTTGCAATATGGCATTCTGAGAGTGTATCATTTATCTTTATGGTAAGCATAGAGAAGCTAGATAATGATCTATTACTGAGGTATACTTTAAATAATGTGGCGGGTGTATAATATCAAAGTAATGTTGCTTATTTGATCCATTAGTAACTCATTGTAGACTTAAAATTTCAGCATTAAGATATTAGCAAAAGCTAATATGATATGTTGGAGTTGGCTCATATTGTTTTATGGAGCCAGTTGTGTACATCTCTTTTTCATTGCATGCAGCAGCCTGAAATTAGCTATGTGGGAGTATGTACATCATGGAAATAGGCAAACACTATAAATTGGGAATGAATTTCCCTCCTTTCACCCTCTCCTCTCCTACTGCCACATCCCCCAGCTTGTTTAGCACTGAGGGTTTTTCAATACTAATTCCAAATCATGCTATGAAACATGAGACTTTCAGCTCCTTTTTGGAACAAAGTTATATGTGCAAAGTATGTTTTAGAAATGTTGCATTATGGAAATATACTCACCTTTTAGTTAGAGAGCCATGATGTACATAGACTTCTGAAATCTCTGATACTTTATACTGTGAAGAAAGGTATTTAATTTTGTATGACTTAGCATTTCCAAAACTCTTAAGTAAATTCACAAATCTCATTTTGTGTTAATATCTGTTAGTAGCTCATTAAAAAATGTTATACAGGGGCTGGGGATGTGGCTCAAGTGGTAGTGTGCTCGCCTGGCATGCATGCGGCCTGGGTTCAATCCTCAGCACCACATACAAACAAAGATGTTGTGTCCTCCGAGAACTAAAAAATAAATATTAAAAAAAAATGTTGTACAGTGTACTCTTTGAGAAAGATATAGTTTATTAATTACTATGATTACATTTTTATTAACTACTGTCTTAAAATATGTTTTATTTTCAGCCCTTCCAAGGTAACCCTGCTGGGGTCCCTTATCTTCACATTTCAGCACACCAAGCATCTGACCATATCAAAGCATAATCTTATGTTCCTTTATACCATCTTTCTTGTGACCACAAAGGTAAGAGTTCTAGGTATCTGCTCATTGGCAGTTGCTTCACATTTTCCCCAACACTTGTAACCATAGGTCATTTTATTTATCCACTCATTTATTGACAGACATTTTGGTTGTGTCTCTTAGAGTACATATAATGAGTTATGAACATGCAAGTAAAAGTTTTTGGAAAGACATGTGGTTTATTTCTTGTGGGTATATCATCTAGGAATATATTGTTAGATCATATAGTAATTCTGTGTTTAACTTCTTGAGGAACTTACAGGGTGTTTTTCCAAAGCATGGCCATCATTTTGCATTCTCACCAGTAATAGATGAGAGCTCCAATTTTACATATCCCACCAGCATGTGTTATTGTCCGTCTCTTTTATTCCAGCCATCCTAGGGGGTGGAAGTGGTATCTCATTGTGCTTTTGATTTACATTTCCCTGTTAACTAATGATGCTGAGCATTTTTTCTTGTGCTGGTTGGCAGTTTTTATATCTTCTTTGGTAAAATGTCTGTTCAGATCATTTTCCCACTTTTAATTGTGTTATTTGTCTTTTTAATGTTGAGTTGTAAGACTCCTTTATGTACTGTGGATATTAAACTATTTGGTGTAGATCTCAAATGTCCCCTTTGGGACTTTTGGGACTTTGGGACCTTTGGGAATTTGGCCTTGGGTTGAAGGCTTGTTCACCAGCTCTGATTGTATTGGGAGAAAGTGGGACCTTTAGGAAGCAGAGCCTTGTAGAAGTCCTTCAAGGGGGAGATATTTGGACTCCAGTTCTTCCTCTCTCTTGCTCTTGCTTCCTGATTACCATGGGGTGAACAGACCTCTTCTGCCACCTGCTATCTACCAGGATGTTCTGCCTGTTCATAAGCCCAAAGGCAACAGGGCCGAGTGATATGGAAGGAAACATTTGCAACTGAGCCAAACTAAGTTTTTCTCCTTATGAGTAGTTTATATCCTCATTTTTGTCACAGCAACTGAGAATTGACTTAGTCATAAACCCTTTTGAGAATTATGATTTCTAGATTTTTTTTCCTCACTCTGAGCTTTCTTTTCACTTGATAGTGTCTTTGGAAGCACAAGTTTTAAAAATTTTGATTAAGTCCAGTTTAGCTATTCCTTTGTTTTGTGTGCTTCTCATGTTGTATCTAAGAAACCATTGTGAAATCCAAGGTCATGAAGATTTATCTTTTGTTTTTTTTTCCTCGGAGTATTATCATTTTTGCTTTTATCTTTAGGTCTATGATCCTTCTAGAGTGAGTTTTGTGTATGGTATAAGGATGATTCCAACTTTATTCTTTCACATTTAGATATCTACTTATCCCAATGCTTTTTATTGAAAAGACAATATTTTTCCTCATTGAATTATCCTTGCAACCTTGTAAAAATCAGCTGACTGTGAATTTGAGAGTTTATTTCCAGACTTTTCACTTTTATTCCATTCATATGTATGCCTAGTCTTATTCTGTTTTCCTAATACCTTATATTGTAGCTTTGTGTTATTAGTTTTGAAATCAAGAAGAGTAAGTCCTCTGAGTTTTTTCTTCTTTTTTTGGGGATTGTTTTTGACTATTCTGGGTCATTTGAATTTCCATATGAGTTTTGGTATAAACTTGACAGTTTCTGCAAAGAAGCCATTTCATATTTTGATAGGGATTGCTTTAAATCTGTAAAAGAAACATTGCTTTAAATCAATGTTAAGTCTTCCAATCCATCAACACAAGATTTATTTCCACTTATTTAGGTCATTTTTAAGTTTTTTCAAGGATTGAAAACACTAAATGTTTTATTTTTTCATATATATATTTTGTTTAGTTGTCAATGGACCTTTATTTTATTTATTTATATGTGGTGCTTAGAGTCAAACCAGGTGCTTCATACATTCTAGACATGTGCTCTACCACTGAGCTACAGCTCCGGCCTGATCTTAATGTTTTCAATGTAAAATTCATACACTTTTTTGTTAAATTTATTCCTAAGGATTTTATTATTTTTGATTTATAGCAAATGGAATTGTTTTTTAAATTTTATTTTCAGGTTACTCATTATAAACATGTAGATATAAAATTGCTTTTTTTTTGGTTCTGGGGATTGAAACTCAGTGGCACTTGACTACTGAGCTATATTCCAAGCCCTTTTTTTGTATTTTATTTAGAGATAGGCCCTAAGCAACTCAGCAAGATCTTAAGTTGCTGAGGATATCTTTGAACTTCTGATCCTCCTGCCTCAGCCTCCTGAGCTTCTGGGTTCTCAGGTGTGTGCCACTGTGCCCGGCTTACAATTGCTTTGTATATTTTATCTTGAGACCTGTAATCTTGCTGAACATATTTATTACCTCAAATAGCTTTTGAGATTATTTTTACTTGTTAGTTTTGTTGATTGGTTTTGGTGTTTATTCTTTAGGATTTTTTTATATTTAGGGATGTGTCCACAGAGATAGTTTTTACATTTTTCCCTCTGATCTTCATGTCTTGCCCAGTTGCCCTGGCTAGAACCTCAAGTTCATTGTGGAATAGAAATGGAGAGACTGAACATTCTTGTCTTGTTCCTGATCTTTAGGAGAAAGCTTTCAGTCTGTTTCTTACGAAGTATATTAGCTGTGAGTTTTTTTATAGATCAGGTTAAGGGAGTTAGTTCTTTCTTAGTTTGTTGATGTTTTTTCTTTTATCATGAAGGAATGTTGGGACCTGTACAGTTTCTGAGAGTTCTAACTTTAAAGAAAATGAATGTTTACTATGGGCTTGATAAGAATACGTAGTACACTAAACTATTACATTTTTTGAATTAGAGGATCAGTTTTTGTTCAAGATCTAATTGGTAGAATAAAAATGATAGTTTTTCTTAGAATTGTTGCTAGACATATAGCTCTTTATTATAATAGCTGAACTTAAACACAATATCTTAATGTGATAATTTAAAAGATATTTTAAATTAGAAAAACAGGGAATACTGAATTTTTCTTATAATATTCCCTAACATTTTCCTGATTAGAAATGTATCCATTAATTTTCAAGTAACTCATCCATTTGCCCTAATTTTATGAAAAATTATACTGGTTTTAAAATCGCTTGTCATTTAAGAGCTTCTGAGCAGCTACTAAGTGAACAGTGTCTCAGTTTTTAAAAAAGATATTAAGAAAGGAATATTCAGAAAAAAAAAATTACTTTTTATTTTTTCCTTTACAATTTATATAGTCAGAAAAATTTGATAGTATTTTAGATATTGATCTAGTGTTTTGGCATATAAACAGATGCTAATAAATTCTCAGAGAAAATATCTCCCTCACAGTATGACAGGCACACACAAATAAGTGTAATATATGTATAAAAATAGTGATTTTTTAAAGACACAAATTGGTGTGAATATACTTTATATACAACCAGAGATATGAAAAATTGTGCTCTCTATATAATAAGAATTACTATGCATTCCACTGTAATATATAAATAAAAAATTGACACTCAAAAAAAATGATTTTTATGGGAGAAACAAAATAAATGACCTTTAGCATTACTCAGCCTCTGTTATCTGTTCTCATCTTAACTCAATTGAATCAGCTCTGTGTTAAGCCTTAAGTAGTCTCTGTCTTCACAGTCCACCTTGTCCCTCAGCCAAGGATTTGCAGTACCATCCTATATAGATATCTGGAGTCTCCCAATCCATCTGCCTGCCTTGCTTCCTCCTCTCTGGCACCTGCTGTGCAGATTCCAATCCTTTTGGCTGCAGTTGAACATGTCTCTGCTGCCTCAACTTTAGTTTAGGTTCTTTGTTCTCTGGTTGAGAAGTTGTCCTCAGGTAGTAATGGGGGTAAATGTGGAGATGACTTCATGTATTGCCCTTTTCTTATGGATCAGGCTTACACTATTTTTTGTCCAATGCCTGATAATAATTGTCTTATGTATTTTGTCAAGTTTATGTTTTTTCACATCTGGAGGGGGCTAGTCTAGAATCGAATATCTGGCATAGCAAAGGAGGAGGAATTTCATTCATTCATTCTTGTTCAGTCTTGTTTATCTGTGTTTTGTTAATCTTTTCAGAAGACTGACTTTTGGTTTTGTTATTCCTTCTACACTGTTTTCATCACTGCATCTCATGTCACATGTTTTGACATGTTTTTAATTGTCATTTAGTTTAAATTTTCCTACTGATTTACATTAGTTTCTTCTTTGACATGAAAATGTTTACAACTATGTTTTGAAATTTCCAAGCATTAAAAATATCTGTTCTTAAGTGAATTCTGCTTTACATTTTGAACAGTATATATGTGTGATCTATGTGTTATTCTTTGGAATTTTGTTGAAACTTCATTTCTGTACTAGTATTGATGAGATTTTGTAATTACTTTTTATGTGGAGAAAAGTAAGTATATTCTTTATTTTGGAGGAATAGAAATCATATATTTGTATATACATATGCTTGTTCATTGTGATCCAACTATAGAATATAATTGTTAATTTTCTTCTTGCTTCATTTATTTTCTTTTTTATTGAGATAATTATGTTAAGTACCTCCATTTTGTGTTGCTTTCTTTCTTGTATTCTTCCTCTGCTCCTTCCTGTCTTTCTTTTTCACCCAGAACTTAAGCAAGCCTCAATATTGATTACATATGGGGTCCCATTTTCATTCAAGGAGGACTCAATTCTACCTTTACAGATCTCTCTAGTCCTTTGTGATTATTAAAACTTAAGCATCAGGGAAAGAAATATATGCAAAAGACTATTGGCATAGGAAAAGCACTTGAGTATTGAAATCATACGAACCTTTGTTGGAATTTAAGCTTCACAATTTTGAGCAAGTAATCTGTGTTTTTCAAACTAGGGCTTTCCATATCCCAAGCTATATATGACTTTTGGCATTGTCTTTACAAAGTCATGTAAATATGATGCATTTTGTACCAGTGATTGATCTCAATGGTAATTATTTTAAACATTAAAATAAGTTAAGCAGGAATAGGATAAAATTCACATAAATTTTAAAGATAAGATAAATGACATTTTATTTTTGACATGTCTTTGGCAGTTTTGCGCTTTATCAAGTTGCTTTCCCCCATCAGAGATGAGTTTATAAAATTTGAGAAGCCTAGGGTATCTATTGGCTGCTTAGCATAAGGTGTACTGTGAAATAGTGTTATTGTGAAATAAAGCAAAGGGAAAGGTCAAAAATGATTAAAACTGAAAAGAGCATGTTGGGTTTTGAAATTAATCATATGGTGATCTCGATAAGAGCAATTTCAGTGGAAAGATATAGAAAAATTATTTTAATCAATTGAGTCAAATAAAAGGAAGTGAAGATAAAGAGTATTAACTATTTTAAAGGATCTTAAGGCAGTATAAATAAGAGAGCAGTTTGACAATGTCTGAGAGAGTTATAGATTTACTTGTCTTGTGAGTTGTTAATTTCATTTCTAGATATAGCCAACAGCAATGTTTGTCTAGGTGTGGTACAGGTCTAACTTCATCAGGATCACCTTTAAAATGTTTTTTTAGCAAAGTAGAATTGCCGCAGTCTGGCTGGGCACAATTCAGGAGCCACTTGTCAAAAGAAACTAACTTTATTTTTAGAACTACAAACGCCAAGCAAAACAGCTCCAAAGGAAAAAACCCTCAGAGCCCAACTGCCACCACCGGCTTCCACAAGCCTCTCCCCACACAAACCTCCCCACCTCCCCCAATCCTCCTGCTCTTGAGGCCGATTGGCTGGGTCGCATGGGCGGAGCCAAAGAAGTCCCCCAATGAGCAGTTCCGTAGTCTGAAGGGCAGGGAAACAGCCCAATGAACATCACCGCAGAGGAGCCAATCAGCTAGATGTTGCTGGGGCCGCTGTGAGCCAATCATCAGCTGGCAGTCTGAAGGGCAGGGAAACAGCCCAATGAACATCACCGCAAAGGAGCCAATCAGCTAGATGTTGCTGGGGCTGCTGTGAGCCAATCATCAGCTGGCAGTCTGAAGGTTTGCTGGCAGCTGGAAGTTTGCTGGGGCCCCTTTGGCTGTGGCTCTCAACATCTCCCCCTCTCTGTTTAAACAACAAGCATGTGGCTTAGGGACCGTGCCTGCCTTAGGTTGTCCAATACTACATATGGTCCTTACCCGTCTTTGGATGAGCTGACCTCAGGGCGTCAGCCTCCTGTCTTAGGTTGGTACCATTGTAATTGGATCTTACCCGTCATTGACTACCGGTCCAGTATACAGCCACACCTGTGGAAAGGTACCAGCGGGGGGGTGAGGTTCTTTGCCTCACCTCTGTTGGCCCCCAAATTTTAGCTGAACGATCATGACAAGCAGAAGGGAGGAAGATATACCAAGCCAATTGACGGCTCCTTTTGGGAAAATTGTACCACCGATGACATCAGCAAAAATACCCCAACACTACCACAAGTCGCTGCACCAACAGATAGTTCACAATGCATACAAGTGAGTTCACAATGCATACAAGTGACACATAGTTTAGGCAAGTTCTGTAAGCGGTTCAGTGATGGCTATTGCAGAAACTGTAGATTAGTTTTATCTTTGTCTTCACCAGCACAGGGATGAAGATAGGAATTCTGGCAATAATGGCTAAAGAAAAAAATTATGTAACATTCCAGAAGGTACTAAAAGAAAACAATTTTCTTAACAATTTACATTGTCTTCACTGGCACTGGGATGAAGATAGGAATTCTGGCAATAATGGCTAAAGAAAAAATTGTGTAACATTCCAGAAGGCACTAAAAGAAAACAATTTTCTTAACAATTTACATTATCTTCACCGGCATTGGGATGAAGATAGGAATACTGGCAATAATGGTTAATATTAATAATTGTGTAACATTCCAGAAAGCACTAAAAGAAAACAATTTTCTTAACAATTTACATTATCTTGAAGAGAATTATTAAATATAATGAAAAGGATAGGTGAAAGTAAACAAACAGATCTGTTAACCTCCTTTTTTGTTTACATATTAAAACAATTCTTAAGGCAAATTTATATCAATTCTATCCAAATGCGTATTTTCCATATATGTTTCAATGATTTTTAATGCCTTTCTTGCTTCAGGCGTTAACATTCGGGGTGAATTTGGATCTGATGGACCTTTTAGGATATCAAATAAAGGTCCCAATTCTCCGGTTGGAATACCTAGATAAGGCCTTATCCAATTTATGTCTCCTAATAACTTTTGAAAGTTGTTAAGTGATTTGAGTTGATCTACTCGTATTTGAATTTTTGGTGGACGGACCATGGTTGAGGATAATAGAACTCCCAAATAATTAATTGGAAAATTTAATTGTACTTTATCTATTGTTATCTCTAGATTATAATTTTTTAATAAGTTTGTAAGTGTGGCATAACATTCTAGCAATGTGTTTTTAGCTTTGTGTGCTAATAATATATCATCCATATAGTGAAATATTTGTAGCTCAGAATTTTGATTTCTAAGTGGCTGGATTACTTTGTTAACATAAATTTGACACATAGTTGGGCTGTTAGCCATCCCTTGAGGGAGTACTTTCCATTCATATCTCTGATCAGGACCTTCATGATTTAGTGCAGGGATAGTAAATGCAAAACGTGGACTATCCTCAGGATGAATTGGAATTGAAAAAAAAACAATCTTTAATATCTATAACTAAAACATACCAAGTTTTTGGCAAAGCAGACAATTGAGGAATCCCCGATTGAGCAGGTCCCATAATGACCATTTCATTATTAATGGCTCTTAAATCTTGCAATAATCTCCATTTACCAGATTTCTTTTTGATGACAAAAATGGGAGTATTATGGGGAGATACAGAAGGTTGTATATGTCCTTCTGCTGTTTGACCAGATCATGGGCTACTTGTATCTTTTCTTTAGTCAAGGGCCACTGAGGAACCCATACTGGTCTTTCTGATTTCCATGTAATTTTTATTGTCTCAGTGGCCCTTTGTGAAAATCCAACCCATGTCTGTTCCTTGATTTATTTGTATTGGTGCTGCTATACCTTGTTCTTGTTTTTCTAATCTTTTTCCTTTCCTAAAACCTTGTCTAGCCATAATAGTGGGTGCATTTTGATTGATATTATTTGTTAATGTCAAACCTAATTGATCTAAGACATCTTGTCCCCATAAATTTATAGGAAGATGATCCAATACATATGGCTGTATGGTTCCTTCACATCCTTCAGGATCCTTCCAATCTAATACCATTGCACTTCTATGGGGATTAGTCGCCACTCCTAGGCCTCGAAGCGTTTGAGTGGCTTGTTGTAATGGCCAATGGTTTGGCCATTCTTGACGAGAGATGATGCTAAGGTCTGCACCTGTATCCAGTAGCCCATTAAATTCATGTCCTTGAATATTTAGTTTTAGCATGGGGCGAGAATCTAAATTTAAAGAAAGCATAGCCCAATCTGCACCTGTGGAGCCTAATCCCTTGGAACCTCTTTCTACAGCATGACTGGAAAATTTATCATGTAGGCTTGGTATTATTAGTAATTGTGCTATTCTATCTCCTGGTGAAATTACTGATATACCCTTTGGAGAACTGGCTATAATTTTTATTTCACCTTCATAATCGGGATCAATTACCCCAGGACTTATCAAAAGTCCTTTTAGAGTAGAAGAGCTGCGTCCCAATAATAAGCCTACTGTTCCTTTGGGAAGAGGTCCTTTCACCCCTGTGGGAATGATTTGAACTCCCATCTCTGGAGTTAGTACTGATTTGGCGGAGGCGCAGATGTCCAACCCTGCGCTCCCTCTGGTTTGTCTGATGAGGGATCTGATGTCCTGGGCACTACCCTGATGGGGTTGCTGGGGTTGCTGGTTTCCTCCAGTGCTCCGTATATTTGTGGTTTGGGACCCCGGAGCATTGGGGCCCCCTGTCCATTTTTTGGCAATGGAGCCCGATGCCTTTGTCCACGATATTGTGGATAAACACCTTGTCCTTGTTCGTTTTTTGATAATGGAGTACCCTCTATGGTGGTTTGAGAACGGCATTCATTAGCCCAATATAATGGAGTACCCTCTATGGTGGTTTGAGAACGGCATTCATTAGCCCAATGTCTCCCTCTACGGCATCGTGGGCAAATACCGGTATTCTACTCCTTTGATACCTAGTTTTGTTAAACCCTCCTCCTATGGGGCAATTCCTTTTAAAATGTCCTGTTTGTTCACAGTTGTAGCATGTTCTTGGCCCGGAATCTAAAGCCTGTTTTACTGCAGCTGCCACAATTTGCCCTTGTTCATTAATGTCTCTGGCATCTAAAGCCTGTTTTACTGCAGCTGCCACAATTTGCCCTTGTTCATTAATGTCTCTGGCATCTAAAGCCTGTTTTACTGCAGCTGCCATGACTTGCTCTTGTTCATTAATGTCTCTACATAATTTAATATATGTGTTTAAATCTTCCTGTTTCCATGGTCTAATGATATCTCTGCACCAACGATTTGCTTGGTCATAAGCCAGTTGTTTTATTAATGGCATTGCTTGTTCTGTATTCCCCAAAACTCTGGTAGCTGTTTGAATAAGCCTATCTACAAATTCAGCGTAAGGTTCATTAGCTCCTTGTATTATCTTAGATAATTGACCTTGTAAACCTCCATGTCCTTGTAAAGTCTTCCATGCCCTAATCGCCTCTACAGCAATTTGTGAGTATACGCCAGGATCATATGCAAGTTGTTGCTGCCGATCCTCATAAGGTCCCTTTCCTAACAACATATCTAGATTTCTCTGAGGATAACCAGCTGCTGCATTTCACCTAGCCGTCTCCTTGCAAAATTCCTCATTGGCAACCTTCCATAACAGGGATTGTCCTCCAGTTAACACAGCTTTACAAATATTAGCCCAATCTGCTGGTGTCATGTTTAAGTTGGTAATGGATTCGACCAAGCTTACAGTGAAGGGTGCTTGAGGACCATAGGTTGTTACAGCCTCTTTTAGCTCCTTCACTGATTTGAAATTTAAACCCTGGTAAATTCGCTGCCCTCCTACCTCAAATACAGGACATACTTGAGATCCTGTCTCAGGATCCCAACTATCAACTGCGGGGGTTGGGAGTCTCCTAGCATATGGAGGTGGTGCTGTTGATTGGACACTTATGCCCTCTGGTGATAGAATGCTGTTAGTAGCAGTCTCCTGTAGAGGTGGTGCTGTTGGTTGGAGACTTTCGCTCTCTGATAGAAAGGTGTTATTAGCAGTTTCCTGTTGTAACTTTTCCCCTGATGGCTTTTTCTGCTCTAAACTTCCTTCCTCTGTCTCACTAGCTCGAAAGACCTTCTCTTGTACTTGAATCTTTTCCTCTTTCTGACTAACTTGAGAAACCTTCTCTTTTACTTGAATCAATATGTCTTCTCCTTCCTCTACCTTTGTCTGAACTGAAGGCTTTGGACTAAGCAAACCAGATACGAACGTCCACAATGGCAATGTGCCAACTGGCAGAGTCCCTGGGTTGTTCTTTTCTATTCTTTTTAAATCTTCACCATGATGGTCCCACTGTGATATATTTAACAACTCCTCCTTAAAAAGCCATGGGCTACATTTTTGTATTGTATCAACGTATGCCCAGACTGCTCTTGATTTTACTGGGATGCCTCCTTCCTCTAACAATTTACTTAACACTCTTTCGGTTTGTTTTTTACTAATTGCTGATCCCGTATTTCTACTATAATACAACCCAACAAGATGATGCCAAACAAAACCGACAGAATGCAATAAAAATGGAACAATAATTCATTATATCAGCCTTTCTATCCTCCTGAAATGTGTATCCGTCCTTTCTCCCTATCTGTTCCTCAGACGCAAATAGTTTTTCCTCAGATGTGAGCGGTTTTTCTTCTGTCTCACTCATCTCCAGGGACAGGCAAGTTAAAACAAAAATGAAGCAAAACAAAAGAGGAATCTTAGAATGGCTACCCATCCTCTCGCCCTGCCCTCAGGGGCGAGCAGTTTACTTACCCTCAGTCGCTCCCCGTTCGAGCCACCAAATGCCGCAGTCTGGCTGGGCACAATTCAGGAGCCACTTGTCAAAAGAAACTAACTTTATTTTTAGAACTACAAACGCCAAGCAAAACAGCTCCAAAGGAAAAAACCCTCAGAGCCCAACTGCCACCACCGGCTTCCACAAGCCTCTCCCCACACAAACCTCCCCACCTCCCCCAATCCTCCTGCTCTTGAGGCCGATTGGCTGGGTCGCATGGGCGGAGCCAAAGAAGTCCCCCAATGAGCAGTTCCGTAGTCTGAAGGGCAGGGAAACAGCCCAATGAACATCACCGCAGAGGAGCCAATCAGCTAGATGTTGCTGGGGCCGCTGTGAGCCAATCATCAGCTGGCAGTCTGAAGGGCAGGGAAACAGCCCAATGAACATCACCGCAAAGGAGCCAATCAGCTAGATGTTGCTGGGGCTGCTGTGAGCCAATCATCAGCTGGCAGTCTGAAGGTTTGCTGGCAGCTGGAAGTTTGCTGGGGCCCCTTTGGCTGTGGCTCTCAACATAGAATGTAATATTTATTTATAAAAACTTAAGAATGTGTTCTTTAAAAAAATTTAAATATCAGTTACGAAGGAATAACTTACCCGTATGACAAAGTCTATTCAGTCTCGGAGTACATTTTTTATGAGTTTTGACAGATATGTACATCTGTGTATCTATTATCACAGTCAAGATATGGAACATTTGTATCACTTTAGAAAGTTCCCTTGTGTCCTACTCCAGTAACTCCCAATTACTTCTAAAACTCCAAGCTACTAGATATTTATTTTTTATCACCATAGGTTTGATTTGTCTTTTTCCTATTTTATATAAATGGAATTGTATAGTACATAATCATGTCCTTGGCTACTTTTGCTCAGCAGACTGTCTTTTGAAATTTACCCATAGTTTCTTACAAATTCTATTTTATTGCTAAGTAGCATTATATACTATATTTTGTTTATCCAGTTGTTTCCAGCTTCTGATTATTTGAATAAAGTTATCATGAATAAAGCTACTATAAATATGTGTACCTTGTGAGGTAAGGGTCAGGGTTGTTTTTTACTCATATTAATATAGAGTTGTTTCAGCACTATTTGTTGAAAACTTATTCTCTCCCCCTTGAATTGTCTTGGCAGTTTTGTTGAAAATCAGTTGCCCTGACATGTATGGGTCTATATCTGGGCTTTATCTGTACCATTGATTTATGTGTCTGTATCTCTAGCCAATACTAGATTATTTTCATTACTCTGGCTTTTGAAATCAAATAGTATAAATTCAACATTTTTTTTAGTATTTCTTTGGATATTCTAGGTCTTTTGCATTTCCAAATACATTTTTTGATTATGTTGTTATTTTCTATTTTAAAAAGCCAACTGGGTTCAGTGACACATGGCCAAGAGTCCCAGCTACTCCAAGCTGAGGAGAAACGATTCCTTGAGCCCAGGAGTTTAAGACCAACTTGGTCAATATGGATGCCATTAAAAAAAAAAAAATTGAAATTGTATCTGTAGATCTATTTGGGGAGAAATTACATTTTAAAAATATTGAGTCTGCTGATCTATGAGCATGATGTATTTCTCCATTTATTGAAGTATTGTTTAATTTTTAGGAGTAAGCATTTATGGTTTTTATTGTTTTACATGGATCTTGTTAACTTTAAATTTATCCTGAAGTAGTTCATATTTTTTGGATGCCTTTATGAATAGTACTTTTAAAAATTTCAATTTTGAATTTTACATTGACTTTATGATAGTAATTTTCAAAATTTCAAATTTGAACTTTACATTGCTTATATGTAGATATACAATTGATTCTTGCACATTGTTCTTGTATTCTGTATCTTGGCTAAATTCACCTTTTGGTTCGGATAATTTTTGTATAGATTCCTTAGTATTATCTATATACCTGACCTTGTCTATGGTAAACAATTTTCCTTTGCCATTTTTAACTGGATGATTTTGTTTTCTTTCAAATCTTGTGTTGGCTTGAACCTCCTGTACAGTGTTGAATATAAATGGTGAGAGTGGATGACTTTGTCTTTTTCCTTACCTCTGAGGGAAAATGTTCAACCTTTTACCATTAAGTATGATGTTAGCTAGAAGGGTCTTTTAAAAAATTTTTTTTTAAAGTTTTAGATGGATACAATACCTTTATTTTATTTATTTTTATGTGGTGTTGAGGATCGTAGAATCTAGGCATTTTTTTCTACCACTAAGCCACACAACCCCAGCCCTATAAGGTCTTATATATGCCCTCATGTGAGGAAGTTCTCTGCTGGAAGTTTTTATCATGAATGGGTATAAAATTTTGTCAAAGATTTTTTTTAGCATCAATTGAAATAATCATGATGTTTCCCCATGAATTGTGTTAATATAGTGGATTGAATTAATTTTTTAAAATGTTATATCAACCTTTCATTTCCTGTAGTAAACCTTATTGAATCCTGATGTAGTATCCTTTTTGTGTATTATTTGATTCAATTTGTTAATGTCTTTCAGGGATTTTTTTCCCCTCCTGTGTATTCATGATGTTGGTTTGAAGTTTTCTTTGTAACTTTGTCTTTTTTTTTTTTTTTTTTTTTGGTTAACCTAAAATAGAACTCATTAAATAAGTGGAGGAGTATTCAGTTTTCTACTTTCTAAGAGAATTTATATAGATTTGATATTGTTTCTTAATAAATGTTTGATAGATTCACCTGTGAAACCATTTGGACTAAAGTTTTCTTTGAGGAAAGTTTCTGAGGACAATTTCTTAAGTAGTTATAGGGCTAATAAGATTTTCTATTTTATATACATTTTAGTAAGTTGTATTTTTCATGGAATTTGCTATTTGACTTAAGGTTTTTTTAAAAAAATTTGTTGGCATAAAATTAGACTCAATAGTTAAAGAATTTGTACTAATATTTCCACTTTCATTTCTGGTATTGGTAGTTTATATCTTCGTTTTGTCTTTAATATAGTCTTATATTTGGAAAAGCAGTTTTAATAAACAAATGAAAATATAAGATAAAGTACTGTTACTTAAATAAGTTGTAACCTTATATTGCTTGACCATTTTTATACCTAAATAAGTCATTGCTTACTAGTTTCGGTAAATACATGATAGTCATCTATACAGAGGCAGAAAGCATAAAATATGAGAAAGGAAACACTGTTAATGGCAATTCTAGTAACTCAACAAATGTTTCATAATTACTAGCTCTTCTAATGGTGGAAAACTACGCAGTGTAGTCCCTGAGAAGTCAAGTTCTGATTGGGTTTTTTTTTTTGGGGGGTGGCTACTGGGGATTCAACTCTGGGGCACTTAACGTCTGAGCCACATCCCCAGCTCTATTTTGTACATTATTTAGAGACAGGGTTTCAATGAGTTGCTTAGTGCCTCACTTTTGCTGAAGCTGGTTTTGAACTCGCCATCTTCCTGCCTCAGCCTCCTGAGCCACTCTAATTACAGGAATGTGCCACTGTGCTGGCTCTATCTTCTAATTTTTTAAAAAATATTTATCTTTTAGCTTTAGGTGGACACAATATCTTTATTTTGTTTTTATGTGGTGCTGAGAATCGAACCCAGTGCCTCACGCATGCCAGGTGAGCGTGCTACCACTTGAGCTACATCCTTAGCCCCTCTGTCTTCTAATTGTTGATGCAGGACAACAATGTCAGGGCAGTCCCTAGTAATGGTACATTAAGAAGCTAGATTCCTTCCTTCTGGTCATTGATTTCATCGCAGTATTTAATAATAGTGTAATATGACTACAGTTAATAGGCTATGCATATAAATATTGATCTCCTGAAGAATGTTTAGTATAATAACAGCTTTGCTTTATACAGTAGTACATTTTCATCTAAAGTTTTGTCATTAAATAAAAATTTTGTTTTTTAAAATTAATTTAACTAGGGCTGGGGAAGTGGCCAGTGATAGAATGCTTGCCTAGCATTTATAAGCCCTGGGTTCAATCCCCAGTAAAATACATATCATTCTATCTAGAGTTTTCTTAATTTCATCAGTTTATTCCAAAGATCCAGCTTTTGGTTTACTGGTTTTCTGTTTTATGTCTCATAACTTTTCAGGTCCTTATTATACCTTTCCTCTATCTACTTTGGGCTTACTTTGTTTTCTACAAAGAAAAGGTTGAAGATTGATAAATTTGACTCAGTCACTTTTTTTTTTAAAGTTGCCTGGCAAAACCCAAAGTGGACAAAATCAAAATTCAGCTGTCAAACTGTGTAAAATACTTAGAACATATATCATAGAGGGCTGGTATCCTTTATGTATAACAAGGATGAAGGACCAAGACCTAATAAAAAAATTGAGAAAGTTATCACTAATGCACACGGATAAGATATAAAGATGTCCCTCAAACATATGAAAAAATATGAAATTCATAATTTGAGCAATAATAAAATAATACTGAGATACTATTTCTTGCTTATCAGATTGGCAAAAATTTAAAGTCTGGCTACAGATTCTTTTATACACATGGATTTTTGGCTCACTGTCCACATGGTTCCCTGTTCTTTGGTTTGTGATGCCCTCACATCCTAGATATTTTGGCTTTCTCAGGCTCTAGATTTTGTCTCTTTAGCCCTGAAGACTTCTGATTTCTATTCCTGTGAATTAGCACATGTTCTTAAAAGAAAAGACCATGGTGAATGTGGAGCTCACTTTTTTCAGCTTCCTTTCTATTAGGGATAATAGCGCCATGAGATTGTGCCGTTCAGGTTGTTATCCAGTGGCTTTTAGCAGTTGTTTTATGTATTTTTGTCTTTTACATTGATTTTGATGTGAGACTTAAGTCTGATGTAAGGTATGTTGCCATGGCTGGTCTGAAAACTGTGTGGGTGCATTAGAAAAAAGTTTGTTTTCGTGTCAAATTCACATAAAAAATATTTATTTATTTATTTATTTTTCTTTTTTAAATTTTTATTGGTTGTTCACAACATTACAAAGCTCTTGACATATCATATTTCATACATTAGATTGAAGTGGGTTATGAACTCCCAATTTTACCCCAAATGCAGATTGCAGAATCACGTCAGTTACACATCCACAATTTTACATAATGCCCAATTAGTAATTGTTGTATTCTGCTACCTTTCCTATCCCCTACTATCCCCCCTCCCCTCCCCTCCCCTCCCATCTTCTCTCTCTACCCCATCTACTGTAATTCATTTCTCTCCTTGTTTATTTTCCCATTCCCCTCACAACCTCTTATATGTAATTTTGTATAGCAATGAGGGTCTCCCTTCATTTCCATGCAATTTCCCTTTTCTCTCCCTTTCCCTCCCATCTCATGTCTCTGTTTAATGTTAATCTTTTCTTCCTGCTCTTCCTCCCTCTCTGTTCATAGTTGCTCTCATTATATCAAAGACGACATTTGGTATTTGTTTTTTAGGGATTGACTAGCTTCACTAAGCATAATCTGCTCTAGTGCCATCCATTTCCCTGCAAATTCTGTGATTTTGTCATTTTTTACTGCTGCATAGTACTCCATTGTGTATAGATGCCACATTTTTTTTTATCCATTCATCTATTGAAGGGCATCTGGGTTGGTTCCACAGTCTAGCTATTGTGAATTGTGCTGCTATGAACATCGATGTGGCAGCATCCCTGTAGCATGCTCTTTTAAGGTCTTCAGGGAATAGCCCGAGAAGGGCAATAGCAGGGTCAAATGGTGGTTCCATTCCCAGCTTTCCCAGGAATCTCCAAACTGTTTTCCAAATTGGCCGCACCAATTTGCAGTCCCACCAGCAATGTACAAGAGTACCCTTTTCTCCACATCCTCGCCAGCACTTGTTGTTGTTTGACTTCATAGTGGCTGCCAATCTTACTGGAGTGAGATGGTATCTTAGGGTGGTTTTGATTTGCATTTCTCTGACTGCTAGAGATGGTGAGCATTTTTTCATGTACTTGTTGATTGATTGTATATCCTCCTCTGAGAAGTGTCTGTTCAGGTCCTTGGCCCATTTGTTGATTGGGTTATTTGTTATCTTATTGTCTAATTTTTTGAGTTCTTTGTATACTCTGGATATTAGGGCTCTATCTGAAGTGTGAGGAGTAAAAATTTGTTCCCAGGATGTAGGCTCCCTATTTACCTCTCTTATTGTTTCTCTTGCTGAGAAAAAACTTTTTAGTTTAAGTAAGTCCCATTTGTTGATTCTTGTTGTTAACTCTTGTGCTATGGGTGTCCTATTAAGGAATTTGGAGCCTGACCCCACAATATGTAGATCGGAGCCAACTTTTTCTTCTATCAGACGCAGAGTCTCTGATTTGATATCAAGCTCCTTGATCCATTTTGAGTTAACTTTTGTGCATGGCGAGAGAAAGGGATTTAGTTTCATTTTGTTGCATATGGATTTCCAGTTTTCCCAACACCATTTGTTGAAGATGCTATCCTTCCTCCATTGCATGCTTTTAGCCCCTTTATCAAATATAAGATAGTTGTAACTTTGTGGATTAGTCTCTGTGTCCTCTATTCTATACCATTTGTCCACCCGCCTGTTTTGGTACCAGTACCATGCTGTTTTTGTCACTATTGCTCTGTAATATAGTTTGAAATCTGGTATCGCTATACCGCCTGATTCACACTTCCTGCTTAGAATTGCTTTTGCTATTCTGGGTCTTTTATTTTTCCATATGAATTTCATGATTGCTTTATCTATTTCTACAAGAAATGCCGTTGGGATTTTGATTGGCATTGCATTAAACCTATAGAGAACTTTTGGTAATATCGCCATTTTGATAATGTTAGTTCTGCCTATCCATGAACAGGGTATATTTTTCCATCTTCTAAGATCTTCTTCTACTTCTCTCTTTAGGGTTCTGTAGTTTTCATTGTATAAATCTTTCACCTCTTTTGTTAGGTTGATTCCCAAGTATTTTATTTTTTTGGAGGATATGGTGAATGGAGTGTTTTTCCTCATTTCCATTTCAGAAGTTTTGTCGCTGATATACAGAAATGCCTTTGATTTATGCGTGTTGATTTTATATCCTGCCACTTTGCTGAATTCATTTATTAGTTCTAGTAGTTTCTTTGTAGACCCTTTTGGGTTTTCTAGGTATAGAATCATGTCATCTGCAAATAGTGATAATTTAAGTTCTTCTTTTCCTATTTTTATGCCTTTAATTTCTTTCGTCTGTCTAATTGCTCTGGCCAGTATTTCGAGAACTATATTGAATAGAAGTGGTGATAGAGGGCATCCCTGTCTTGTTCCAGATTTTAGAGGGAATGCCTTTAACTTTTGTCCATTCAGAATGATGCTAGCCTGAGGCTTAGCATAGATAGCTTTTACAATGTCAAGGTAAGTTCCTGTTATCCCTAGTTTTTCTAATGTTTTGAACATAAAGGGATGCTGTACTTTGTCGAATGCTTTCTCTGCATCTATGGAGATGATCATATGGTTCTTATCTTTAAGTCTATTGATTTGGTGAATAGCATTTATTGATTTCCATATATTGAACTATCCTTGCATCCCAGGGATGAATCCTACTTGATCATGGTGCACAATTTTTTTGATGTGTTTTTGTATTCGATTTGCCAGAATTTTATTGAGGATTTTTGCATCTAGGTTCATTAGAGATATTGGTCTGTAGTTTTCTTTCTTTGAGGTGTCTTTGTCTGGTTTCGGAATCAGGGTGATGTTGGCCTCATAGAATGAATTTGGAAGAGCTCCCTCTTTTTCTATTTCCTGAAATAACTTGAAAAGTATTGGTATTAATTCTTCTTTAAAGGTTTTGTAAAATTCCGCTGTATACCCATCCGGTCCTGGGCTTTGGTTGGTAGTCTTTTGATGGCTTCTTCAATTTCATCCATTGATATTGGTCTGTTCAAATTGTGTGTATCCTCCTGACTCAGTCTGGACAAATCATAAGACTTAAGAAATTTATCGATGTCTTCACTATCTTCTATTTTATTGGAATATAGGTTTTCAAAATAATTTCTAATTGTCTTCTGTATTTCTGTAGCATCTGTTGTGATATTGCCTTTTTCATCCCGTATGTTAGTAATTTGAGTTCTCTGTCTTCTTCTCTTCGTTAGCATGGCTAAAGGTCTGTCGATCTTATTTATTTTTTCGAAGAATCAACTTTTAGTTTTGTTAATTTTTTCAATAGTTTCTTTTGTTTCAATTTCGTTGATTTCCGCTCTGATTTTAATTATTTCTTGCCTTCTGCTACATTTGCTGTTGTTTTGCTCTTCCTTTTCTAGGGCTTTGAGATGAAGTGTGAGCTCATTTATTTGTTGGTTTTTTCTTTTTTTGAGGAATGACCACCAGGCGATGAATTTTCCTCTTAAAACTGCTTTCATTGTGTCCCATAGATTCCGATATGTTGTGTCTGTATTTTCATTTATCTCTAAGAATTTTTTTATTTCCTCCTTTATGTCTTCTGTAACCCATTGATCATTCAGTAACATATTGTTCATTTTCCATGTGACGTAGGATTTTTCCTTCCTTCTTTTATCATTGATTTCCAGTTTCATTCCATTATGATCAGATAAAATGCATGGTATTATCTCCACCCCTTTATATTTACTGAGGGTTGCCCTATGGCATAATAAATGGTCTATTTTTGAGAAGGATCCATGTGCTGCCAAGAAAAAAGTATATCCATTTGATGATGGTTGATACATTCTATATATGTCAGTTAAGTCTAGGTTATTGATTGTGGTATTGAGTTCTATAGTTTCTTTATTCAACTTTTGTTTGGAGGATCTGTCCATTGGTGAGAGAGGTGTGTTGAAGTCACCCATAATTATTGTGTTGTGGTCTATTTGATTCTTGAACTTGAGGAGTATTTGTTTTATGAATGCTGCAGCGCCATTATTTGGTGCATAGATATTGATAATTGTTATGTCTTGTTGGTGAATGGTTCCTTTTAACAGTATATAATGTCCTTCTTTATCCCTTTTGATTAACTTAGTCTTGAAGTCGATTTTATTCGATATGAGGATGGCCACCCCTGCTTGCTTACGAGGACTGTGTGCGTGGTATATTTTTTCCCATCCTTTCTCCTTCAGCCTGTGTATGTCTTTTCCAATGAGATGTGTCTCCTGGAGGCAGCATATTGTTGGATTTGTTTTTTTAATCCATGATACCAGCCTATGTCGCTTTATTGGAGAGTTTAAGCCATTAACATTCAGAGTTACTATTGATATATGGTTTGTACTTCCAACCATGTTTGATTATTTATCCTTTTTAAAAAAAATTTAGTTTGTTTCTCCATGATTATCTTTCCCCTCGCCCTCTGTCTTTACCGAGGCTCTTCCCTCTGATGGTTTTGGTTATTGTTTTTCATTTCTTCCTCGTGTAGTGTTTTGCTCAAAATGCTTTGCAATGCTGGTTTTCTGGCTGCAAATTCTTTTAACTTTTGTTTATCATGAAAGATTTTTATTTCGTTGTCATACCTGAAGCTTAATTTTGCTGGATACAGAATTCTTGGTTGGCATCCATTGTCTTTCAGTGTTTGAAAAACATTGTTCCATGACCTTCTTGCTTTCAGCGTCTGTGATGAAAAACCGTTGTTAACCTAATTGGTTTACCCCTGAATGTAATCTGCCTCCTTTCTCTTGTAGCTTTTAATATTTTCTCTTTGTTCTGTATATTGGATATCTTCATAACAATGTGTCTTGGCGTTGGTCTACTGTGATTTTGTGTGCTCGGTGTCCTGTATGCATCTTCAATTTGTATATCTGTTTCCTTTTTTATTTCTGGAAAGTTTTCAGTAATTATTTCATTCAGCAGGTTTCTCATTCCCTTGGTTTGAATCTCTGTACCTTCTTCTATCCCGATGACTTGTAAGTTTGGTTTTTTTATGTTATCCCATAACTCTTGGATGTTTTTCTCATGATTTTTTACCAGCCTTTCTGAGTTGGCTAGACTCTTTTCAAGATGATATATTTTGTCTTCATTATCTGACGTTCTGGCTTGTACTTGATCCACTCTGTTAGTGATACTCTCAATTGAGTTTTTAATTTGGTTTATCGTTTCCTTCATTTCTAGAATTACTGTTTGATTATTTTTTATAATCTCTATCTCCTGATAAAGATGCTTAACTTCTTCTTTTATCTGTTTATGTAACTCATTCTCAATGTGTTCTTTCGCTGCTTGAATTTGCTGTCTCGTATCCTCTTTAAGGTTCCATTCCATCTGTCTAAGGTGTTCCATGAGTTCTTTATATGACCATTTTTCTGATGACTCTAGGTCCTCCTGAATATTTAGGCTGTCCTGCATTGTTTGTACTCCTTTTCTTCCTTGCTTTTTGAAGCTGCTCATGTTACTTCTTGTTCTGTTTGACTGCTGAGTTACTGTTTACTCCTATAAATTTATTTGATGCTTGGGAGGAAAGGTATTAGAAGGGAAGGGAAGAAGTCACTAAAGAGAATGAGATTAAGCAGGTACAATTCAAGGAAGGGGGGGATAAGATAATTGAAAAGAAATGAAAAGACAAAAGAAGAAAATAAATAGGAAATAAAAAAAGAAAAAAAAATTTAAAAAAAAATTTAAAAAAATTAAAATTAAACTTGGAAGAAACAATTTAAAAAAAATTAAAAAAAAATAAAAAACAAGAAAGAAAAATGAAAATGAAAGAAAAACCCAAATCAAAATAAAAAAAAATTAAAAAAAGAGAAAAGAAAAAAGAAAAAAAACTAATAAATGCAGTCTTAGAGTTTGATTAACTTCTCTTCCAGTAGGTGGCGCTGTGCCCACCAGGCCAAGTTTCTCCTGTCAATACGCGGGAACCAATCACTGTGCAGCAGCTCCTCCTCCCAGACTGGGCGAGTCTCCAATCCTGAGTGCCTAGGGCCTCCACTTGTGTCTTGTCACTTCCCCACTTTTCCTCTAGCCAGGCCCCTCTCACGGGTGCCGCTCACCACAATATTGGGTACACGCCAGGTCTGCTGCTCCCGGGAGCCCTGTTGTCATGAATGACTGGGCACACTCTCCCAGATTGCCTGTCCCTCAGACCCTAAGTTTGTAGAGCTTGGGGTTGAGAATCCTCAGTGAATTTTACTGCCCCTCCGGTAGCCACGCCCCCAGTAGCTGGTGCAAGAGACCTCAGCTGTCAGCTCTAGTGGGAGTGGTAGTTCCGCGCCGCGGGTCCCGAGCCACCTCTAATTCCCTCGGTCTGGCTACCGCACTCACGGGAGAGCTGGGAGGGGCCCTTAAGGTTTCCCTGATGTGTGGAGAGG
Source organism: Urocitellus parryii (assembly GCF_045843805.1). Classification (NCBI taxonomy): domain Eukaryota; kingdom Metazoa; phylum Chordata; class Mammalia; order Rodentia; family Sciuridae; genus Urocitellus; species Urocitellus parryii. Next base: position 184,893,465 of record NC_135534.1, read on the forward strand.
GAAGGCTAGGGGATTACACACCTGTAGCCACAGGATTCAATGAAGTTATCTCCTCCGCCGCAGTCTGATGACGTCAGTTCTCTGCCATGGTGGTATCTCTTGCAAATGGCGACAGTTTGTTTCCCTTTGCCGGGTGACCAATGCAACGGGTGGGTCCTGACTGTCTCTCCCAAGCCCCGTTTCAAACCTGTGGCCACTACCTATGAAGGATCGGTAGGCATTTACCTCCGTAGGATCAGAAGGGCCGACCAGTTGTTTCAGCCGGATGGATCAGTGCTGAGTCGCAGCTGTTTGTCTGCGGGAAGCAGGCGAACGGGAGCTTGAACTCAGCCGATCTGGGCTTGGTGTGTGTTCTGAGAGGCCCAGACTGTTCGCCCCAGATCCACGTCAGCTCAGCATTGCCTAGCGATCCTGAGCAAACAGATTTAGGCTGTTTACGACTCCCTATGCCTGCACAGCTGAAGAGGTCAGAGACTTGATCTCTCCGCGCCCGCCGCCATGTCCCAAAAATAGTTATTTAAAAGTAAACATTTCAGTGGTGTTTTAAGTACATTCACAATAGTGTGAGTTTTTAATTTATATAAATGATAGAACAGCGTAGCTTTTGTTCTGATTTCTACTTAATTATATGTCCCAATATTTTTTCACTATTGTGTTTCTGTTAATCACTTTTAACTGTGGTACAATGTGAATTTCACTTTTCTATGCCTCTTGATAGACATCTACTATTTTTGTAGCTTGCCTCTATTTAGATTTATGTGTGGCAGTTAATAATAATTTATTCTTGATAAGATTTCCCCCACTAACATGGATTTTGTAGGGGCTTTTTAAAGAAATGTGATTCCAAAAATTTCTGGTTTGATTGATTTCTGTGATCTGGATCAGATCACAGAAATCAGTCAAACCAGAAATTGACACTTGAGTAATTGAATGGCTGGACTTTGGGGAATAATTATAGAGCTTAAATTTCTTCCCATTATCCATTTTGGCACCAGTCTGATTTCTTGAGCAAATCTAAACATCTCTTACACCAAATTTTGCCAGATAAATAATTGGAAGCACTTTTCCCTCTACCTTTTGATGTCTTAGTTAAATATATATGAAAAAATTGGGTGGTAGATCCTTTCTGCCATCCCTGTTAGGGACAGTATTCTGCAATTCATTGAAAGTCTGTGACTTCTGTTAATGATAGAGTAGTTAGTAACTGAATTAAAAATTTAGGTTTTGCAAACTGCTTTACTGACTATTAGCTTTATGATTTTGGGCAAGTTACAGAACCTCTCAGAGCCTTGCTTCTAGATCTTCATGATGAGGATAATAATAGAGTATTGTTGGAGTAAATTGAAAGAGAATAATAATATAAAATACTTAATTACAGGGGGCTGGGGTTGTGGCTCAGTGGTAGAGTTCGATCCTTGCTCCATATAGCTATAAAATAAAGATATGTGTCCACCTAGAACTAAAAAATAAATATTTGAAAAAATACTTACTACAGTTCTGTAATGTACATAGTAATAATAGCTGTATTGGTTTTTGATATAGACTATAAATGACATTTTATCTTTTTTCTCTTTGAAAACTATTTATGTGGAAATGGTTATACTGTTCATTTGACATCCAAAAATATGGTATCTTCTATTATTTTTAAATGAATTATCTTCTTTTCCATAGAGAAAAGATTTTTTTTCCCAGAATATAGCTTAGTTTGTTCTCCTGCAGAGTAAATTAAGAATGCCTTTTGAATATTTTTTTCTTTTTCGTTTACTTTTCTTGGTTTTGAGAAACAGAGAACAGTTGTACTTAAATTCAAAATTGAACTTTTTTTTTCTGCCCAGATAACCATGATGATTACAGAGACTTCTTCTGTGACTCTTGCTCCTTTTGAAGATATATTGAGTCGGATGCTCTTTGGCTGGCAGCACCAGTTTTCATTGTGTGAAAAGAAATGTGGAGCAAAATCATCTTCCAATGGCACTGGTTCATCAGTCTCAAAACCTATAACTGATGGTTCAGATGATGTTAAAAGGAAACATTCAAAGAAGACTGAGTAAATTTACTTGAGCTCTAGAAGGCAAAAAAAAAAAAAATTTCTTTTCTACCTATCAGATTGTGATAAATATTTCTATGTAGATGATGTGAAATAAAGATTATATATAAGGAATGGAGGTGACAAAAAGAAAGAAATTCTTTCTGTTTCAGGGTGACTACCACTTTCTTGATTGTAATTCTTGAGTGTCATGAGTATATCATGTGAATTTTTTTCTGATATAAAGTATCTTGTGATTATTTGAATAGTTTACATTGATAAAAGAAATTAAAAAAATTTGAAACTTTTAAAAAATTGGGTAATTTCATGCATTTAAAAAGTCTGAATCTATTTGAGTTTTAGTTCAGAATTAAACTTTTAAAAGTAAATAAAAGTTTAATTCATAGGTATGGAAAATTAATTGATTAAAAAATTAAAATTCTAATTTAATTTTGAGCATTGAGGACAGTTAACTTTTCCTAAAATACTTTCTATTATATATGGATATAAATTGCTAGTTTATATTTGCTATATAAACATTGTAATTTTGCCCTCATTAAAATAGAAAATACCTGAAATCTATCTTAATTTTATCTCTAATAGTACTTTTCAGTAAGAACACAATATTGTTGTATGAATTTCAGTTTGAAGTCTGCTTCATGCCCTTGTTTAAAAAACTGTTTTTTTCCCCCTCAAAAGAAAATTAGGGGTACAATTTTTGATAAATTACTTTTCAGTTTTCCAAGATTACAAAACATGGAATTTTCTTTTTTTTTTCCCTTCCCTCTTTCTCTCTCCTTAAAACACATTTATTTCAACTGTAGAGAAAATTTTCACATTTCACATGTTCTCCCTGACTTTGGTTGTTCTGAATACATTGGTAGCAGTTGTCTTAATGATTCAACAAAAAGTATTGTCTCCATTAAATTTGTTTCTTCCATGTCTCCTTTCTAGTGGCTACTTTCTCAGTTTTTTGTTTGAATGTTTCATGTTAGATTATATATGGTTATATTTAGTTTTCATCTATGTGTACATGCATTATTTATTTTGTTTTAAATGAAAATCAATTACCTTCATGTGAAAATGCTCAGCTCTGAAGAGAATTGTCTGTACACATTTGATAGTAATCACCTAGGAAACAGATCAACCGAAATCTCATGGTTGTCTTATTTGATTGAAGAATGATGACATTAAATCTGGTTTCTTATTGGCAAAATAAACCAGAAAAGTACTAAATGATATTAGAGTTTCTTTATTTTATGATTTAAAAGTACAGTTCTAACATTCAAACTCTGTGACATGATTTCTTATACCAAGACCATGAACATACTACCTGTATCAGGTAGAACTTTTAGATGGCTTAGAAGTACTCAAATCATTCAAGTTGAAAGTTCTTTTTAACAACTGTGAACACCAGCAGGTATCATATTGCTTATGAAAAATGATTTTCTTTTTGGCACATGGAGCACTTTTGATACTCTTAGAATGCTAAGAAACTTGTTTTTAATATTATAACAGCCTTAAAATGAATTCTGTGTTATATTTGATATTCTTATAGTTGAAAACTTTTCAAAATTAACTTGTTATTAATTATTTGTCAGTTTTGAAGTTTGGATTTAACGTAGTTAAAATGGTAGGAATCTTGTTTTACACTTGTATCAAAAGACAAATTCATTAAAATAAGTTATTCAACACCAATGGAGTATTAGATTATTATTATTATTTTTTTTCCTTTTATACTTTTCTTGGAGGAGTGCAGAATTCCTCTGTTGTTTTGACTGATATAGTATATATTCAGTTAACTACTGTTTAAATGTGACATTGATATAAACTTTAGTAATCTATACAAGTATCCTATAACCCTCAGTTCAAGGTTCATAGGGGTAAAAGCTGTACTGGAGAATATAGTCAGCCCTGAAACTTCCCACTCTGAATCTGCTTATGCTTCCTGCAGAGACTTGGATTTGTGAACCAGGTTGTTAGACTTCATATTCAACAAGAAGCACGAATAAGGCCTGTAGACATGCCTCACACAGCCTAGCCAAATCAGAGGTGGCACTGAAGAAGTCAAGACCTGGTTAGGTATCCCTTAGTGAGAGGGAGACAGGAAACTGTCTAGAACATGGGCAAGCTTAACTTAGAGATATCACTCTGTAGTAAAATGTGTCCAAATGAATATTAAACTCTCATTTACCAGATTAGTTACTCTTCCTTGCTAAGGGAGTAGTAAGGACTGGAGAGACATGATGGGGTGAGGTGAATGAATTTCAGTGGAAATGCCAATCTCTCTGTGGGCACAGACCAAAAACTGGAGTAATGAGAGAAGAAGGGAGACCTCAGTATATTTGGTCTGCTCCTTTAAAACCAAATACCTTTTCATTAAAATATGTTTCAAATCATAAGTTGATTGCAGTTGAGTGGAATGTTAGAAATGGAATAATGCCCTTCCACCTCACATGCAAATCTCTTTAGAATTTTTGCCAGGTATAATTCACATTTTTGGTGATGTTCATTCCTGTGCTTATTCAGCAAATACTGGATACTAGTTATGGATCAGGCATTGTCCTAGGCTCAGAAGATACCACAAACAAACAAACAGCAACAATAATAAAACCAAGTAGAAATAGCCTACTTCTGTGGAGATTGCTTTCCACCAATGGAAAGAAAAATAAATGTGTTCTTGTGATGATGATAAAAGATTATGAATGAATATTACATAAGATGTAAAGATGGAAAGTGAGGGATGTAGAGGTATTTGTTAAAATAGGATCATTAGGCCTTTCTGTTAAAATTGCTTTTTAGCAGGTAACTGAAGGACACAAGGGAGCAAGCCACGTAGAGACATATGGGTAAGTGCAAGAGTCATACTTTTCATTTGTATATTTGATTTAGGCTCTATTTCTTAAAAAATATTGAATTTATTTATTTACTTATTTATAGAGAATTTTTTAATATTTATTTTTTAGTTTTCAGTGGACCACAACATCTTTATTTTTATGTGGTGCTGAGGATTGAACCCAGCACCCCGCGCATGCCAGGTGAGTGCGCTACCACTTGAGCCACATCCCCAGCCCCTTGAATTTATTTTTATTACTAAGTATAATGGTACTGTGTCATTTTTAACAGACATTATTCTTCCACAGAATTTATTTTTGATTTTCCAGATTTTTCTTTTGAGATAAATCTGCTTTAAAAATGCACAAATTATAAATGTCTAAGCACTGAGTTTTGACAGATGCATTCAACTGAATAACTAAACCCCTACCCAGCACTGTAGGAAGTTCTTTTCCGGTTACACCCTCCCTATTGAAGTTAGTATAAATAAGACTTCTTTGAAAGTCAGCATAATGTTTTTGAAATTTATCTTATTGCATTTATCAGTATAGTTCATTCCTTTTTAATTGCTTGATAGTGTTCTATATGACTATACCACAGTTTATACTGTTGATATACATCAGAGCTGTTTGTGGCCTGGGGTATTCTAGATAACTATCATGAACATTTTTGTATAAGTCAAATTTGTAGTTCTTTTGGACAAATACTTAGGAGAATATTTACTGGGTCATATGCTTGGTTGTATAAAAAACTGCTGAACATTTTTTTCCAAAATTGTTATACCATTTTATAGTCCACAAGAGCATGTTAATGTTCTGGTTGCTCTGCATACTTACCAAAGTCTAGTGTTGTCAAGCATTTTAATTTTATCCATTTCTAATGTATGCTTTGTGCTTTTATGGTTTTAATTTTTCATCTCCCTGATGATTAATGATGTTTTAGAGCTTTTTGGTCTGATTATTGGTCATTTGTGTATCTTCCTCTGAAGTATCTATTGAGATCTTTTACATGGGTAAAAGATATGCCTTTTTATTAAGTTGGAGTTCTTTATATTCCATAACAATCCCTTGATAAATATTTTGTACACATTAGCTTTCTGGTCTGTGGCTTAACCTATTTGTTTTTTGTAATGATTAATTTTAATGTGCTGATATTTTTAATTTTGAAGATGTCCCCCAGTATTTTCTTTTATAGTTATTTGCTTTCCTCTGTCTTTAGAAACCTTTGTCTGTCCCTGATTCATGAAGATATATGCATCTGAGGAACCCCAAATAAAAGGATCTCCTAGAGAAACATTTAAAAGAAACACTTTGTTATTATGTAAAGCATTGATTCTGTTACTCTGAAAGTTACCCAGTCCTACTTATTGGTTCTGCTTCCTGAAAATGATTGTATAACTTACAAGTAGCCACTGTTTCTGTGCATTTGCTATGGGCTGTACATCTGCTATGGGCTGTACATCACAGGAATTCAGGACTTTTTGTGTCTATGTAGGTACTTTTTGTGGGTATGCTTGGTGTTGGTTTATCACAACCCTAGTGCTCAGAAGAGACAGTAAGGATGTAACAATAGCAAATACACTCTGTATGGCATTCTGACTCCTGCACTTAAATATTAAAAATTAAATCTTCTAAATCACTGTTGTTACCATCACATTCACATTCCATGTCTGATCATTTATGTTTTCAGTTGGATATGAGTCCCCAAAACTCATACTAGCCTTCCTTATAATTGTTCAATATATATTTTGACAAATATTTTGTAATTATAAATTCATTTGAAAACAACTTTTAAGAAAGTTCCCGTCTCTTCTTCTGATATTTCTCCCTGTATGATTATGTATTCAGGCTTCAGATTTGGTCCTGTCTCATCATGAGTATTGTTATCAGTGCTACTCACTATGAAGGAGACTCTGGAAACTGAACTGCAGCATCTTTAAATTAAAACAATTTCAAATCCCCCTTTCAACCAGATCCCTGGATGCTAGGACAGCCCACAGCAGTAGGAATGACACAAATTGAAGTAATAATACTCCCTAGAGGTGGCAGAGACTTGAGCCAATAGGTGCTCAAGTACTCACTGCTGATGGAGTGAAGTGGTTGAGAAATATTGGGCACAAAATGGGGCTCCAGGAACAAGGTTGAGTGTTTTCTAGGACAAGAGACCCCTCAACAAGGCTCCATGGAGTACAAGTGCTCTGTGTTCTGGCAGTGTTCTCTGAGGTGGTGGAGGCTAACTCTTCTGCTCTAGCTGCCATCAAGACTGCCAGGGGGAAGTTCTTTCACAGCACTTGGGTAAACGACAATGATCTTGGGTCATATGCCATAGAGGTATCTTAATTTCTTAATGGATCTGTTAGCAATTGATGTTCACTTAACACTACCTTATAAGACACATGCCTAGAACCATTATTCCTTCCATTTCCTCCTTGGGGACTAACTTACCCCAAAAGGATAACATTTGAAGCCATTCAAAACACGGTTGATTTTCATTTTGCTAACATAGTACTTAGTTTTGTTGAGCCTCTCTCTGTGGACAGGAACCTGCTTTTTGCGGGTGGGTACTGAGGATTGAAACTCGGGGGCATTCAACCACTGAGCCACATCCCCAGCCCTATTTTGTATTTTATGTAGAGACAGGGTCTCACTGAGTTGCTTAGCACCTCGCTTTTGCTGAGGCTGGTTTTGAACTCAAGGTCTTCTTACCTCAGCCTCCCAAGCTGCTGGGATTTTAATAGGTGTGTCCACCACACTGGACCTGCTCAATAGATTCTTTGCAGAAAAAGGAAGATCAGCTTCAGGGTGACTTTCTGTCCTTGGCTGTATCAAAATGCAGCTGACAACTCACTAGAGAAGAGAAATTGAAACATTTAAACTGATAGGACACTCCCCTCAAAGGACACCCAATATAGAAGAATAAAGGAGATAAATTCAGGCAGCATGAGAGGAAATGGTCAAGGCCAGTGATTTTTGTTAGAAACAGAAATGTTTCTACATAAGGTCATTTATCAAGTTTGCATTTTAATTTGTAATTGACAGGAATCCTGTTTGCCTTGTTAAATGATAACAAAGAGGATACTTATGTAGCCACAGCCTAACTCAAGAAATGAAACACCTCATTTTCTAATTATTGTTCTTCCTCTGTGTCTAAAGGTAACAATATCCTCATTTCTTTTTTTTTCTTTTTAAAAATTTCATTGTTTATTTTTGGTTATACACGACAGTAGCATCCATTTTGATATAATTACACAAGCATGGAATATATCTTTTTCTAATTAGGACCCCATTCTTGTGATTGTACACAATGGTGGAATTCACTGTGGTGTTTTCATATAGGTACTTAGGAAAATTGTGTCATTCATTACACTGTCTTTCCTTTTCCTATCCCACTTCTTTTACTCCCCTGGGCCTAATCTACTGAATTTCTATTCTTCCCCTCCACTGTTATTATGGGTTAGCTTCCACATGTTAGCAAAAACATTCAATCTTTGGCTTTATGGGAATGGCTTATTTCACTTAGCATGATTATCTCCAGATCCATCCATTTACTGGTAAATGATATAAAGTAATTCTTAATGGCTGAGTAATACTCTATTGTGTATATATACCATATATATTTTTTAATCCATTGAAGAGCACCTAGGTTGGCTCCATAGCTTAGCTATTGTGAACCAGGCAGCTATAAACATTGATGTGGCCACATCCCTCTAGTATGCTGATTTTAAATCCTTTGGATATAAACCAAGGAGTGGGATAACTAAGTCAAATGGTGGTTCTATTTCTAGTTTTTTGATGAATCTCCATACTGCTTTCCAGAGTGTTTGCATCAATTTGCAGTCCTGCCAGCAATTTATGATTGTACCTTTCCCCCCCACATCCTCGCCAACATTTATTGTTACTTGTATTTTTGATAATTGCCATTCTGACTGGAGTGAGATGAGATCTCAGTGTAGTTTTAATTTGCATTTCTCTAATTGCTAGAAATGTTGAACATTTTTTCATATATTTGTTGGTGATTCATATTTCTTCTTTTGAGAAGAAATGAGCAAGAAACTGGGACAGATACTTCATGAAAGAAGACACACAAAAAAGCCAATAAACAAACTCATTTGATATGCAACTTCATTAGTCATAAGGAAAGTAAGCTTTAAAAAACAGAGAACACTATACCATCATCAGAATCAGTTTCTTTGCCCATTTATTGATTGAGTTATTTGGGTTTTTTGGTGTTAAGTTTTTTGAGTACTTTATATAACCTGGAAAGTAATGCCGTATCTGAGGTGATGGTGGTAAAAATTTTCTCCCATTCTGTAGACACTCCCTTCACATTCTTGCAATATCCTGATTTCTGATCCCAGATGTTTTTTTGGATTATTTTTGAATTTTGTATGAATGGAGTTAGGTTGTATCCTTATTTTTGTGCATCTGACTTATTTTGAGGATTATTATGTTTATGAGGTTTGTCTGTGTTATTTTGTATGGCAGGAGTTCATTTTCATTGTTAGTATTGCATTGTATTAATATATCTTATTTTGTGGATCCATTTCATTGTGTTGATGGATATTTAGTTTTGCACTGTTGCAAATATTTGCTGCTATAAACATTGTTGTGTATATCTTTTGGTGCACATGTGTACATTTTTTTTTTCAGTGTAATCCCAAGTGTAAAAGTACTGGCTCCTGGGGTCTGAGTATATTCAAGGACTATAGATAGTTCCAAAATATCTACAATAGTTGGCTTAGGCTTAATTTGCATTCCCAACAGTGTATGGGAGTTCCAGTTCTCCCATATCCTTACTAATACTAGATATTATGCATCTTTTAAGTTTAATGATTCTGATGATGGTATAGTGTTCCCTGTTTTTTAAAGCTTACTTTCCTTATGACTAATGAAGTTGCATATCAAATGAGTTTGTTTATTGGCTTTTTTTGTGTCTTCTTTCATGAAGTATCTGTCCCAGTTTCTTGCTCATTTCTTTTCTTTTCTGTTGGGTCGTCTTTTTGTTGATGTAGAGGGATGTGTATTTGTGTGTGTTATGTGTGTAAGCTCAGGATATGAACTCTTCTGTAGTTTCATATTGTAAATATATTTTTCAACTCTGCTGGCTTGCATTTGCATTCAACAGTAAAGTGTCCTGAGAAGAGAGGTTTTCTTTCTGTTTGTTTGTTTTGTGGTGTTGGGGATTGAACCCAGGACCTTGTGCATGTGAGGCAGGCATTCTACCAACTGAACTATATCCCCAGCCCCTGAGAGGGAATTCTTAATTTTATTGTGGTTTGATTTAGCAGTATTCCTTCTATGATTAAAGCTTTTTTGGTTTTTATTTGAGGGATATTTCCCTATTCTAAGGTTATGATAATGTTCTCTCATGTTATGTTTTAGAAGCTGTATTGCTGCATTTTTTTTTGTTCTAAGATCCATATTCCATTTGAAATGTATATTTTTGCATAGGGTGAGCAATGGGTATCCAACTGATCCATTATCATTTATTGAAAAGTGCCACTTTGACACAAATCAAGGACCCATATGTCTAGAGATGTTCTGGACTGTTTAATTGTTTTATTTGTCTATTCTCATGCTATACCACATTATATTTACTACTCTAGCTGTGTAAGTCTTCACATGCAGTGGAATAAATCCACTTTGATCTTTTTCTTCTTAGTTTTCTGGATTCTTCTTGGTCCCTTTGCTTTGGTCCCTTTGGTCTGTATGAATATTGGAATTATCTTGTTAATTTCCACAAAAATAAATTTCTGGAATATTTATTGGGATTTCATTGAACCTAAAGATAAAGTTTTTTTTTTTTTTTTAAAGAGAGAGGGAGAGAGAGAGAGGGGGGGGAGAGAGAATTTTTAATATTTATTTTTTTAGTTATTGGCAGACACAACATCTTTGTATGTGGTGCTGAGGATCGAACCCGGGCCGCACGCATGCCAGGCGAGCGTGCTACCGCTTGAGCCACATCCCCAGCCCCCTAAAGATAAAGTTAAGGAAGAATTTGTATTTGAGTTTTTTGACCTGAAAACATAGTATATTCCTTTCTTTTTCTTTCTTTCTTTTTTTTTTTTTTTTTTTTTTTGCATATTGGAGAGTGAATCCAGGGGTGCTTAACCAGTGAGCCACATCCCCAACCCTTTTTGTATTTTATTTAGAGACAGGGTTTCACTGAGTTTCTTAGGGCCTCACTAAATTGCTGAGGCTAGCTTTTAACTCACAATTCTACTGCCTCAGCCTCCTGAACTGCTGGAATTACAGGTATGTGCCACACACCTGAGTATATTCTTAACTATATAATATAGTTCTTCCTGTAAAAATATTGCATATTTTCTGTTATTCCTTGGAATTTGTAAGTTTTAAAGTTATATTCTCTGTACTAGCATATAGAATTGCAATCAATTTTTTATACTAGTCAGAAACTTTATTAATCTTATTTATTAATTTTAAGATTTACCAGTGTATTCTTTCTTTTACCCTTTTTTGAGGTTGTCATGTCACAAAATTTGCCATTTAAAAGCATAAGCTTTAGTGGTTTTTAGTATATTTTTATGTCATACAACCATCAGCATTAATTCTAGAATATTACCACAGTTCCCCAAAAAGCTGTGCCTGTGAGCAGAGCCTTAAGTCACTTTTTCCCTCAATACCTGCAACCACTAGTCTGTTTTTTTGTCTCTACAGATTTGCCTATTCTAGACATTTCATATAAATAGAGACATACATTATGTGACCTTTCGTGTCTGGCTTCTTTAAAAAGACTTAGCATACTATTTTCAAGATTCATCCATGTTATGTAGCATCCACTAATACTTTTTTTTTTCCTCTCAGTGCCGGAGATGGTACCTAAAGCCATATGCATGTTAGGCAAGTGCTCTACCACTGAATTACTGCCCCTCACAGCCCTGAATATTATTTATTATAACTGAATATTATTCATTATATCAATAATACCACATTTTGGTTATGAATTGCTCAGTTGGTGGTATCTTACTGTGGTTTGATTGCATTTCCTTGATGACTAATAATGATGGGCATCTTTCCATGTACATTCTAGGCCCTCATGAAGTTGGGGAATACAGTTGAAATGGTATTGATTTATTCTGTTGGTGATTTTTTTTTTTTTTTTTTTTTAGGTGTGCCACTAGCTTGGGTTTAGAAGTAGAGTGGTAATATGGAGTGTTTGCAGTAGCTGTACTAGCTTGTTGTCTTCTTATCTATAGGCTAGGTGAAGGTCATCTTATCAGAAGATTCCTTGGTTAAACTTGAAAATAGGCCAACAGAAGTTTGTGGCACTAAAATGTCTAATTGCAGGTATGTCAAGTAGTCTGATAGAATCATCACAGTTGTGAGGCTTCTGCCATGTACACATAGGAGTGTAAAGTTATTTGTTCATCCAGACAGTGCTGAGAAGGGCACCACCACCAGTAAATGTGAATGCTGTTTTACTCTTCACCTGGTAATCTGAATGCTGTGGTCCCTCGCAAGGCAGTGACTCTTAAGCCTCAGAGGCTGTTGTACCAGAGGTGCACTTGTTAAGATGATCTAGTTAACTCTTCTTCCTTTAATTCCTGTTTACTAAGTAATCATTTGATTGCAGTTTATCTCAATGAAGTACGTATGTATCTATATGTACATGTATTCATTCCATTTAGGATACACATTACATTTAGTAGTCATATCTCCTTGGGCTCCTCTTGAATGTAATAGCTTTTTCTTTGTTATTGATTATTTTGACTATTTTGAAGTGTACTGATCTAGCATTTTGTAGAATGTATCTCAATTGGGATTTGTCTGTAGTTTCTTGATTAGACCGGGTGGTTTTTTTCCTGGAGGAAGAGTATGGGTATAAAGTGTCATTTTCATCAAACATATCAAGGGCATACTATTTTTTTTAAGAGAGAGAGAAAAAGAGAGAGAGAATTTTAATTTATTTTTTAGTTTTCAGTGGACACAACATCTTTATTTTTTTATATTTATGTGGTGCTGAAGATCGAATCCAGCGCCCTGCGCATGCCAGGCGAGCACGCTACCGCTTGCCCCACATCCCCAGCTCCAAGGGTACATACTATTAATGTGACTTTCTACTCTTGGTGTTAACCTTGGACTCCTAAGGAAGTGTTTGTCAGGGTTTCCACTGTAAAGTCACTTTTTTCTTACCCACACTTCTTTACTACACTCTGGAAGGAAGTCTCTGTGTGCAGCCCACACTTAAGGAAGTTACACTCCTCCTTCTTGAAGGTCAACTATCTACATAAATTATTTGGAATCCTGCACAGGAGATGAGTTTTTTTTTTCTCCCTCATTTATTCATCCAGTCATTTATTTAAATTAGTATGTTCTCATGAATATTTTATATATTGATTTACAATCCAGTACTACTTCATTTCTTCTGTGACTCAAGAGAAATTAAAACTTTTAAATTTCCTGGCATTAGAAGATGTTCCAGGCTCATCTTGGGTATTTCCTGCCTCATCCTAGCATCATTCACTTCTTCAAAGGGTCTTTTATTTAGAAATAAGACCTTAGGTCTGCTTGCTGCCACTGGAGTGTTGTGCTTGCTGCCACTGGAGTGTTGAGGCTTCTAGGCCCTGTCAGCTGACGGAGCAAGGAGATAGATGTGTACTAAGGAAAGCATATAAACGTATCTATAAGTATTCCTATATGTAATCATCTGCATCTATACCAAGTTAAACGTGTTCACACTGACAACTCCAAATGCACATATTACCACATGGATTCTTCAGGTCTCCTCGGATTCTTTCTTATCTGTAACCTCCCATCCCAACATGTGAGAGAAACTTGGCTCCCAACATCTACCATCTGCCATCCATTTACTTAAAAGTATCATACATACTTTTGTTTTTGCCTTTAGCTTTATATACGCCATTCATTTTCCAAAACTGTTTAGGTCAATATCTTTTTCTCCATTTCCTTTAGTAGTTTATTTCATACATTTGTTAGGTTGGTTTGTCACATTTCTGATTTCATTCTGGGATCCCTTGACCACCTCAATAATATTTTTAAATTTTTATAAATATTAAGATTTACTTTTATACTGTCAACCTCTGTGGATTTTAACAAATATATCCATTACAAGATACAGAGTAGTTTCACTGCCACCACTCCCTGCCAAAATTCTGTGCTTCACTTATTCAACTCATTTTGCCCCTGAACGCTTGACAACTGCTGATCTTTTTATCATCTCTATAGTTTTGACTTTTCCAGAATGTTATATAGTTGGAATCATCCAGTATGTAGCTTTTCCAGACTGAATTTTCCAAGTGGGAGAAACCTGACTTCCAACATTTACTTAGTTGTTCAATTCTTAATTGTTGAAAAACTCTGCCTCACTTTTTCTTTTTTCTTTTTTTTTTTTAAATACCTTTATTTTTTTTATTTTCACATGGTGCCTGGGATTGAATCCAGTACCTCACACATGTTAGGCAAGCACTCTACCACTGAGACACAACCCTGGCCCCTGGGAAGATTTATTTCAACACTAGGTATAAAATAGTTTGGGAGAGAATCTGGATATAGGGCAACATGTTTACTTCCCTTTTTTTAAATCTAAAATTATGCTATTCAATTCCAATTTAGTAGCCACTAAACATAGGGACTATTGGAATGTTCTGCCTCACTTTTTCAACTTCCTTTCACTCAGCAGTGTGCATTGTAAATTCATCTGTCTTTTTGTGGCATTATAGCTCATTCTCATCTCTGAATATTGTTCCATTGTCTGCATATACCAAAGTTTGTTTATCCATTCACCTATTGATAGACTTCTTGATTGCTTCCAGTTTTGGATGATTATGAATAAAGCTGCTGTAGGTATCTGTGTTAGACATAGGTTTTCAAGTCAACTGGGTACATATCTACTGTATCATATGTGTTTAACCTTTATGCAAAACTTCCAAATTGTCTTTCAAAGCAGCTGTCTTGTTTTTACTTTCCATCAACAATACATGAGAGTTCCTATGGATCCTCATTCTCAATAGCAACTGATACTGTCAGGTTTTGCATTTAAACTATTTCAATAGATGTGTAATGGAGCCTCATTACTTTCATTTGCAATTCCCTAATGACAAATGATGATAGCCTTCTTTTTAGGGCCTCCTCCACCCCCATGTTCCAGTTTTTAAATTGTGCTGTTTCTTTATTGATGTTGAGTTTAAAAGTTCTTCATAGATTTTTGGATACCAGACCTTTATCAATAGGTGTTTTGCAAGTTATTTTTTTTCCCAGTCTATGGCTTGTCCTTTCAGTCTCATAATGATCTTTTGGATAACAGAAATTTTAATTCTTAATAAATTGTAATTTATTTTTTTCTTCATGGATCATACTTTTGTTATTGCACCTAAAAAAAATTATCACCAAACCAAAGGTCACATAGTTTTTTATCCTGTATTTTCTTCTAAAAGTTTTATGGTTTTGCATTTTACATTTAGGCTTATGATCCATTCAAGTTAATTTTTGTGACTACGTTATTTCTTTATTTTTTTGGATAAGGATGTCCACCTATTCCAGCAGTATTTGTTGAAAAGTAAATAATCCTTTCTCCATTGATTGTTCTCTTGTTAAAAATCAGTTTACTGTATTTATATGGGTCTATTCTTGAGCTTTCTGTTCTATTCCATTGATATATATTCATCTGTTCTTTTGTCAGTACCACATTGTCCTGATTACTGTAGTTTTATAGTAATATACAATTTTGAAACCAATTTTTGAACTTTTTAAGTGGTTGTTTTTTGATTGATTCTCTTGCGATTTTTTAGTTTTACCATTATATTCATAAAAAGACTATAATTTCCAGGACAATATTAAATAATGGTAGTTGCAAGTCTAGAGACTCAAACCTCAGTGTTCACACAAAATGGCTAATTTTATCTATCAACTTGGCTGGAGTATAGCATCCACTTACTTAATCAAACACTAATTTAGGTATTGTTGTGAAGTCATTTTGTAGATATGGGTGATATCTATAATGGATTAACTTTAAGTAGGACCGTGGATAATGTGGATGGACCTCATCCAATTAATTTGAAGGGCTAAGGACAAAAACTTTTTTCAGAGGAGAAGAAATTTTTCCTCAAGACTAAGATGAACTGTTGCTTGAGTTTCCAGCCTGCCTTATAGATTTTTTGGACTTGTCTGCTTCATATCTGTGTGATGCAATTCCTTAAAATAAATATCTTAATGTGTATATTTCTGTGTTCATCCATACCTCAAGTTCTGTCTCTCTGGAGAACCCTGAGTGATACAGCATTCAAAAGAATAAAAATAGCTAGAATTAAACTTAACCATGAATATAAAACTCTTGTGGATTAAAAAGTACAAAATATTGGTGGAAGAAATTAAAGGAGAGCTAGAAAAATCAAATTTCATGTTCATTAAAAGACTTAATGTTGTTAAAATGGCTATACTTCCCAAAGTGATCCACATATTCAGTGTAATTATTATCAAAATATCAATAATAGTTTTTGCAGTAATGTAGAAGTTAGACCTAAATTCATGTGGAGGTTATACATGAGCTCATCCTCATGGACATCTACTCACCATGCTGATCTACAGTCACTGCCAAGTGCCCAATCTGCCAATGGCAGAGACCAACAATGAGTCTTCAATATGTCACTATTCCCCAGGGCCATCAGCCAGCTACCCGGTAGCAAGTTGATTACACTGGACTGCTTCCATTATGGAAGAGGAAGCACTTTGTTATTACCAGAGCAGACACTTAGCATACAGATTTGACATCCTTGCATGTAATGCTTCTTCCAAAACTATCATCCAGGGGCATACAGAATGCCTTGTGCCATGTTGGTATTTCATACAGCACTGTTTCTGATCAAGGAATTAATTTCACAGTGACCAAGTATAGCCATAAGCCCATACTTATGGAATTCACTGGTCTTACCATGTTTCTTTCTTTCTTTCTTTTTTCCCCTCTCTACCCTTGGCTGGTTCAGGGACCTCAGAATCTCAGCCTCTCCTAAGTGTAGGAAAAGCATGGCAGATAGGAAAACCAGGACACCCTTTATAACATATTTAAACTGGGTTAACAGAGGTTCTATCCAGTTCAAGGAGCTCCTAATTATTATAAAGAAGGCAATTTCCATATCTCCTCATAAGAATCAATTTAAAAAAATCTCTAGAAAAGCAAGAGAAGTCAGTAATATATCCTTACATGTGCAGGTTTACCTATCTTGGCATCCAGACTTGATTCCAGGTCCCCCCTACTGGTGGGTCTAGGACTATTTGGACCAGGCCTGGTTCTGGAATTGTTTGAGGATGGTCTTCTTGCATTATCTTTTATTCTACCCTTCAAAGATCTTAATGTTTCAGAAGTAGGGGTGGTAGGTGGGTAGGTCCTGGTATCGTTGGCTCTTCAAACAGCCTTAATCATACTTCCCAGATTCAGAAATTTACATTAAAACTATGTTGGGATACAGGTCACAAATTTCTGATGTTCTGTAACCTCCTAGGACACAGTCTGTCTCACACTTCAGCATGTAACTAAGGGCTATATAGAGAGCTGGAACATGAATTGCTTGCTTTGTTTGCTTTCCTCTTTAAGGTGGCCAAAAAAAATCTTAACAATTGTTTAGGGCTTTCTGAAAATTGTCTTTTAAGGATGATACCTCATGTACTGTCTAGAGATGTTGTTGGAACAGATGTTGTGAGAGGCTCTTACACTCTCATATGCCAAGAATGCCCATGTATCCCCCAGGCATTATCACAGAAAATCCTCAAACACATTCATAGCACTACAGGGCATTGCCTTCCACTTGACCCTTCCATTCTCTTGATTGTTCAATGCACAAGGGTTATTAAGAAGCTGAAAGATGATTATTACACTCCATTGTGGCTGCCAGCTATGTGCTGGCAGATTTTTGAAAACAGATTCAGGAAATCACTGTAGGTTAATGGTATAATAGAATCAGGAAGATTTTAGTCTTTGAGTAAGCTAGCCTATTTTATAGAGCAAAATCTGGGATGAAGTTATCCTTGACTGGCAACTTGACCTTGGGCTTATTTTAATGACTTAGTGCCTCAGTTTCCTCATCCATGAAATGGGGATTATAACAGTCTTCACTTCCATTGTGATGTGGATAAAATAAACGAGACAATGGAAGTAAAGTGCTTAGCAGAAAACCTAGCATACAGTGGACCATCAAAGATTTAACCTCCTATTATAAGATGAGGGTTTTTTAAGTCTTATATTAAAGCAGATTCAAATGCTTATTGTTAGTGATTAAGTATTGAATCTTAGAATTCTGTTGGTAAAAAAGGGAATCATTTTAATCATCTCTGCCTGAATTAGTCCTTTCAGTGAGAAAACTTAGTTCACATGGGGAAAATGGCCCAAACAAAAATCTAGAGCAGGAACTGTCCTGCTGTGGGCTACAGGTTAGTTCATTGGCACCCCAGGGAACTTTTTAGAAATATCCGACTCACTGAATCCGAAACTCTGGGGGTAAAGCCTGGCATTCTGTGTTTTAATAAGTCATCTGGGAGATTTTAAAGGTCATATTTGAGGGCCACTGACCCAGAGCCATCAGAGATAAATTGTTGATAAAAAGCAGCCTATAATCATTGCACAAAATTGATGGAAGTTTATGATCCCAGTCCTGAATTCTCAGCTGCCTGCTGGAATCAATCTCCGCCAGAGCCATCCTTCCCTCCACACTATCTCCTCCTGGGCATCTTGGGTTTGTCCCACTGGCCACTCTCCTAGATTATCCCCTCTTGCTTTTTATCCAACCAGGCACCAAGAGCCTTTTGATTCAATTTCCTGTGTGTGGGTATCTGTCTGCTCCTCTCTCCCTGCAGCCTGCACCTTCATTCAGGCTCCCATTGCCTCTACTGGGTTTAGGATGATAGGGTCACATTTTTTTTGGGGGGGGGGGTTTGGTCTTTTTATCTTTATTTCTTTAGTTAGTTATCCTGCTCATCTCTCCATACCACACACATGACAGTGGGTAGATGGATGGAAAGTAAGTAGTTCCACTGCTCAAAAACCTTCCATTGCTGAGAATTGAACCCAGTGCCTCACATACGCTAGACAAGCACTCCATCACTGAGCCACAACCCCAGCCCCCTTCTACTCCATCTTGTACTCTGCCAATGCCATGCTCTCTTGGTCCCTTGCTCTGCCTTCTGTATTCCTCCTTTTCCTCTTGTGAAGTTCTATTTAACAGTTCAGCTTCAATATCACCAATCCTAGGAGCCTTCCTTGTTCTTCTAAGGAAATTTAGAATCTCAGAGTTTTCCAGCTGTACTCTATTTTAAAAGGCCTTCACTACTCATAATGATGGCTTATCTACTAGACTGTGAGCTTCTCAGGGCCAAAAATTAACTGTCATTCATCTTGGCATTTCCAACACAGTGCTTAGGGCTTATTAAGTAGGTGCTTAATAAATATTTGCTGAAGAAATGAGAGTGTGTGAGAGAATTTTCTTTGTCAGGAATGAAATCTCAGCTGCCCAGGCATAGCATACTGCCTTGAGAGAGCATTTATGTTCTGGATCACAGCAGCCACGGAAGAGGAATAGGTCTCTTGAGGAAAACCACGGGTGAGCCTGGGCAGGTGAAATGTAATTATCCACACTGGCTCTGAGCCAAGGATTCGCAGAGCCACTTCGAGGCCAGGGCTAAACACAATAGGTGTGACCTTCATCTTGCATCCCTTCTGAAGAGTGGCTCCTCTGGCAGCGAGGAGCCCCCTAACAGCTTGCTGGGGCCTGAGGTCACTCACCGGAAAGAGGCAGTCAGGCCCTGTGACCTGGCTGAGCTGCTGTGTGGCCCTGCATTCCCTTTGGTCTAAACACACAGCCTGGTGTGGGAAAGGCAGTGGGCCAGTGATGTTTCTCTCATTCTTTTTGGTCTGTGCAGCCCTTTTCTGGACAACAACCCCAGCAGGTAATGATAACTTGACATTACATTACTGGCAGCCAATTTCCTCACCTTTTGTATATGTGTGTGACTTTATGTTTATTTCCAAAAACAATAAATCTCCCTATCCAAGTTACAAAGCAACCCATGCACAAATGCAGAAAATTGAAAAACCCTTTTGAAGCTGACCGTAAATCCTTTCTGGAAGAAAATGCAGGTTACATAAAAAGTAGCTGCCTGGGACTTAAACTCAGGAAGTGTGACTCTAGGGTCTAAACTGAGAGACTGTGCTGCAGGTTGGGCTCCCTGAGGATCTACCTGGGAGGGGTTGGGGGCAGCAAAGGCCAGCAAACATAGCAGGGACTCCTGAGCCTCCTGGTTTTTAATATAACTAAAGCTATAGAGCCTTGGAGCTTCCACGGTAAATGACCTTGGAGATGGCCACAGGAGATAGGCGGAAGAATACAGAGTGGAGAACCAGGCGCGTCCTTTATACAAAGCAATCTCACATTTCGTCAGAATTGTGCCTCTCAACCATTCTCCAGACAAGATTTTATGCCCAGAGCAGAGACTTTCCCCTAAACAGCAATATTCCTGTATGTTCTACTTTTCATTTTCTTGATTCTCCTTCCAAAGGTCTCCAAGCAATTTACAAACTGCAGGTTGTGTTTGCAATTCGGACCCTTAAAGTTTATCTATCTTTCTCTCCCCTTCACTTTTCCTTTGTCTTTTATGATTGTGATGAAAAAGAGGAAGAGTGGGGAGACCAAAGCTCATGAATGTATATGAAGCCATTACATCGGTGGGGGTGAGGTGCAAGCACAGGGTCTGTTTTTAAAATGCCTGTCTCCTCAACACCACAATGGCTTTGGAGTCTTTTCCTCCAATTGCAAAAATTCATTATTTACTCTTTTACTGCATCTATTTACAAGTCCGCATGGACCTTCTGGGAAGCCCAATTCGGGCTCAGAGCTCCTATAATGAAGCCTGGCTCACTCCACTTTGATATATCTCACTGCTACTGCTGCCTGGGGGATAGAGAGTGTGCCCACCTCCTTTTTGGAAGGTCAGACTGACTGAGGACAAAGGATTTTAAATTGTGCTCTGTGGAATCCTGGAATCCTGAGTAGGCTGCCAAGAGTTCTAGGAAATAACAATAATAAGGCTGGCCATGGACAGTCTTTTATTTTCCAAGACACTATGATTTTGGTTGGGTTATTAAACTTTCTCTGGGGTTAAAATACATATATAGTGCAAGCAGACTGTACTCCCTGAAGTTTGTTTTTAAAGTTTTCCACAGGTGTGGAGAAAGAAGGTTTGGAGGGGTCCTGATGAGAGCAGTCACTGGGGACATTCCCTGGTAGGGACTTGTCCCCAATAAGGATGTGTCTATTTGACTGTGATATTCAGATCCAAGGAGACAGTGCATGGGAATAGTAGGTGGTCAATAAGTAGTTGAATGAACAAATAAGTTTTCTGGCTGCTGTATGCTCCTGACAGCTTTACCTGCAGGTTAATTCTGCTCCAGAACTTGTGCCTTTTGACCAAGGAAGGAATTGAACAGCAACTTTACTGTACATGCCTCATATGCTTAGAGTCAGGACTGACTGGGGTCAAGTAACCCCCTCATGGCCCATGGGTTGACCTCATCTTGCTCTCTGATCTCTTTAGGTGCACAAGACTTGTTCCCAAGGGAATTCCTGGTTGCTCAATTTTAACTCTTTGCTTTCCCCTCTAGTAATGGCTCCTAGATTCCCTAAAGCAGGAGTTCTGGGATCCTGTCACCCTTGGGTTTTCCTCTAGATAGGTGCCTGTCTTTTTAACTCTTAGCCAACAGCTGAGATGTCCCGAGAGCCAAAAGCCGTGCAGGCTGGCTGCTCCCCGGATTGTGCTTCTCTAGCGAGCCAGACCTCTGCCCCAGAGGGCATGGGGCCATCCCATGGGGCCATGGGATGTGTGTGTCAGGGTGTGACCCAGTGTCTCTCCCCTAGGGTGACCCAGAATGCTCTAATCCTTTTATTCTCAAACTCGACAAAAATTCAAGTTTCTTTATTTTAAAATTTGTTCTTTTCAGTTATACATGAGAGTAGAATCTATTTAGATATATTTATATAAGCATGGAATATATATCTTATTCTAATTAGGACTCCAGTCTTGTAGAGGTCCATGATGTTGAGATTCACTGTGGAATACTCATAGATGTACAAAGAAAAGTTATGTCAGACTCATTCTACTGTCTTTCTATCCCTACTCCCTTCCCTTCATTCCCCTTTGTCTAGTTCACTGAAATTTAATTCTTTCAAAGTCAAGGTTCTTAAGCTGGAGTTTAGATGGAAGGGGAATCTTGTTGGAGACTTAACTGGTCACAGGTGAGTTAATAATAGCTCAAGTTCCTCAACTTGAGTGACTCCTTGTTTCAAAAATATTATTTATTACAATTTATTACAATTACTTTGGGAAAAGCACTGGGGGTAAGAGCAGCTCACTTCTGAGAGGACTCTGCCTCTTCCCTCCGTGCTAGTGTGGCTCAGAAATGGTGGGAGCCCAAATCCTGGCAGTAATTTTTGGTGAGGACTAAGGCAATGGCCGCAGTGAAGGAAAAGTAAATAACCAACACAGGGCTCTGGAAGGTTCTCCAGGTGGGAGAGATGGGAGCAAGGGCTTTAGAGGAAGCAGAGGCTGGAACTGAAGAATTACAAAGGGTTGGAAAGGAAGTTTTAAGAATGTTACTTGGGTTATGATCATTATCTCTTTTAATGTTTTTTTAAAGTCAAAAGTTTCAGATTATTTTTGGCTGCTGGACTAGGTCATTTGACTAAAATCCATGCTTGAATGGAAACATTTGGGAAACAGGAATTTCATTCAACAAATATTGAGTGCCCAACATTGGGGATACGGTCGTGAACAAAACATACCCAAACCCCTTTCACAGAGACTTGCTGAAAAAAAAAAAAAAGACAGTAAGTAAAATAGTAAAGCATGTCATAGAGCAAAAAGTGATAAGTAGTATTTGAAAAATAAAGTCAGAAGAGGCTGATGGGGAATTCCAGAGGAGGAACGTGCTACAAATTTCAAACATGGTGGCCAGAAAATGCTTTCAAGAGAAAGTGACATAGGAACCAAGATTTGAGGCTGTGTGAGGGGCTAAGACAGAGATCTGGGGTAAAGCCCTGGAAGAGCTGGAGCTGGGGCACATTTGTGGACCAGCCATGGTTGGAATGGAGTACAGAGTGTGCCAGGAGATGAGATCAGAGAGGTAAAGAGACCTGGTCACACAGGACTTTGTAAACCTCTCCAAAGAATCTGCTTTTCCTCTGGAGAGAGCTCTGAGCCGAGGAGAGAGAAATACAACAAAAGTTTTAAAGGAGGAACTATGGAAGGGGAGACAAAAAAAGGGAGACCAGTCAAGAATTATTACAGAAATCCAGGTGATGGATGAAGAGGGTGGCAATGAAGATAGTGAGGAGGGGATGGATTTTTTAACATTATACATCCATCTATTTATCTATTTTTGGTGAGGGTAGGGCAATGGCTGCAGTGAAGGAAATGTTTCAAATACTTAACTGCTTATGAAATGTTTAATGCTATTTGATAAACAGTTAAGTATTTATTGAGCCCTTGCAGAGATTGCAATCTGAAATGGAAGGCAAATAGTTAATCCAGCTCCGGAGTTCTAAGTATCCTCGAAGGGAGGAGCTGGCACCTTTCTCTCATGAATTGATTGAGAAGCATAAAGAGTGAATGTCTGGTGGGGACATGCCATGTGGCAGAGGACACAGCAGGGGCAAATGTCCAGAACTGAGTTTTTTCCAGCCTCTCCTTTCTCTCTTTTACTCAGGGGAATGGGGCTTTTTTCTCTTGCCAGAACCCATCTATCCTGAGGGTCTGATTTCTCTCTCAGTAGGAGAATCATGGAAGGCACAGATTTTGCCTTGGAATCAAGCAGGTCTTGGACTTTTCCCTAAGAGTTTTGGCCCATGGCCCTTGTTTAGCACCTCTTGTCATTTGCCTGGTTTCATGACTTGCTCTCTACTCCAATCTCCTGCTCCTGTGACCTGCTCATCTCTACCTGATGACCCATTTGTGACTGTGCCCAGTTTTGTTCCATCTCCATCCACCCATCTCCTGTACAAAACAACACCATTTCTCTCCCATTCCAAGCTCTAAAATATTTATTTTAATCCTAGCCTATAAGCTCTCTCTTTATCTCTGGCCCTCTTCCCTTTTCTGCATAAATTCTTTTCCTCTTGTCCAAAGTTCTCATACTTTCTTTTTAAAATCCTGGCATCCTCTTCCTTTTCTTATATTCTCTCTCCTGTGATTAGTCCATGATTCACAAAAATGCCTAGGAGGGACTGATTGGAAAATTGAGCAAGAAAGAATACTTCTGGGAGCGAGCAGAAGGAGGAAAGAGGCTGTGAACATTTATGCTTTATTATTTTTTTCTTGGCCACATCTGTGTTTCTCATAACAAGCAGGGCTCTTAGGTTTGGTCTGGGCCATGTAGAGCCCTTCTCATAGTTATAACTATGTATTTTAATGCCAAAGACAAAGATTTTCATTCTTCAGATTGTGATTTTAGGTTGCCAGCAGTGTGAGCTGCTTGCTTAACCAAATGCTTATCTTCCTCTTTCCTGCCTCCACCAAGTCATGACATCTTAGTTTGTTATATGGAATTTTATGTCATATCCCATGGGTCCAAATTTTGATCCACTTCTGACTTCAAATACCATCTCTAATCTGATGGCTACCAATTTTGTACCTTGGACCCAAATATATCTCCAGATTTAAGATCCATTAGTTGTTACAAAGCTGTTAGGCTCTTATAAGTATTACAAGGTTGGGGCTGAGTTCCAATCCTGTAATTATCCAACTTTTACCCTAAGGTATGTTATTTAGCTTTTGACCTGCTATCTCGTCTGCTTAAAATGGAAGAGAATATGAATATACCCAAGGGGTTGATGGGGAAGATAAAACCAGAGGGGATGTATATGGGCCCTGTAACTTGTCATGGAAGTAAAAAAGTCCCCTACAAATCATCATTGCTTTGTGAGTTGCATTTTCAACTTGAGCAGAGACCAGCTAAATTTAGAAATTGCCCCTGCAATAGACCTATGTTGCCACCAGGTGGCAGGAGAAACCTGTGATCCAATCAAGGAGACAAATGTTCCAAGAGATAAAATTAATAACACAAAATGAATGCTGATTGTTAAATGCAGCTAAGATCTTAGTGGTTATTAAATAAGCAACAAATCTTATTTATAAATCACAGCATCCCTGAATAAACCAAACATAAAGCTCTTAGTACAATGTGTCACAAAAATTTTTAACTTATAGTGCTCACTTTTCAGCTGAAATCTTACACAGAACCCCAAATATAGAAAAAAGATAAAAGTGGTCTTACTTTTTCTGAAGTATTTGACAAGTTCTCTGGGAGATAATTTCTGCATTCTCTACCTTTATCCTTGAGCCACCTCTGCTGAACTTTAGGTCTTCATGGGACAGTTTAAACCACTCTTTTAATAATTGTATTTTCCTAACACCCTTTAAAAATATGCCTTTATTATTATAAGTAAGTAAACTAATTTGTTAAAATATAGAATTTTAAGTAGTTTATATAAGTTATAAATACATAAAATGTATGTAAATATATATAATTACCATTTATAGAATTTATAGCATATAAAATATACAATTTGTATAGATTACAGAATATGGAATACATAAACATACATTTAAAATTTTAGAATTAAAAAAAGAATGATCTTTTAAGGTACTTAAAGTGTCTAGAAAGAATATTCTAAACATGCCAAGCTGCTCTGTACCTTTTACTTGAATTGTTGGAAATTTTCTTCCTTGGTTTCAGTTCAAGATGGCAGAAGGAACCCAAGCATTCAAACTTTTACACCCTTGAAAGTCTTAACAAAAATAAGTTAGTTCAATGTTTTTTTTTTTTTTTTAAAGAGAGAGGAGAGGGGGAGGGAGAGAGAGAGAGAGAGAATTTATTTATTTATTTTAGTTCTCCGCGGACACAACATCTTTGTTGGTATGTGGTGCTGAGGATCGAACCCGGGCCGCACGCATGCCAGGCGAGAGCGCTACCGCTTGAGCCACATCCCCAGCCCCAAGTTAGTTTAGTGTTAAAAAAAAAAAGAATTCATTAAAAAGTGAGGATAGGTGTAGCATAATAGATAAAAAATTTTGAAGAATTTCTAGTAGCCACATATCGTATTTGAGATACAAGATACATGAGGATGCTTTTTCCATTAAACTGACCAGGCTGTTATAGGGAGGGAAGAGGTAATACAATACAAGGGTGTAAAGAAGTGCGGGCATCCCAGACTGCAGAGGGCCAGGGCTCAGTCCTGCTCTGAGAAAGCAGCAGAGAGGAGGGAAAGGGAGCCTCCCATCTCCCCCAAGTCCACAGTCTGGAGAAATGCAGAACAGTAGAAGGCTGGGAGGCCAGCCTGGAGGTGCTGAGCAAAGTGGAAGGATGACTGCTTTTCTTCTCTTTCAAAACTCCCCTCCTGATTCTCACTCTGGGGTTCCCTGGGCAATGATTTCCTAGGAGCATTTCCTAAAGAAACGGGGAATCTGCATACAAGGGGGCGGGGCCTCACGACATAGAAGGTGGTAATGCTGAATCCAGTCTTTCCACAGGCAAGGGAGTCAGTGGGCCCCGGGATGGTTCTGCCTCCTGCTCCCCATTCTCACACCCTGAAGAAATGTCCTCTAGAAATAGAAAGTTCACAGTTACTCCCCTTGCACGGGATTTGCTGGTGGCTGAAGAGGTATAAACCCATTGCTCTCCACTAATCCACATAGACTTTTCTTAAAAATGTCAGTGATTACAAATGACCACCCGACTCAGGCAGAGAATAAGCTGCAAGAAATGAGAACGAGCCAACGAAGTGACCTCGGAGAACTCGGGGATAATTCAGGGAAAAGGAGGGAACTTGAAAAGGACTGTTAAAGACGTGAATTATTCAAGATGATTTTGTACTCATAAGATGAAAAGAGTATATTATAATAAAGAGGCAATCAGTGAACAAGGAAAATTCCACCGAGATTTAGACTCTTAAATTAAGTGCACAGCTCTAGGGCGCCATCTGTCTGCAGCCAGGTGAATGGAGCTCTCTGGATGATGTGAGCGCTGCCGGTGTGGCCACAAGGGAGCGCTCGAGTGTGGAGGTCGGGGCATCCGGATTCAGGTACAGTTTATTCCACTTAGGAGAGATGACTTGGTCCTCCTGGGCCTCACTTTCCTTCTGGCTCTAAAATATTGAGAGACCAGGACTGTTTTCAGGGAAGGCACAGCAGGAATTTCTTTCTATCTTTGATTATTTTAGATGTTCAGAAACTCCCACAGATGGCCCTGCAACTCTCTAGGTCACTTAATCCTTGCATTTATAACCTGTTGCAACTTTTTTCTCCTTTGGATCTGAAGACAGGCATCTGAAGGAGCTGGAGTGCTCTTTCTTTCACTACCTCCTCACCCAGTTCTCTGACTAGTCCAGAGCAATTCTTTCTTGGTGATGCTTCACTACTGAACAGCGTATAGCTCCTTCATAAAGATGAAAATACAGAAAAGTCAATATGAGTTTTATGGAAACATTCTGTAACTCAAGAGAAGTATGGTAATATATTGTGACTAAGCAAATTTACTTTCTTCTGAAATAGATTTCTTACAAGAAACTAAGCACGTTAAACAAATATATCAATTCCCAATAAGATAAATGAGGTTACTTTCTTCCATTAAACTGACCTGCTGTTATAGGGAGAAAAGATATAAAGAAGATACAAAGATATAAAGAAGAGAAAAAATAAGATATCTAAAATAAAATCAATATAGGTATCAAAATGGAGACATGACACCATAGAAGAACAATCGAGCAAGATAGAAGACAAACTTTAGAAATTCTCAGAATGTGGCGGTAAAGGGCAAAGATATTAAAGCAGTGTCAAAGAAGAGGGCAGAGTGAGCCATAGTGAGCAGAAACTCACTTTGGGGTCAATAGGTGTTCTAGGAAAAGAATCCAGAATGAATGGATTCTAGTAACAAAGGAAGAGTTATGAAAAGCATCTCTGGATTTTAAAGTAGTCTTAAAAATAAAAATTTAAATTTCAGAGAATGAAAAAAAGTATTCTGTAAAAAGATGAAAAAAAATACCCCATTGCTGACAAATGAGTAAAAAACAGATTGGCAATGCTAAATGATGTGCATAGAACTTTCTGGAGTAAGGTGCTGTTCCTGTGTGCAGACATTAAAAAGACACAGTAAAGTATGTTTGGTGCCTGGAGAAATATAACATCTACATGATACAGCTTAACAGAGTAGTCATGAGGTGTTCACGTCACTGATACGTAAACTGTGCTGCAGTGAGCACTGAATATATAGAGATTCAATTCAGTAGTGGTAGGTGTAGTTATATAGAAGGCAAAAGACTGTATGTAAAGAAATTTTAAATATAATGTATTTAAAAGAGAAAATAATAGCATCTAAATTCAAAATGAAGAACAGAAGAAAGAAAAAGACCAAAGAGTAAGAGAAAATGAAAGTCCTAATTTCCACATTTTCAATAGATTAGAATTAATAAGGTGAAAAATCTTTATATTTGATAAATAAATACAGATTTTGAAAGTTTTAGATACAATTTGCTAGTAGAATTCCAAATATTTGCAGAAGGCTAAAACATACAGTAACCTAAAGGAAAATTAAAATAGAAAGGAAATAGAATAACAAACCCCAGAAAGCATAAAATATCGTTAGGATGACCAGGCATAATAAATATATGAATACATGTGAGCAGAGTATATTTTTCTATTTACAATAAGTTAAACATTATCAAACTGATCATAAAATAAAATGTAGTGTTTTATGTGTGCTGAGGTATACCTAAACAAAAATTACAGAAAAAGTCAACAGTCAAATAAAAGGCAATGTATATTAGAAAGACAGAAGAAGAGAAAATAGTGCTTCGTCATTAAAGAGTTGTTTAGGTTTAATTTTATATATTACAAGTTCTTCCATAGACCAGTAGTTCTCTTGTTGTAAGGTGCATGGGAATCACCTAGAGACCTCTGAGCAGACAGATTTCTGGGCCTCACCAGCAGAGTTCCCAGTTCTTCAGATCTGTGTTGGGGCCTGGGAATTTGCCTTTCCAGCAAGTTCCCAGGGGAGGCTAATGCTGCTGAACCAAGAACTAAACACTGTGGAATGCCAGTGGGGTATTAAATAGTAATGAAATTTTATGTGCCGAGAAATAACATCAAGATATACATAGTGAGGTCTGGGGTTGTAGCTCAGTGATAGAACACTTGCCTTGCATGTGTGAGGCACTGGGTTTGATCCTCAGCACACATAAAAATAAATCAATAAAATAAAGGTATTGTGTCCATCTACAACTAAAAATTTTTTTTAAAAAAATATATACATAGTTAAAAACCATCGAAAATGTGAACAAGAATAGAAGAACAAGTTTTTAACACAATATTAATATTAAATAGTAATTTAATAAGGGATAGAATTATCTAAATGTTTTAATTAGTATCACTACAGTGATACTATACAAATAGAAAAGATAACCTTTCAAGTGTCCATGAAATATCTATGTTTAATCACTTACTTGCCTATTTTTATATATCTTTTAAAATATCTATTTATAAAGATCAAGACAGAAAAATATGATAAACTTTTGTGTGTTTGTGTGTATCATATGCACTTTGGAACTAGCAAAAGCATGAAAACCACACTTTGGAAAAGTAAAAATACAGTAATTACAAGGAAATTATAAAAAAATCTTAAAAAATTTATAAATAATACGGGAACTGGTCTTATAAAACATAAACTTCTGTAAATTGTAAGATTAAAGTGAAGAAAAGTATTAAAGAATCGTCATAACCGTAATATAATGGTAGATATGCAGATTATTACTAAATTATAAGTCAACAATGTGACCAATTGCAGCAGTGAATTAGAATTTCTCTAAGAAATGGAGGGGGTTTACATTATTACTTTAATAAATGCTGAAAAAGCATGTGATAAAATGTATAAAATATTATGTCCATTTTACTAGAAAACTCAGCCAAAATCATATTCAGTGGTATCAATTACAATGATCTAGAATTCCATTAATCTCACAGAATGAGTGGGAGCACTCACACTTTACAAAGCAGAGGATTTGATTAGAACAGTTTATCTCCCTTATATGAACTTTTCCTCCTGAGTAGTGTGTGCATCAAGCACTGTAAAGGTTTCTGGCCTCCTTTATACCTTTGCACCTGTTCCTGGTGTCATCTACTGAGGCTCAAGCAGCCAGATTATTTAGGTATCATACATGGCTCCAGCCAGAGTGCATATATGGGAAAGACCTGCCTGGGATCCCTTTTCTCAGGAGAAAAGTGAACCAGAAGGCATTTCTTGGACTCTACATGTGCAGTTCATGGGCGCCACATATTGAGCCAGATAGCATCTGTGATAGAGGAAATGCAAGAGCCAGAGTTCAAAATGAAAGATGACGCAGTACGAACACCCTTGCCCACTGCAGGAACCCTTTCTGAGTATTGGTAACAGCACAGAACTCCCTGCAGCTACATCGATTGAGGCTTTGAGTCGTTTCCCTTGGCCATTAAAGAACACAGTGACTGAGAAAGGCTAGATGTGATGATCAGACAGTTAAACGCAAAAGATGACGTTGAATCCCTATTGCATGCAAATATACAAAAATTAACTCAAAATGGATCATGGACCCATTTTTTTAAGAGTTAATACATACAATTCTTAAAGAAAAGATGGGTATAAATCTTTGTGGTCTTGAATTTGGCAATGGTTTCTTTAAGCACCAAAGCACAAGCATCAAGAGCTGGACCCATGGCACCCACCTACAGTCCAACTTTTTGAGCTTCAGAAGTTTTCAAAGAACCTATCAACAAAGTGAAAAAGATAATCCACAGAATCAAAGAAAATATTTGCAAACCGTTCATCTAATAATGTATTTGTATCTAAACTATTTCACAAATTCTATAGCACAATAATAAAAAAAAATCAATAGTGGAGCTGATTGGATATTTCTCCAAAGAAGACATATAAATGATCAAGAAGCACATGAAAAGATGCTCAATGTCATTAGTCATCAGGAAAATGAAAACCACAGTGAAGTACCACTTCCTACCTACTAGAATGACTATATAAAAAGAGAGTAAAAAGTATTGGCAAAGACTGAAGAAACTGGAATTCTCATGCACAGTGGGAGGTAACGTAAAATCATGCAGCTACTTTCAACTCTTTTCAGTCTTTTTTTTTAATTTATTTTTTTTTAGTTGTAGTTGGACACAATACCTTTATTCCATTTATTTATTTTTATGTGGTGCTGAGGATCGAACCCAGGGCCCCGCGCATGCTAGGCAAGCGCTCTACCTCTGAGCCACAATCCCAGCCCTCTTTTCAGTCTTTCAATTCTTCAAAAATGAACATGGAGAATATGGAGTTCCCATAGGACCATCAATTCCACTTCTGCATATATACCCAAGAAGGAAGACAGCATATATCTACACATGTGCACGTACATACATGTGCACACGCACATCAAACCACAAGAAAACTTGTACATCCATGATGCTCATAGCAACATTATCAATCATAACCAAAAGGTAGAAACAACTCAAGTATTCATCAATTGTTGAATAATCCAAATGTAGACATCTAAACAATAAAATATTACTTGGTCATAAAAAGAATTAAATACTGATGAATTAAAAAAATCATGCCAAGCTCCAAAATACAGACACAGAAGACCACATATTGAGCTGGGGTGAGCTCAGTAGAGTGTATGGTTAGCATGGGAACAAGGTTCTGGGATTCAATCTCCAACTCCTAGAAAACACCCACTTTTTCAGGATTCCATTTATATGAATTGTCCAGAAGAGAAAATTTCAGTCAGAAAGTGTGTTAATGATTGCTGGGCTGGTGGGGGATGAGGAGTTTAGGAAACAAAGGGTCTGGGGTTTATCTTGGGGTGATGAAAATATTCTAAAAATTGTTAGTGATAATGGTTGCACATATTAATGGTGTGGTTTATGAATTATATCCATTATATTATATCTATAAGCTATTGCAAAAAAGGCTAGACTATTTGAACATTGGGGGTCTATACATAGATTGTGTCTCTTCAACGTCCCTCTTCTTTTCTTACATTAAAAAACGTGTTTTTCTTTCTACTTTGAAGTTTGACTTCTTTGTTCACCTTCTTCCACTTTGGTAACCTGATTTTCTGCAGCATCTACAATTTCATAGATGGAAAATATATTCTTGATTTGCTGAGACCAAGGCTCTTGGTCCCTTCCAACTTTGTCCTGCTTTTTGAAAAAATATTTATTTCATAAAATAAATTTTTAAAAATGGTTCCCTTTCCTTCCTCTGACTTGTGCTATATCCAATCTAGCTATGGTGATCTTACTGTTTCCTCATTTGGGACATCCTAGTTCCCAGGCTAGGTACTCTGCCTGTCCTTCAGAGCACCAGCAATTAGCATTAATCAGCTGTAAATGTTCAGGGGTTGTGTCAATCTTAGTGGTCTTCAGTAGGGTTACTCTACAAATGAGTTTTAATTGACGTTTATTTTCTGTTTTAATGGAAATTGGAGGTGGGGACATCAGATGTTGGCTATCCGTCACCATCTCAGCCAGTCCTCAGTTAAATTTTATTTGCTAAATAGTTTCATGTAGAATTATCTATAGACAGTTTGAGAAGATTGACATAAATGTATGGCAGGAATCCACTATAGAGGATCCTTGATTTATGATGGATTACCTCCCAATAAACCCATCGTAAGCAAAATACCATCAGTTGAGAATGCATATAATACACCTAATCTACCAACATCATAGGTCAGCCACACAGTTCACTGAAGAATATCAGCTCTTTACTTCCATGATTTCATGGCTAACTAGGATCTGGGGCTTGATGCCAGCACTCAGCATCAAGACAAGATCTTACTGCCTATCACTGGACCAGGAAGAGAACAAAGGTCAAAGTGTGGTTTCCACTTGAACGCTTATCACTTTCACATCATTGTAAAGTTGAAAAATCTTCAGTCAAATCAACATAAGTTGGGAACCATCTGTAATTGGAAAACCATTTGGAAAACCTCGGCCTTGAGAGGGATTGCCTCATCTTGTGATAGTGCTTAGAGTTAGAGACACCAAGGAGACCTGGGTTACTTGTAAGCTAGGCCAGTTGGATCTAAAATCTGATTACTACCATGCATCCAGATGAATTTCAGATGCATTCGAGAGTTAAAAGAGTGTACAATCAGAAAACAGTTAAGTAAAATAAAAGTGTTTTTCCCCTGCTAGCAGAATACCTTACCAAGAATCAAAGTTACAAAAAATAATTAAGAGAAAATTTTCAGGCCCACAAAATGAGAATATCTGCCCATCAATAAAAGTAACACAAATTCAAAAGGCAAATATAGTTCAAATGTATTTGTAGTGAAAATGACAAAGTCATGATCATAGCACTTAATCCCTTCACGGAACCTTAGGAATCACTTTGGTCAAATTCCTTCTGAGGGCCCCTGTGGGATATTGAGTCCACACTGGACTTGTGGCTAAATTGCTGTGGGGAGGCCCTCAAGTGTTCTGATTAAGAGTGCAAGCTTTTGGACTCTAGGCCTGGGTTTGGCTTCAGCATTACTATCTCCTAGCTGTGTTACCTGGAGGAGCTTAGTCCCCTCTGACCCTCAGTTTCTTTATCTGTAGCATGGAGAATAATGACAATCTCTACCTTACAAGGTTATAGTGATAATAAGATGAAGTTCTAAATCTTCTAATAATGTCTGTCAAATACAAAGAGCTCAGTAGATGGCACTACCCTGTCATCAACCTTACCATCCCTGCCATGGATCATTGCTGTCACCATTATCTTTCTCCTTACCCTCTCCACCCATCATTACCACCATAACTGCCACTACACTACCACCACCATCATCACCATCATTGCCACCTGCGTTTGAATCCTGAACCACCTTTCTTGAGCTTTTTGGAATCTTCAAGGTGTCTCGGAGGAGGTCAGTCTCTAGTTGTAATTGGACACGATACCTTTATTTTATTTTTATGACGTGCTGAGGATCGAACCCAGCACCCCGCACATGCCAGGTGAGCGCTGTACCACTGAGCCACAACCCCAGCCCCTCCTCTCCTGGTTTCTCGACATCCCTCTTCCTTATTTCAGTTGCTGCCCCCACTGACCACTCCTGATGTTCCGGGACAGTGTGCGATCCTGGGGAGGTTACAAAACTTTTCTGAGCCACAGGTTTGTCACATGGAATTTGGGAATAACCATTCCTACATCCTTACAGATGCCGTGAGGATTTTCAAAATTGCACAATTAAGAAATTTAGCCTGGCAGCAGGCCGATTGAAGGTTCTTCAAATCTCTTGATTAATTTTGAGACGAGGTGGTTTGCTCAATGTCATGTATCTTATTGAATCAAGGAATGCCCTTGGACTCTCAATGTATCTCACTACTGTTAGATTTATGGCCTAGGCTTATGATAAATATGGAAAGGCAGGCTGCGGCTTGGACATGCAATGTTTGACCCAGTCCTCTCTGACCTCCATCTTCATCCGCTTCTGACATTCCTACATCCGCTTTTTCTCACCTGGTAGTAAGAGCCTTTTAGCTTCCTGTGATGGCTTTCTTCTTTTCTTTTTAAATTACCATGACCATTTTTTTTAAAAAACATAATTTAAAGAACCAAATCTGACACCCCTCCCCCATGTAACAGTTGGCAAAAACACTAAAAATATGCTAAAACTTAATTTTATGTGTATACTTTTTTTTTTTACCCCCAAAGAAATAATAAAAAATTATACTTGCAAAACATGTAGTGTGGGGCTTGAATCAAGTAATCAAGTTACTTCTGCCAGATGCCTCTGACAGCACCCAAGGAGGTCTGGACTCCTGGGGTTCCCTTCCTTGTGCGCGCCCTTCCCGTGTGTGCACTTTGTATGTGTTCAGGGTCCAGGATGGGTGTGGCCCACCCTTTAGTCATGCAATTATTGGTGTCAAAAGGCAATTCCAAGGACATCTTTTTTGTTGTTGTTGTCTCAAACAGCTTATTTCTGCCTCAATAGTCTGATGCTGAAGCAGACCCCCTCTGGAAAAGCAAGTCTGTTTCTTGTGCAGCTCCTCCCCAACCCCCTCCCACCCTCGCCATATGCTTTTCTCTATCTAATTCCCATCTCTTGGATGCCATACGGTTTGGCAGAATCTTGGCATGGCGCTCAGCGATCTGAAACTATGTCGGGCATGGCGTCTGACCACTCTCCCCTTGTCTGTCCTGCTTTGCTGTCTGCACTAATATGGATGTGCACAGAAAGACAGGTTTGGATTTTGTTCCTCTGGTAGTTGAAATCAATGGCATCTCATTGATATTGAGATCCTCACTCTTGATTTAAACACTGCCTTTTAATTTAAAGAATTTTATGGAGAAGGTATTCTTAGCACATGTTCCCAAATGACATTATTCTCCTGTAGCTGTAATTCAGTGGGAATGGATTCAGTAGGAGCTAGATCGCAGGCCCGTTGATTTTTACAGCCAGATCACCCTCACCTCCGTAGGCCCCTTGATTGTGAATCCTCTACCTGGGAGTCAGGGTGCCACAGTGCTAGAAACCATTAATGAATGGTTACCCTGGAGTTATTGGATACAGATGTACTTGCATAGGGGTGAGCTCTATGCCGCACACACTCCAAGGTCAGTTGTGAAACACTCTAGAAAGGCCACAGTGTCAGCTGGCATCTTGCTTCTCTGACTTCTGCCTTCCTCAGCAACTTTCCACTGGGCTCCCTGATGTCCTCCTCTTACAGGATCTCTTTTTCCCCAAGTCTTGAGCTGATGATGATGAAGAAAGCAACTGGAGGTTTTTCCCTTGACTACATGTTCCTTAGGAGGAATTCAACCTCTACCCCATGTCCAGGTTCCACCAGGCAATCACCATCCCTGGGCCTCTTCCTGACCCATCCTTTAGCAGGTGGGATAAAGGATGTTGCTAATCAAACTTTGGGCCTATGCAGTGACCAGGCGCTAGTCCCAGGCATTAGGACTGTGTAGCTCTCCATCCATTCATCCATCTGTCCATCCACTCATGAAACATTTACTGAATCCCTGTGTTCAGATAGGCTGTTCCTCTAGGCCCAGTGAAGGGGATAGAGAAGAAAGAGGACTGTTACGGTTTGGATGTGCAATGTCCCCTAAAGACTCACATGTGAGACAATGCAAGAAGGTTTGGAGAAGAAATGATTCAGTTGTGAGAGCCTTAACCCAATCAGCCAATTAATCCCTTGATAGGGATCAATTGAGTGGTAACTGAAGGCTGTAGGGTGTGGCTAGAGGAGGTGGGGCATTGGGGTGAGGCTTTGGGGTGTATATTTGTATCCAGCGAGTGGAGTCTCTCTCTCTGCTTTCTGATCACCATGTGAGCTGCTTCCCTCTGCCACACTCTTCTGCCATGATGTTCTGCCTTGCCTCGCGCCCCTATGGACTAAGGCCTCTGAAACTGCGAGTCCCCAAATTAACTTGTTCTCCTCTACAATGGTTCTGTTTGGGTCTTTAAGTCCCAGCAGCCGAAAAGCTAACTAAAACAAGAACAATTACACTATAATGAGGTTTAGGCTAAATTAGAAGGAAGCACAGAATACTATGAAAACCTAGAAGGGATTTTAACCCAGGGGCTAACCAAAGAGAAGAGGGGGGCTGTAGGGAAATGGTTCCTGGGAAGTAGACTCATGGAACTGAGTCAGTCCACTTAATCAGTCCTCTGCCTCCTTTAGACTCCAGGACTGGTTTCCACTGGTTGTCCTTCTAATGCTTTGGTACCCATTTCAAATTTGATTGAAATTACTTAACTCCTCTTGGCCCTTGCAAGGCCCCCTGCCCATTGCCTGGGACGTTCCAGAGCTGGGTGAGCCTTCTCCTGATGCTGAGTTCTTTCACCTCTGAGCCTTGGACCTTAACCGCTGCATCATCCTTTTGAGAAGACTGCCCGGCCCAGGTATGTCGCCAGCTAGCAGGGCTGGCGACCTGAGCTGGGTTCACCAGAGCTGGCTACACCAAGGACTAAAAAAATGGCAAAAGAAGCACGAAACACGCAGATTGCTTACAGGGATGGCTCTTGACCTTAAGGGTCCATTGGAAAGAGAGAGAGAACACACCTGAGACCATCCTATTTATTGAGGGGAAGACATTTGAGAAAGTTCAGCCCAAATAAGGCAAGGGATTGGGCTTCCGGGGGGTTGCTTGGTGATGTCTTCTGGTCAGCAGATTGACTGACATCTTGGAAGGTCACACCCATCTCAGGTGCTGTGTGGGATCAAAGGCAAAGTGAGCGAAAAGGACACATATGTCTCATGGCCCAGTCAGAGCAGCAATGTAAGTCCAGTCTCCTCGTGTGCTCAGTGCTCACAGCTCACACACACAGCCCATGGCTGGCTCGTGACACAGGTATGTGGAGAAGCAGACTTTGGGAGCTGGGCTGGTACCACTTATTTGTCCTGAGCCAGCCCTCTCCTCCCTGGCCCCACTTCTGGCTTCTCCTCCCAGCTCAGAATCCACATTGAACAACCCCCTCCCTCCTTGTAGCATGCCTGACATCTAAGCTCATCTGAGCTAGGGATACAACCTGCTTATGTATTAAATGAACTGAACCTGGTAGAGAGGAATCCAAAAAGAAGTTTATTTTCCCCTCACTATGACTCTTCAAATGGTCTCTGTTGGAAACCCCTAGTCTATTCCTAGATAATATCTCAAGCAGAAATAGTAGCTTTTCTGGTAATTTTAAGTATCATAACAGACTCATTTTTTTTGAGTATTAAAAAGTTCAATTTGATTTAAATTAAAACTTCACCTTCTCACCCAATGCTAAGTTTGTCTTCTAATCCCCAGCTTAGGGCAGCCGGCTCTGCTTCCTGCCTTGGGCAAGGGAGACACAGCTTTGTGCTTTCTCTGGGCCTCCCGGCTCCTGCTCCCTCCTCCCCACCCGCCTCCTGCCTCTGGATGGGTGAGGAGGAGGAGAATGGGGGAAATCTCATTTGACAGCTGCTGGCGTAACTGGGCCCGAGGCCGTCTGCGTGGCAGATGTCCAGATGTTCGATTCTCTGAGTCCTTCAAGCCCTGGAATCTCTGACACTGCACACCCCGGCACGGATGATGCGTTCCTTGGCTGGCCACCAGCAGCACTGCCCTGGGCTCCTGCTCAGAGGGAATGCCTCCAGACTTCCTGCTGCAGACAGGCCTCCTGAGGGGGTCCTTTCAAGATGACTCCAGCTTAGCCACAGGTAGAGCAGTCCACCCACTCACAGGGAAACCCGCACCCTTGCTTCACCCACTGAGGAGATGGAGCTTGCTCTCAGGTGGCCGTCACTCTCCACTCTGCTGTCCCCTGGGGCTGAGATGGACCAAGAACACACCTCATCCCCCGACTGTGAAGAGGGAAGCAGGATGTCACACAGGTGTCCTGGGCTGTGGGACAACTTCCTTCAAAGAAACACTTTACTCCAAGTCTCTTGAGTTTGTCTAGATGGAAAGGGGTGATGAACCACGGGATCTGGGTCCTATTTGTGGCCACCTTTCAGCTTTGAGCATGAGCCAAAATTCTGAAAATTACCATTTAACAGAGACACACTGGGTGTTTTTTGAGAAGAGGTGCTAGATTGGAACAGTCCAGCCTTGGAGAAGCTTGAGTTTGACTTGCACAGATTCAGGCAATGAGATGCCCTCACTTCTCAGTGAAGCCCACACTGCTGCACCGACTCTGCCACGGGCCCTGCTTCCCCTGCTGGTGGGAGGTGAGCGACAGAATCTGGAGGGAAAGCAGCAGGAGCAGGAGTGAAATGGGAAGGTGTTGGGTGGATTCAGGCAACACCTGCTGCCCACTGAGGGCCATAACAATGCAACGAAGAGAAACAGCCTCACTGACCAGAGCTGGTCACAGTGACAGGCAACCTGAGTGCCACCAGGAAGTAGGACATCAGCAAGTGACACTTACTGTTCCTGTACCTGAGCTTCAGCCTGTGCTGATGGAGGATGTGCATGCATGAGCTTGCACATATGTGGGGAAAAGAGCTGGAGTGTGTGTGCAAGAGAGTTAAGTGAGCTTCCGAGAATGCTATGAGTGTTCCAAAGAGTGCCCCCCCCCAAGAAGGAGAACCTCACTGGAAGAGAACTGGGTTCTTTGAGGTGTGATATGTCTATGTGAAGGTGTGTGTGGGGGAAGGTAGAGAGGAAGCAAGAGAGAGAGAGAAAGGGGAAGAGGGGTAAAGAGAAAGAAAAATAAACAGAAAGGGAAAGAGAAAGAAAGATAAAAAAAGAGAAAGAAAAGGAGAAAAGGAAAGAGAAAGAAAAGAAAGAGAAAGGAAAGAGAAAGGCCAGGAGAAAAAAAGAAAGAAAAAGAGAAAGGAGAGAGAAAAGGAAAGAGAAAGAAAAAGAAACAAGGGGAAAGAAAAAGAGAAAGAACAAAAGAGAAAAAAGAGAAAGAAAAAGAGAAAGTAAGGAGGGAGAAGAGAAAGAGAAGGAAAAAGAAAAAGAAAGAAAAAGAGAAAGAGAAAGGTAAAGAGAAAGAAGTGAAAGAGAAAGAGAAAAGAGAACGGTACAGCGTGTGCACGTGCGTGTGTGTCTCTGTGTGTGTGTCTGTCTGTGTGTGTGTGTCTGTGTGTGTGTGTGTGTTGGGGGGGGGAGAAAATAATATAAATGCCAGAAAGAGCCAGAAAACAGGTGGAGCCAGGACTCTGGCCAGAGCAGGTGGCTGGGCTGGGTGGCCTCACAGAGCCAGCAGGTGGCATGGGTGTTAAGGGCCTAACTGTGCCCCCCGGGTGGCTCGTCCAGTGGCACAGCTCAGAGCTGTACCTGCTCTTGCCCACCTTCCTGGGGCTCCTCCTGTCCTGAGGAGCATTAACAGAGGGGCTCAGTGCTAATTGCTCTGGGGGGTGTAGAGCGCTTCCAGAGCTGCGCTGGAGTCAGACCCTCACACCCCGCTGCAGGGGATCAGGGCGGAGGCCATGAACCTGGCCATGGGGGCAGGGGTCACTGCTCTAGACTGGCTCCCTCATCTTCTTTGACCTTTAATAATTTCCCAGCCACGTGTTTTGTTGGAGTGCAGGTCTAGACCCCCGGGTGGTCCCCAGTGCTACAGTCTCCTGTGGCCCCAACCAGAGGGCCTCCCTGTCATTTCTTGTGCAGCCCCCTGTCAAACACCCTGCGGCACCTTGGCCTCCCCTCCCCCACCTGCCCCACTTGGGTGGGGTTCCTCTTTAGTCAGCGGGGCCTGCCTTCCCACCCGGCCACATACCTGGCAGGTAGGTCCCCTCCGTCCCATGAAGACTCCTGGAATGAAGAAATGGAGGACAACGAAGGGACAAGGCAGTACTTTGGGGTCAGGAAGCCTGGGTGTGATCTCAGTGTTACCATTTCCTCCGGGGCAAGTCACCAACCTTCTCTGAGTCCAGTTTCCACTTAGCCCCATGGTGATCCTAAGGCTGGAATAAAGTGACTGTGAAGTAAATGATCCAATGTCTAAGACAAGGTGTTAAAAATCTCAGAAAATTATATCTGCAAGCTGAGAAACTTGGGCAAATTATTTTCGACGTCCTTGTACAGCGTCTCAGTGTTTTACAACCTTCCCAGAAGATCAGAATGACCTGGTACCCCTGTCAGAAAACCCAGGCTGCTTGTCCTGGTCAGAACGTCCAGGGGAGCGGGTGTCCAGAGTGGCCACAGCAGCGGTGGAGTTGGGGAGTCTAGCTCCAGGATGCTGTCCTGCTCAGACGGAAGGAATCCAGCAGAAAAGGAGAGAGGGAGGAGTGGAGGGTGACATGGGAACAGAGCGGGTTCCATAATCCGAAAGGGGGAGGACCGCGGGCTTACTTGTCAAACGCTGGGCGTTATGGTTGTCACTATTGGTCCTGGCTGAGTCTTTGCACGAGGCCCTTCTCCCTGTCACTCCTGTCTTGAAGATTATCACTCCTACTCTGTAGCAGCTGCCCTTGTGGCAGGAAGTCAGGGCACATGACGACAAGGAAGTGTACAGAATCGCCCTCTAGCAGCAGCTGTGACTCTGGGGACTGTCGGATGAGTGGCACATCCTTTGGGCAAGGCGGGCTTTGGCTGGATACAGAGGGTAGCTCGCTCTGTCCTCTCTGTCCCTTGTGGGCAGAGAGCCTGTCACTGCTCTGGAATGCAAGGGTTGGCCAGCGCAGGCAGAAGTCACGTTGCTCTCTACTCACTCTTAGGGAAGGGGACTCCTATTTTGTTTTCTGATCACTTCTCCGGCAGAGCGTGGCCGGATGGTTTTATTTGCTCTTCCTGAGAATCCTGGGGTTGGGAATGATTGTTTTCCATCTGCAGGCCTGGCTGCCACAATTTCTGCACATATTTCTGGCTGCCTTTTTCTTGTCGGTCTGAGCAATGATAAGTGAAGGTCTCTGGGATGGTGGAACTACATGACAGAAGGATCCTGGCACGAGACCCTCCTGGCTTGCATGGGTTTTCGACCCATGGTGAGAGATGCACCACCAACATCAGGGTGTTAGTGTGGTGAACACGTCCCTGGAGACTGGCAATTCTGCAGTCAGCACCTATGTCCAGTTCATCTCTGCAGCTCCTCCAGTTATAGGCAGTGTCTGGCAATGAGTGGATGTAAATGAAAACACTCTAGGTGGAGGTAGGCAAGGAGTCATGAACCATTGGCTGTGAAATCAGGGCGGATGATCTGATTTCAGATAAAATAGTATAATGTTGAAAGCCCAGGTTTGAAGCCAGATATACTTGGGTTCAAGTTGCCTCTTTCCTACTTGCTAGCTGGAGAATTTTACTACCTCTGTGAGTCTCAGTCTCCACACCTGTAAAATGGACCTGAAATCTCCTACTTGCTATGATTGTGTCGAGGATTAAAGGAGATGACATTTTTTGACAAAGCTGTAGGGCTTTCACAAGGTTGTTTAAATGCTACCAGTAGCTTGATCCCACCTGTGACAATCTCTGAATCCATGCATAAATCTTTCTTTTTCTAGTGGGATGTATATACACACAAACTTATTGAACCTCTCTCATGCTCAGAGAAGAACTTGTTATATGGATGCAGAGATTTCTCCTGAGTATGGAGGCTAGAAGACAGACCTTGGGGGGGGGGTTTACTTTTCACCCCTCTGGCCTGCACCTCCCTTTGCTAGAGGCTGTGAGGCAGGTGCTGTGGGCATTATTCTTCATTTTTTTTACAGAGGAAGCTCAGAGAGGACAAGTAACTTTCTTAAGGACCCACAGCTAATAGGACAGATATCTGGGATTCGAACACAGGCCCTGACCTTAGCACTGGAATGACTGTGATACTTTGCCCTCATCTCAGGTATATTATGAGTTACTGAGTTTTTTTTTTTTTTTTCAGGTTGGACCCTCTGGTTGCACTTTGAAGTGGACCTTGTGAGGAGGTGGAGGTAGGAAGGCCAGCCAGGAGGCCAGGAGACCATGGAGTGGCAGCTGAAGAGGCCTAGGTCAGGAATGTATTCAGGGGGTCTAGAGACCCCAGACCCACCTTCCCGCCCCACAGCCCCAGGTGTCTGCGTTGATTTCTGGTCTTCAGACCTAAAGGCACCACATTGGAGGTGATGACCCTTTGGTGACCCTGCAGGCTGCTGTTGTCCCTTGGTGCTCCTGGGGCTGGCACCTGGAGGAGGAATAAGGGGAGTGTTCCTCTTCACCCAGGGCCTTTCGGGGTGGGGTCTGCCCCCATGTGCTCTCATTCTCACGCCGCTTTCTGAACTCATGAGATTCAGATTTGCTCTGTGGACCATGTTTCCTTTCTGGATTCTCTAATGCCCTCTCTTGATTTCTCCTCAAGAAGCTTTATCCTTGACTTCTGTTTCGTTCCACTGGTTTCCTGACAACTGCCCTTCCCGTTCCATTCCAGTTCATTCCATCCTAGAAACTCCTTCCCTTTAGCAGATGCAGCTCCATGTTGAAAAGATCTGAAAAACCAAGTGTCCATGACAATTTGATCCTGCGTTTGGGCCTCGGTTTCCTCATCTGTCAGGTGGGCGTGATTTACCTTGCAGAGTTGTTCTGAAGCTTAAAGGGAGGTGTTTGTGAAAGGGGCTCTGCTAACCCTAGGGTATTACGTCAATGTTCATTGGTTTAACTTGGTCCTTTTGCTCAAAATCTCTTCACCTCTGTAGCCTCCTGTTCTTGCGGCTGCCTCTCTCTGGCTTTATAGCAGTAAAGTTGGCCAATGCAGCTATCAAGTCATTAGGCGATTCCCTGTGCTCCATCATTTTGGTAAATGCAGAACACCCTCTTGGACATCAGGAAAGGTCTGATTTATGTCACCTGGCACAGTGGACCCTCAAGGTCATGCCCTCTTCACTCCTCCAAGTGAGGTTCTCCCTTCTATATAATCAGAATACTTTTCTCATGGCTCACAGAGACAGGCAACTTGCAATTTGCAATAATTTATTTTTTTTTTTAAATAATCACATCAGTACTTTCTTTTTAAAAATGTAAGTTCTCAGTCACTTTAGGGAAATTGTCTAATGACTTGATAGTTGCATTGACCAAAAATTCTTGAGGACAAAATTAGTAGAATCACTGGGAGGTGAAACATCTTGAAATTTGCAAGTTGGGTTTGAGCAGGGTTTTTCAGTTTTGCTGGCTTTGAAGAATAAACTGCAGCCCTAGTGAAAACACAAATTCCTTGCCCCCACTCATGGTGAATGGATCAGCTCCTCACATGATTCTTATCAGG
Source organism: Urocitellus parryii (assembly GCF_045843805.1). Classification (NCBI taxonomy): domain Eukaryota; kingdom Metazoa; phylum Chordata; class Mammalia; order Rodentia; family Sciuridae; genus Urocitellus; species Urocitellus parryii. The sequence continues at coordinate 184,937,000 of NC_135534.1, forward strand.
TGACTTTGGAAAGCACTGATTTTGTACCTCTGGGAGATATTTTTGATATCTGTATTAGGATTCCCACCTTATCCCAAATAACAGTTGGTTTTAAAACTAACAAGCTCAGCATATATATCATTTTAAGAAACCCAGTGTGTGTGCACATCCACTCCCGTGCAAACGGGGAAAGCCAAGCACATTCCCCTGTAGGTCAATATAAGAAATTTAGGATATTGGGTTATGAAGTTAATTCAGTCTCTATGGTCTTCCTGTTTATTCTTTACCTAGAAAAAGAAAGATAAACTCCCTTGCTTTTTTTTTTAATTCCCCCAAAGAATTTGCTCAAAGAAATATTTCCTTATATCTACAAAAGAAACCATGACTATTAGAAGTTAGATTATCACTTCAATGGTTTCTGACATTAAGGGATTTCCAAACTATTTCAGAACGGCTGGTTTGAAGATTCGGAGTAGAAAACAAGCCCTCTGACAGTTGTTTTCCCATAAATAATCTCATTTAATCTTCATAGCAGTTTCGTGGGGAATTATTATCACCATTCTGCAGATGAGCAAATAAAGGCTCTAGAGTTTACTCAGCCATCAAGTGCTGTGGCTTTCTTGGAACCTCTTAGTAAAAAGCATCCTTAGGCGGGGCACAGTGGCACTTGTCTGTAATCCCAGTGGCTTGGGAGGCTGAGGCAGGAAGATTGTGAGTTTAAAGCCAGCCTCTAACTTAACGAGGTCCTAAGCAACTCAGCAAGACTCTATCTCTAAAAAAATTATAAAAAAGGGCTGTGGATGTGCCTCAGTGGTTAAGCACCCCTGGGTTCAATTCCTGATATCCCCCCAAAAGAAAAGAAGCACCCTTATTTCTGAAATGAAGTACTATTGGGTCTCAAAAGTTCACTTTGGATTTGCTTGTTTGAGAGTTTAACAATTAACTTCAGTATTGAGAAGAGGAGTGACATGCAGGAACACTTTTGCTGAGATGGAAAAAAGAATGGGTTATCATAGTGAGGGGGAGAAAAAAAGAGACCCTTAGGAGGTATGTGACAAGTTACTAGACTTTTGGGCAAGTTACTAAAATTTTTTGAACCACAGTGTCTGAAAAATGAAGACAGTACTGTCCCGTTTGCTCTTCAGAGATGGTTGTGAGAAATGAATAAAACAAACGAGTTAAAGGTCTGACTGTCCTTCACGTGGTCAGTACTTAATAAAGGTGAGTTCTTTCTTTTTTACTTCTAGTTGAAATTTAAATGTCTGATTGTCATTATACATTTCTTCTTAAACTTTCTGCCAAACCCCTCCCAACTGTGGTAGGATTCTTTATAATAATTATTTAAATATATGCATAATATGGGGCTGGGGGTGGAGCTCAGCAGGGGTCTACTTGGTTAGTAGAACCAGGGAACATGGGAGGAAATGAGTAGTAAACTCATCCCAGCCTCCTACTTCACACCCGTGGAGACCTTGTGAGAGCAAAACATATACTGTGCTAAGCTCCTGAGGTGTTGACATTACTTGTTTTCTTCAATGCAAGCCAAACGTATCCTACTGGTTCAATGGTTTGTCCCCCTGCCATTTCTGATTTTTTTTTATTCTGATCTGTTTTTTCATTAATTTCTTCAATATTACTTGACACTAAATTAAATATTGATTTACTCATTTGGTTATTATCTATTTTCCTCTGTTAGAACAGCAACTCCATCAAGGCAAAACTACCATAAAGTCTTTGCTTTGTTCACGGCTGTATCCCTTGGGTCTAACATAATGACTGGCACATAGTAGGTGCTCAATAAGTAATTCTGAATGAATAAACAGCTATTCGTGACTGTTCTACACTTAGCACATAGCTTTTGGTGTTTTTATTTTTATTTTTTTTTTGTGTGTGTGTGTTTGTCCAAACATTTCTCATGTGTACCTACTATATGCTAAACAGGGCCTGGAAATAGAACAGAGAGTTTCTCAGTAAGTTATATGTCTGTCTCTCCTGCAGTGAACTCCTGAAGGCCAGGCTCTGTAGTTTTTGTGTTTACGTCCCAGTTCCTGCACACACCAGACATCCAGCCCTGTTTATTAAATGAAGGAATGGCTCCCGGTCTGTGAGGAAGGCATTCTCATTGGCAAAGGAGGATATGAACTGAAATGACTTTGGACCAGACTTGGCAGCGGTTGCTGCTCACCCTCTGGGACAAGAGTTCCTGCAGAGACATGTTCTCTTCCGCTGTCACTCAGAGGCTGCCTGTGGGTTGTTATGGACATCCAGACTATAAGTCTTCTGAGGGAGGGGCCTTGTCTGTTTCTGTCATCTCAGCGTCACTGGTCCTGCATGACGCCTGGCTGAGAACAGGAGGAACTTGATACATGTATGGAATGAATGTATGAATGAATGCAATTTAGCAACTTTTGTAAATGTGTCCATTTCTTTTGGGTACACTTTCTTGAGCATCTTACCCTTCAAGATCTATCTGGTTGCCAGGCTGAATTTGTCCTATGCCAGACAGGAATGGTCCTGTTTTTCACCTTAAAAGCTCCGTTGAACTCCTTTTTTTCCCCCCACCCCCCTTTTGAGGTTTTCGAATTCATCCCTCACAGGGGCTGCTCATATCCCAGGTACCTTACCAGTCACCAGGACACATTGCCCCAGGAGGGTGATGGGCTTTATGGTTTGGTTCTTTAGATGTGAGGGTCAGGCTGGTAGGTCTTCCCATCCCCACTGAGAAAAACTAGTTTGAAACTTCAGCTCATTTGTATGTTTCCATAAAAGATGGTCCTATCAGTGTTTCTAAGAGGAGGTAGTAGAGACCTGTGCCAGAATCACTGGGAGATGCTTATTAACACTGCAGTCTCTTCTTTACAGTCAATGGCAGGCCTTGACTGGTAAGGCTGAAGGAAGTGTTGGGATGAACATCATTTTGTAACTGTCACAGTAAAGACTGGTTTAGGCAGGGCACACCAATAGATGTTCAATATAAGGAGATTCTGATTATAGACAGGACACTTGCTTGATTTTAAAATTTTACTACTCTTTTACAACTTTTTAAATAAATGATTTACTAGAAGCAAAGGAGAAATGTAGTCTCTGAACAGAGGAGAGATTGAACAATACCTTGACTGGGTGTTTATAATTGGTATCACCAGGGAGGGTAGGCAATCTGTGCCTTTAGATACGATGCTTTGAGAAAGATACAGTTTCTCCTATGTGTATCACAGTGGGAAATGCATAACCTGGATCTACTCATGAGAAAATACCACTTCGTGGAAAAGAACTTGGCCTTGTGCCCTTAGCTTCTGGGCAGTAATCTGTGTTAAATCTGATAGGAAGTGTCTTTGTTCATGGTGGAGGCTCTCCACACCCGGCAGTCTTATGGTGGGGGCTGGCCATGCCAGAGAGAACAGCCATTTGAAGAGTGTGGGGGCTTTGGGTCACATGATATCTCTTAACCTGGGATTGAGTTCAACCATGAGGCAATCAATCAATATCAGCCAGTCAATGGATCAAGCCTATTTGATGGGGCTCCAAAGCAGACTGAACACGGGGGCTTGAGTGAGTTTCTATTACCCAACTTGCATGGATGGAGGTTAATGTGAGTTAACCCCAATGGGAGGGGACCACAGAAACTCTACATTTGGAGCCTCCTTTATAGGGTGAATCTGAGGCAGCTGCAGTGCCGGAAGGTTAGGAAGTGCTCAAATCCAAACAGTCGAATTCACCGGGTATGTCAAAGAGACACAGGCCAACCCGGTGGGCAAGACGGAAGGAGTAGTCAACAGAATAAAGTAGTGTTAGATAATAGACCCAAATACAAAATAAATAGCGATTACATTACAGAACCCTAAAGAAAGATATAGAAGAAGACCTTAGAAGTTGGAAAAATATACCCTGCTCATGGATAGGCAGAATTAACATCATCAAAATGGTGATATTACCAAAAGTTCTCTATAAGTTCAATGCAATGCCACTCAAAATCCCAACAGCATTTCTTGTAGAAATAGATAAGAGAATCATGAAATTCATATGGAATAATAAAAGACCCAGAATAGCAAAAACAATGCTAAGCAGGAAGTGTGAATCAGGCGGTATAGTGATACCAGACTTCAAACTATACTACAGAGCAATAGTAACAAAAACAGCATGGTACTGGTACCAAAACAGGCGGGTGGACCAATGGTACAGAATAGAGGACACAGTAATCAATCCACAAAACTACAACTATCTTATATTTGATAAAGGGGCTAAAAGCATGCAATGGAGGAAGGATAGCATCTTCAACAAATGGTGCTGGGAAAACTGGAAATCTATTTGCATCAAAATGAATCTGAATCCCTATCTCTCGCCATGCACAAAAGTTAACTCAAAATGGATCAAGGAGCTTGATATTAAAGCAGAGACAGGGCATCTGATAGAAGAAAAAGTTGGCTATGATCTACATACTGTGGGATCGGGCTCCAAATTCCTCAATAGGACACCCATAGCGCAAGAGTTAACAACTAGAATCAACAAATGGGACTTACTCAAACTAAAAAGTTTTTTCTCAGCAAAAGAAACAATAAGAGAGATAAACAGGGAGCCTACATCCTGGGAACAAATCTTTACTCCACACACTTCAGATAGAGCCCTAATAACCAGAATATACAAAGAACTCAAAAAATTAGACAATAAGATAACAAATAACCCAATCAATAAATGGGCCAAGGACCTGAACAGACACTTCTCAGAGGAGGACATACAATCAATCAATAAGTACATGAAAAAATGCTCACCATCGCTAGCAGTCAGAGAAATGCAAATCAAAACTACCCTAAGATACCATCTCACTCCAGTAAGATTGGCAGCCATTAGGAAGTCAAACAACAATAAGTGCTGGAGAGGATGCGGGGAAAAGGGCACTCTTGTTCATTGCTGGTGGGACTGCAAATTGGTGCAGCCAATTTGGAAAGCAGTATGGAGATTTCTTGGAAAGCTGGGAATGGAACAACCATTTGACCCAGCTATTCCCCTTCTAGGTCTATTCCCAAAAGACCTAAAAAGAGCATGCTACAGGGACACTGCTACATCGATGTTCATAGCAGCACAATTCACGATAGCAAGATTGTGGAATCAGCCTAGATGCCCTTCAATAGATGAATGGATAAAAAAAATGTGGCATTTATACACAATGGAGTATTACTCTGCATTAAAAAATGACAAAATCATAGAATTTGGAGGGAAATGGATGGCATTAGAGCAGATTATGCTAAGTGAAGCTAGTCAATCTTTAAAAAACAAATACCAAATGACTCCTTTGATATAAGGGGAGTAAACAAGGACAGGGTAGGGACGAAGAGCTTGAGAAGAAGATTTACATTAAACAGGGGTGAGAGGTGGGAGGGAAAGGGAGTGAGAAGGGAAATCGCATGGAAATGGAAGGCGATCCTCAGGGTTATACAAAATGACATATAAGAGGAAAGGAGGGGTAAGACAAGATAATACAAATGGAAGAAATGATTTACAGTAGAAGGGGTAGAGGGAGAAAAGGGGAGGGGAGGGGAGGGGAGGGGGGATAGTAGAGAATAGGACAGACAGCAGAATACATCAGACACTAGAAAGGCAATATGTCAATCAATGGAAGGGTAACTGATGTGACACAGCAATCTGTATACGGGGTAAAATTGGGAGTTCATAACCCACTTGAATCAAACTGTGAAATATGATGTATTAAGAACTATGTAATGTTTTGAATGACCAACAATAAAAAAAAAGAATTGGGCTTTTTAATAGCCTTGATTATGGTAGTGCCCCAAAGTAAAAAAAAAAAAAAAAATAGCGATTACAGATTTGAATCTGTAATAAACTGTGAGTATAATTATAATAGCTTCAGCTGAGTTCTGTGAGTCCTTCTTACAAATATTTAAAACTTCAGGAGTTTGGGGAACCCCTGAACTTGTAGTTTTCACAGTCCTTCAGGGCTGTGCCCTCAAAGATTGGTTGACTTTGGGCAATCAGAAAACTCTCAAAGCGGAGATTTCTTTTAAAAAAGAGAAGATAGTATTAAAACATTTGTCACCAAAGACAAAGCAAGGTTGAGGACCTGTTCCAGGTTAAAGGAGACTAAAGACACATGACAACTAAGGGCATACCTAAGCGTGGACTGGATTCTGTACTGGAGGAAATAAAAATCCATAAGAGGTATTTGAATCCATCAGTAAAGTTGGAAAATGGATTGTAGATTAGATAAAAGAATTATATCTATGCTAAATTGACAGAAATCAGCAGCTCTATAACAGTGTCCTTATTCTTTTTAGCAAATGCACACTGGAGTGTTTAAAAGTAAAGGGCCTTCATTTCTCAAATGGTTTATAAAAATTATATACGGAGGAAAAGAGAGAAAATGATATAGCAAATGGCACAAAATACTAACAACAGATGAGTTTGGATAAAGAATAAATGGATGTTCTTTGTGCTATATTGCAACTTTTCAAATTATTTTCAAATAAGGAGTTAAATAAAATACAGGTCCTGCACCCAGCACTCAGATCTTGGTTTCTGAAAGCTTTCTCCAATAAGACATCCAGGGATTCTTGAAGCAAGGCTGATTCTAGGACTGGAAGAAGAAAAATATAGGGTGAACCTGAGGCAGCTGCAGTGGTGGAAGGTTAGGAAGTGCTCAAATCCAAACAGTCGAATTCACCGGGTATGTCAAAGAGACACAGGCCAGCCCGGTGGGCAAGACAGAATAAAGTCATGTTAGACAATAGGCCCAAATATAAAATAAATAGTGATTAGTCTATGCTGACATAAACAATGATTGAATAAATAAGTGGAAAGAAGAGAGAAATTTCTTGGGCAGAAGAATTTTAAATAATGAACAGAGATCCTCTGTCCTTCAAGGAGGGCCAACATTCCTTATATGTGGGCTGTACCCAGTGACCCTCTTCCTGAGAGGATAGAGTGGCACTGGATAAGAAATGTGACTTCACAGTGCAGAGAGCTGAGAACCACTACCTCATCCAGGTGGTCAAGGTCAACATCCAGAGTGATCAATCAGGCTTGAAGCGAGATACCCTTGATATGGTGCAACAGAAATGGCGCTTGAACCCCGGCTGTTATCATGAGAGAAACTTTCGATGAATTCCAGTAGAGGGACATCCTGTGACATACCTGACCAGTAGTCTTCAAAACTGTCAAGGTCATCGAAAACCAAGAGAATCTGAGGAGCTGTCACAGCCAAGAGGAGCCTAAGGACACATGGCAATTAAATAGAATGTGATACCCTGGAACAGAAAAAGACATTAAAAATGAATCAATATTGGTTCATACATTTTAACAAATGTTCCATTCTATGTAAGTTGTGGTAATAGGGGAAAGTGGCTGAAGACATATTTGGAAACTCTCTAGGGTTGTCCTGTGGAAAAATTAAGAATAAAATCTTTTTTTAAAAAAAATGCAGATTCTGGATTAAGTGGCTGGAAGTGGAGCCCAGGAAGCTGTGATTCAGGGGACTCAAGATCACTGGCTGATCACATACTGAAAGTCACTTGGTTGCTCTGTGTCTTCCCCCCCACCAGACAGGACATAGCCTCGGACCTGGAGGCTTGAGTGTCTCCTCTCTCTAAGACTCTGGGCTAGTACAGACCCCACCCAGAGAAGTGCACCACAGAAACGGACTGATTAATTCATGCTAATAACCAGTTCTGCCTGGGTGATAGCACCCGTGGAGAGCACCGGTTAAACAATCCCCGCCAGGTTCAATGGTGAGTGATCCTCGGGACTGAGCACTTGCTATCCACCAGGAGTCAACAAATATTGACTCTGGGCAATGCATTGCAGTTGTTAATGATTCATGGTGTCTGTTGACCACATCTTTGAAAGGCTGGGAGGGCTGCTTTCTGCTCTGTCACCAACTGAGCAGATCAGGGAACAGAGCCAGGCTGCAGGCAGCCGGGGGCTACCAGCTGCTCATTTCGCAAATACTATGGGGCATTAGCTCCTTGCTGACTGGCTTGGCTGGACCCTAGGGAACCTCTGCTGCAAGCTCCTGAAGTGCTGGCCTCTTGTTCTTCCTCTTGGACTTCTCCCTGGTTTGTTTCATTTTCTTCCTAGGTTGGCTGCTTTTCTAGGAAGTTCGACTCTGACTATGGTTCCTAATTTTGAACCTAAGTTTGGATTTGGACTTTGGCTCCGGCTACTGGATCTAATTTTTTTTTGGGGGGGAGGGGGCTCTGGAGCAGTATGTCTGCAGACTGAGCCTTTGCTAAAGACACTCTGTTGGGCTCTGCCTGGGGACTTCCCATCATGTCTGCCTATGGACCTGAAGATGATACAGACAATGAGGGCACATAAAGAGCAGCTTTGGAGAAGGATTCCTAGAGGAGAAACAAGAACAGCAGCTCACTCATTTTCACCAGGGTGTTTTGCATGAATTATTCCCGGTTCCCATAAAAATGGCCCTATGAGGAAGTGTTATAAGTGGACCCATTTTCTAGAGGAGGAAACAGAGGCTCAGAAGGGCTCAGTTCCTGGCATCTAGCAGGTGACAGAGATGTGCTCTGATTGCAGACTGCATGCACCCCACCCCAAGTTCCCTCAATGCTCACCATTTCCAGGTACCATGTACCTTCTAGCACCTGTGTCTGCCTGAGGGTTCTCCCAGGCCCCCAGGGCACCCTGTGCTTTGTGTGTGTGTGCAGGGGAGCAGGCTTAACAAGCCAGGGAGGAGTGTCCCCTTCCTCCAATGTCCCTCAATCAATTTCAGTAGGTGTTGGAATATGAATACTCCAGCTTCTTCTGGTCCCTAGGGCAGGATGACCAAGCCCTGCTCTGCATTCTCTCCCAGCATTCCCCAGATGATGCCTTCCAGCTGCCCAGAGTGTTAACAGCTTGCACAGGTATACTTCATTGGTTTCTCTCCTTTCTGTTTCACTTCCTCACACCCCTCCGGGTATTTTCTGGAATCACCTGTGAAATAAATGCACCAGAAGCCTTATCTCCAGGGAATCCCCGATGAAGCCAAACAGTGGTGCATTCCACAAGCCCTCGGGACCCACGTTTCCCTAGGGTGTGTCCTCATCATCGTGGGTCAGAGCTGACTTGTCACCAACATGTACATTTTCTCACCTCTGGGACAAAATAAAAAGAGGAGATCAAGCAACTTCCTTCTAATAACACCATCCAGAAATAGCACACAGCAGTGTCCCTTCATCCCATAGGCCAGCACCTGGGCACATGGCCATACGTAGCTGCAAGAGAGTCCTTGTGCTCAGCCAACTCAAGAGATCTGTTATGGAAAGGAAGAGGTGGAGCTCTGGTTAGCACTAGCTACAGCCACAGCACTAGGCTGGAGCAGCTGAGTGGGGTGTGGCGTGGGTGAAGGAGCGGGGCTGGAAAGGTAGTTCTGGGTCAGAAAATGAAGGGGTGCTTTGAACCTAAGAGAGTATGGCTTTGTTCTGAAGTTGAAGGGGAGGGGTCGTAACATTTTCATCAGGCACCTGAAGGAACCCAGTGTTTTGAAGACTGTTGATGGTGGGTTATGAGAAGGGCCTGGAGGCCGGGTCTGCAGGTGGCTGACCTTTGTAGGGATCTAAGCTTGACTGAGGGCACTGGTTGTGGGGGCAGAGATGATGTGTCTAATTCAAGATCTATTTAATCAGGATGGGAATGAGAGTTGAAGCAATAAGGATGAGGCTCCAATTCCCAGGTTCCATTCCTTTGGTGGCTGGAACACTGTGGAGTGCTTCCTGCTCAATCTAGGGTTCCTGTACCAGAGGAAGTAGGTTTTCTCTGCCTAGAACTCTTATTTGCCAGTAGAGTGACCTTAGTTAAGTTATTCTCTGCTTGTGAAACAGGCTGTTCTTATCTTTTTTTTTTTCAGTTGTCAATGGGCCTTTATTTTATTTATATGTGGTGCTGAGAATCGAACCCAGCGACTCACACATGCTAGGCAAGTGCTCTAGCTACCACTGAGCCACAACCCCAACCTCTTCTTATCTCTTGTGGGGCACTGTTAGAGTGACTAAGTGTGCCGAGATCCTCAGAGGGTGGATTCAATGGGAACAGAGTTACACCAGAGAAAACTCAGAACAGATTTGGAAATTGACATGGCAGAGATCTAAAGAGGGGACACAGCACAGGGACATTTTAAAGATGGAGCCAGCAGCGGGATGTTTATTGTATTCAGCGTGTACCTCCTGGAAAAACTCAAACTACGGTACCCAGCAGGTGAGCGTTCCAGACCTGGCTCTCCCACACACTTCCAGATAATCTACTTCTTCCACACCTGTGAGACTTCAGGTAAGTCACTCCACCTCTGTGAGCCACAGGTGCCTCTTCAGTGAAGCAGAGATACATATGCCTCCCTTATAGGGCTGTGAGCATGGTGTGAAAGTGCTAGTGACGTGCCTAGCCCGGAGCCTGGCACACAACAGCGCTGAGCAGATGTAAGTTCTTTTCCCCTTTGTTTTTGTTTAAACAACTTGACTAGAGGTTGAGTCAGAAAACGGTTAATTCTGAGAGGAAAAATCACCCCATCTGATATTTGGAATTTGGTCAAGGGAACCCGATTGACTTGACTCTCTTTTCCCCACCACTTGCGTTGGCACAGTTTCTCCATAGCCTTGCTCACAGCCACTTGCTAGAACACTAAGAGCTGCCTTAGCTCTGGAAATACCAGGCTGAATCTATAGGGCAATTTTAGAAATATAAGATAGGGTGACATGCAATCGATTAAATTACATTTCCCCCCTCCCACCTAGGGTAATGACTCCAGAATTGAGGGGAATGGCTCCAACAGAAGGAGAGGGAGCCATAGTCTGTGGTCCATATGCCTGCTGCATTCCGCAGTTCCTCCTAGCTGCCCATCTGTTCGCGACTGCCGCGACTAGCCATGGGGCTTATAAAACCGCATCTCCGTGTATGGAGCCGTCGCTCAACAGCTGTGAGGATGAGGGGTGTCCACGGCTCACACCAAGTGCGGGCACCATCCCTCTGTGCCTCTTTCTGCAGTGCTTTCTCCTCTTTGCCTTTCAATTTCATTTAACTAGAGTTCTCAATTATTGTTATTTGTAACAAAATGGAAAAAAGAAAGTGGGCTAAAATTTATGGAATTCTTATTCTGTATTAAGTACTTGCTGGACACTCTGTTCAATTTCTCACGTAATTGTCACTGTGGGATACGCATGAGAAATCCGATTTTACTGATGAAAAATTTAGGGTCACAGATACTAAGTCACTTGCCCAAGTTCATACACTAGGAAATGGTGGCACTGGGATTGGACTATGGTCTTACCACATATTGCTCTTGCATTGTAACATCAGAAAACACACGGGCGTGCATGCATGCATGCACACCCCAATTGGCCCTTTCCAGCTGTCTCCCCTAACAGGTGACCTCTAGTTTTGACAGTTTGGACTGAAATGACTTCTTGATGTTAAAGGATGAGCTCCCTCTAGTGGCAGAGTGTGGTTGCTGCAACCTCAGGTGCCTTGGGACACAGGTAAATACTGAAAGACATTCACTTTCACACAGTACAATTTCGTCTACTATTATTATATATTATCGAGACTGCTTTATATAATGCACAAATGGAATTTAAATCTATGTTTACCCTCATCTCAAAGTTAATGCCAGGAGAAATGATAACCCCTGTTTATCCCAGGGTAGCAAGAGAATCAATGGGATTACTGTTTTCACAGAGCTCTGTGATTTCCCAAGAGCTCCTTGGTCTCAGGAGCTTCAGAACATCTCGGAAAGGCAGGTGTCCTTTCTTTATAGTCGAGAGAGTTAGGAATCAGGGAGGTTAAGTGCCTTTTCCAAGGTTACCCAGCTGGTCAGTAAAGGAACCATAAATAAATATGGTCTTGAATATCAGGGCTTCTACATTCAGAATGTGTGTGTGCTCAGAAACATGATGGAACCTTTCTATTCTGGAACTGGATGCACATCAGAGTGGATTATCTGTCGGGTAAAGGGCAGGCAATCATGGCAATGATGTGAGGATTAAATGAGACAGATGAAATTATGATGGATAGTTTTAACTTCCTTGTCTTCTCTTCTCTGATCCATCCTCTGACTGTTCCAGAAAGATTAAAATTAAAAAAAGAAAACACCCCCAAATTCTGTTGGATTCTTGCTTGAAAACCCCCAGGTTTCCCCAGGACTCTCAGGATAAAATATAAACTCCTAGGCTTGGAATGCAAAAATCCTTCACCACCTGAACCCTCTTTACCTCTTCAGGCCTCTCTCTCTCTCTCTCTCTCTGCACCTTAAGCCACTGCCAACTTGGGAAATTCACCCTTTTCATCTTTCCCCACAAGCATCATCTCCTGTCACACCTGTGTCACCTCCTCCATTTTGGAGTGATGCAGTAGTCCTTCCCTCTCCAGGGGATGTGGCAGCTCTCTCTGAAGCGTTTCTCACTCTAACCATTGATGCCTCATGTGCTTCTAGGTTTATGAACTGTAACTTTGCTTTGAGCATCTCTCCCTCCCTCCCACTCCTCTCTCACTCCTAGCTTAGTTCGTCTCCAAAGCCTAGTGCACAATGAGTTCACTAATATTTGCTGAATGGCTCCAGGAAAGGTAAAAGAAATGCTCTCAGGGGTCGTGGGCAGAATCAAAGTCAATGTGATGTGGTTGATGGGGTTCAGGGCTACTTGACAATTTGTAATGAACACTCATTGTAAGCCAATATTCAGATGCCAATGGCTAGGGTGTTCAAATCAATGTTTTTTTTTTTTAATAAAGAAATACTTTTATGGGAAAGATGGTTGAAATAAAGGACACTTGGCTAATCTTGGGATTTTTCTTTCATCATATTTTCAGAGACTCTTTTGAGCATCTGGAAGAGAAGGAAGCTTGTGGCTTCTTGTATGACTCAGGCCTCAGAAGGTCTGGGTGGTTTTCCTGCCCAGATGCAGATTAATCGACCACAGCAAGAAGGTGCTGGAGGAGAGGTGCTCAATGTTCTTTCTCTGTGGGCCACTCCAAATCGTCACTTCACTTGTCCCTCCAGGAACCCATGTAGATTACACCCAGCTGACCTCCTTGAAGTGTTTTTTTTTTTTTTTTCCGGTGTTGGAGATTGATTTTGCCTCATGCAGGCCAGGCAAGTGCTCTACCACTGAACCACATCCCCAGCTTGAGCTTAGTTTTGAGTTTTTATTTATTTTTCTTTCTTTCTTTTTTATTTTATTCTGGGGATTAAAGCCAGGACCTTGTGCATGCTTGGCAAACTCCCCAAATTATTTTATTCACCATCTAGAGTCTTCTCATTAGTGTCTTTGACTCCCTGAAACTCTTCAACAGTGTTCTTGACCAATAATCTTTTCGTATCTGCTTGAATCTAGGAGCTGACTATTCTAGAAACAGCCCATCAGTTGTTATTACAATGACTCTCCTTAAATATTGATTTAAACTCTGTCTCTGTTCATGTTCCATTACTGTTACATGGGGGAGGTGGAAAGACTTCTTTTCTTCTCTCCCCAAACTGTTTTCCTCATTGCCAACTTTTGAACCTCCTTTGCTCACAGACACAGCTAACAGCTTCCCCTAAGCACCCTCTGAGCAGGCTTGGGGGTTTACCTGCAGTGTGGGCTGTGCACACAGCTGTCACTGCAGGTGTGAAACAGAACATAGCGTCTGCCAGCTGCACACCAATAAGAACATCCGTAGATGGTCAAAGCTGGAAAAAAAAAGAGTTTTTTACAAAGTGTGATGACAGGAATTAAGACCCACCATGTTCCTTCCATCATAAAAATCGATGGTTTTATTTTCTGTATTTGCTGCCAATGTCTGTCCACATGCAGAGCTTATTTTTATAGTTCCACTGATAAGGTGACTATTTCATGTGCTTTTCTCTGCTGAATGTATCTATTTGCTGACTTTTTCTTTGTCATTTAAAAGTTGCCTGAACTATTATTGTTATTATTATTCTTTTTGTATTACTGGGGATTGAACCCAGGGCCTCACACATGCCAGTCAAGCATTCTACTATTGAACTATATATCTCCAGATCTTTTTTATCTTAATTTGAGAGAGGATTTTGCTAAATGGCCCAAACTGGCTCAGCCTGTAATCCTGCCTCAGCCTCCTGAGTAGCTGGGATTACAGGCATGTGCCACCGTGCCCAGCTTCTGAATTATTTTAGTGGCACAGGAAAGTTCTTTGAGTGGAAGCACAAAGATTTAGTCTAATGTTGTGCAAGTGGGCTGTTCCCAGATTTTTGTCTATGATGGATATGGTACAATTGTGTACCAGCCTTCCTTGTCCCCACGTGGCCAGCAGCTGTTGCCAGTGACCCGGGCCTGGCCCTGTCTGTCATGCCTGAGCGTAATAGTCTCTTGGCTTTGACACACTAAAACAGGTCTGAAAGAGTCCTGCTTTCCTTGACATGGTACCCACAGGGTTTGAGGAAGGATCTGCTCCTCAATTTCAGAGAAAACCTCACCAAGTGGCCCCGTCTTATGCCTGGACTGTTGCGCTGTTTTCTAATTGCCTCGTGGGAGCCTCACCCCAGCTTCCCAAAGTCAGATTATATTCTTCTGTGATGGATATGACAGTGGCCACGAAGACTCTGTCTTTGCAAATGAAGTGTGTGATTCCCCAGCTGATGGGGACAGTTCTGGCTACCTCACCAAGGCTTTGGCCCCTGCTCTGGATCATCTCCATGACTGAGGTGGTGATACAGAGGCCTGACCCTCTCTCTCCCACCTGGGATGATTCCGAAAGTCCTCCCAACAAGGTTGGACTGCAGCCCGGCTTCTCCTGCTACCTGGTCCTGTATCCCTCCCTCCTCTTTTCCATCGTCATCGATCAAGAGAACACGCCTCGGTGAAATTCCTGTATTCCAATCTCTGCCTCAGAGTCTGCTTCTCAAAGAATCCAAACTATGACATCGTTCTGGTGGCGACTCCGCGGACTCAACTCTCTCTTGGAGTAGCTAGCCACTGTCTGGGAGGCTGACACAGGTGGGATGTCGTCCCCTCCCTGGGCCACTGCCTGAGAGGTTGATGCAGTGTCCCTGAGCTGCAACTCGGCCCTCAACTACAGGCATGACGTCACTGCCCCCTGGCTGTGCTAGTTTCCAGTTCTTTCTCTGAGATCGTTTAACTCATCTCACCTCCTTAAAATTTCATAGTCAAGCTTTTGCTCAGACCATTCCCTCTGCCTGGAATGCTATTCCTAACTTACTTCACCTGGTGAATCATCCTTCCAGACTCAGATTAGTTGTCAACCTTGCCAGGAATGCTTTTTCTGAACTGATTAGGGCTAAGAGACCCTCAGTAGATGATCATAGAAACCCCCATGGTTACCACTAAACTTGCACATTTGTGCTGGTTGAGATATGGGTGTCCCCCGCCCCCCAAATTCATGTGAGACAATGCAAGAAGGTTTAAAGGTGAAATGACTGGGTTATGAGAGCCTTAAGCCAAGCAGTGCATGAATTCCCTGATAGGAATTAACCTGGTGGTAATTGTAGGCACATAGGCTGTGACTGGGGGTGGTGGGTCGTTGGGGGTGTGGCTTTAGGGGTAATACTTTGTAACTGGGCATTGGTGTCTCTTTCTGCTTCCTGATGCCATGTCCCGGGCTGCTTTCCTCCATCATGCCCTTCCTCCATGGTGTTCTGCTTCACCTTGGGCCCTGAGCAGTGGAGCCTGCATCTATAGACTGAGACTTCTGAAACCGTGAGTCCCAAATAAACCTTCCTCCTCTAAAATTGTTCTTGTCAGGTCTTTGGGTCACAGCAGTGAGCAAGCTGACTAAAACAGTATTGAAACATGCATTCACATCCCAAATAACAGCAAGTCCTTTGGGGGCCGACACAGTGCCTGGAATAGACTAGGCACTTTTGCAGGATCCAGCCCGAGTCTCTTGATTTACAATGCTGCAATGGTTTATCCATTTAAATTGTTACAAGCAGCATGCAAATGAACAAATTTAATTACTCCCTCACTAAAGTTGGGTATTGTTAGTTTTTGATAGCCACAAAATGCTCTGCATTTCTGTTTTGATTTCATTTTATAGATTAAGCATTTTCCCATGTGCATTGCTGATTAATAACTTCTCTTTATGGATTATATATTCCTGTCCTTACCTTTGTTTAATAACCTATGGTCTAAAGTCAAATGTCTCAGAATCAGGAACACTGAAGTGGGTGTGTCCAAATGGAACTTGGCAGGAAAATGACCGCATGATTTTGAGATCCTTATGTTACTCTTTTCTTTTTTTTTTTTTTTTTAAATGATAGCCTTCTGTACTTTGTTCTTGACTGGAATCATTTGGTAACCTTATAAAAACATCAACTCCTGGGCTTAAATCTACTGATCTGTGTTCTCTCAATGGAACGGAGACTAGGTGCAGCCAATGTAGCCAAGTCCACAGACTGACCTTGGGAGCCAATGGACCTCCCAGCTCCATATTTTATGTGCTTTTTGTGTGGCCCAGGTACTTGGGACCTGGAGAAAAGGAAAAAGGGAGAATCTCTTGCTGTCTTCTGATGCCTGCGGCACTTTGTAGAGCAAAGAACATTCTTTTTCCCTGTAGCTCCAGAGGGAGAAGCAGCAGGTGCGGATAGTAACTCCACAGAGGCAGCTTTGGGCTCAGCAGATGCGGAAACTTGCTAGAGATGCACATTAACCAGCACAGGTGTAGCTGCCTGGTGGACTGTGGCAGGGATCAGCAAGCCAGACACAGAAAGGGCTGGCCTGGGCTCCCACAGAATCAGTGCTCCCAATTTGGAAGCTTCCTGTGCAGAGGGAGCAAGCTCTTACAACCTTGAGCCTGTGAAGCTGGTGTCTGCTCTGCTCCCTGCTGGCTGTGTGACTTGAGGCATGTTACTACACCTCTCCAAGCCACCGTTACTTCATCTGTAAAATGGGGAGATAGGCATTAAGGTGTTAGTTATTTTAAAAATCACTGCTTTATTGAGACAGAACTCCCAGACCATAGAATTCATCCTGTTTAAAGAGCACAGTTGAGTGGCTTTTAGTACATTCATGGAGCTGTATCTCCCCTGCCACATCACTGACTTAATTTTGAAGAGAAAAGCAAGAACATGCAGGGGGAGAGTTTAGCACAGGGTCAGATGTGAGTGTGTGCTCAGTAGGTGCCGTGCCAGGTATTGTTCTTGGTGGATTCCTTACCTGTAGTGGGGTTTGAGGGAGCTCAGGGTGACCACCTCCTGGGGCCATTACAGGGGACACCCAGGCAACCAGAAGGAAGGCGGAAGACCCAGCAAGGGAACTTTCAGATCTCATCTACCTTGTGAATGTGCACGTCTATGACAATAAATATTAACGCGCATTTGTGAACAAGTCATAGAAGATTCTGTAATCCTCACTTGAGCTCCATGAACTCAGTTTTTATCCTGAGATATCCCCATTGCTCAAAGGTGAGTACTGAAGTTTCCAGAGACCACAACTTTTATAAGATCAAGATTCCATGACCGCTGGGCTCGGTGGCACATGCCTGTAATCCCAGCGGCTTGGGAGGCTGAGGCAGGAGGATCGGGAGTTCAAAGCCAGCCTCAGCGACAGTGAGGTGCTAAGCAACTCAGTGAGACCCTGTCTCTAAATAAAATACAAAATAGGGCTGGGGATGTGGCCCAGTGGTTGAGTGTCCTTGAGTTCAATCCCTGGTACCAAAAAAAAAAAAAAAAAAAAAAAGATTCATGACCTCTTCATGTAGGACAGCTAAATATTTCTATTTGTTCTCTACTTTATATTATACATATACATATAATATAAAGTTGCAAGCTTCCAGAGAGGAAACACCCAGCTGGAAAAATTCCAACAAGGACAGAAATTGAGTTTACATTTATCTGATGAGCAGTGCCCAGCAAGCTCCCATCTCTCCATGTGCTCTCTCCTTTGATTTTTCTCCTGCCTGCTAGAGAGCAAGCACAGACCAGAGGAATCTTTCACAAGAGGATGATGGGTCTGGGAAGTGGAAAGGGGCTGTTCCAAACCCACCTCGTACTCGGACCCTGTGGTGTATGTTTGAGTTTTGGGCTTTAAAATCCCCACGGGTGGGGGAGTTCCTGCCCACGCTGTTTGTACCCAGTGGATCTGAGCCAGCCCCAGCCTCACTTTCCGGGCTACTTTCTTCTTCGTCAGCTTCTAGCCGGATGCAGTGATGTCCCTTCACAGGTGCTCTTTCATCCCTGTCCCATATCTGTCCTTTTGTAGACAGTGGGTGAGTACCTGCTGCAGGCACCCTTCTCCCTGCCAGGTGGGTGGGCCCAGGGTGGCATCAGCTTCATTAGAGATGGGAGGGCATCCCCAGTACTGGCTGCTGGGACCTACTGCTGCGGCCTCCAATGTGTCCCTACCCAGTGCCTCTCCCTCCCTATATCAGAAGGCCCACTTCAGAGAGTGGTCTTGCCTTTCTTGAGTCTTGGCAAAACTCCATGGGTCTTAGCCCATGTAACTGGCCTGATTCCCGCTCCTCAGTTCTAAGCCTAGTGTCTCCCTGCATGTAAGGTGAGCTTCCTTTTCCCCAGATCCAGGCTCCTGGGTCAGGCCCCAGATGTTAACAGTTGACCCACCTTCTGCAAACGTATGGTCTATTTTCATTTATGATGAAATCCCTCAGGGCTAATATCATACCTGGCACAGAGTAGGAACTGAATAAATATTTATTTAACAAACAAATCATAACCACTTGAGGGGCATGGGTGTTGCAGGAATGGATGATGGTCAGTTATTTGTTTCAGAGCTGGGATGATTTTAAATGTTTCACTGTTTATTTTCACCTCAGCCTCACCTGTGAGAGATACATGGCTCTGATTTTGTGAGATTTTTAAAAGGTGCCAGAGGACTTAATTTAACATGCTGAAGCACTTCAACTTTCAGGACAGTCACCCCGGACACTTTTGATACATCAACCCAAATCCTGTTCGCATTTCTGTCATTTGGATTTGATGCATCTTCCCATCCCCTTGGGGATAAACGACTTTTAAATAATTCTGGAATAAAAGGACTCCATCCATCTCTGCTATTCAAAACTTGAATCTATCCAGATATTTATTTATAAGTACACTTCCTGCTCATGGTTTGAAGGGATTCAGATGCTCTTTGGAGGTATTTTAAATCTAAGACTTCACTTTTCAAAAATGAGAATTTGTGGTTGTTTTTCTATCAGGAAACTAGTCCCTTGAGTAATAAAAAAGGAGAATTCCATTGTCCAGGCAAAACTGAACGTGAGTCTGACTTAAGAAGGTGGAAGGAAGTTTTCCTCCAGGCCTTTGGCGCGCTGCTAAGAGTTCTTGGGCCATCATTACGTAAAGCCCTGGAGGCCCCATTCCAAAAACCATCTTGTTCTTCAAAACACTTTAACTTACCAGAGTGGAGCTGAATCTATCTGCTGTGGATTTAACACATTCTTCTCAGGGCCCATTATGGACTAAGTTGTGTCTCCATCTTCCACCCTCAATTTCATATGTTGAAGCCCCCATCTGCAATGTAACTATATTTGGAGACGGAACCTTTACGGAGGTAAATAAGGTTAACTGAAGTCATTGGCCCTGATCCAATAGGGTTGGCATCCTTAAGAAGAGGAGCTAACCTCCAGAGCTCTCTCTTCATGATCACAGAGGAGAGGTCATCCACAAGCCAGGAAGAAGGTCCTCACCAGACCTGAATTTGCTTGGAACCTCAACCTGGGATTTTGAGCCTTCAGAGCAGTGAGAAAATAAATAGTAGTTGTTTAAGCCAGTCTGTGGCATTTTTTTTTTTATGGTGGCCAAGGTAGGCTAATGCAGCCGCCTCACAGTGTTCCCTTCCAGGGGGAGTGTGTTGGTTAGTTTACTAGGACTTCCCTAACAAATCACCTAAGCTTGGTGGCTTAAAACAACAGATATTTATTCTTTCATAGTGCTAGAGGCCAGAAGTCCAAAATCGAGCTTCCAGCAGGGTGGCCCATCCCTGCAGGGTCAAAAGGACACTTCTCTGCCTCTTTCTATCTTGGGGTCTTCCAGGTATCTCTGAATTTGACAGCAACACCCCGATCTCTGCCTCCATCTTCATGTGGCCTCACCTCCTCTCTCATGTCTTCTCCTTTTATCTATAAGAAAAGTTATCACTGGACTTAATGCCCCCAAAGATAGCAGAGGATGATCTCATACCAAGAGTAGATCTGCCAAGACACTCTTTTCCAAATTAAATTCACCATTCAGTCCATAAAGGACAT
This sequence comes from Urocitellus parryii, assembly GCF_045843805.1. Lineage (NCBI taxonomy): Eukaryota > Metazoa > Chordata > Mammalia > Rodentia > Sciuridae > Urocitellus > Urocitellus parryii. The sequence continues at coordinate 184,957,148 of NC_135534.1, forward strand.
GGATGGATGTTTTGGGGGATACTATCCAGCCCACTGTAGACTATTTTATGTAATACAAATGAAGGCCAGTGTATATATGTTTCTTGAAAAAAAATTATTTAGCTACATTTTAATTCAGGTTTTTATTTTCCTATTTCCAGATTTCATGTTCTTACCATTCCTTACTGGCTCTCAATATACATAGAGGGAAAATGACAGTATTGAGATGTGTAACTGTGAAACTGTATTAAATGCTCACTCTGGGCCTGGCCCTCTGCCAAGAATTTTTTTTTTTTTTTTGTGTGTGTGTATGTGTGTTACCTCATTTCATTATCACCATAACTCTAAATGGTAGATGCTATGATAATGTCCATTTTGCAATTGAAGAAACTGAGGCAGAGAGTTGAGATTAGTTGCATAAATTTCCCAACTTGGCAAACAGCATAGCTAGGATTTGAACCCATGTCTGTCTCAATCCAAAACCTGAATTCTTAATATACGATCGCTGCTCGCTTGAAAGAATGGTGTGCTACCTTGACATTTGCAAGTATCTGGGGAGTTAAAACCCCAATGGCACACATATTATCAGGCCAGGCTGTGAGGTCAGCTTTCATTCTAGTCTGCCCATTTTTGAGTATAAAGAACTGATACAACATAACTCTGAAGAGCCTGGATTCTGGAGCCCGTCTGGGTATGGATCCCTGTTGTACCAGTTGCTGTGTAGGTGGCATTGTGCAAGTGACTTTACCCTCTGGCTTGTTTCCCACAAGCTACTACGGGTTTCACTTCTGTTCTGCTGGGAGTGAGACTCACAGTACCTATCTGTAGGGTGGTTATGTGAACTCATCAAGACAATATTCGTATGGTTTAGAACAGTGGCAAATGGTAATTGCTATATGTGAGAAACAAATCATTCTTGATAGCTGGACAGGTGGTGAATGCCTATAGTCCTGGCAGCCTGAGGAAGGAGGATCGCAAGTTAGAAGCCAGCCACAGCAATTTAGTGAGGCCCTGACTCAAATAAATAAGTAAATAAGCCAAAAAGGGTGGCGGACGTGGCTTAGCAGAGTGACCCTGAGTTCAATTCCTAATGTACACACACACACACACACACACACACACACACACACACTCTCTCTCTCTCTCTCTCTCTCTCTCTCTCACTCACACAATCCTAGAATCGTTCTAGATTCTCAAAATAGCATGCCTTAGGGCCTGGCTCACTATAGTAGATAACAAATTGTGGTTGTTATCGTTGTAGGTGGGGAGTCAAGGGGTCTCGATTTCTTCCCTGGCCCTTCTCTGGCAAGAACATTATAGCTCAGGACTCCAGAAATGGAGATCCACAAAATTCTCATCCCAGTGGGCAGAGAGATGCAGAGCTTCTCGGGTGATTTCCAGGGTGGCAATTTTACATGTAACAAAATTCCTGTTAGAGGAGTCTGGTTTTGTGGCAAGAAGCTACTGTCCACCCACTTTTAAAAATAAGGTGTGAGTGGACAGTAGCCACCTGCTCTTCTCTGATCTTCCTGGGATGTCATGACTAGAAACCTCATGACTAATGGACAGATTTCCTGATAATGCCGGGAAACAAAAAAATAGTTTAGCGACACTGTCCAGGCCTCTTGGAAAAGCTTCTTAAAAAAGTGATTTCTCAACGACTGTACTATGTCACAGAGAAATAATGCTGGATACGAGGCTAGGATGAGGGAAAGTTTCATTAAATATTTTCCCACTTTTGTTCTTTATTCTTCTCCTTTTCTAAATCTTAACCTGGATCCTCCCAACCAGCTGCTACTAGGTCTTAGTCAAATATTGTAAGAAATGATAGCATCTAAAATTTGTATAGGTCTGTATTATAGACTTATTTTCCAACCTTCGAAATTTAACTTAATTCTCATAATGATTTACTATTATCCCCATTTTACAGATGAGGAAATTGAGAACCAGCGAAGTCACTTACCAGGACATAGGAGGGAGCTGCCGAATTGTGATCACAGATGGGATCTTTGGAGTCTAGTTTCTATACAATACCTTATCAGTGCTGGAAGGAGACTAAGCCTGTATATCAACTTCTTTTTTCCTTTGGAAACTTCTTTTCCTGTTAACTTTCCACTCTGCAGACTCCAGAAGACCTCAAGGGAACATCTGGCTCTCCAAACATCTCACCTCCTTAGAGCATCCGGGTGAGTTCTTGTTGGCTTGTTTTTCTCTAAGTCCCTTCCCTGTCTGTAAATGCTCAACAAATGTGGCACCCAGGTTTCTTCATACTGTAAGTAAAGCAATTCCTGTACACCTTGCACAAAATGATCCTCCAGGGTGTGCTTGTATTTTGATATCTTATTGTTAGCCTCTGGGATCCTGGATCCAAAATGCAGCCCACCCACCTTGCCTCCAAGGGAGTTAAGATACACAGGGCTGTTATTTTCTTTGCTGTGCACCATCTGCTCTTCCACCATTAGGCTCTGAGCTTTGTGAGTTCAAGACTGGGCACAGGTGAGATGCTTAATGAATCATGTTTCCTGTACTGTTGTTCTGTATTGTGGGTTCTCTCTAGTTCTGGCCCACATAGTTTCCAGAACAGCAGGGGCCAGAGACCTGTGGCCTGTGTCAGTGCACAGGAGCCCACACTTAGAAGAGCACAAGTTTGACTTAAGTTCCCATGCCATTCTCTTGAAAGTCTCAATAGTTTTTGAATAAGGGACCCTGAAAATCATGTGGCTGCTCCTGTGAAGTTTTCCAGCCAAAGTCAAAGCCCTGGGAGCTCCAAAGTCCTGATTTGCCTTTAGATGGTGTGCATCCAAACAGGTGTGTGAATGTTGAGTGTTTTCACTTGGTCAATCCTCTCTATTATTTATTCCCTTGGTACCATGATTAGAAAGTCTCCTCCTCCCTACTCAAGATGATGTATCTGTTGGGCTTTTTCTTTAGCTATAGGGTCTAGTTTCCTTTGCTCACCAGATTGTAGTTCAGCCCCGCCTTTTGCCAATCAGACAGTTATTGTTTTGCTCAAGAAAGAGGATAGTACAGGTCTGTGAAGGTGAAACAGATGTGCAGTCTGGTCCGCTGATGATAGGCTGGATTGAATGCAGGCCAGGGACTCGGCAGGTCAAGGACTAGCCCTCATTCCTGGCATCTCTCCGTTGTCCCTGTCCCTGTGGAATAGCGAGAGATTTGCTGAAACAGGGATGCTGTTTGGAGGAAGAGAGACCTGGTTTGGACATCAGCTTCTGTGTGCACAATTTGTAGGAACATGACATAAAAAGATGAGCAAGGGACAAGGTCTCTGCCCTTGTGGGACTTGGAGCTTACGGGACAGAGCAGGCAGAGGCGAATCACCTAACAGCACAAATAGTAATTACAAGCCCTGCTGCTGTGTGTTGTGATAGAAAACCACAAGGAGAGAGGACCTGGGGGTCAAAAAGGCTTCCAGAAGGAGGTGGTATTTAGAGAGGAGAGGGCAAAGAGGAGTTTACCAGGCAAGGAGCTGGGAATAGGGGAGTTGTGGGGACTGCAGGTCCAAAGCCCTTGAGAGGGGAGGAGACCTAGGCTGTTTGAGGAGTGGAAAACCGTGAGAGGTGGGGGTGCTTCGTGATCTTGAAGAGGGGAAAAGAGGGTGCAAGGCGGAGATTAGGATTTTGGTCTTGGTCCTTAGAATAAGAATGAAGTCTTTGGAATCATTAAAAGCCTTTAAAAGTTGTGTTTCTTAAAACAATTTTGTCTGAATTATGGAGGGCAGATTGGGCTAAGAAGTGGGAAAGAGGTCCAGTTAGGAGACTGTGCAGGTGGCCCAAGCAAGAGCTAATGGAAATGTGGACTTGGTAGTCCATCTGAGGAACATTAAGAAGGAAAAGAATGGAATTGATCATATATTTTCTGGAGGTTGTGGAGGAAGGATGGAATGAGACCATGCCTGTGCCTAACGGGCTCTCAATAAATATTACCTTCCTTCTTGCCCTTGAACCTGGGTGTCTGAGGCTCTGTCAGGCCTGTGCATCCCCCTTGGAGATGTTGGGCTCCAGCTGCGCAGAGAGTTCAGGAGTATCATCTTCCACTTTTCCGGATCCCATGACTGTTGAGAGCCACAGCCGAGTCGGGATGACGCATGGCATTTTTGCCAGAAGTAGTGGTTGAGAGGCAAGCCATTAAGATGATCCTGGACTGATTCAGTTGTATATTAGACCTTTACTATCCGCCTCGGCCTGCTACTTTTGAGTTCTCGAGGAGTTCCCGTTGAGTTCCGTTGAGCTCTCGTGGGGATTCCTGAAGAGTTCGCATTGGTTGGGGAAGTGCTGGAGGAGGGATTTCCGGTTGGTGGTTGCTGGAGGAGCCGTGTGGTGTTCGGAGAGAGTTCCCTGAGAGTTCCCGGAGAGTGTGCATGGAATGCTGTTGGAGTTCAGGCCATAAAGTTTCCTGTTTGTACATACAAGTGCTTTGTGGCAGCTCGGTGATTTGTGCCCAGCTAGACTGCGGCACATGACTACGTTCCTGGTGCTTACCTTGTTGTGGCACCTGGTGGGCTGTACCCTCCTGTTATGGTTTAGATATGTTATGGTTTAGATAAGCTCCTGTGTTAATGCAGGAATATTCAGAGATGAAAGGAGACTGTGTTAGCTGTAGCCTAATTAGCCCATCCTGGTTTGAATGGACTAACTGGGAGGGGGTAACTGTAGGCAGATAGGGTGTGGCTAGAGGCCTGCCTTGGAAGGGTTCATCTTCCCTGTAGCCCTTCCCCTGTCTCTGCTTCCTGGCTGAGTAGCTTCCCTGCACTGCTGCCCTTCCACCATGATATTCTGCCTCTCCTTGGGATTAATGGAATTGGCTGACAATAAACTGAACCTCTGAAATCATGAGCCCAAAGAAACTTTTCTTCCTCTAAGTTGTTCTTGTCAGGTGTTTTGGTCACAGTTACAAAAAGCTAACTAGCTGGCTATCATTCTTATGTTGAAATCACTGTCAACCATGTCAACCAAGGCCCTTCAAGTCTTTAGTTCTCATGCTGCTGAGGTACACCTCTGCCACCGTCTACTGATCTAAAATCAAGGCCCAGGTGAGGAAAAGCTGTGTACAGGCAGGTTATTCTACTGCTGAGGTGAAGCCGAGATCCTGTGAGGGGATTACATGGTATCGGAGCCATGGAGTGAACAGTACCTGCTACCTCAGAGGAGGAGGGCAGAGGGGCAGAGGCCACGTGGCTTCTGTCTTTCCCTGGGCAAAATCTGGGAGGAAGGGATTTGCAAAAGGGGACCATGGGTGAGGAAGGGGCTTAAGCAGGGGCCAGGCTTATGTGAATATGCTCTTGTGAGCATGTTCCTGTGTGCCTGTGGGTGTGTGCAGGCTCATACTTATGAGTGCACATGAAATTGTGCAGTGTTCATGTGCTCACGTGCTGGGGTTCAGGTGTGCACGTGCATGTATGTGCATACCTGGTTCTGAGAGTGCATGCATGTGGTTGGGTGTGTGGGATGTGTGTTTGTGCATCTGCACTGTGCATAGGTAGAGGTGCCTCTGTATGTGTCCCTGCAGGAGCCCTTAGCCTAATAGCAGCCCCGCCCCCAGAGTCACACATGCCCCTAACTGCCAGCAGGTGGCCCCTGAACACCGTGTGCTGGGCTCTGGGGAAGGGGTCAGCTGTGTTCCTCCAGCCCTCTTCCTGAGAGATTCACAGAGCTGAGACTGCAAGAGCCCTGGCCACTGCTGTGACCTCTGGGGCTTTGCCGGAGGCTCTACCCACCCTGGTTTCGCTCTTGGCCCACACAGAGGAGAGGCAGATCCAGTAGCCGGGGGGCATATTGGGCCTGAGGAAGACAATTCTCATCTGTGTAAAGGTCCTGAGAGTGGCATGGCTTGTCTTTAAGTGGCCACTGAACACCTCTGGTGCTCCTGGCTGTGTGCCAAGCTCTCCCAGAGAGATGTGGGCTGGACCAGCAGGGAGTAGGCACACAGGCAACCCTGGCCTGGGCCACAAGAGGGAAAGAAGAGAGTGCCCAGGTATGCCGACTAATCCCTGCTTGTGTGGCGCCTTGGCCAAGCAGGACAGACAGGTGACACTTCCCTTTCTTGGAAGGAGGGGTAGCATCATTATTCCCCTCTTATAGACAGCAAGCCAGTGTATAGAGATAGTCTTTATTTAATAATGATTGTGGTCTTTGAACAGTTAGGAAGGCTTGAGAAGGAAACCAGGGACTCAGATGGACTTGACCACATGCCTGTGAGGGTCACCAGAATTCCAGAGAGCTCCCATAGCCTACTCTGCTGAAATCAACTGTGTCCTGGGTTTTCCCCCCAGGTCAGCTTGCATCTGGATATTTGGTGCCCATCATAGGATTCAGCCGTGGTGAGCGCTTGATGGTGACTGTGGGCAGGAGCGGTGGAGGGGCAGTGGACACTGAGTAGAGGGCCTGGGAGGAGGGGTGCCTGGGTGAGGGCATCTGTGGAGGTGGAAAGGGGTGGGTGGAGCCGGTAACCAATTCTGGGCCAGGTCTGTTCTGATTGGATTGGAGGGAGTCTGAGGGAGGTCGGGCTTCTAAAAAGCAGGGCTCAGCTTAGAGCCTTGTAGACTATCTGACTTGGAAAATCCTGTGCCATCAACCATCTTTGGTTTTACTCTCTGTCTCAAGGCAGCTGTGGTGGTGGGAAGGGAGTGGAGAGAGAGGCTTGAGCCAGATTTTGGGCCCTGCCTCAATTTGATTGTAGCAGCTCAGTTTTTTTTTTTTTGTTGTTGTTGTTGTTTGTTTTTTTAAATCTTGAGGACAAATTAGAGTTCATTTTCAATCAAAAGAGTATTTATTGAGTACCGAATATTAGAGTCCATGGCTTTAAATCTCAGGGCTATTTGGAGAACATGACATAAGGTCCTTGTTCTCTTGGTTACCTTTTAGGAGGCAGACAAGTAAACACATAAATGAGTTGACTTTGGGTGCTAAGTGATAGAAACACAATAAAACAGAGCGCGACAATGGATTATTACTCAGCCATGAGGAAAAATGAAATTATGGCATTTTCTGGTAAATGGATGGAACTGGAGACTATCATGATAAGTGAAATAAGTCAGTCCTCCCAAACTAAAGGCCCAATGTTCTTTCTCTCTGATATGCGAATGAATGCTAACACGCAATATTTGGGGAGATAGGGAAGAAGAGAAGTTCAATGGATTAGACAAAGGGGAATGACATGAAGGGAGAGGGGATGGAAATAGGAAAGTTATGTCCAATTCATTCCACTGTCTTTCCTATGTTCGTATACGAATAAATAACCAGTGAAACTCCATATCGTGTCCAACCACAAGAATGGGAAGCTATATTCCATGTACGTATGAGATGTCAAAATATATTCTACTGTCATGTGCAACTAAAAGAACAAATAAAAAATTATAAAAAACAAGTGCGATGGAATGACTTTCGGGGAGGCAGAGGTGGAGCTACTTAGATCAGGTGGTCAGGGATGGGCTCTCTGAGGAGGTGACAGTTGGGCCTGAATGATGACGGTGGGAAGAGCATTCTGGATAAGGTTTTGTTTGAAGAAAAGGCTCAGAGGAAAAAAAATGTGTAAATCACCCAGTTAGTCTTCTTTTATTTGTATTCATTTATTTAAATTTCAAAAGTAATACATATTCATTGTAAAAATTTCAAACCTTATTAATGTATATGAGGCAAAATGTACAAACAGCTCCTTTCCCCTTCATCTCCCCTCCTCTGGCCCCCCCATTCCACTTCCTAGAGAGAATCCCTTTATCAGTAGGTAGGCAACCTCCTAGGTTTTTCCCTGTGCATTTGCAAATAGATATTCTAATTACTGACTTTATCTTTAGTTGCTCGTCTCATAGGACATTCAAGTTTAACGCGTCCAAAATGGGACTCTGGATTCTTCCCAATAAACCTCTCCCTCTCCCTGGCACTACCATCCCTCAGGGCTGGGAGACATCCTCAATTCCTTCTTTGTAGTCAAAGCACAAGTCAAATCCCCTAACAAGTCCTTCAGGGATTACCTCCAAAGTAACAACCACCCCCTCACCCCATATTCGGGGCCTCCTCACTCCCTCCACAGACTCCCTCTGGTCTAAGCCATCAGCACACCTTGTGAGGACTCAATTGCTCTTCATCCTCTGGGTTTTCTTTTCTACAGTTCATTCTTCACCCAGCCAGAATGATGTTTAAAACATGGCAGAACTGGTCAGGTCCCTCCTTGCTTATTACCCCAGTAGTTTCCCATTACCCTCAGGAACAAAACCCCGAGGCTAAAATGTAAGGTCTTAGTGTTTGGGCCCCTGTTTTCCTCTCCAATCTCATCTTGTTCCTTTCTCCTCTTATTTATTATTCTTCATCCACTTTCTTTTCTCCCTCCTGTTGCGTTTGAGTACCTTGAATTTGCTGGGCTCATTCTTTCTCATTCTAATCCCTGTCATCCTCAAGTTGGCTTCCCCTAATGGCTCCATGTAAAACAGACTCATTTCCTCTTTGCTTTTCCCTTCACCCTTGCCACCTTGTTTGATTCCACTTTATTTCTTCTACAGTACTTAGATTATCAGAGCTTATCTTGCTTATTTGTTTCTCTGCTTATTGTCTATCCCCTCTGCTCCACGGGGACACAGGCTCCAGTAGGACAGAGATCCTTGTTCATGGCCCTATTGACAGATTCGCAGGGATGCTTCCAGGTTGTTGCTAATGAACAAGGCTGCAGTGAGCATTTTGGTGCACACATCTTTGGGTAATTGCGTGAGAGTTTCTGTGGAACAGCTTCTAAGAAGTGGAATTTCTAAGTCCAGGATGCCATATTTTATTTGTTTGTGGTGTTGGGGGTTGAACCCAGGGCCTCAGGCATGCTAGGTAAGCATTCTACCACTGAGCCACACCCTAGCTGTACACATTTTAAAATTTGATAGATATTGTCAAATTGCTGTCCAAGTTGCTATGCCAGTTTGCACTGCCATCAACTTTGATGAAGCATGCTTTTTTCTATATCCTGGTCAACTCTGAGTAATAGACATCTTTTCCTTCTTTTTGGACTATAGTTATAAGCAAAATCAAATCTCCTCCCCCCCTCAAACAAGTGTTTTATTTCATTTTAATTTGTATGTTTCTAATTATATGAAGTTGAATATCTTTTCATGTGCTTTTTTATTATCTGCACTTTTTCTTTTGGGTAATAAACACATTGATGATCCTACTCCCTAATATGGTCATTTGTAAGAAAGAAGAATAGGAAATAGACAATTAATAGTGTGTACCACATTAGCATTTGGACACACATGCACACGTGCGTGTGCACACACAAACACATGTACCTATGTATATACATATATTCTAGCTGTTTATCTCCATTTTATTGATTGATAAGAACTGTTTTCTGTAGTTAACTTTGCTGTATATATTGTCATAATTCTGTTTTTCCTTTATTTTTCAATATTGCTTAAGATGTTAAATCCTCTAAAAAAATAGAGATGAATCCTTAACTTTTTCATTTATGATTGTGAAAACAGCATGTGTACTTGTAAAAATTTTAAAAGTCTATAAAAAGCTATTCAATGAATAATCCTCCCTATTACACTGAGGTAAACTTATGTATGTTTTCCAAAATTTTTCATATGCTTACATGCACATTCATTCATCATTCATTTATCAGTCATCCATCCCTCCAGCAAATATTTACAAGCCATTTCTACTTTTAATAGATATTTACTGGGTATCTAATATGTTCCTGGCATTGTACTAGGTATACAAAAAGGGAATATATAAATATCATCCTTTTTAGTTTTGGAGGAACATACTCTGTATTTATTATTTTCTCAATCTGGAGACTTCCATACTAGCATATACATATCTACTTCATTTTTAAAATGTTTATTCATTATTGTTTTTATGCATATAAGAGAAAATATTTAGTCCAATCCTTACTGATGGGCATTTACATTGTTTTCTGTGTGTTTGCAATTATAAACGAGACCACAGTGAATATCCTGTAGCTCTATCTTTGCAAGCATGTGCAAATATATCCATATCACAGACTCCTAAAATGGAATTGCATTTTAAGTTTGATAGACATTGCCAAATTGTCCTCCAAAACTGTTCCAATTCACACTCCCATCAAATGTGTGAGAGCGCCCATTTCTCTACTTTATTTGCAAGCCTGGAGATTATCAGTCTTAATTTTTTGCAAACATAATAAGCAGAGGATGGCATTTCATTGTTTTATTTTGCAGTTCTCTTATTAGGAGTGAGATTGAAAATCTTCTCATGTGCTTATTGGTCATCTGTATTTTTTTGTGAATTTTCCACATTCTTTCCCTATTTTTTTTATATTGAGTTTTTGTCTTTAAAAAATTTTTAAGTTGATTTAAAATTCTGTCTTGTACAGATAGTCAAGCCTTGTCTGTTCTGTGTGTTGCAAATATTTTCTTCCAAACTGTCCTTAATCTTTTAATGTTTATGGCAGAACCCACCTTTTCAATGGAGAAGAACATGACAATTTCCATTTAGAACACAGTTTGCATTTCTCTAACATTTTCCTGTAGGTGTCAGAACCTTTATTTGGGTAGTTTTTCTTTTTCCAACCCAAATTCTCAGATTACTCTGGAAGCCTCCTGTCCTTGAGACAAGGAAGACTCTTTCACTGGCTTCGATGCTGTCGCTTTCCTGCCCAGACAGGGCATTTCACTATTGATTTGCATGTTTCCCAACAAATGGAAGCATTTTGTTTTGTTGTTTAAACTGTTAGTTCTTCATGTCTTTTCCTTGCCTAAAAAGTTATATCACACAAAACAAGCGATATCTCCTCATCCTTGGTTTAGATCATTTTAACAGCTGCACCAGGGAATCCTGGTGATTCAGTGGAAGTGACTCAGGGGCATCAGTGGGTGGGGATGGAGCAAGTGGGTTCAGGTCTCCACCCTCTCCACTTTGAAGAGCTGCCATAGTTTTCTCATGATTCCATCTGAAGATACCCAGTGGTTTCTGTGCTTTAGTCTTCTTGGAAACTGCTATGATAGAGCAAGGCCTTTATTTCCTAAAAGCCGTGAAGTTCTGGAGGATTCAAAGAGATTCAAAGAGAATATTCTCTTCATCTTGTAACCTCTCCCTTCTTAACATGAGACCTGTCTCCCCAACCCTTCCGTTTGGTATTGGGAATTGAACTTAGGGCCTCACACACACCAGGCAAGTGCTCTACCATGGAGATCATCTCCAGTTCCCACTGTATCTTTTAAGTTTTGAGATAGGGTTTCTCAGTTGCCTGGACTGGTTTCACATTTGGGGTTTTCCTGCCTCAGTTTTTGGAATGAGATCTGTCTTGAAGCTCTGTGTTAACACAGTAGCTGAATGTGTATGGGTGTCACTGAGCAGATTTTGGTTATTAGGCCATTATGAAATCTTTCTTCCATTTTGAAGGTACTCAGTGATAAGACTGATCAGTATCTTTTATTTTTTGAATGACATTTATCCATGTCTGCTCAAATATGTGAATGTTTCCATCTCAACCAAGAAGTTCATCTCCAGAAGGGTATAGCGAGGTAAGAGGTATGTTGAGGGTCATTTCTTAACATATTCATCTATAAGGTCAAAGATCTACCTGTAGCATTCATGACATTTTTGATTGGCAGTAGGAGCTAGGAACCCCAACCATGATCTCCTTTTAACAAGCTCAAGGCAGGGCTGCTTCAGGGTTGGTTAATTCAGCAGCTCAGCAAGGAGTGAGATTCTTGGCATCTTGCACAATAGGGCCTCTGTGGTTCACAGGCATATGCAGATACAACAGTGTACATATTTTTACTACTTATGGATTCTCCACAGGATCTCTTTTTAAGAATGAGGAAACCTTCTCTCCCCCAGAGCTGATTTCCCTCATATCTCATCTGTAAGAATTGAAATACAACCGACTGTCAAACCAGTCCCTTCCAAGGGAATGTGATTAGTCCAATCAATCACTACCTGCTCAAGATTCTACCTGGAGCTGGGAAGAGGGCCACCTTCCCTTGAGTGGTGGTTACCTGGTCAAAACCAGGAAGGCTATTGCTAGTGAGGAAGGGAAACGAATAGGAAACCAATGCTGGTTGTTAGAATGCTGCTTTTATTTTAATTAATTATTTATTTTTTTCTAAAAATTAAGTGTTTATTGTTGGAACAGTCTAATCCAGTATTTTGGGGTTTTGTAGTTCATTTCAAATGACTGTAGGTAAGAAAGTATGTATGTGCAAATCTTAAGTCCAGTTCTAATACTGAATGGGCATTTAGTAGGAAAAGTATAGAACTTTGCTCTTCTCAACACAATTGAGTATTTGAGACAAAATAGTTGGTGTTAAGAAAATTGGAGATATATTCCATGCAGAACTACATGTACAGTTCTTTTATAATTTCCTCACTTTCTCTTCTTTGAATATCTAACACACTCCATCCAATTTTAGAATTTCATCTGTTTGAATTTGCATGCATCTAGTTTGGCAACAATACTACCATCTATTAACAAGAGTTTGAATTAATTAATTAATTTTAATTTGTTTAGATTGGTTGAAAGGATTTGGACATGAGAATGTCTAAATCATGCATAGCCGGTTCCAGATATTTTCTTGTCACTACATGATGTCACAGCTTTTAAATTTTTTTTTTGTCCAGATAAAAATGTGCTGGTTCTGCCTGTTGGCCAAAGAGAACAGTGGTGTGGAATGACTTGGCTTGTGCTAGAGGGCTATTACATCCATCCCTGACAGTTGGCTGTGTGGCAGATTAAGGTTGCAAGGTATAGATTCCCATTGACAGAAATGAAACTGTATATGTTCTGACTAGACCTGCTGGGCTCTGAAGACGCTGGAAATCTAGTTGTCACAGGCAGTGTGTACTGTTCATGGCATGGCAAGGGTAACAAGAAATGCTGTATCTTGGGTCAGAATGCATGCAGTGCCCAGAGAGCGCCACTGGCACCAGAGAACATGAATTATGCGATTTGTACCTCCCAGCTATTTGAGCTAAATTGACCCTCCAGGGTCTGGAACCCCGTCCAAATTTCCTCATGCTGTTAGGCTGTGGAAGGCAGGAAGGGAAGAGTGGAGAAGGCTCACCCCTTGCTATGCTTTTATATGCTTTCAAACATCAGAACAGATTCTCCCAAGTAATTTTTCTTCATGCATCCGGACATTTGAACAATGCAACACAGAGTCAAGTCTTGAAATTAAATACCATTCCAGGAGTCATCCTGAAATTAAATACCATTCTCAGCCTTGGCAAATAGTTTTCCCACTATCTCAGAGCTGCAGAGACCTGGTGGTCCTGTCCTACTTGAGGGTAGGGCTGGAGGGACATACTAATGGTGGTGGTGGAGAGGGTCAAACAAAGGCTGTGTGTGTGTGTGTGTGTGTGTGTGTGTGTGTGTGTGTTTGTGGTGTGTATGGGAAAGAAGAGAGAAGAGATTGGGAGAGAATGTGCCCGTTTCTAAGAGAAGCCCTGGTAACAGGTTTCTGGGTAAATGAAAGTTGTATTGTCTTCCATCAGAGATGACTTGGAAATAAAGTGCTTTAATGCTAATACTGCAGATGTCTGCAGGAAACTCAGCACCGCACTGAACACTGCAGTTAGATAGCTGTGCAAAAAAGTCCATGAAGGAAAGGGCTAATGTGCAATACTTCTATTTAAGATAGAAGGAGGAAATAGAAATTGTGATAGCATGCTATTTCAAGTAATAATAGAAAGTACTTGATGTTTACATGGTGAATGGATCAATACTAATTTTGTAGTCAGTGCACATACAGTAGTTTGGATTATACAAGTGATAGATGCACTCAGTATAGCTGAAATTTCCACCCTGAAACATTTATTTCTTGCTGCGTGTTAGATGGAATTTTCCACCCAACTATCTGGAAGGATTTGCATAAGAATGGTGATAGAGCAGTATTCTTTAATGATGTGCTTTTCTTTGTTAAACTTCAAAAATGTCTATGGTACATGATGAGGTTTGGGTGAATTGCCAAGCTAATACTTTTATATTTTCTTTAAAGAGCTTATCTTCAGTGTGTTGTGGGAGTTACTTTATATTGTGGTTATAAAGGCAGTGGCAGTAAAGCCGAATTTGTAGCAACCCTCAATAAATGCCTCCTCCTCTTCAAGAGCTTGGTTCTACTAAGGGAATTTGGAAAGGCACTTGGCCGCCACTGGTTTGGCTGCAATGGATCCAATCCGTTGGGCTCATTCTATGCTCCCATACCTGGCTCTGGTCACCCAGAAACGAGGAAGACATTCTCCAGCTCAAACAATGACTCCTTGTTAGCAGAAATCGGCACCCTTGCCTGTCAGATGGGTTTGAGGTTGGCCCCAAGCTTGGTGCTCACACTGAGGTTCAGTGGAATTATTCAGATGAGAGCCTGGGAGCAAGGGCTGTTTGCAAAGTGACCTTTTTGTCCTCCTCCACAAGAACCTAATGTTTACAATGTGGAGAGGAAAGGAGACTGGAATCTTGGGAATCCCAGGAATGCAGCTGCCAAGCAAAAGAAGACTCACTCTTCAGACTCTGCTCCGTAGCAAGGATTTATTTGCAAACACAAAAGTGAAAGCAACAAAACCCCAAGCTGCCCAGGAGGGTAGTGTGATAGAGGGCTGCACACTAACCTCAGTTTCAATGAAACAAAGAATACTGAAACCCAAGTGTGGAAGGAAACTCGAGGTCACCTAAGCCAGTCCTTTGTCTAGTGCCTGAATCTCGTTCCCAGCACAACTTTGCAGCTCACTCATCATCAGTTGCTGCTTGAATATCTCCAAGGACAAAGAACTCACTTCCTTCCAACGGCAAGGACAACAGGTGACATCTATGGAGGACTTGCTATCAGTTCTGGAGATGATGATCTTATTTAAAAAAATTTTTTTTTAAGTTGTAGATGGATAAATACCTTTGGTTGGTTGATTTATTTTTCTGTGGTGCTGAGGATTGAACCCAGTGCCTCAAAGGCAAGGCAATGGCTCTACCGCTGAGCCACAATCTCAGCCCCTATGATCTTATTAGATGTGTAAAACAATCCTGTGAGGTAGGTTCTATCATCATTGTCCCATTTCACAGATGGGGAAACTGATGCTTTATATGTTGTGGAGAGAGGATTTAAGCCCTTGAGGCTATCATATCTGTGTTCCCAGCCCTACATCATCCTACCAGCCTGGCACATCCTTGGTAGCCCTGATTGGTACTTTTCTGACCTTTGGAGACACTGAGCACACACCTTGCTCCTCTCTTGCATGATGGCTCTTTAACTATATGAGGCATATCTTTCAGTCTCCAAGATTAAAAAAAAAAAAAGAAAAAAAAATCCAAGCAAAACATTCCTCTTTATACCAGTTTGTTCTCTAGACCATTCCAATTTACCGATGTTTTTCTTAAAATGTTTCATTTATTTATTGAACATTTTGAAAAGACTTTATAACACTTGGCCTCTGATATTGGGGAACAGTGGATTTGTTGGTGACATCTAACTTGAAGGCATCTATTCTGGGTGCCGAGGGAGGCCTTCCAAAGAGCACACGGTGAACTTTTTCCACAGCTCTTTGCAGGGAGAAGGCATTTAAACAATCCCGAGCATTAAAATAAGCCAGGGTTGAGCTTCGGTGTCATTGCTGGTGGGAAGGGCAATGACGGAATAAAGGATAGGAACCCTTCTTGCTCTGCATTAGAGGGGGTCCTGCATGGCCCTTGGTGGCTGAGAGGATCCATTCAACAGCCTCTGACCTGGATTCTCTGAAGTTCACGATCATGACACCACATTCTCCCTGCTTCAACTCCCCAGCTTGTGAAAGGTGATCATTCTGTTGACAACCTAGTGTCTTATTTCTTACAGAGTGAGTTCTGATTCAGAACTCAGGCAACCTGGGGTTTGCTGTTTTCCTTGGGCAAATCAATTTACCTATGGGCACAAGTGTCCTCCTCTGTGAAGTAGAGACAAGTAAGCCTTCTTAATGGGGTATGAGAAAAGTTAAATGAATTGACATGGGTGATAGAGACCCGCCTCCTAAAAGTTGAATTGGTTTGTCATGGTCCTGTGTAAGTCTTGCAGGGCTTAGAAGTATAGCTGACTCCAAATTCTCTAGTTCATCATAGAGGAAATAGTTTTTATTGAGCATTTTTTATGCACACTCACTTCAGAGGTCTATTGGCTTGTTCATAACTCATAGGAGTCTGAGTTGATACCGACAATTATTGCTACCCAGAAGGAAACTGAGGCACAGAAAAAGGAAATATTTTGCTCAAGGTTACATGGTTCATAAGTGGTTGGGCTGAGCCTTGGGCCCAGGTGCTCAGCCCAACCAGATACTGCCTCTATGCTGCTGGTCAAGAGTGTCATTTTACATGGAAGAATTTGAGTATTGATGAGTTGATGCGAGAGGCAGGCAGTCCCCTGGCCTGTCCCTGGAGAACAATGTTTGTTAGACTTTATCCCCCTCCACAAGGGTCCTTCTGATGTCTAGGATGCTCACTGCAGGCCTACAGAGTCCCCCATTATGCGGACAACTCTGTATGAATTAAGGTCAGTGCAAGCTCGGGCAGGCTGCCATTGACCTAAAGAAATTGACCATGAGGATCACATTGACATAATCCTAAATTAAAGGTATAGGACTGGCTAAGATAAAGTTATTCTGAGTTTAAAAAAAAAAAAAAAGCTCATCAGTAGTAAGAAATTGAAAAAAAATTTTAAGGAGCAATTTACATTAGTAGCAATTTTCTATAATTCTTGGGTTTTTCTCTGAGTACAATCAGTAAAGAGTTTTTATCCTCCCCCCACCCCCCTCACACCCCTCCCCCTTCCCTACCAAGGACCTTGTGTGTGCTAGGCAAACACTCTGCCACTGAGCTAAATCTCGAACCCCAGGAGTTTTGTTTTCTTACCCACCCATCTTTCTTTCTAATTCTGTAGCAAATTTAGGACAAGGAAAGGAAGTGATACTCATTCATTGGTTTAAAAATGTTAAGTATTTTTTTTACAGTTGGGGTCACTTGAGTTTTTTCACTTAATGATGTGGAAAGAATACTGGGCTGTGTTGGGAGATCTGGTTCCTACTCCTGATTGTGTGATCTTGAGAAAAGCACACTGCCTGTCTGGGTTCCCTATCCCTTCTCTGTTAGGGTTGGCGAACATGATTTGTAAGGTTATCTCCAAATCTGGATTGCTATGTGTTTTAGTTAGCTCTTTGTTGCTGTAACGAATACTTGAAATCAATCCACTTAAAAAAGAGGAAAGGTTTTCTTGGCTTTCAGTTTCAGAGGTTCCAGTCTATGGTTGGTAGGTTCTGTTTCTTTTGGGCTTGTGGTGAGGTAGCACATCATGGTGGGCGCTTGTGGCAGAGCAACCTCTCTCCTCAAGGCAAGGAGTGGAACAGAGTGAGAGAGGAAGAGATCAACATCCAACAATCCCCTTGGAGGTGTACACTCCCCGTGACCTCAGACTTTCACTAGGCTCCACTGCTTATATGTTCCACAGTGCCACAGGCTGAGATCAAAGACCTTTAACACATGGGCCTTTGGGAGACATTTTAAATTTAAACTATAGTACCATGTGTCACAGTAGCTCCAGGCCAGGCAACATGAGTCAACTTAGCATCAGACTCTTACAGACTCTGGCTTGTCAGGCCAGTGCAGTTCAAGCTCCAGGCTGCTTGGGAGTATGTCCCAACAGTGCCTCTTACTGGCTAGAGAATCTGTCCATTTATTTTCCTGTTGTGCCTCATTTTCTTCCTGGGATTGTGGTTAAAAAAAAAAAAAAAATTAGTGACTCCATGTCACATGTCTTCTGTAGTGCCTGGCATTCACATTCAAATAATGTCAGCTTTTATTATAATTATTATATTACTATAATATAATCATTATGACCACACACAAAAATGAGATATTTCAATTGTGCCAAGTGCACAGGTCAGAAGAATTTTATTGGCCTGGAAAGTAGTGACTCAGGTTGGAGTTGAGGGATAAGTTCTCTGGTTGGAGGAAGAGTAAAACAGAGTCTCAGGTAAGGGAAATGGCACATGCCAAACCCTGGCGGTGGGAGAGGCACAGATTTCTAGGAATTTAAAGTAGGCCAGGGTGAAAAGGAACAAGACAAAACATGGTGAGACATGGGTTTAGGGAGGAGGACAAGGACCAGGTCAGCATAGACCCTGTGTTTGAGTTTAAGATACGGAAAAACAGGGCTATGGTTTGGATGTCTCCTCCAATTGCTGGGAACACAGCTGTCCCCCATTGTCATAGTGTTGAGAGGTGGGACCTTATGAAGCATTGGGGTCATGAATGGATAAGTCTGTTCATGGATTAATGGACGAATCCATGCATGAACTAAGAGGTTATCATGTGAGTGGTTTTGTTATGATGTCATATTCACAACCCACTTGTGCCAGGGCAGTAGAAGAGGTTGCTGAGAGATCAAAGAAAATGCCCAGAGATGGCATACGAGGCAAGAGATGTTATTGCAAAATGGTTGTAGGGAAGGTCTAGTGGTGACAGGCTGAACAGATAGCACATCTGTCTGTCAAGACATTTTCCAAACTACACCTCCTTTTCCTCATGGTGCTTCGTCCAGTGGAGTCCGGCTGGATGAATGTATATTCTTTCCAATTTGCCCTCAGTTCTACACCGGTTGCCACTGAGAAAGGGGGTTTTATATGTTAGTCTGCAGAAGTAGTAACATCACCAGCACTAGCTTGCTTGTATGACCAGCATCCCAAGGAGCAACTGTCTTGATGTACATACCAAGAAAGTAGCTTGCTATTGATAGCACTAACTTGCCCTAGTTCCCAGTATGCATAGGAGAAAGCTAGTAAGTATTCTTGAATATAATATGTATTTAGACTTTCTATCCCAGGCTCATTGTTCCCTTAAGTTGGCAAAGTTTTGGGGAACATTCAGGGACATGGTGTTTTTCTGTCCCCCTTTCATTTAAGAATGACAAAGATGTCCTCCAACATGTTATGATGTAGTAAGAAGGCCCTTTCTGGGTGCTGAGCACATGTTGGCACCATGCTCTTGGATTTCTTAGCTTCCAGAACTGTGAGCCAAATAAATTTCCATTATAAATTATCCAGTCTTGAGCATTTTGTTATAGCAACAGAAAAAGGACTAAGACAAACTGGTTTTTTGTTTGTCTTCAATAAGTCAGGATTCCAGTTTTATCCATGGCTCTGACACCCTAAAGTGATGACTGACAAGTGTTTGGCTTTCTTTAGGGTAAATCCCAGCAGGAACTAGTTTCTAAGTTGTGGCCCAGAAGGGTTGATATCACCTGAACCATTAAACACATTCAGGGCATGCTTTAAGGACCAAAGTCTCTGGGCTGATCATTGTAATGGCCTCTTCTATGTCTTATGACTGGTCAGATGTAAATGGGGTTGAAAGACCAAACTGGACTCTTCCCTGTCTACAGGGAGACAAGTCTTCATGAGTCTTCAGCTCTGGGGATTATGTTCTTTATTTGAGAATCAGAAGAGATCTTTGTATTTTCTGTCTAGAGAGATGGATTTAAACATTCAAATACAAATTTGAGTGCATTTTTAGGTTTGGGTTTTGGGTCTCCATGGTCCCAGATTGTGTCTTTCCCTTGCCAGGAAATGTCCTGCATTAAAGACCATGGATTCTCGCTCAGTATCTCTGAATCCACCCAGCACACCCAGCTATCCTTTTTTTTTTTTTTTTTTTTTTTTACTGTCATTGCCTTGATTTTGGACTCTCGTCACTTAGGCTATTTAAATTTTTTTCTTTGCCTTTACTTTTCTCCCCCTACAAATCAGTTCTCCATATATTCTGTAAGAAAGAAATGTTATTGGATTGGAGGACGTCATGAGACAAAAATAAATAAAATTGTAGAAACTTATTTTCAGAATAAAGTAAATAAGGCTTATTATAGATACTTTGGAAAGTACATACAAATTAAAATAAATTCATAGTCTCAGCATCCAGCGGCAACCAATGGTATATTTTTTCCTAGTTTTTTTTATGGAAAATATATTTTTATATAGTTGTGATCAAGCTGTATACATGTATATTTTTACATCCAAATATTTTACTTAACATTTATTTTTCCTTTAGTTCAAATGCATATATGTATGTATTTATTTTTATTACAGGGAGTTTAAAACATACACAAAAGCAGAGATAATCCTACAATGTTCCTCCACTCCCACAATATATCAGCGCCTAGCTTCAAAATTTATCACAATTGCAGAAGTGAACTTTTTTTCTTGTTGTTGGGGCGAGGAGTACCAGGGATTAAACTCAGGGGCACTCAACCACTGAGCCACATCCCCAGCCCTATTTTGTGTTTTATTTAGAGACAGGGTCTCACTGAGTTGCTTAGTGCCTCACTTTTGCTGAGGCTGGCTTTGAACTTGCGATTCTCCTGCCTCAAGCAGTGAGCTTTTGATTTGAGACTGATTGCTTCAAATCTAGTGACCTAAAACAATTGTTTATGTGGTTCATAATAAATTTTGAAGCTAGATACTGATATATTGTGGGAGTGGAGGAACATTATAGGATTATCTCTGCTTTTGTGTATGTTTTGTGGTTCATAATTCTCTGGAGCCGTGATTTGGGCTGGGCTCAGCTCTGTGGTTCTTTTGTTAATGTTGGCTGACCTCATTGGTACATCTGTGTTTTGCTGCCACTTAGGTGGCTCTCCTTCTGGGATTGGCTGGGTGACATCTCAGTTGTTGGCAGGTCAGTCTGGGTAATGTGTCTCTCATCATCTAGCAGGTTGTCTGGGGCTTCTTTACTGGTGATGAAAAGCTTCAAGCCCAATAGGAGGGCAAGTGCTATTGGAGCCCTGCTTCTATTTCATTTCCTAAGGTTTTATTGGCCAACGCAAGTCACAGGGTCAGTCTTCCCTCAAGAGGTAGAGAAATGGATTCTACCACTTAAAGGATGTCATACATCATTTTGAAAGGAGATGGTTATTGGAGAGAATTTGTGGACATTTATAATTTACCATAAATGTGTTGCTAATGTTAACAAGTGTAAATCTTAATTCTTTGATGCTATTGGTAAGGTGTCATGAATATAATTTAGATGGCTGAGTAATATGTCACCCAGTAGATGTACTGACACTTGCATAACCATTCCTCTATTGTTGGGTAGTGAGGTCATTGCCATTTTTTTTATCATTATGAATAATGCTATAATAAATGCTTTATACATAAAGCTTTCTCTGGTTTTAGGATGATTTCCTTAGAGTAGTCACAAAAGTGATATTACTGTGTCAAGCATTTTAAAGCTCTTAGTACACTTTGCCAAATTGCCTTCCAAAAGGATTGTATCAATTTACACTCCCACCAGAGTGTGAGAGAGTACCCCACAGGGATCCTTCTAAAATGCAAATCTGATCATGTCATGCCCAATTTAAAAGTGGTCTCTGTAGCTTCACAATAAAGACTGAACTACGTATGACATAATTTGCTATATAACTTTTGGATAACCAAAAGACCCTTGGCTTGAAGACCCCATAACCCAGGATCATGGAACTCTCTAGTGAGGAAATGAGAGTGGGTAGGTTCAGAACCTACCATGTTGTCCTTGAATGTGGGTATCATTATTATAGGAAAGTAAATGGATGGTCAGAGAGATCAGTACTGTTTTAGTCAACTTTTTGGCTGCTGTGACCAAAAGATCTGACAAGAAATTAGAAGAGGAAAAGTTTATTTGAGGCTCATGGTTTCAGAGGTCTCAGTCCATAGATGGCAGTCTCTATTGCTCTGGGCCTTAGGTGATGCAGGAAAGCAGCCCAGGACATGGCGTCAAGAAGCAAAGGAGACTCTGTGGGCCAGGTACAAAATATATACCCCAAAGGCACACCCCCAATGACCCACCTCCTCCAGCCACACCTACCTACCTACAGTTACCTCCTGGTTAATCCCTACCAGGGAATTAATGCTCTGATTGGTTTAAGGCTCTCAGAGCCCAATCATTTCACCTCTAAACCTTCTTGCATTGTCTCTCACACATGAGCTTTTAGGGGATGCCTTACATCTAAACCATAACAAGTACTTTAAAGTGGAAACCTATTTATAGTTTTCTATATATAATATCTATTTTACTATCATATTTTCTTCAGAACAATTTATGTACATAATATTATACGATATCATTTAGTCAACATAAATATAACATTTGTTGAATTCTTTCATTCTTGAATATTAAAGACTGAGATTTGTAATGAGATAGACCTGGATTTGAAAGCAGGTTCTGTCAGATTTACTAGAATTTGGGTAAGACTTAACGTCTATAAGCTTCAGTTTTGCTCTCTGTAAGTTTTGGATTATAATATCTCAGTCCTAGGGATTCAGGGATGATTCAACATATACACAAAATGTTTCGCAGAACAATTCAATAGTTATTATGCGAGATGAATATGTAAGAAGAAGGGGAAGATAAATGTAACAAAAATCAGGGAGCTTTAGTGATCTAGTTATATAAACATTTGTTTTTGTACTGGGAATTGAACCCAGGAGGCTCAACTACTGAGCCGTATCCCCAACCCTTTTTTATTTTTTATTTTGAGACAGGGTCTTGCCGAGTTGATTAGGGCCTCCTAAGTTCCTGAGGCTGGCCTTGAACTTGCGATTCTCCTGTGTCAGCCTCCAAGCCACTACGATTACAGGGCTGTGCCACCATGCCCAGCTAGTATGGAATTTTTAACTCTCAAGTTACCATGATTTGGGACACAGTTCAGTCTACTATTAGGAGTCATTGCATTTTGAAGCTTCCGTTTTCCCACTGATCTTTAGAGCCTTCAGGATCATGAGCCATTGGTTCTCCTTGATGCTTACCTTCTATCTCCTTCCTAAAAAGGGAGAGCAGACCAAAGGAATATCCCTTGAGATGAACTAAAGACTTCCAGGCAACCACTGTCTGCTGTCCTGCAGGCCTCCAGTGCCACGTGGACACTGTTGAGAACTAGACCCAAGCCCAAGCTGTTTAGTAGTCAATATATCTCTGTCTCTCTCTATAGAATCTATCTAAAGAAACAGATGAAATTTAATTCCAGTAATGTGTTATTTAACTTAGTATAGTATATTCAAAATATTATTCCAACATGGAATCCATATAAAATTATCAATGGAATGATTGACATGATTTTGTTCCTACGAAGTCTTGAAATCTTCCAAACCTGGTGTATGTTTAATTCTTGCAGCACATCTCAAGTTGGAGTAGGCACATTTGAAATGCTCAGTAGCTACATGTGGCTGGTGGCTGCTTTATAGGACAGCCCAGTTCTAAAGCGAAGCTCCCTGGACTCCACGTGGTGCAACTCTCTGGGAGTGTAGGGCTTTCTACCCATGTATAACTAACTTTCCTGAAAACCCACTTCTGGCTCCAGGTTGCTTGGGTCTTTAAAGTTCAGGATTTTACTATGTGCAGATTCTAGATGCTAAGAGCCACAGCCAAGTAATATGATGCATGGCATTTTTGGTTGAAAGGTGACGCCAGCTAGCCATTGAGATGATATGATTATGTTAAGATTTGCATTCATTTGGATATTGGACTCCTGCTGTTCACCTTGGCCTGCTACGGGACTCCTGGGGAGAGTTCCCATTGGTTGGGGAAGTACAGTAGGAGAGAATTCCAGGGGAGGAACTCTCTGGGGTTGCTGGGTTGATCGAGATTGTTCCGGGGGCATATGGGACATTGGCGGCATTTTCAAATAATAAAGTTTGTTCCTGCTTGAGTGGCTCGTGATTTTGTGTCTAGCCAGACTGCGGCATCTAGAGTTGATTTATTTAACCTAGAATTGTGAATGATTTATTAATCTATACTTTATTTCCTTTTTTGTGATCTTCCTGGCAATGGTCTCTGTGTTTTCTTAATCTTTGAACATCAATATGGAGGCTTCAAGAGAATCAGAATTTCAACTCTGCTCCTCCCCTGATGCTCCTCTGCTCCCATGTGAATCTGAGGATAGAAAGAGATGTGCGGGAATCTGTAACCCAAGAGCACAAGGAGATGACGAGGGATGGATGACTCTTGACAATGGCCAACTGTGCCTGAACTTTAGACCATGGTCCAGCTAAAGTGTTGTTACAGAGTGACAATGATGTGGTGGAGTGGAAAGGAATGAGGTAGAAAGGTGGAGAGCAAGAAGTCTTGAACAAGCAGTGACCTCCTGGAGGAGGCATGCACTGAGAAGAATTCTCAATAGTGACAGTTAAGGCCACCAAAATCCTACTGTGTGGGAGATCTTCCCAGGCTGGCATTATTAGCTTTGTCTTATAAATGAAATAGTGAAACTTGGAGATTTTAAATACATTAACCAAGATACAAAGAAGGAACCCAGGTCTGGGAGACTCCAAAGTCCTTAAGTTTTCATTGTTTCAGATCTGCCCTTGAATAGTAGGTGGCTAGGGACTGACTCAGGGGACCAATCAGAGTGTACCTGAGAAGACTTTGCCAGAGAGCAAGAGGTCCTTGCAGTTAACCCTATTGCTTCTTACAAAAAGATATGGTTATAGCGCATCCTTGTTCCTGTTTCCGTCTCAGCAAAGCAAATTACTCCATTGGCATAGAACAGTCCCTTCTTAGGCTCACAATTCTATGATTAGGAATTTGGACAGCGTAGAGAGAAGTTGCCCATCTCTGCTATATATCATGCAAGGCCTCAGTTGGAAGACTTGAGAGTGGAGAACTGGAATGATCTGAAGGCTTGTTCATTTGAGTGTCTCCTGATTGAGGCTGGCTGTTGTGGGACAACTGAGACCTTTCCACATGGCCTAGCTTCAGCTTTCTCAGGATGACAGGGTTCTAAAGGCTAGAATCAGTCAGGAGTCGGGTTGTTTACTATCACTTTTCTCCAGTACTCACACACCATGTGCTGCATATATGGTGTTCAGCAAGGTGGTCATAATGTCCTCTAAAGCATAAAGGGGAAATGAAATAGACTGGCTTTTGATGGGAAATGTCCCAGTTCCAAGAGAGCATGTGGGACCATAAGCACTGCTGTGGTCATTTTTGGAAAATATAATCAGTGGTTATTATCAATATTTTAATGAAATGCCATGGTCTCTGGTCGCGTTTTAGATATGAGGTGTTCTTCAAAAGCTTATGTGCAAGACAATGCAAGAACATTCAGAGGTGAAATGAACAGATCATGGCTTAATCCACGGATGAGGATTAAACTGGGTGGTAACTGTAGGCAGGTAGCGTGTAGCTGGAGGAAGTAGGTACTGGGGGCGTGCCTTTGGGGTACATATTTTTGTCTCCAGTGGACGGAACACTCTCTGCTTTCTGATTGCCACGTCCTGAGCCTGATTTTCTCTACCATGCTCTTTTGCCATGCTGTTCTGCCTCATCTCAGGCAGGAGAGCAATGGAGACGCCATCTATGGACTGAGACCTTTGAAACTGTGAGCCTCAAATGAACACTTCATTCTCTAAAATTGTTCTTGTTGAGCCTTTTGGTAACAGTGGTGAAAAAACCCCACTAAAACACTAGTAAATGTCAAAACAGCGAAAGGGAATTGGGAAAATTATAGAGAAGCAAATGGGGAGTATTTGGAAAGGCTTCCTTCTATTGATGATCCCTTAACAAAAGTGTTGACGTCACCCTTGACTTGGGCCACTGGCCTTACTTCTGCTCTTTCTGCAGCTGCAGGTAGGCTCCAACCTACCAGAGTTCTGTGTGTTGTGTCACCTTTGGTAGGTAGCCCAGTCCCAGGTGGGGACACTGCAGCTTGTCTTGGGCCTACCCTCCTTTCATGACATAACCCCCAGCCCCCTTCCACTAAAGATTTTTGAATTTCATTAAATCAGGGTTTGAACCGAGAAATAACGACGGTCTTTATATGCACCGGCTCTTTACTGGCAAGCTATTAGAGGGAAGATAAGGTTCTATAACACTGCAGGAATAAAGCCCAGAAAATTATGCGAAAAGCTCCACCATCCAGGATAAATGTTATAGGAGGCATTAACCTTCCATAAAAATCCCTTTGCTAGGCAGGAATTTAAATGACAGTCACCGTGAGAGGAGATATTTAGCTTTAGAAACATTCTGCTGCCACCTTCTCTTAGAATAGCAAGTTCTTTGGTTATCAGCAGTGGAATATTGTTCCTCTTTTTCAAAAGCATGCTCAGAAAGAAAGCAGGTATGTATCTGTGGCTTGGTGGGTGTGTCCCACATTGCATTTCATATGTACCCACAAGTTGTACAGACACTCTTTGTTTTTATTTAGAAAAATTGAATAAGAAATTGATATTTAAGCACAGGTGAAACAAACCCTCACGAGAGCCTCCAAATTACTTGCTTTGCAAACCTCTCCCCACCCAAGACATTATTGTGATTCTGCAATGAGTGTGTTAGGCCAGAAAACTACACAGATGATATAAATTTGGCTTTTCTAGTAAACAAGAAACTTCAGAGAGTAAAGATTTTTATGTAGAAGTTTATACACATCCCACATGTGTTTATATATGTTTGGAGAAAATCTCAGGTGATATTATAAAAAAAGATATTTTTGTCTTAAATGCTCATTCTCCAGTGTCCTAACATTAAAAGCATTTGTAGCAGACTATTATCATAGTCGCTCAGCCACAGCCCCAAGCTGCTTCCTGCTGTCCTAGAGTTTGGTATGGAAAGAGGCTGTGTTTTCCAAGGACTGAGGGAATCCAAGTTGTTTTTTCTATTTTCCACTATTCCTTCTGTGTGATTCCCTCCCAGAAATTCTCAAATGGTATATACTATTTTTCTTTCTGTTGAGAGTAGCTTTGAAAGTATTGTTTGGAGGACCCAGAATTGAAACTTATTATAACAGGCGACAAACCCTCAGTTGCCCCTTAGTTCATTTAATCAAGTTGGCATACTTATGAGGCAAAAACTTTGAGAATTTTAAGATTTCTCTATACTAGATCATAACAACACCAGCTGAGATTATCTTTGAGAGAGGGAGAAATTACAAGAAAAAGTCCTAAAAGTCTTTGTTTTTCATTTTTTTCTTAATGATAAAATAATGACACACTCTACTAATTTTTATTAGAAAATACTTAGAATATTTAGAATAATGAAAACCTTATACTTTAATGGGGGCTAAGTTAAAAAAAAATCTTCAGAACACTATATCTGATCCCAAATGTAAGTTATCATTTTAGGAAGAGTGAAACTAATATTTATCCTGGGCCCATATGCACCAGGCACCGTTCTCATTGGACCACTGGACTGGGTAGGTGCTATTGTCCCATTTTT
This sequence comes from Urocitellus parryii, assembly GCF_045843805.1. Lineage (NCBI taxonomy): Eukaryota > Metazoa > Chordata > Mammalia > Rodentia > Sciuridae > Urocitellus > Urocitellus parryii. Next base: position 184,984,292 of record NC_135534.1, read on the forward strand.
ACATGTAAGAAAACCCAGACTTAGAGAGGCCTAGCAACTTGTCTTGACTTCAGCTTACCCGGAAGATACTCAAGTTTGTCACTTATCACCTTAGTAGCATCTTAGGTCTTGGAATTTCGCTAAATTTCTGTATGACCAACCCACTTTTTACCTGACAGGCCTAGGGGACATATTTGATCCTTCCTTCCAGTGAAAACTAATCTATTGACGAATCCCCTTGGTTCTCTTGAATGGATCACCAATGCATGCATTTTCCTCTGTCATCACCAGCATCATTGTTGGATCCAGGGCACCTTCTCACCTGCCCCCTGCCCTGGTTTCTAATGTGTTCTCCACTTCCTGGTCCTCCGGGGAAGGCAGAATGACCTTCCAAGAAATAAGGTACCAGGCTTCTTTTGCTTCCTTGGAACTCTGCTGATTTTTCTATTGTACCCAGAATAAAATTAGAATCGCTTGCCTTGGCCTGTGAGTCTGCACAACGGGCCCCAGACCCACTCTCCTCTCCTCTCCTCTCCTCCACTCTCTGCTCTTCAAGCTCCACCTCCCACTGATATTTGACTATTTCTAGAAAAGAGCGATTTCTTTTCTGCTTCTTTTGTTCCACGCTTTTCTTCTCACGGTAGCGTATTCTTCCCCTGGCTCTTCATGTGGCTGGATTCTGCGCTTCAGGTCTTGGTTTAAAGGCCAGTTCTTCTGGGTGGCCTCCCCTGGTCAATCTATTTAAAGATGCCACCTCCACTGTGGTATTTGCCATTGCATCATCTGTTTTAAGTCCTTCGTGGTACTTGTCCCACACTGTCATTTGTCATTATTTGCTTGCTTGTTGTCATCTGTCCCTACTCCTGACCCTGCCCAGTCTGTGAACCCCACGAGAGCAGGAACCTTGTGTATCCCACTGTTTGTTTTAGTGCCCGGCACCAGGCAGGCTTTCAATAAATCTTTGATGAATAAATTAATCTGTACTGGGATGGTCTGTCTGCTCTTAAAACCCCCAAATCTCAAATCACAGAATCTATCAAATAATCCTTCATCCTTTCAATGTCATATTAGGTAAAAAATATTAGAGTTGGCTTCAAGAACTCTGGTCTCTCTACTCCCATCTCAACCATTAATTTGCTATGTAACCTTGAGCAAGGCATTGCTCCTCTCTGATCTTCAAATTCCTCTTCTGCCAAGCTCTCTAAATTCCCTCCCAGCTCCAACTCTGATTGCTTCCAATTTCCCTGCAGCTCTCCCTCTGAGTAACCTTCATAGATGGGGCTTGGTTTGAACAAAGTGTTTACAGGGAAACGCAACTGGGTCTCTCTGGGCCCAGTGTTTCCCTTCTGTTGGAGACTCTTGGGTGATGGTGTTTGGGTAGAAGGCAGCCCTCAGATATCACTCCCCAGCCAGGCAGGTGGGTTTTATTGCACTGTGGTGGTCGGGGAACCCATGTGCCTTTTGCCTCACATCAGCCAGGTCACACAGGCACTGAGGAGGGGTCAGCACTTGATAACCTAGAGTGTCCTCAGCATCTCATCCTTATCACCTCAGGAGTGGGAGTTCCTTGTCAGGAATCCTGGTCTAAAAAAGGTAACCGGGGCAGAGCAGGCAGACTCCAGTGTGTGGACTGGATCTGGACTGTGCGGCAGGTCCCATGGGGCCACCTGTCTGGTGTCTCCACTTGTAAGAAACAACTGTCTTCTGCAAGGTCTGTCTGTGGATGGAGAAGAAGAGTGCCATGTGTGCTCTTGGCTGTGCTAGATGCTCTCATGTATCATGTCTCTGAACACCACAGGGCTCTTATTTTCATACTGTCTCCATTTTCCGGATGGGGAAGTTGAGGCATGTGGAGAGATTGAGTAGCTTACTTGAAGTCCTAGTATTAGGAAGTTGCCTAACTCTGCCCTCTACTTTTTTTCTCATCTTAGTGGTCAGTCTCTGGTGTCACAGGGGACCCTGAATTCTGCAGAAGGAGCGATTTGCAGGGACTGTTCAGAAAGCCAGCCTGGTGGGTGGAGTGTGCCGAGTTTAGATTTAGCAAATTCCCACCAACCAAGCTTTGTAATTTCAAAGGTAAAAATCAGGCAAATTACGTCAGATGTCAAGATGAAGACAAGGAAAGCAGTGTCTTCAAGGAAAGGAGAAGAATCCTCAGCCTAACAAGAAAAACAAAAGCAAAAACTTTAAAATAATAAAAATACTCTTCTTTGTATCCCTGTCAACATCATGGCTCTTGGGTATTTCAAGAAAACAGAACACTTCTCAAGCCAGCCATTCACCCTTCTAGAAGATATCTGAGAATCAGAAGGAAGAAACACTGGGTCATATTTATGGAGTGCCAATGTTGGGCCAGGCCCTGCTGGTCACTGGAGATCGGTGATGAAGACCCAGCCCTTGTCCTTGAGAGATTAGGCTGAGGGTGGAGGTCGGGGGCAGACCCGTAAGTGGACAGTTTAATAAGCTGTGGTTCAGGCTGTGACAGAGCTGAGAACAGGAGCCTGTTAGAAGAGGGAGAGAAGTTTATGCAGAGGTGGTGAATTTTGAGATGGACCTTAAAGGATAAGACAGCAAAAATGGTGGATAAGAGAGCAAAAATGATGGAGAAGACAGCAAATATGGCAGAAGGGCAGAGGGACCAGTGTGGGCAAAGCTTTGGCACCACAGAATACGTGAGGTGTCTCGGGCAGTAGGAAGGGAGGCTGTAGCCATCCCTTGTAACCTGACTATGAAAGGCTTTGTATGCCAAGCTCTGGAATCGACCACAGGGAAATTCTCTAATAGTCCAGTTGAGACTGAGGCACTCTTGAACTTGGGCAGTGGTAGTACAGGAAAGAAGAGAGATTTCAACACCTAAAGAATTTTATAATTTGCCAAATTCTTATATTAAGATGGTATGATGGTACAAAATAGATGTTCAATGCATGAATAAAAGCCAAGTGTTATGGATTGATTGTATTAGGCATATGTTAGAGATACACACTCACATAAACTAGCTATATAATTTTTATGATAAATATATACATATCTGGGAATTTTAAGTTAAAATATTTACTTTCATAACAGAAAGAGAATGCAAATTATGGCAATTTTGAAGCATCTAATGCTTTGTACATTATGATGACAAATTGTTCTTTCCAAATAATTCATATTTAGTAACAAAGTTTTCTGCTTGATTGCTTATTTTGTTGCACTATTACAGATATTGTATTTGATCTTAGAGTAGAATTTGCTGTTCCATGTCATTAAATAAATTCTCAGGGATATAATTTGTTTGGCTCCTCAGAGAATAGAAGGAATTCAGTAGCTCTGAAGCATGTGCCTGTTTTCTAGGGAGTTAAAAAAAAAAACAAAATACCTTTGTTGTGATTTTTTTTCTCCACCAATAAAGATAGGTTTCCTTTCCTGGGAAAGATGATGTTGAAGATAGTCTGTGCTTGTGGTGTCATGAAGATGTGCTGCATATTGAGGTTTATGACGACTTGTCCTTCAGCTAGGGAGCTGCCTGCCCACCAAGTCTAAATTAGATTTCCCCCTTAGACTTTCTCCTGGCATCATGTTGTCATTGTACACAGTATTTAATCACAATGGTGGCTTACATATTTGTGGTAGATTGAATGTGGCTGCAGATGTGAAGTCTGTGTGCCATCAGACTTCCCTTGGGTCTCTGCAGGCTGTCTAACTAATAGACAATAGGACATGGTGGAAATTATGATGTGAGAGTTTCCAGGCTCAGGCCTTAATGCATGGGTAACTCTTGCTTTCCATCTCTTGAAAAACTTTCTGAACATCTGAGCTAGCTATTAAGCAAAGAAGCGGATTACCCTGACCCTATCATACTGGGAAGTTCCTATGTAGGCATTCTGGTCACTGTCCTCGCCAAAATTTGCCTTAACTGCTAAGCCATATGGTGCTTAGGACCATCCAGCCTATACCATACCTGCAGTTATATACTATCAGGTGACTTCCATTAACACCAGGTAGGACAGAACTGCCTACCTGAACTTGGCCTGAATTTCTGACCCTCAAAATAGTGAGATATAATAAAATAGTTTATGCTTTAAGCCATTCCATTTTAGAGTAGTTTGCTATGCAGACAACTGGAAACATTTATGATTTTTTAATTACTAATTTAAGATTGTTTATTTTATTAATTATTATTTTTTCCCTTAGACCATATGCACCATGAGGACAGCAGGGATTATACCTGTTTTGTTCATTGCTGTGTACTCAAATATTTAGTCCAACCTTGGCACATGGCAAGAGCTCAATAGATATGTAAGAATGAATGGAAATGCCACGTCACCCGCTGGGTGGACGAGAGTTAGCCAAAACCCAGGTGTGGAACCTCTTCCCAGACTGAGTGGTTTTCCTCTATTGTGAGCCTGTTTTCTGATACTAAAACTCTTCTTCTTTATTGGCACATGACATTCTGAAGCTAAGGATGGTTTTTGTTTCAATTTGGGATTATGTACTGTTTTCTAGAACACATACCCAGTTTTCTCTGAGGGGGGTGGTGGCAAAATGATGAGCATCATCTGAATCTGGAATTCAGCAGAACTTCTATCACCTTTCTATCTCTGTTTCTGTCTTTCAATCAATTATCTATCTATAATCTATCTCAATTACCCATCACTTTCTCTAGATCTATCAACCTATCAATCAGTTATCTATAAATCATAGTTTGGGCTGAGGTTCAAAGCATGAAAAATAATTAATTCTTGGGCTTATTGGCACTTGATACCTTCCTGTGCATCCAGAAGTATTCCTATAGTAGGAAGGATATTCCTCATCTGACTCCGACAGCCAAGTTTTCTGTTTTTCTTAAGGTTCACAAATTTTAACCCATAGAGCATTCATTAAAAGGAGGAATTCTAGCACTTGATGTTTTGTCTTTTCAATACATAATTCCATATCAGTACTATGGGTTTTTTTCTTTCTGCATTTTTTTTATTGGTGCAGTGTATTTGTGCATAATGATGGGATTTGTTGTTACATATTGGCACTGCACACAATATAACGATATTATTTGGCTAATATCACACCCCAGCACTTCATCCTTCCTTCCCCACCTCCTACTTGCTGGTTCCTTTTCTCTATTGATCTTCCTTTGATTTTCATGAGCCTTCTGCCCCCTTCACCTTTCTTTTCCTTTTTGCTCTTTAGCTTCCACATATGAGAAAAAAACATAATTATAATAAACCCTTGGCTTATTTTGCTTAACATAATGGTCTCTAGTTCCATTCATTTTACTTTAAATGACATAATTTCCTTATTCTGAATGGACAAATAAAGCTCCATCGTGTATATAGACCACATTTTCTTTATCCATTCATCCATTGATGGACACCTAGGCTGGTTCCATAGTTTGGCTTTTGTGAATTGTGCTGTTATAAACATGGGTCATGCATGTATCATTGCATCATGTATCATTTTTCTTTAGGATAAATACTGATGAGTGGTATAGCTGGGTCACATGGTGGTTCCATACCTGGTCTTTTGAGGAAACACCACACTGATTTCCATCATAGCTGTAATAATATGCAATCCCACCAACAGTGTTTAAGTGTTCCTTTTCATCCACACCCTCTCCAGCATTTATCATTATTTGTATACTCTGATGACTGCCTTTGTGACTGCTGTGAGATGAAATCTCAGTGTAGTTTTGATTTGCACTTCCCTAATTACTAATGATGTTGAACGTTTTTCATGTATTTCTTGGCCATTTGTGTTTCTTCTTTTGAGAAGTGTCTGTTTAATTCATTGGCCCATTTATTAATTGGATTTGTTTGATTTTTTTGCTGTTAAGTTTTTTGAGTTCTTTATATATTCTAGATACTAATCCTCTGTCAGAGGAGCTGCTAGCAAAGATTTTCTCCCATTCTGTGGGTTCTCTCTTCACATTCCTAATTATTTCCTTTGCTGTGAAGAAGCTTTTAAATTTGACGTCATCCCATTTATTAACTCTTGGCATTATTTCCTGAGCTTTGGGGTCCTACTGAGAAAGTTGTTGCCTGTACCTACGTGCTGGATTATTGACCTACATTTTTTTGTAAGTGTTGCATAGTTTTTGGTCTAGTTCTTGGCCTTTATCCATTTTGAGTCAATTTTTTGTGCAGGGTGAGAGGTAAAGGTCTAGTTTCATTCTTCTTCATATGGATAACCAGTTTTTCCAGCACCATTTGTTAAAAAGACTGTTTTTTCTCCCTTGTATGTTTTTGAGTGCCCTGAGGCCTGGTTGTTATAATTATTATTTTGTTTGGTTGAAATTTCCCTTCCCCACCACAGCATATGGTAAACAGTTGGTGACCCTTAAAGCCTCTCTTATTAATTTATCTGAGAATCTCTTCCTTCTTTTAGATGCTAGATCTTTTGGAAAAGGCCAAGCAGAGGTGACTTCTATAGTAGTTTATTAATATCCTTCTGGATGATTTTAATAACAGTATTTTGTTTTTTTCAGAACAGCACTATAAAATTTTTTTTTAGTTGTAGATGGACACAATATCTTATTTATTTATTTTTCTTATGTGGTGCTGAAGTTCGAACCCAGTACCTCACACATGTGAGGCAAGCCCTCTGCCACTGAGCTACAACCCCAGCCCAAGAACATCACTTTAATATGAATAAAAAATGATGATAAAATTTTTCAGGAGTCTCTTTTAAACAGGTTGTCCCATCTGAATGCATATTATTAACACAACCCCTTGGCTGGGAATTGGGTATGTACCAAGGCATTTGGACGATGAACTAGATACTTACTTTCTCACAACTAGACCATTTTATATTGGGTAGACAGGAGTCCTAAAAGCCCTCTTGTTTCATTTCTACATGTAGTTTTTCCTGATGGGGATTTTAAAGAATTTGATGGCTGTATAGTCAGAGATAATGCAAAAAGTAGTGCCCAGTAATAATTTATTAATGTGACTAGTACTAGGGAAGACTCAGGGAGCAGTTCCATTAAGGTGGTCCACTGGGTATAGGTGTGTAAGTGGTTAGGGGAAGGGGTGCTCATGTTGTCAGTGATCATGTTAAAAGCTATGTTTCCCTAAGGGAGTCTTAAAATTTCATTCATGGTTGAAAGTAATCAAGGGAAATTGGTGTTTTAGGCAGAATTCATTTGGTTATAAATGATAACAACACAACTCACACTATCTTAAAAAAATTTACTGACACAGTAATGAAAAGTCTCAGTCTTCAGGTATGGTTGAATCCAGGTGCTTAAATCATGATACTGTGTTGGAGTAATTCTATAAAAGACTTTTTTTTTAAAAAATATTTTTTTAGATGTTGATGGACCTTTATTTTATTCACTTTATTCATATGTGATGCTGAGAATCAAACCCAGTGCCTCACACATGCTAGGCAAATGCTCTACCACTGAGCCACAACCCCAGCCCCGAAAGGCTTTCTATATGTGGCAAAGATGGCCCTTAGCAATCCTTACAATTTAAAATCCTTATAATTTAAAATCTCAGAGAATTCAGAATAGCTTCTTTAAAAAAAAAAAAAACCTCAGTATGAATCCTGTAGGTGATTTTCATGGCCTCCTGTAGGTCGTATAATTATCCACAAGTTAGTTGTGGCCAGACGGAGGGTATTTTATAATTATCCAGGTCTGGGCCATGCGCTTATCCCTGGAACGGGGAAATGAGGTCAACTTCAAGTAAGCCATGTGGGTTAAAGATGGTGGCAGGGTGGTTTCTTGCTGGAACGCCCAAGACCTTTCCATCACGGTCACTTATTAGTCTTCTGGGATCTGGGAGCACAGAGGAGGAGCTTCCTGCACTGAGATCCGGGTGGAGACCTGCAGCTAGGCTCATTCTGCCATTCCATCATTTAATGATTGTCGGTTGTCACTTACCCTCATTGGGTTTCAGATTCCTTATTTGTTAGGTGAAGAGTTTGGGCAAGGTGATGGTGATAATCCCATCCGGCTCAAAGATTCTAGTTTTCTTTAGCTAAGACCTCCAAGTGGGTGAAATATGAAGTACGAAATATACCCAGACTCAAGGAGTTTCTGATTCTTACATTGATGGCGATCACGCTGACGGCAGCCCTGCTCTCCAGAAGAACAGTCTTCGCTGCTCTTGGAGATGTGGCTTCAGCGCGCTCCTGCCCTCCGTTCCCCACGGCTCAGCAGCAGTCCTGGCAAGATACTTTTTCATTGCTGTAAAGTCGCTGGGATAAATGGGAAGGTTGGCCGATTGCCTGAAAATGAGTTTGGCTTAAAAGTTTCTTGCCCAAGACATGGAATAAAAAAAAAAAAAATGATAAAAAAAAATCCCTGCTGGGATGGCCAAGGGGAAGGAGAAGAGTGAGTGACCTCTTTTGAAAGAACTGCAGCCCTGGAAATCTGACTAATGGCTGGAGAGGGTAAGTGATGATAACTCACAGCGGCCACTTGGATTTAATTATAGCAACATTTGCAGACAATAAGTGGGTCTTGAGTGAAGCCAGCCTGATGACATTGTAGTGACAAAAGCTCATCTGGATTTCTGGCCAAAAAGATGGATGAGAAATGACTTGGAAACATTTCTTCTAGAATACATATATACTGCTATCACCACGGTCAAACATTTATTAAGCTTCCTGGGGTGAGGATGGTACTGTTCTAAATTGGAGAAGTGGACTTGGAGTTAGACAACCTGGGCTTGCTTCTGCACTTTCCACTTGTCACTGGGTCTCATTTTCATCATTTCCAAAATGAGGCTCTTTGTTCTTTGCCGTCTTGAAAATTAGTAATTTCAAGGCTAGAGATTTGTTAAGGTACATTCTATTTTTTTTAAACATTCTATGCTTTTTTCTCTTTTGCTTCTGGTGTTTACATATAATAAAAAGAAGGTAGATTCCTGACTTCTGTGTATTCTCAATAAAAGGACTCATTAGAGTAGTAGAAAATTTAAGAATTCTTTATAATAAGCTGTCAGTAGGATTCTAGGAGAAAAAAATATGTTCCGAACAGCAAAGTCAAACATTTTCTGACTCTTTTTTAAAGAAAAATTTTTTTGTAGTTGTAGATGGTCAGAATGACTTTATTTGTTTATTTTTATGTGGTGCTGAGGATCAAACCCAGTGCCTCATGCATGCTAGGCAAGCACTTTGAGCGCCAAGCTACAGCCCCAGCCCCCAACTCTCTTTAATGAATGTGCTTTATGTGTCAGCACTGGGCTTTGTGATTTATGCAAAGATCAACATGACAGGATAGATATTACTAAGCCCATTTTCAAGGTGAGGCTACTGAAAGTCAGTTAGGTTAAATACCTTGTTCTGAAAGTAGAATAGCTGGGCCTGGTGGTGCTCGCTCGTAATCCTGATCGGAAATTTAAGACCAGCCTGGGAATCTTAGTAAGACCCTGACTCAAAGCCAAATTTAAAAAGAATTGGGATATAGCTCAGACGTAGAGCTCTTGCTTACCATGCTTGAGGCCCTGGGTTCCATCTAGGGTGTTTGAAGTTCAAGGTTGTGAGGCTGTGGATGTTGAAGGCAAGGCTTGTCCACTGTTACACAGTGTGGAAGTGTCTGGGAATGGAACTCTAGAGGACATGGAGGGTTGTGGTTGGCAGACTGCACTCAGCCAGACTGCTGGGTGTTGATGATGACTGCCCTTCACTCCTTCAAGTGAACTCTAATTTACATGAAAATAAGTTACTTTGATTTTCTCCTGTGTACAATGAAGTTGTGCATTCCAGGAAGATTTTCCTAAAAGGATTCTGATTATACCACATACATATGTAGTCTTCACAACTGTATTAGTCAGGGTTCTCTAGAGGAGTAGAAACAACAGGAAGTATGATTATAAAAAGGGGATGTATTCGATTGGCTTACATAACCAGAAGCTGGGGAGTGCACATGGCCATCTGCAGGCTGGAGAGCTGGAGGAATCAGTAGCTGTGCAGTCCAAGAGGCCGAGGCTCAGAACAAAAAGGATCAACATTGTAGGATCAACGATGATACAAAAATCCAAGACTGATGACTTTTGGAGATTCCTTGGAGAATCACTGGCAGCTTCTGGAAGAGCACAGGAGTGAGAGCCTGATATCCTCAGGTGATCACAGCAGCAATCAAGAACCTGTTCAAGAAGAACCTGAGTTTGCATCTGCTGCTGAGTCCTTGTTCTTCTGACTTTTATTCCATCCTAGCCTCCAGCCTATTGGAGGGTGCTGCCCATGCTTAGGGAGGGTCTTCTCTTTAGTTCACTATCCCACATGCCAGTCATTCCTAGATACACCATCATTGACACACCCAGAAGTCTCTTCAACTTCTGCATCTCTTAATCCTAAGGAGTTAACAATTCAAATTAACCATTACAACAACTCTCAAACGATTAGTTTCTTTTGGCGGAATCATTATTTTCCAGCCTTGTGAATGATGTCAGCTACTGTATCAGTTAGCTTTTGCTGCTTACAAATGCTCTCCAGATGTAGGCTTAAAACGGTGAACGTACCATTCCATGGGTCTGCAGCTAAGGCTGGATTCAGTTGGGTGGTCTTCAATTGCCTCAGTCTTGTATCTAAGGCCAGTCCACTGGGTTGTCTGATTGTTGGCTGGAGAGATGGGACAACTGAGCCATGTGTCTTCATTATCCAGCAGAGTAGTCTGGGCTTATTCAACTGATAGCTGGACAGGAATCCAAGACAGAGGAACTGCTCAAATTCCCCTGAGTCTCAAAACTGCCATTACTTCTGCTGCATTCTGTTTCCTAAAACAAGTCACAAATCCCACCCAGATTCAGCAGGTTGGGAGAGCTTCTACCTTTTAATGGAAGGAATTGTGAAGTTCCATTTCAAAAGGGAAAGGGCTCTATCGTGTTAATTTTTGTGAATAGTCAACCACAACCATTCCTATTGACAGGAGTTAATGAATGACCATAAAAATTGTCCTGGTTGGTGTTGAATCGTAGCACCCTACCACACAAAATAGGACATTGTTTTCAGTGAATAAATAGAGCTTTGATCGCAGATTTTTGTTCTTTTGCATTTCAGAAGGAATTGCATTTCAGAGGTAACTTTGAAAGTTATATGTAGCAGGAAAATGGAAAATCAAAGTAAGAAAAAAAGATAGTCAGGGCAGAGTCTAAGAATGTGTGCTCAGATTTCCTGTACTGAGGTGGGCTATACATTTGCATCTGGACTCCTGCCACCCAACATGCAGAGAGGGATAAGCAATTGCATGAATTATGAGTCTGAGAAAGAAGGAAACCAGAGTCTGAGTCTGATGTTGGATGTGATAGATCAAAGTTGGTATAAGTATGGTTCAGGGAGAGAGACCTTTTTTTTTTTTTTAAACACCTATGGGGAAAATAATGGTAAAGTGGACTAAGTAAAATTTGAAAAGAGCTAAGTAAGAGTACTGCAGATCAGTATGTATGCATTACATGTATCTGTGGATAAGAAACATGCAGTCACATTTTATCCGCTATGGATACTTTATAGGTTATGAAGCTCTTGTGCATTATCATCTGTTGTCAGTAATGACAGTGTGAGATAAGTGGGGACGATATTATGATAACACGATCCCCATTTAATAGACAAGGAGACTCTGAGAGGTAAGTGTCCTGTTCCAGGTTATGCGGTATATGTCTTCTGACTTTCATGTCAGTGTACTGTGCTGGAAATATTAGATGAGACACTTTGGAAGATACAGATGAGTGCCATGCTCATTCTTTTATGAAATGACAAACTCTTTGTTTCAAGGGGGTATGTGGGTGGATGAGGGGGAGATTTAATAATGATTACAATAAAGATGATTTTTTGCTTGCCTTTTTATTTTTATTGATTCTTTTTAGTTATATCTAACAGTAGAATCCATTTTGACATAATTATACAAGCATGGAACATATCTTATTCTAATTCAGACCCCAGTACCTCTCCTTCCCCTTCCATTCCCCGCCCCCACCTCTCTCCCTTCCCTCTATTGATCTTTCGGCCATTTACAAATTGTTATTACTATTTTTTAAGATTAATTTCTTGTGGATGTGCATGATGGTGAGATTCTCTATGGTGTGTTCATATATGTGCATAGGAATGTCAGACTCATTCCACTGGCTTTTTCCTGTCTTCCCTCCCTTCCCTTTATTTCCCCTTGTCTAATCCACTGAATTTCTATTCCCTTCCCCACTTATTGTGGGTTAGCTTCCACATATAAGAGAACACATTTGACTTTTGGCTTTTTGGGACTGCTTTATTTCACTTACCATGATAGTCTCCAGATCCATCCATTTGCTGGTTAATGTCATAAAGTCATTCTTCTTAATGGCTTAGTAATATTTCTTTAACAATTCATCTGTTGAAGGACAGCTATGTTGGCTCCATAGATACATATTGTGAATTGTGCTTATTATAAACATTGATGTGGCTATGTCAATGTAGTATGCTGATTTTTAAATCCTTTGGATATATACCAAGGAGTGGGATAACTAGGTCACATGGTGATTCCATTCCTAGTTTTTTTTTTTTTTTTTTTTGAGAGAGAGAGAGAGAGAGAGAGAGAGAATTTTTAATATTTATTTTTTAGTTTTCGGCAGACATAACATCTTTGTTTGTATGTGGTACTGAGGATCGAACCTGGGCTGCACGCATGCCACATCCCCAGCCCCCATTCCTAGTTTTTTAAAAAAATCAATTAATTAACTTTTATTTATATAGGACAGCGGAATGCATTACAATTCTTATTACACATACAGAGCACAGTTTTTCATATCTCTGGTTGTCTACAAAGTATATTCACACAATTCGTGTCTTCATACTTGTACTTTGGATAATAATGATCATCACATTCCACCATCATTAATAACCCCATGCCCCCTCCCTTCCCCTCCAATCCCTCTGCCCTATCTAGAGTTTGTGTATTCCTCCTATGCTCCCTCTCTCTATCCCACTATAAATTAGCTTCCTTATATCAAAGAAAACATTTGGCATTTGTTTTTTTGGGGATTGGCTAACTTCACTTAGCATTATCTTCTCTCCATTCCTAGTTTTTTTAGGAATTGCCATACTCCTTTCCAGAGTGGTTGTACCAGTTTGCAGTCCCACCAACAATGTATGAGTGTATTCTTTTCCTCACATCCTCTCCAACACTTGTTGTTACTTATATTCTTGATAATTGCCATTCTGATTGGAGATGAAATCTCAGTGTAGTTTTAATTTGTGTTTCTCTAATTGCTAGAGATGTTAAACATTTTTTCATATATTTATTGACTGTTCATATTTCTTCTTTTGAGAAGTATCTGTTTACTTCCTTTGTCTATTTATTAATTGGGTTATTTTTATTTTTATTTTTTTGGTGGTAAGTTTTTTTTAATTCTTTATATATCCTAGAAATCAATGTTTTATCTGAGGCGCAGGTATCAAAGATTTTCTCCCATACTTTAGGCTCTCTCTTCAAGTTCTTTTTTTTTTTTTTTTTTTTTTGGTACTGGGGATTGAACCCAGGGACACTCAACCACTAAGCCACATCTCCATTTTTATTTAGAGACAGGGTCTCACTGAGTTGCTCAGCACCTCACTGTTGCTGAGGCTGGCTTTGAACTCATATTCTCCAGTCTTGGTGGGGATTACAGGCATGAGCCACAGTGCCCTGCTCTCTTCAAGTTCTTGATTATTTTCTTTGCTGTGAAGAAGCTTTTTAGTTTGATAAAATCCAGTTATTTTATTCTTGATTTTACTGCTTGTGCTTTAGGAGTCTGGTTTGGGAAGTTGGTTCCTGAGTCAACGTGTTGGAGTGTTGAGCCTATATTTTCTTCTAGTAGGTGCAGGGTTTCTGGTCTCATTCCTAGATCTTTGATCCAGTTTGAATTGAGTTTTGTGCAGGTGAGAGGGGTTAAATTTCATTCTACTACATGTGGATTTCCAGTTTTCCCAGCACCATTTGTTGAAGCGGCTCTCTTTTCTCCAATGTATGTTTTGGGCCCCTTTGTTTTGTCTGAGGTAACTTTATTTATGTGGGATGGTCTTTATGCCTGTTTTGGTGTCAGTATCTTGCTCTTTTTGTTACTATAGCTCTGTAGTATAATTTAAGGTCTGGTATTGTAACACTTCCTGCTTTTCTTTTCTTGCTAAGAATTGCTTTGGCTATCCAGGGCCTCTTATTTTTTCAAATGAATGTCATGACCATTTTTTTCTATTTCTATGAAGAATGTCATTGGAATTTTAATGGAATTTGCATTGAATTTATAGAGTGCTTTTGTATAGTATGGCCATTTTGACAATATTAATTCTGCCTATCCAAGAACATGGGAGGTCTTTCCATCTTCTGAGGACTTCTTCAGTTTCTTTTAGTGTTCTGTAGTTTCATTGTAGAGATCACTCACCTCTTTTGTTAGGTTGATTCCCAGTTTTTTTTTTTTTTAAAGGATATCATGAATGGGATATTTTCCCTAATTTCTCTTTCAAATGAATCATCATTGGAGTTTAAGAGATGAGATTGATTTATGAGTGTTAATTTTGTATTCTGCTACTTCATTGAATTCATTTATGAGTTCTAGAGGTTTTCTGGTGTTGCTTTGTTCTTTTAAAATATGTATTATTTCTTTTGATATTGGCAGAGTCCCTTTGAGCTATTATCTTCATTTTATAGATGGTAAACTGAGGCCCAAATAGCATGAATAACTTGCCATCAATCTTGCAGATGGTAGTGAAATGCTAGTATGCAACCTTAGATCTCTCTCTCATATCAGATCCTGGGGATTTTGCACTAATTGATGCTGGGTGAGGCTCGATGTTAGTGGAAATGCTGTAAGACAGTGTGAATGATATACACATAGAACCTTGGAAATCAGAAGAGGCAGAAGACAATAAAGATGAAGTTAGTAGGGGAGACAAAACAGAGGAACACAGAAGTATCTGCAACCACAAGGACTGGCAAGGATGTGAATGGGAAGGGGAGGCCAAAGAGTAGCCCAGGCAGGGGTAATGGTGCAAGGATACGTGGAGAAGAGATGAGTGAGTTATGGTCACAGTAATGGTTATCATAGTCTAATCATATTGAACAAATGCCTTTAAAATTTATTCAACATAAAATTAATGAGGTCTTACTAAGTACTGAGGCAAAAACAAAGACAAATTAGATTTGACCCGGCCTTCATAAAAACTCCAATGGTCACATAAACATCCGCAATGAGATAGGGGGCTTACTGGTTGACCTTAAGTAATGGGAGAATTGTCAGAATGAGAATCTTGGGCTTAATTCTATGGGGGCTAATGAAAAAAAAAAGATCCACAAAACCAAAAGCTATCAATATGTCAATATAAGGATTCCATTAATCAGAGGTCTCAGAATTAAGGAGGAAACAGTTTTAATGTTGACTATTAAACAGAAGCTTTGGTAGCAAGACTCTGAGTGTCTTGAGAGGGTGTAAGTCCAGCTCCAAGGGCTGGAGTGTGGCAGAGAGTTTGAACATCCTGAATGTAGGAGACTGTTGGCCCTCGAATGAGCCCTGGCTGCAGGGGGCAGTAAGAGTTAAAATACATACATATGTGGGTACTCACTAATTTTTTAAAAGTCCTATTGTTTACCCTTATGGCATAATGCATGCCATTGTAAGAAACTTAGAAAATACAGGAAACAACAGCAACCCAAAAGGTACAACCATGAATGAATATGCCATCTGGGGAGAAACACTGTAGACCATTTGAGGAACTTCCTGGGCATGGACTTTTCTCCTAGCCATGTGCTCACGTAGCTGTGTGCATCCAGTTTCTCTCCTGTCTGAATCAGAGAGCTATATCTCAATCCTTCCCCTCATCTTTGACTATTTTTTAGGAGTCTTAGAAATGGAATCACCACCGGCTTACATTAAGGATGGTCTTATTACTAAAATTATTTCTAGGAAAAGTGTACCAATTTTTACTCTCATGATATATGAGAGTGCTCATCTTACTGTACCTTTGCCAGTCTTGAGTGTGATCATTAAAAATAAATCTGTTCCCTCAAGCCCATAAACCCAGCATAATCATGCATCAGGCAAATCCAATAGACACTTTATAAAGTACCTGACCAGAACCCATCAAGACTGTCAAAATTATCAAAAACAAGGAAAATCTGAGAAACTGTCACAGCCAAGAGGAGCCTAAGGAGACAAGATGACTAAGTGTAATGTGGTATTCTGGCTGGGATCTGAGAACAGAAATAAGGAAATCTGAATACAGCATGAACTTATTTAATAATAATATATCAGTACTGGTTAACCAATTGGATTAAATTTACCCTACTAAGGGAAAACAGTGAGGGGTATATTTTCTGTGAGTTTAAAGCTGTTATAAAAGAAGTTCATTAGACATAAGTAATACACATGCATGCACAAAAATATAACAAATAAACTGAATAGATGGATATGCTTTAAAACTTGGCTAAAATTACTTATCTACACTTGCTATGAATCACTTGTGATTTTTGAGGTTTTCTAGAAATAATCAGAAATCACAGATGAAGTTACTGAAAAGGATCATATATTAATATTATGATATATCGCATTGAATTCAAAGTATTGTGCTGAAAAAGCATAAAGTCTGGAATTAGAAGACCTTGGCTTAAACCCTGATTCTATTATTCTATTTGTCAATTGTATGACCTTGGGTTAGTTACCTCATGAATCTGTGCATTGGTTTGTCAGTCTATAAATTGGTGATAAAAATAGAGTCAAGTGGATTTTGTTTTGTTTTTTTTTTTTTTTTGACTGGGGATTGAACCCAGGGCAGTTTGTCACTACAACTCTAGTCTTTTTACTTTTTGAGACAGGGTCTTGATAAGTTGCTGAGAGTCTTGCTAAGATGCTGAGGCTGGCCTCAAATCTGTGATCCTCTTATCTCAGCCTCCTAAGTCACTGAGATTACAGGCATGTGCTGCCATGGCGGGTTTTGTGGGCTGTTTTAAGAATGAAATGTTTTGAGATTTGTGTAATAATTAGAACCATACCAGGCATTTAGCTACAAAAGTGTTTGTTAATAGTGAGGAAAAAAAAAAAACACAACCCTGTTAATTTACATATTGCATAAACATTTAATGAGCACCCTCTTGTGCCAGGTATTGCTTTAAGTGCTGAGGACACAGTTGTAAAGAAAGAAAGATAATGCCCTGACTTTCAAGGAGTTTAGTGTTCAGTTGGCAAAGATAGACAATAAACAAACAACTAATTATAGATTGCAATAGGTACTAGGAAAGAATAAGGTCAAACTGATGTAATAAAAATGTTTCATTGCTTTAATTTTATATTTCTTTGGTATTTTGTGATAGTGACCATATTTTATATTTTTATCAATGACAGTTTTGTCTTTTGGTAATTGTGTTTACCTTTTGTCTATGTTTCTGTTGGGTGAGTAGTTTTTATGTTGATTTGTAAGGGCTTTGTTTATTACTATATGAAATCTCTCCTTCAGTTTTTTACTTAACTTTTAATTTTATTTTTTTCTTTAAAAATATTAAAGAGAAATATGCAAGATTTTAATTTTTATGTGGGCAATTTTATTTCACCTCCCTGAAACTAACTTCATTGCTTTTATGAGAAAAGCATAGAAGTTTTCTCCAATTCCCAAAATAAATGTGTTTAAATATATTTTTCTTCCAAATATTTTCTGACTTTATTTTTCACATTTAACTCTTATTCATCTGAATTTTATTTCACTATACATTTTATTATTATAAGTACATTTATAATACTGTAAGGTATGATAACAGATCAAAATGGAGTTTTTCTTTTTTTTTAATTTTTTTTTAAAGAGAGAAAGAGAGAGAGAGAGAGAGAGAGAGAGAGAGAGAGAGAGAGAGAGAATTTTTAATATTTATTTTTTAGTTCTCGGTGGACACAACATCTTTGTATGTGGTGCTGAGGATAGAACCCGGGCCGCATGCATGCATGCCAGGTGAGCGCGCTACCGCTTGAGCCACATCCCCAGCCCAGGGTTTTTCTAAATATGGTCATTTTCTTGAAGAATCCTTTATTTTCCTGTTAATTTGTGATGCTAGTATTATCACTCCCTAATTTCTTTTACATACAGAATTTTACTTTTGGAATTTCTATTATTTCCCCCTGATTTAAAAACAGTATTATCCTGTTTTGATTATTTTAGCTCCATGGTGCATGTTATGGTTTGGATGTGAGGTGTCCTCCAAAAGCTCACATGTGAGACAATACAAAAAGGTTTAGAGGATGGGGTTGTGAGAACCTTAACCCCATCAGTGAATTAACCTCCTGATAGGGATTAACTGTGGTCACTGGAGGCTGATGGGGTGTGGTGGAGGTGGGTCATTGGAACCTTTTTTTTTTTTTTTTTAAAGTTTTTCTCTTGTTTTTGACCAATAGTCTTTAAATCTCTCAATTTTTTTTAATGAATGTCCTTGCTAAGAACATAAATTTGGTCTCTTACATATTATGAAGAATTTTTTTAAAATTTCTTTTTTTTTTGTAATATGGACCTCTAAATTAGATAAATTTTGCTAAAAATATGTTTATCATTTATTTTTATAATTTTTTTTCTTGAATTCTAATTTTTGCTGTATGGACATTGATTTCTTCATGTTTTTCAATAATTCTACTTTTATCTATCTTGTTTTGCAAATCAATGGTAAGGTAATGTAATTTCTTTAAAATTTTTCTTACATGAGACAATGAAACGAGCATGTTTTTATTCCTCTTATCTTTACCCTACCTACTTCCTGGCTTTGATAACACAGACACATAGCTATTATTAAATCATCTTTTTACTTCTGTATTTATTTTCTTTCAAGAAAGTTTTCTGTTTCCTAGGTACATTTATAATAGCTTGGGTTCTGTGTTTACTGTTTTCATGAAAAGTGCAGTGCTTTGCACCACAGTAGTCTTGTTTTTTGATTTCTTGCTCTAAGTTAACTCTTGATCAGTTAGAATCTATCTTCAGATACTTTTTCTGAAGAAAAACTTTTATAAGTTCTTTCCCTGTCAGAGAATGACTTGTCTTCCAGTTTTCCCAGAGTAGGTCCTTATTTTAGTAACTGTTCCATACATGTATACATATTTAGTCATGGTATTTATTATCTGAGTTGGCTCAAGCAATCATAAATGCCAAGAAATTGTACCATCTTCTGTATGCAAGTTGTAGAACCAAAAAAGCCAGTGGTGCAGCTCAGTCCAGGTCTCTTCAGAGAAGAACTAGGAGCTCTGATGTCCAAGGGCAGGAAAAGAGGGATGACTCAGACTTGGGAAACGGGTGTCAAGGGTAATTTCCCCCAAACCATTGTACTACACATGGACAACTGCCGCAGTCTGGCTGGGCACAAAATCACGAGCCACTCAAACAGGAACAAACTTTATTTTTGAAACTCCCGCCAATGCCCTGTATGCTCCCGGGAAATATGCCGACCCACACACCAAGCCAATTGATGGCTCCTTTGGGAAAATTGTATCACCGGTGACACCATCAGCAAAGATACGCCAGCACTACCACAATTCGCTGCACCAACAGATAGTTCACAATGTATACAAATGATACATAGTCCAGGCAAGTTCTGCAAGTAGTTCAAAGCGGAGGAATCTATCAATATGTTCATTTCCTCCCAAAGTAAATCAACTCCTTGATTGAGCATTACTTGTTGAGTTGTTATTCATTGATGCATCAGTTTATACAGTTTGTTGTGATAACTATCGAAGAAGCTGTAGTTTGGTTTCATCTTTGTTTTCACCGGCACTGGGATGAAGATAGGAATTCTGACAATGATGCTAAAAAATATTATGTAACATTCCAGCAGGCATTAAGAAAACAATTTTCTGAACAATTTACATTATCCTGTACAGAATTATTAAATATAATGAAAAGGAAAGGTGAAAGTAAACAAACAGATCTGTTAACCTCCTTATTTGTTCACATATTAAAACAATCCTCAACAGACAGATACAAAATATATTCTCCAAAGCCTCGCTCCCAATGACCCTCCTCCTCCAGCCATACTCTACCCATCTTCAGTCCCCACCCAGTTAATCCCATCAGGGATTAATTCACTGATTGCATTATGGTTCTCATAACCCAATCATTTCTCCTCTAAAACTTATCTCACACATGAGCTACTATCTGAACCATAACATTCCGCCCATGATCCCCCAAAGCTCACACTCATCTGACAATGCAAAATACATTTAGTCCATTTGCAAGAGTCCCCATAGTTGCAAAATTTCAAGATTGCCCAAAAGTTCAAGTCGAAGTCTTCTCTGAGGCTCAAGGCAATCTTGGAGTGTGAACTACAAAAATCAAAAGCAATTTATAAGTATCCAATATATAAAGGTACAGAGTAAACATTTCCCTTCAGAAAAATAGGGGCATAGAAAGAAGGGATGGGAACAAAGCAAGACTGAAATCCGTCTGGGCAAACAAGTCCTGTAGTTCTGTGTCCAGCATCTGGAGCACATGGCATCATGATATTCTCTCCAAAGGGCTTGTGTACCTTTACCCTTGTGGCCTTGTTGGTTGCAGCCCAAGTGGCCTTTCTGTTGGCTTATCTCTGCTCAATTCCTGCAACCTTACTCAGTGGACATTCCATGGTTCTGGCATTTCTTAATCTCAGGGGTCTCCACTCAGCTTTGGTTTCCTCCTCAATCTCCATACATCACTGTCTTGGGGTGCGCCTGCAGGAACTCCAACCTTGCTGCACTTTACCTGACCTCCTAGGCCTTCCTTTGAAACCTTGGTGGAAGCCTCTATGAACCCCTACCAGCATCCTGCATTCTTGCAGAACCAGCACCATGTGGTTGACACCAAGGTCTGCTGCCATTTTGAGAGTAGCCAAGCCTCCATGGACCCTGGCTGCAGCAGCCTCTGAGTGCCTGGGTGGCTGAGCATGTTGAAAAAACTTCCTAGGCCCCCTTGCAAGAAGGGCGCCCCACTGGTCTCTTCTCAAGAGAATTTTTACTTTTATCCCTTTGAGCATGAGATGGGTGTGGTCTTGCCAGCTCCTGAGATGCCCTCAAATCATCTCTCTGATTGTCTCTGGGCAAAGTCTTTTTTTTTTTTTTTTTTTTTTTAGAGAGAGTGAGAGAGGAGAGAGAGAGAGAGAGAATTTTTAATATTTATTTTTTTTTAGTTCTCTGCAGACACAACATCTTTGTTGGTATGTGGTGCTGAGGATCGAACCCGGGCAGCACGCATGCCAGGCGAGCGCGCTACCGCTTGAGCCACATCCCCAGCCCTGGGCAAAGTCTTTAGAATTTCTTTAGTGGTATTAAAATCTTTAATAAGTGTTAACTTCCTTAGCCTCAGTTTTAATCCCACTTTTCAAGTCCAAGTTTTTCAAATCTTTCTTCTCTGCTTTCTACTCCTGATTATCATAATAAATTTGGCTAAAATCTGCCAGAAATATCTATGCCACTGCCTGATTGCCATGCTATCTAGAAATTTCTTCCACTGGATTAAGATGTCCATTGCTTTTAAAATCAGCTTCATGGAAACTCTCAGGACACTGGCAAAATGTAGACAACTTCTCAGCCAGAACATAACTCAAATTGCCTCTAGTCCCATTACCAATAGCCTTTTCCTCTAAACCTTGAGCTCGTCTTTACTGTTCATGGTTCTATTGGCATTCTGGTCTTCTGAGCTCCCACCAGAATCACCCATTAAGATCCACTTATAACAAACTAAAGTATTTCCAGCTTGAACTTCTAAACATCTTACAATTATTCCCACCAATTCCAAAAAACTCCAAAAGCTTCTGAACCACATGGTAAGGTTAGTCACAGCTTTGGTGACAATTTCTGTTTCACTCAGGTTTTTTGCTGCTGTGACTAAAACTTTATTTTGGGGTTCACAGTTTCAGAGGTCTCAGTCCATAGACAGCCAGTTTCATTCTTCAGGACTCAAGGTGAGGCAGAACATCATGGCTGAAGAGTAAGTGGAGGAAGGCAGCTCACATGATAAACTGAAAGCACATCACTAGATTTTTGTTTTATTAATTCTGTTTATTTTCTATTTTATTAGCTTTTTCCTTTTAATTTTATTCCCTTGCTTGGATTCACATTGCACTCCTTTTTCCTGCTGCTTAAAGTCACTGATTGTAGATCATTTTTTTTTCATGTTACTATAGATGTCTAATACCATAAATTTTCATCTAAACACTACTTCTGCATTTCACAAACATTTATATATTGTTATTATTTGGCTCAAAATACTTTCTAATCTTTCAGTGCTTTCCTGTTTTATGCATGGATTATTGAGAAATTTATTGTCTAATTTCTAAACATTTGTGATTATCCTAATTATATTTGTGCTTTTGATTTCTAACCCATTCTTTTAGTGGTCAAATAATATGCATTATATAATTTAATCCTTTGGAAATCATTGCAACTTGCATCTTTGGTGGATTTACTACATGCACTTGAAAATAATGTGTGTTGTGCAGTTGCTGAGTGTAAAGTTCTATAAGTATAAATGGAAAAAAATGAAATAATATATTCAGCTGTTTAATAGTATTATTTCCTTGCCTTTGTCTAATTTTCCTGTACTTTGGTGCAAGAAGACTGTTAAATTCTCTAGTTGTAGAATTGACCATTTCTCCCTTTAATTTTGTCAATTTTAGTTCTTGTATTAAGGCTCTGTTTTTAGACACATATTTAAGATTAATATGCCTTCCTGATGAATTCATTTTTATTATGAAATGTTCCTTATTTCTTTTGGTGATACTGTTGAGATCTATTTAATTTTTCTTAATTTTTAAAATTAAAATTATTGGTGCCTATTATTTATACAGAATGGTGTTTCATTTTTATGTATTCATGCATGCATAAAAACAATATGATCAACTTCATTTTCCATACCTTTAGCTCCTTCCTCTTTTTCTACCCTACAATTTTTTAAATATTTTTTTTTAGTTGTAGATGGAAAAAATACCTTTATTTTATCATTTTTATTTGGTGCTGAGGATCAAACCCAGTGCCTCACACATGCCAGGCAAGCACTTTTACCACAACCCTAGTCCTCCCTTCTGATTTCATCAAGTTCCTTTTTTTCCTTCTAGCTTCCATCAATTTTATATGATACTATTATAGCCATTTCAACCATATTATGACAACTCTTTATGTGGGATATCTTCTTCTATTTACTTTCAATCTTTTTAGTTTATACTTAAGGCATCTCTCTTGTACATAGCAATTAATTGGGTCTTGAATTAAAAAAAATTCATCCCCATGATCTGTGCCTTTTAATTGGAGTGTTTAGCCCATTAATATTTAATGTACTTATTGATGTTGGTAAGCTTATGTTACTAGTTTATTCTTTGTATTTAAAAATTTTTTTGGTGCATTATAATTAAACATAATAGTGGGATTCATTATGCAACATTCATATATGCACACATCATAATTTGATCAATCTTCTCCAGTACTTTCTTCTCCCTACCTCAATCTGCTTGCTCTACTCTACAGATCTCCCTTTTATTATTGTTATTTAAATTAATGCATTATAATTATGTTTATTTTTTGATTTTTAAAATTTATTTTGATTTGGATGACTTTTATTAATCTTTCTTCAAATTCACTATTTCCTTTTATTTTTATTTTGTTATTAGGCTCATCCATTGAATTTTAAATTTCAGATGTGTTAATTTTTGAAACAAAATTTTAATTTGTTTTTTCTTCCTATTTTCTCTCTGTTAAGGTTTCTTATCTTTTTACTCATTAGAGGTATATATTCCTTTACCTGAGTATACTTATTTGTAATAGCTATTTAAAAGTTCTTTCCTGGTAATTCCAACCTAGGGACCATCTTGAGGTTGGCATCTGGTGTTTGCAGTTTCCCTTGTGACTGGGTGACATTTATTTTCTTTCTTTCTTTCTTCTTTCTTTCTTTCTTTCTTTCTTTCTTTCTTTCTTTTTTTTCTCTTTGTATGTTTAGCAGTTTTACACTATATACTGGATACTCTGAATGCTATATTGTAGAGACTCTGAATTTTGTTATATATCTCTAAAGAGTGCTGGAGTTTCATTTCAGCAGGCAATTCTTTCAGTTTGACTTAAATGAAAACTAATGTCTTGGGTGAGTGAAAGTTTGAAATTGAATTTAGATCTATAAGCCTTAACTGTCAGCTGCTTTCCATTTGACCCACTCACGTATAGTTCAGGGGTCAGAGGTTTATGCTTAGTTTTTGCACTGAATTTGATCTTCATTCCTGCCTTTCTCCTTCCCTCAGTCTCTGGTTGTCTAGTTTTCCTGGGGCTTTCCTCCTGGATCCTCCAGCCAGGAAAGTAGCAGACTTTTTTCTTGGAATTTCAGCTGTGCCACCTTGGCCATAATTCTGGATGCCTTCAGAGCATACTTGCAGAAATTGGAATGAATTCACACGATGATGTCTTGCTACAAGTTCAACTGTGCTCCAAAATCTGCCTACTTTTTTCACTTACTGGAGAGCTCAAGTGTTTACAGTTTTTCTTCATTAATCTACATTTTACTTGAGCTGGCTTGATTGCTTTTTTTCTGTTTCTTGCAAAACCACAACAGAAATCATTCATATGGCATCCAGGGCTATATACTTTATAGGATGGTGCAGCTGCAGTCATAGGTTTGGGAAACAGATATACCACCGTATTTGAGTTACATAGTGTAAGCAAGTGGTTGTGTTAGTTGGATATTGTTGTATGACAAATCACTTGAAAACTTAGTAACTTAATATCAGAAGCATTTATTATCCCATGGATTTTGAGGATCAGGAATTCTGCAACTACTTAGATAGTTTTGTCTCAGAATCTCTTATGAGGTTGCAATCAAGTTGTCAGCTAAGGTTACCATGCTTAGACTTGACCAGTCTGGAAAATCTATTTCTATGCTCCCTCACTTTTGGCAAGAGATTGTGGCAGGAGGTATCAGGTTCTTGCTATGTGGACTTCTCTAGGGATTTCTACAACATGGCTTCCAAGAGAGCAAGTGATGTCTGGTAGTGATGGGAGTGCAGAGAGAAGGAGAAGGAAGATAGAATTTAATTTACATAATCAAGCCCCCTTCTTACACTGTCCTTAGTCATTGGCTTTGAGTTATTTTGGAATCTACATTGCTAATAGGATGATTTGCTTACAGTGGCTTTCAAAGCTCATTTTCAAAGGTTTGGAAATGTTCCAGCACCATTTCCTAAATATTTAACCTGAGATAAAGGCAAATTTGCAAATATAAAAGAATCCTGAGCGAAACAGTTTGATATAGTGATATCTGATGTCCTGAGAGTCCATGTGGATTTTTTGGAAGACTCTGGAGGGCACAGCATCATGAAAGGTTAAGAGGGGAACAGGTGGGCTTTTTCCGGTGCTGCTTTTAATCAACAGGCTCTCTTCCCCTCTCCCTCTGTGATACAGCAGGGGGACTTGCGTCCTGCGTTTTTACACACTGTAGCTAACCCATTTCCATTCATTTCTTATTTTTCAGGAGAAAGAGTTGAGTTCTAATAGTCAGCTCCTGGGAGGTTACCCTGGCTGTGCCCAGCAATGTGGTCTTTCTTCTGTGCTGTCTCTGGAGTGTCCTATTTGTTTGGCCTGTATTGTTTGTTTTGTAGACTTAGTACAGAAGCTAAGCAGTTTGCTTATAGCTGTGAACCTCAGAGTGTAACTAAATTCCATGGGGATTTCAGATTGGAGGGTTGTCAACATGTAGAAATATGCTTGCTTTTAACCTTCTGCACCTCTAACAGCAGCAGCAGCAGCAGCAATAACAAAGTTTTCTCTGTTAAAAAACCTGGAGAATTCTTTGAATCTTTCAGTGGCATTGCCCCTTTATATGTGGACATAGTTCTGAAAAGAATTTAGTATGTTCTGGTCCTTCAAATGTTTAATATAGAGCTAATAGATCTTATTTTGCTGGAATATGAACTGATCAAACGAATGCTTTTGGAAAATTGGGGTTTGTGTTAAAGCAAATGAAGGAGAATAATAACAGTGCTCATGGAACTTGGTCTTTTCCCTGCTATATAAATGTGTAGCCATGGTCTTCTATTCAAGATATTTTTGAGATTTCACTTTCATTTGGTACTTGGTCTAGCTATTTACCTTGGTCTAGCTGTACACCTGAACCAAGTCTTGCCCTTGTATTTGGCCAAGATATTTGCCCATATTTCCACCCTCAAGGATTAGGCCATGAAGATATCTTGACCTGCTCCTTCCATAAATCTCCTTTGATATCCAGAGGTGCCACTCAAGCAACATGGGCCCTTGGTGATAATGTGTAACTGCTGATAGAGAAGACAGGAACCTGTGAGCTGCTATGCTTCCTCGGTTTCCCCAGTGTTTGGAATCAGTTGGCTTGAAGAGATGTAGACTTGCAAAGCAAGATAGACTTACTTTGTCACCTTTTTGAACCAGTGCATTCTGCATTCTTCATATCAAGAGAACATTCTCAAACCCACACTTTACTCTTTTATGTTCAAAGTTAAGATGCAGTAACTCTGAAAAACAGAGAAGAGCCTATCCCCAAAGCTCTCTGATGCCTTCAACTGAGTAGATTCCATTTGCTGCTTCAGGTTCCACGGCAGTAGTCAATGTAAGCCTGACACTGTCCTGCCCGGGTTTGCATACTGGCACTTACTAGCTGCATGGTCTTGGGAAAGTCACTGGTTCTCCTTCTCTGCCTCACTTCTTTTACCTGTTCAGTGGGATAATTGTGATCTCAACCTTATAATTTGCTATGATGACTATATTATGAATATATGAACAGTTTAAGACATCTTAACTACTTCTGCTTTTCTTCTTCCTCTTCTCCTCAATCTTGTCCTTCTGTTTCTTCTATTTTTTTTTTTTTTAAAGTCATCTGGATCCTAGCTTTGGTCAAGGCCCCTGAGATGATCAAAAGAAGCACTAATATAGGGAAGAGTCAGAGAGGCAGGCTGGAGACATTACACTTTAGGCCTATTTAACTTATTTTTCCAGGAAAAAAAGAAGAATAACTTATTAAGGACTTAACATATGTTAGACGCTTGACAATATTTCTCTAATCCTACAGCAACTGTGGGAAGTAGGTAGCATAGTTCCTATTTTATAGTGAGGAGGCAGAGTGCCCAGGCCACATAGTTTAGTCAGGGCAGTGTTGAATCTCAACGTCCACTGTCTGACTTCAAAGCCCATACAATGTCTTCTCTGATGTTGGGATTTGTGTAATTTCTTAGCTCCTTCCTCAAAAGTTCTCAACCCTAGTTCTGGGCAAAAGGATGCCCTGGTGATATCTCCTCATAGCAAGTAGAGTAAAAGGTTAAGATTTGTGTGACTGATTGAGTGCTGATCTCCCAGGCTAATAGGCTCTAATTGACACTTGTAGCATGACCAGCAAATTGGTGGCATTTCAGTCCTTTGAAATTTAACCTTGGCCTTGGCATACCTGGGGCTAAGTGCCTTTGAATATATGTCCAGGTGTGTACAAACCATATGATGAATGAGATATTGATAGTTTTGCCCAAATACATGAAATATTCCTACCTCCACTGTTTTCTTTTTCACAATATATTGTTACTTTATTTTATTATGAAAAACATCACATGAATAAACACATGATAATACTTACACATTAGCAAGAGTGATTATACAGATTAGCATCTGGCATTGAAGGAAAGTCCACAAAAGAATTTCAAAAAAATTAATACTTTTTAAAAATTGAATTCTTTGTAAAAAAAAAAAAATCAGTGATTTCTTTTCTCTTAACAAAATTATGGGCCATTCATGGGCTTAACCACGTACCTTTCTATTGAAAGGCATGAAGTGTAGCAGTAGATTTTTCTGCCAATAAGCAGAGAGATTGTCAGCCTCTCCTTATTCTTGTTTTTTTTCCCCCCCCAGGGTTGTGGCTTGGCATTCTGGGTAACGCGCATATTGATTGGTGCATATTGATTGGGGGCTGCAGACACCCTACAAAATGAATGAATGAGATGTGAAGTTTCTCTTTTATTATACAAATTTGGGGGAAGACTCTGGATGAATTAAGGAGAGGATGCTTTGGTACAAAGTACAAGTTAAAGTGAGTTAGGCTGCCAGCTCAAGTGCTAAAGGAAGACATTTTCTAATTTATTAAGTTTAACATTTCTGTCTCTGTCTCACCAATAGACAGAAGTGTTATTCATTTTGATGTGCTAAAAAGCCCCCTCACAGGACAAGGATCCGATTCTGAATTTGGGGACTCTGTGCTGGTTGTAAGTTCAGGCTCCTGAATGGCCTCCTTGTCATCCTCCTTTCCCACCCAGCCCACCACTTCAGAGGGCTGAGCTCTTGGCAGTCACAATCCTCCTCTGCAATTCCTCATTTTGCCTCTTTGCTCACTAATTCATTCTGAACTCCAGACACACTGATTTTTTCCTTGCTTCAAACTGGTTTTTACCTAATTATTAACCCAGTGGGAAGAATTAACTTTTAACTCCAGCCTTGTTTTGGGTCTCTTGAGATGTCCCAGCACCATGAAACTTGAGTTGTGATTTCTGGGCTTGGAGTGTGGTTGTAGAAAAGGAAACTTAAGGGATATCTTGTAACATAAGGAAATCGTTTTGATGGGAGTAAATGTCTACAAGTGAGCATTCATTAATGGGGCTGAGCTTTTATTTATAGCAAATAATTATAGTGATTATTCTTTACTTGCTATGTATCATCCCAGCACTGAGAAGTGTATGATCTGCCAAGCTTTTTGCTGATGTGTTTCCTTTTTAAGTCATGAACAAGACAATTTAAATATGTCAAAGATAATCCAACTAGAGGAGTGGGGAGTGTTCTTGATCTTCTATGTTACCAAGTCAGTAGGTTAAGACAAACAGCTCATGTTCCATGTATGTGGAATCATAAATCCATCACCAGCACGGTCAACCAGGGTGGCAGTGGAATCTATTAGGAGAGAGGAACTATGTGTGAAAGAGAATAATAAACAAAGTCAAGTGCTAAATGCTATTTGCTGTAAATTTGTAACAACAGCTTGACCATATTGAGTTTTGGTGCCAGGCAAATTGAGCCTGCTGCTTTTTTTTTTTTTTGTAAATAGAGTTTGAGTGGAGCACAGTCACACGGATGAGTTCAAGTATCATCTCTGGCTGCTTTCATGTTATAATGGCAGAGTTGCCACAGGGGACTGGATAGCCTACAATGCCTAAAATATCTACTATGTGGTTGTTTATAGAAAAGGTTAGGTGACCCCTGTATTGACTCACCTAGATCTCAAAGCATCCTTTTTGTGACGATAATTTCTCCCCTCTATAAGTAAAGAGTCTGGAGCACAAATAGATTAAATAGCTTGTGCCAGGTCACATAATTGGGAATGGCTGACTAATGGTTCACTCAGGCATTTTGATCCGGAGCCTGTGCTCTTAACTGTGACACCATACTGATCCTCTTAGTGTATAAGACATGGCTCTGGTTGTCTTGCAAATAGAAAACAACTTGAACTCATTATTCTGCTGTGTCGTTCACTTTCCTGGCTCAGACTCTGTCAGGACAGAAGAGCAATTTGGGTGAGTGGAGAGGGTAAAATAAAGAGCATCAGCCATGAAGGTACCTGCCACGGAGTGAATGTTTGTGTTCTCTTAAAATTCATATGTTGAGCTCCTCACTCCTAATGTGATGACATTTGGAGATGGGGGAGTTTAGGGGGCCATTAGATCACAAGTGTGGAACTCTCAATAGTATTGATGCTCTTATAAAAAAAGATGAGAAAATTTACTTTCTCTTTTGTTCAGTTATGTGGGGATAGAAGTTGGCTATCTGCCAGCCAGGAAGAGTGCCCTCACCAGACAGTGGGGCTGCTGGTGACACCTGGATTTTTGGACTTATGTACTTTTCCTGGTGAGGAGATTGATGTCTATTGTTTAAGCCACCCAGTCTATGTGTTCTGTTTTATCAGCCCCAACTGCCTAAGACATTGGATCTAGATAGCCTAGACTGAACTCTGCCTAGGCAGACATTGATTTTTCCTTTTAAAAAATTGACTTCCCACCTGGTAGTACAATTGGCACACAATGGGAATTCAAAGACTCTTTGTAAAATAAAAGATTGGATGTCTCTGTGGGCTTCTAACCAGTTCCCGGTTACCTTTCTTCCTGCCAGTAGCACCTTGAATTTCCACTGAGAAAGTACCTTTCCACCATAGTCTGAATGGGATTGACCTCACCTGGGCTCTAGTGGTGGGCTCTGATTAGCTCTCCTTTAGCCCATTATGATTGGTTTACAAATGGGCACATGACTTTAGCTAGTCCAATCAGAATGATTGATATTCACCACCTGTGATGAGAATTCAAAAATGCTGTCTTCTCCATGGAAGGTGGTCATGTGAAGATGAGGGGAGAACCTGTAGTTGCCAGGTGGTCTCCATGTGGAACTTGAAGATGAAACTACCTAGACTTTACCCTGTGCCCTGAAACCAGACTTATTCTCTGAACTATTTAGTCATGTGAATAAAAAATATCTTGCTTTTTTGTTTAAGCAAAATTGAATTTTGGATTTTCTGTTGCTTGCCTCAAAAAAAAAAAAGATTTTAAATGATAGAGGTAGTAATCTGTCATAGCATGAAGAAGCTAGGCCCGGAGTAAGGACACTTGTGTTTTAAGACCTGCTTTTCCAAATAACTAGTTTCCTATTCCTGCATGTAATAACCAAATTGGGGTTCTTGTTTCCCTGGCTGAGGAAAGGGCTCAGCCCCATCTTTTTCATAGGACTGTTGTAAGGAAGAAGATGTATCATTTATATGCTCAGAATTGTGTTTGAGGGTAGAGGAAGAAACTGTCATCTACAGGGTTGACATCTTGCAGACCAATGTCAGCTCTACTCTGTTCACTGGGGTACAGCAAAGCCCTCAAGAGCTTTCTCAGCCTCACTTCCCTAACAGTTACACAATGGTTGGATGATGCTATTTATGCATTAGTTTGATAGACATGTCACTTTATTAGTTCCCAAGGGAAAGAGTCTTTCATTAGACTCTCCTGGATTTTCTACTTAGGGTCAGGAGTGGAGGACACAGAGTAGGGAAATATATGTTATCTTTGGAACTGACCAGGTGGAGGATGGATGTCCACATACTAGGGGTGCTGAGGGTATATATAGGCAGCTGTACCAGACCTGTACCATGAATTCCACGTTTATTTTCAGGCAGAAAATTTTAAGCAGTCAGCACAGTGCACTATTAAAATAGGAAGCAGATAATTGGACTTTCAGTCCAGGTACCCCCTCTTTTGTGCAGTCCTGGGCTAGTAATGGTTTCCTGAGGTTCTAGGTTTTTCTCATCCACCTAACAGGCACCTAGTACCTGTCTTGGCAACCTCTCATGGCTGACAAAATGGTTTGTATTTACAGAAAGTCCAAGGAAGATGCTGTATTTGCAAAATTTCAGAAGTAGACTTGGTTCTTATTCACTGAAATACTTTGTAAAGGGGATTCTTGCCGGATGAATTATATTTTCCAGTGGCAGTAGCTCATGGTGCACGGTAACTTCTAAGCTACTGAAGATGTCCAGGACCTGGTGGGCACATGTATTTTCTAGAGAAGACCTGGGGTCTCCATCATCATGTGTATCTGCATCCTCATCACTCTGTCATTCCCACTACCATTGATCAAACACCAAAGGCCTTCACGTGTCATGGTTGATGCTTTGCATACATTCTCTAATTTAAACCTTACAACATCCCTGTGAGCTGTTATTTCCTTTTTGCCGATGAGAAAATCAAGATTCGGAGAGATCGAGTTTCCTGGGTCACACAGTGAGTTGAGAGCTGTGCTGTAACCTAAGCCTCAGCTCCGTTCACTGCAGCCTGTCGCCTCTACCAAGGAGAGCTTTGGAATGAGACCTGGAAGTTCTGATCTCATTCCATTGCTTCAGCAATTCAACACAAAGGCTTCGGTCCAACCCTTTCCCTTTTGTGTCTCAGTGAGTAATATTTCATCCCTCTCCCCTCTGATCCCACCCTCATTGCCAGATTCTGGAACCGTCTGCGTGTTTCTGGTCTATAGTTCAGTTTCTCTCCCCAGGCATTTGAGAAAGGCATTCTCCACAAAAAGGGAAAACACATTTTATTAAAGCAAACATGCCGTCCTCAGCACTTTTACTTATCTTATTTATACACTGCAGTGCAGCTTTCTATGACCTAGTGATTATCATTTCCCAGAGCTATCATCATTTTAAAGCTACCTGTTCATCCTGCTTCAGCAGATGGTACTACGCTAGGAGTATTGTAAGAGCTTTAAAGAAAGGAAAACAAACAAACAAAGGAAAGATGTGCGGTTGGGTCAGCTGGAGGAAGAACTCACTTGCATTGTCTCCTAACACTGTTCCGTTTCAGCTGGGCTGTGAGGTGGGAAGTGACTCCTAAAGGTCTCAAGCCCAGGGAAAATTTATTTAGGTGATTTTTTTTTTTTTAAACATTCTCTCTCCTATCAAAGAGTGGCATAGAGTCGGCAATGGGCCTACAGTTGGTTTTAAAAATTCTTGTATCTAATATTTCCAATTAAATCTCTCTGTCGAAGAAGTCACGTAGGTTGCTCATTCAATGCTTTTCGAGCATCCCCCTGTGTAGAGTCCCGTTTGGGGTTTGAGTCCTGACTTCCACAAATAGTTCTGTGACCTCAGGCTGAGCCTCCTCTCCTCTGGATCTCGGGTTTTTCTTCTCTCAAGTAAGGGGGCTTGCTCAGATGGCTGAAGCTCCTCTCAGAAGCAAAGGGTTTGAAGCTCGTCAATGTCTTTTATGAGTAGAAAATCCTAAGGTTGCACATGAGCTAGGCTGATTCAATAGGGATGGCATCCCAGGACAGCTCCCCACAGGGTGACGATTCAGGTAGGTGGGCTACTGGGGCTGAATGAGAACCAAGTGATCTCTCTGCTTCAAATTTTCTGAAATCCCAAAGACTCTAGAGCAGTGTTTCTCAGCCTTTTTTCATTATTTTTCCTCTTAAAGAGGCTTTTAAAGCATTTTTTTTTCTAATCTCCCCTCCTCATGAAAATTTAATACCACAGAAATACTAGATACCTGATTATGTGCCATGACCTTTAGTCAGAGGGAACAGACCATTGTAATACCTAAGATTATTTTGGCCCCCAAGAGCCAACTTTTACCCATTTAAGGGTTATATTGCCTTCCATTGAAAATACATACCCTATAGCAATAGTTTTCTTCAAGTCTTTTAAGAGAATTTATAGGAATCCTATCCAACATACAATCTATAAAATTGATAACAAAAACAGTATTTTAATTAGCTAATGAAATAACAAGTTATACTAGCAGTCTCCAAAAGGTTAACATAGAATATAGAACACTCTAATGTACCTATTCATATTTTTTTATTATAGTTTTAAAAATCTTAAAATATATTTTGAGGGAAAACTTCATGTAAAACATTTGAGGAACTCTAAAACCACTGGACCACAGTCTTGAAAACCAACACTCTGCAGGCTTCTGGACCATGATTCTTGGGAATCAGATGGAATGGGTCTGAATTTATTTCCAGTCTCACCAATATAATATCATGGATAAATTTTAGTGTTTCAGTGTCATCATCTGTAAAATGGGTATTTAAAAATATCTGCCTCACAAGATGTCTCTGAGAACTAAGAGAGATAATCTAAAAGGTACTCAATAACATTTAGCTCTAATTCACTTTGCTCTGTGCCTTTATATTTTCTTCCACTGACATAGCAACTTGTGCTTGAACAATAGCTGCAAGGAACTCATGGCCAAAGAAAACAAAGAAGGGCTCCCGTATCACTCTCAATGACTCTGTTTTCCTTTTCCTGAAATCAAACAGGGAAGGGTATTATTACTCTGCCTGACATGATGTTATGTTGGCACGAATCCTGACTTTTTTTAAAAAAAACGAAACTGGTGGGTCCATTTATTAAGTTTTTCTATCTCAAGTAAGTAAATTTTGCCTTGTTAAAAAAAAATCATGTATCATTAAATTATAACTACCCTGGTTTTATAGGTGGAAACACCAAATGTTGTTTGGTAATAAATATGGTGTACTCCACTTTGTAGGATTTGGCAGTATAGACTTTCCTACCCCCACTTTGGATAGATGAGCAATCTATGGATTTATGGATTTGATGCATTTTGAATGTAACTACAACCTTTAAGTGTCAGTGATCATGTTCCCTTTACAGTCAAAGTTGGGGTTATTCTCCATAAAGGTGGGAGATGACTTCCTGGGGTTTGATACCAAGATAATTAAAAGTAACACCAGATATATATGTTATGAGGATAGTTCAGAGAAATGAACTGTAGTCTAGTTCTATTTGAATTGCTTCTGAAATTTTCCTCTAGGCTTCAGTAGAAAAGGCAACAAGGATTCACATGACCTGTATTCTTTCTGATCCATCAATATGAAAACCAGAAATGGAGATCCCAATGTCCTGCCTACCCCCACGGTAAGACATTTTCAGGAAGAAGCAACTATCGAAGGAATGAGAAAGCATGCCTGGTTCACTGGATTAACTAAAATTTCTGTGAAGGGAAATACAGGTCTTTCTTTCTTAGTATGTGTGTATGTGTTGACATCGGTGGTTGATAAAACTGAAGTTCTACATCATAAATTCCCACTTGGACATTCAGTTCTGAGAACCTGCATCCGGCAGCCTTATCACGTTGAAGTGAAGTCACAATCACTAATGGAATCTGCTGGCTTTTCACACACTGAAATTAGCTTTGATTTTTTTCCCCCCCCAAACATAGGTTTAAAAGCAACATGTACATTCTGTACACTGACCCATCAAAACAGTGTGGCTGTGGAGGCGGCTTGTGGTCTCACCTAATGGGTGGAGGGGGAAAAAGTTACATTCTTTCAGGAGTAGAAATAGAATTTGAGTCCTCTTCTGGCCCTAAACAAGGGAGAGGCTCCTTCCTCCTTCGTTTTCCTTTGTGACTGAGTAATAACATTTATGCTCTGAGATGGGTTTGCTTCTTTAATATGAAAAATGATATCCTGTTTGGATGAGACATTTCCTTGAATACTTAGCATAAATTGAGCCTTTAAGCTTTTAACAAGAAATTCTGGGCTGACTTGCCTGAAAACTCTGAGTGGATCTTGGAAACATTGCAGGTTTCTTCATTTGGTACAAAAACTAGCCTTTTCCACGAGAGTACTAATGCACACTTTGATATTCAGGAAGAATCATCCAAAATAATCCTTCTGTGTCTATCATTCTTTTCTCTGCCCTTGTCTCATTATCTGTCTCTGAGTCTGTTGTTGGCATGCTCCTTTCTTTGTTTCTCTCCTTCCCACTCCTTTCCTCTTCCCATCTCTATGTCTCTGCTTTCTCTCGCTTCCTTTCCTGTTTTTTTTTTTTTTCCTTTCACACTTGAAAGCAACGTGGATCAAGTTAAGGTATTACAGAGTATGCTGGAGAAGGAAATGTATTTTTCGTCACTCATTGAGACAATTAAAATGACAACAAGGCCAGGCTCCTCCATCATTGTTTTTTAACGCTGTCAGCACCAACTTTGCCAGAATTATCCTGTCTGATGCATGAGTGGACTTGGTCATTTTTCACACTGTGTGACGCAGAGTCTCAAGATTGTTTCGGAGAATAAATGAGTCTCCATCTAATTTAAACGAGCATCCTAGAAACCCTTCTCGGCAACAGGCTGCCTGAAAGAGAGAAGGGGAATTTGGTGGGCGAGGATGTGTTCAGAGATGTAAAATTTCCCTCTTGGTAGAATAGATGAGTTGAATTCTACTGTCAAGGGAGAAAAGGCATTTTGGTGTACCATTTTTGATTCCCTAGGAGGACTCAGTCGGTAAGTCCTCCTCCCTTAAACTGGGATTCTGCTATGTGTCTTGATCATTCTTCAGTCCTAGAGAACACACAGAGGATGATAGAGCCCTTCCAAAGGAACTTCAGTGGCTAGTTGCTTCTCAGCAAGGGTTGTGTTCTTATACCAGACAGGAGGTAGCTCCATGGGAGGCAGAGATTTTTGCTGAATCTTCAAAAAAGGCTTCCCGTCCGGTGGCCTGGGCTCCCTGTTCTGCTTCTTTCTTCTCATTTAGATGCCTATGATTGATAGTTCACTGATAGATTGAATGGGGTCCAAGAGGGACCCATATTCATGTCTGCATCTGCTGGAAACCACAGATGAGTTTATTATTTGAGTGCTTTTCTGGAGACAGAGTTGGAGAGATGATGACCAGGGGCCTCTCTCACTTGGAGAGACTGAAGCCTAATCATTCATATGTGTAACCCTCTGAGACAGGCCGTGAGGTGACATAAATCAATTCTTGATTAACAGAGAGTATGGATGATAGAAACTCAACAAATATGACCTGGCAAAGCCAATAATATTTTTGTTATATTTTAAAGTGTATTTATTCCATTGTCTAGAGATTTGTGACCTCAGTTTAGGTTCTTTTTC
Organism: Urocitellus parryii; assembly: GCF_045843805.1. Taxonomy (NCBI): domain Eukaryota; kingdom Metazoa; phylum Chordata; class Mammalia; order Rodentia; family Sciuridae; genus Urocitellus; species Urocitellus parryii. Next base: position 185,020,551 of record NC_135534.1, read on the forward strand.
TTTATTTTTTTTTCTTTTGCCTATTCAGTGGTTCTTCTCTTTAAGATTCAACTCAATTGGCTATTTATGATTTTTTTTTCCCTGATATCTGTTCTCCCGGGTGCTTCCTTCTTTATACCAATCTCTCCTCTATCATTTATTGTATTACATTCTAGGCATAGGGTTTTCTCTCTCTATTTAGATTTCTGAGGGCAAGGATAGGGTCTTGCTCATTTCTGTACCCTAGGGTCCAGCACCATACCCAGCACATTCTAGGTGTCTGTGAATACTGAACAGACTTTGGAAGATCAATTTGCAAAAACTCTTTGAGGAAAAGAAGTGTGATTTTGTGTTCTTGTGCTAAGCCTTTCCCAAGCTTGATTCAGGTGTGTACTTGGAGAAAATTCGGAAACCACAGCATGGGGAAGGGTTATAAATTATTTAAGTAAAGTCAAAGGATGTTGAACATCCCTGAGAACTCATCAATCCTAATTTAATAGGAACGAGAGATGTTTCACGTTTCAAATTCTGGCTTTCTGGTTTTTTGAGGGCAATGCCGTATTGACCAATTGTTCATGCCCAACCTTTTTTTTTCCCTCCCCTTTTTCATCTGTGAACAGCAATCTCATTGATGTTGGGAGATGTTCATGGACGTTGAAAGCATTTCACTTTGTTGTTTAAAGAAGGCTTTGTCCTGAAGGCATGAGATTATTCTTTCACATGAGGTGGAAAGAAAAATAAGAAAGCCCGCTCTGTCCTTGGGTTCACATTGTAGGAACTCTTTCTTGCAGCAATAAAAGCCTTTGGAAGAGACCTTTCATTATAAGAGTTTCATGTTAAGTACTGCACATGGGGACAGAAGCTAAATCCCAATTTACTCAGCTGCATTTCCCAAGATCTCTTCCCTTGCAGCATAGCTCTGTGCAAGCTCCATCAGGCTACTGCCGACCAAGCCAGAGGATTTGAATATTAATGCCATTTGAGTTTCCTTTTAGAGGAAGCCCTCTTAGCCACAATAGTGAGACACTGTCTCCGAGTCTACAACTGAACATAAGAATAAAGAGCTCAGGGTTGTATCAGTAAAAGGAGGACTCAGGAAAATGAACACAAATCATGCCCAACCACCCGACTGGTCTCACCTTCTCTCTATCAGGGTGCAGAGAATGCTTTCTCGAGGGACGTGCTCATTGCATAATGAAGGCTTGTCACTTAGAAGCCAAAATAAAATCAGTTTCCCATGTAGTCAGATACATTCTTGATGAGATTCCGAGACTCACAAAAGAATGTTGCAGATTCTTTCCACTCACATCAAGCATCTGAATGTTGATCTGGAGAAACAAAGAAATGGAAAAAGAAAAATGAGTTTGTTGTCAAATTGAAATACCACGTTTTTGTATTGCTGGCTGATGTATCTGTAATTCTCATCTGCCATTTCTTCAGTGTGTGTGTGTATGTGTGTGTGTGTGTGGGGGGGCTGTATAATTTTCCCTTCCAAACCTGCAAAACATTGCAAAACTAGATTTAAATATTTCAGGCGGACTGCACCCAGCATTTGCATTCCTCCGACTCATTCAGAGAAAAGACATCTGAGCAGAAATACTGCAGATAAAAGAGAAACCATTAATCCAAGGAAGATTACTGGCACAGAATCTTTATCCTGTATCCTTCCTGAAATGAGACAAAGATCTCACTATGTACATCCCTCTGGCTTAGCTTCAGATAGTAAGCAATATAGAAGTGTAGACATGGTTCTTTTTAAAGGCACACTACATTTGTCTGAATTCTGAAGCATCATCCTGTTAGATTCTTGCTTCCTTGATTGTCTTGCTTTCTTGCTCAGGGTCTTCTGCACTTGCTCTTATTCCTTCTGCCTTCCCCAGGATATCAGCGATGACTTTTAAAAGACCATTACCTGAAGTCCAAGGTTGTACCAAGTGCTCTGACCCAGGAGGTACTAGAGCCAGACTTTCAGCTGACTGCAGTAATCACAGGATTGTCCTTGCAACTTACTTTCTTTGTCTGTGAAATGGGTAAATGCTTGGCCCTTATACCATACTTTACACAAGAGCTGTTGAGTTCATTTGAGAAAGTTTTGGGGATAGAAGTGATAAAGAAATACAAGCTATCATCTTTTTAAGTGCAATATTAAAAGCAAGTATTAGACCTCTTCTGAAGGACACTTAAATTAGTCTTTCTTAAAAAGGACCTCCTGCCTTTGTACTTGAAGCCAAGCACACTGATTGTCTGTTGTTACCGTTGTCATTTTTTGAGCGTCTACTGCACTGTGCCAGATACTATGCAGGAATTACTTCATTTAATTCCTAAAATAATCATGGACAGTGTTATCTATTAGTATTTCTATTTTGCAAATGAAGTGATTAGAACTTGGGGAGGGTAAGAGATTTCCCAAAGACATACAGAGAATAGGTATTTGGATTTGAACTCAGGTAAATTATTTTCAATATATTATATGTTACTGCAGTGTCCAATAGTCCATCTGGTTAATACTAAACTTTGATATTTCTCCATTTACATATTTCCATTCCAGATGGATGAGTATATATATACATTTATAACTATATATATAGTTTTAAATGTATTACAATAGGTGTTTCAATAAGCAATCTCCAAGTTTGACAACCTTCACTGTCATTTCCCATTCAATCACCCAGGTCCATGGGTCAACTCTAAATCCTCTGACTCTTGGTGACAACAAGGAACTAGTCCTCACTCTACATACAAAGTGCTATCTCTGAATGTCTGTGTCATGATAAAACAGGGCCATGTCTGAATTTCCCATGAAGAAGCAACATGGGTCTGAGGTGTCTCTGGGCATTGCACTTGCTTACTTTATGTGTCAGAAAGGTGTTATGGAATGAGACCTTAAAATCCTCACTCCGTGCCCTCTGTCCATGGATGGGACTAGGGTGATAAGTATGGTGATGATTTAAAGAAGGGGTTGGTAAAGTAAGGAGCTACATAGCAAATTTTAAGCTTCAAAGGCTTAAACTTGATCTCTATCATTAACTTCTGAACTCTGTCATTATAGTGAAAGCAGCTGTAGACAATCTGTAAAGTGAATAGTTGTGTTCCAATAAAGCTTTATTTAAAACACAGATGGAGTGTTGGATTTGGACTGGAGGTATAATTGGCTGATCCTGAATTTAAAGAATGTAAGTCAAATATTTTGAGCAGAAATGATAGGAGCTCTTTGTCCCATTTTATTTCAGTGGACAACCTTATCCTAAGGTAAAAAGAACTTAGGCAATATATAGTATTTCTTTCTGGTCATTGTCCCTTTCTAAGATGACTTGGCAAACATAGGAGAGGATGATGATGATGATAATGATAATGATGATAAAATAATGATGTGACCCACAACCATCTGAAATTGATGTAAACAATTCTATCTTCAGTAATAATTGGAATTAAACACTTCTCTGACCACTCTGCCTGCTGAGCTGGCAGTGGTCACTAGCCATTTTTAAAATGACTTATTTCCATGTTGCAACAATAGCAAAGCCTACTGTGTCCAATTAAATCTCCACTTATGGCAGCCTAGGGAGTGTGATTGCTTTCTGGAGATAAGATCCATGTCCCTGTGACCTAATCTTCCTATACTTTGCCTTCAGTTATGAAATTAAATTGCAGGAAATGATTCAGTTTTGAATCATTGCATTCAAAAAGGCAGAAACCAAAACACATGGACTGCTTTTTAGATGCAACATCATTACTGTAAGTTGGCTCTGAACTGGACCAGAGGTTCAGACATCTCCAGGCCTGGGGTGGGGGTAGGGGTAGGGGTATGCTTTCAGATATATTTCAGCAAGATTTTATTTCCAACAAAGGCCTTTATTCAGATAAAGAGTTTATTTTTTTCTGTTTCCAAGGAGATTTCTTTTTGATTTTGTTTTGTTTTGAAGTTCCCTAGTAAAGATTCTTCTGGAAGCATCCTCAATCGAACTCCTTCTTCTACTTAGGAAACTGAGGGACAGCATTAAAATACGGGGTGATCGAGAGGTTTGCCAAATGGGACTAAGCTGTGACAATTTTGTTGATTTAAAAATTACAGAAAGGTGAGGTCAGAACAAAATCTGTTTCTTCTGTAGTTTAGAGGCTAGGAACCATGATGTCCCCCACCCCTCCCCACCAGAATGTTCAAATTATCCAGAGTGATTTTTTTGGTTTGAAGCTGGAGATCTCAGTAATAATCATTCTCACTATGAAGCACTTATTTACGGAGTAGTCTTTGCCATTTTTAATTGCACTTTCCCCTCATGCCCTTATTAATTATCTCTCTGGTTCCTCTTAGGTCTTGTCATGATGCCAAATATTGAAATAGAAAGGTTTATTTCCAAAAAAAAATAACCAATGCAGAACAGGACAGGTTTTACAATGTGCTGTTTCGACTCCTGAAGGGTCAAACTTTCAGAAATGAAAAGGGTGCCTCATGCATATCACCCCCCTTCCAGGTTTCTTGGTGGTAAGGCACCCTTGGGACTTCGCTTGCCTGGGGCAGCCTTGGAAACCTCACAAAGCATGTGTTCTGTGAACTTAGCCTGTGGTTTCCAATTATGAAGTGCCTGTGCTTGATAATGGTCAGTGGTTCCTAAATGCTCATGGGATTAAATGCCATTTCCTCTACTGTGACCTGAGCCTCATTTTCCTCCACTTTCCTCCTCTTCCTAAACAAGTCTCTGTAGTGTGCCCACTTGGGTGCCAATACTTTTTTATCTCAGTGTCATTTCTTCCACTGGGAATGTCTCTGCCCATGCCCAGTTTGTTGACATCTTGCATATAATCCTTCAAAGTTCATCAAATTTTATATATATTTTTTAATAAAACATCTTAGAAACTCTCCTTTGACTCTGCCGAGCACTTGGATTATACTTCTTTTGTGTTATCTTGTCCTGCCTTATATTTATAACCATTACAATCTGTATTAACTGTTGCAGCTTGATTACAACGTCTTTGAGGGCATACTGACTTAGTACCTTCAGATTGCATTGTGAGTGGTAGATTTCACTCAGGTTAGATGAATTCAATTGCATCAATATATTCCAGTTCAGTTCTTGAGGCTCTATTCTAGAGAAGGTTCACAATCAAGAAACTCTTGAAAGAACAGGCAAGGTCTGAAACAAACTTGATCCTAAAACTTATTAGGATTAGCAACACCACGTTTAGAAAATCTTATTTCTCAGCTCTAGGTGACAGGAATGGGAGAATATGAGGCAATTGCTGACAGTAAACCAAAAATTCTCTGTGACTGAGCTGAATGTATAGAATGAGCTTATTTTTTTTTTTAATTTGACATGCCTATAAATTATAGAAGGGCCATTTTAAAGTTATGTCTATTATCTTTTTAGGGTTGACTACAACCCTGTTGTACACAAATACCCTTTGTTATGGGTGTTGACCAGAGAAGCAGCTTTTATGCTTTGCTCTTTAAGAATCTTTCCAATTCTCCAACTTCCCCTTCTCTAACTCATAGGGCACTTGAATGGCTGCTAACTGAATTATCCCAGCAGGACGTCCTGAGCTTCTTAGGAGGTTAGCATTCCAGTAAACATTTGGCTTAGAGAATTCTGAAAACAACATGTAGTCTGAAGGCCGTTAAAATTGAAGATGCCAACAGAAGCTGTCCGTGTGAGCGTGCACATGTGTTATACCTGAAGAACGTGGAGCTAACGTTCTCTCTAGCAATGCACTCTGCTCTCACACTGATTGCACACTCAGATTCAATGTGTAATACAAGTGCATATGATGTTGTCTGCAGAATATTTTAAAAGGAAACTAAACATTCCTTCCTTCATGAGTCAGTTTCCTCGTTGTGGTGTAGAAAGAAGTGATCTCTCCGAGAAGCGGATGAAATGACAGATGATTATTTTTTAACTGGTCTTACATTTTCTGCAATAGTTGAAGTCCGAATCATCAGCAGAATCGCTTTCTTTTTGTCTGTGTATTTTAAAATGCCAGTCATGGTTGAATGTTAATGATCAATTTGACCATTGATCTCAGAAGCTACACACTATCTTTCTAAATGTGCTGACTGTTGTGTTTAATCCAATTTTATTTTTTGTTCTTGGTATGGAGAAGAAAACGAGGACAGTCACATATATGCGGGATTTGTTTGACATTTTGACATTTTTTTAAAAAAACCTTATATGTCTAGTTCTTCAAGCATCATCTCCCCATCCCAACACATATTTAATGTACATTTCTACTAAGGGCCAAAGCTCTGTGCTAAGAGCTGGGAAGTGTCTGTTAAAAAAAAAAAAAAAAAAGGAACTCATAAGAGACAAAAATAAAGAACAATTTCCAAGAAAGAAAGAGCTTCAGATAGTCCTCCAATAGCTGCCCTTTCAGAGCCACTGTTGTCTGCCTCTGGCCTCAGACAAACCTTCTTCCCTCCTTTTCTAACCCCACAGCCCCAAAGACCTTTGTGTGCCTTAGAGGTCAGCTCACAGATGTGGCCCTGGGACACGCTCCTCTTTATCTATATTGTACTTACAAGAGACGGAGGCACATGGGTCTTTTATAATTTTTTCCCTTTTTCTTTTTCGATTAGCATCTGCACAAATGGCCTCAGTTCATTGCTTTAAACTAACTAATCCGGCTTGTTAAGAAGGAGATTGTCATCCACAAGTTGTTATTTGCAGGCTTCTAAGGGAAGAGGGTCCCAGTCAAAGCAGGGGAGGGCTTGGGAGAAAGGTTATATAATATAATATGTTCTTCAGGCTCCATATGAGAGGGAGACAATACTGCCTCCCAGGGCCTGGTCTCAAGTGCTACTTTACAGGCTTAGGGAGTCCTGCCTATTCTACCTCATGAAAAGGGAGATCCAATCATTGCTTTCTGGAAACCATTCTCCTCATCTCTTTGGCTGTCATATGTATTTAACAGTAGTGCCCTCAAGGACAATGGGGTGGGGAAGCGTGCTAGGGGGCTCCAGCCTCCAGCCTGTAGTTTGCTAAGAAGGGTCGTCTTTGTTTCCATTTTGAGTCATGGCTGAATTCTTATATGTTGTCTGATCTTCAAGCTGAAAGACCCAAGGGACCAGGCAGCTGTGAATCAACTCTGTGTGTCTGTGCGTGTGTGTTTGCTAGCAGGTACTATAGCAAAGGAGGCAGTACACTTTTCCTTATTTCTTTAAATCGATAGGGATTTGGAGGAAAAGACTTTAATAAAATAGAATTGTGACTGATTATTTTTCCCCCTTTCTGAGCACTGCTGTAAAAATCAGAAGGTTATGAATAGAATGAGGGGAAAAAAAAAGAATGGGAAAAAAAATACCCGTTTTCTAATATAGTCCTGTGGGTTTAAACCCAAACCTCAGATTTATAATGAAAGCTCAGTGTCTATATACCAACCTCCACCTTAGAAGATGGATCTTCTTTCTGATCGTGGAGTATAAAGAAATCTTCCACAGCTTTCACTCATTGGGAAGGTACACAGTTGCTGATCTGTTGTTTTTTCTTCTACATAGTCTACATTATGATTTGGAAATTCGACATGGTGTATTTTTTTTTTCCCCAGGCCAGATGTTTTATCCTGCTATGTTAAGTCATCTTGACATGTTGCCACAGAATGGAAACAACTGCTAGTTTTAATATTGCTCCATATCTTTATTACAAGGTACGTCTCATGCATCTTAATTTCTCATATTCTCCTTGGCTGTCGTTCTCTGATCTTCTGTATCCCAACCCCCCTTAACTCCTGAAGAAGGCATATTGTAATTGTGTGACAGTCGTGTCCCAGTAGCTAAAGAGGTTCTAGATAGCATAATGAATATGCAGCGCATTATCTCCCAGGATATGTGCCTGTGTCTTTAATCACAGCTGGAATGCAAAATCGGACTCCACCTTTCAACTCTATCTCCATCATGCTGAGAGAGTGAGAGAGAGCGAGACGGAGACTGCTAGACAGCTCGAAAGAGATTGCAGCTCAGATGTCCTGAAAAACAGCAAATCCCTCAGACCTGGCAGATTCCGTTACCATGAGAACTGCAGATATTTCCATTGTGATGGTTTGCTCCAGCAGCCATCTGTTACACCCATTTGATTAGGAAGTACAGTTCAGCTTGTATGGGATTTTCATCACACCTTATCCCAGGGCAGTATACAGAGGCGCTTGCTTTTTTATATGCTAAACTCCAAGGCTTCAAAGTACTGTAATTTACCAAGGCGGAGGACATTTAATGGAACGCTAAGAGAAGGTCACTAAAGACCAAAGCTTCCAGAAGAAATACACACAGGAGATGTAGGAGAAGATTAGACTCCACAGCAGAAATGCAACCAAATCAGAAAATTAACCATATTTAGCAATCTGTTCTCTCGGTGGAGGAGAGCAAGTCAAGACCCAGGTTCTGAGAACTTGCATCCTGAAGGGAGGTGAAGCTTTTGTGTAGTCATGGCATGACTGCTACTGGAGCAATAATTCTCTCTCAGGATTCAAGGACAGTCAAAAGAAAGGGAGAGAAGGGGAGCGCCTCAAACACATCTCAACTGATGAGACGAATCCACTGTATAAAGATTCCATTAGCTCTAAAAATTTTATGATGCCATCTAACTTATCCATAGACACAAAACGACCTTAAAAATTCCTTGAAGCAGTGCTGTAATTTACAGATTTAAACCAGTTATTTGGACTAGTTGCCCCTCTGTGTATTTTTGTGGGGGAGGAAATGCTGATGGTACATCATATAGACATAAAAATAGGAATTTTGTTCAATTAAGTCTCTCCAAATACCTGTCCCGGGGTGTTGGGCATTCTATGTCTAGGCTCCAAGAGGGTTGTCCTGGTCCAGGAGGGGCTACCTAGAGTGCCTTAAATTGCCCCGAGTTCCGGCAAACTTGGGAAGCTAATTAAATGCTTATATACTGACATGAATTTGTGATCACTGCACAGGGGCCCTTGATGTGGTCTCCCTTTGTTTCCCAGCTTGCATTTTCTAGGATGGACTCTGATAATAATATATCACTCAAGTTGGAGGAGAGCGGCCAAATTTTCCAAACTTGTCAAGTTTGCAAGTCCCGTGATGTCATGTTTTGTCTGTTGCTTTGGTTTCTGGATGACTCTTTCTGAACAAGGGAAACATTTTCCCTATCTGATTCCACTGGGGGCTTGAGAACTTTTACCTGTCACATTTCCTGGCCCGGTGTCAGGTTGTCATCTGGGGAGACTGGGATGTCAGGAGCACCCAGAGAGCTCACTCCCTGCTTTAATGCCAAAGATAGGTTTTTGTGTAAAATAAAAGATATCCATGACTTGTTAAATGTAAAGCAAGGCAGAGTTTATTCAAGGGGTGGGGCGTGGTCATAGGTGCAGGCCCTAGGACATTGGGGTCTTATGGTGGTGGGGAGAGATTGGGCTTGACTACGATTCCAACAAGAATAAGTGGGGATGCATAACCAAGAAGCAGAGTGGAGGTCACTGGTTGAAAATTATTATAAGAAAACAGAAGCAAGGGGGATTCTTGCTTCATCGACTTCACGTAATTCTTTCTGCAGGCAGACCAGGGTGACAAGATACGAATAGAGGGTGGTCACTAGGTCTATTCACTGAATAGACCTAGCAGTATTTGTGCTCAAACTGGATTCTATAAGGACAGGAAGAGAAGCCCAAGGTTGGGCCTTGTCAGAAAAGACTCAGAGGAATTGAGTTTGAACAATGGAGAGAGGTTTTGTTTCTGATCAGGCAAAACCATGGTCCAGGACCAAGGAGAGTAAAAGTTAGGAAAATTTTTTTTTTTTTTGAAATATATTGGATTCTTTTGTTCTTCTGCACTGGAAAAGCTCAAACTTCACAGATGAGGACTTGTATCTTCCTTGAATGAAGAACCAACTAGGTTTAGCCAGTCACTGAAGGCATAAGAAAGAGGTGAGTGAGGATTAGGAGGCTCTCTTCCTCCATCCCTGCAGCAAAGGGCTCACCCTGCAGATCCTCCTCTGGTATGGACTCTGCCAAACCCTCAGTCCTGCACCCTGGAGACTGGCCCTTCTTGAAGCCTTTGGATCCAGGGCTCTGGGCTTATGAACACAGTGTTTGTCTTGAAAGGCAGCAGATGCAAGGAGGGCCTGCCCCGAAACAATAAGCACCATTCAGGTTTCCTGCAGGCCTTCTCATAGTGGTGCCTTTGTTACAGGAAACGTGGACTACGATGCACCCCCCTCTTCTCCCCCTCCCCCAGGTCCCCCCTCACAGCTAGGATCTCAACCACCTTCAGAAAGCAAAGGTTAAGTAAGCACCTATGGAAAAATCAGTTGACACACAAAAGCGAGGAAAGCAAATGTATCAGTCACTTGCCAGAAAGATGCAGGGGGGTTGGGTGGGGGTGGGGGTGGGGGGAGTCGGGAGTGGGGGTGTGGAGAGCTTTTGGGGAGGGGAATGAATTTTAGTTGAAGCCAGAAGAAAAACAGCCCTTGGAGGGGAGTGCTAGCTAGAAATACTCTCCTCTGATCTGGGATGTTAACAGTGGCACCTTCTGACTTAATGTGGCATCTTTCTTCATCGTTATCAATCTCATGAGAGCTTTCCTGCCATCTGTACCATTGCTGCTTCAGGCTTCCATATGAAAGTCCAATCTGGCAGCATAAATACTGGCTAATGAAGAGTAGGTGTCTGACTGACTGGAAGAGAAGCGATCCTCTGTCAATGATGGAGCAGAATTCATTCATTTAAAAAAAAATCTGCATTTATACAGCCATTCAAGAAGAAATCCTCTCCCCTTCTCTCTTTCCTTCCCCCTCCCTACTCCTTTTCATCCACCTTTCTCATTTTCTTTCTGTGTCATCCTACGTTAATAGAGTTCATGCAAAAGTCAGCATAAAAATGGTCTTTGCCTAGAACGTTATACCTTGGAGATTAAAAATAGGGACGAGATGTGGACTCGCCGACATGTGGTGGGTTATTTTTTTTCCCCTTTCAGTGGGAAAGCTATAACTACATAGATTAGCAAAACTTGTGCAAGAATGGATGTAAAACAGATTTATCTCTGTGTCAGCTTTATCTGATCCATTTGGTCTTGCAGAGTTTGGATGGCTTCCTTTGTTACAATAACCAGCTTTCAAACATCTATATCCTTAGGGTATTAAATGTCAGCCTCCGATGTACCAGTCAAGGAGAGAGGGTTGACAATCTGTGGGCTGGAGGAGTACTGCCGGCTTGCAGGGGAGGAGAATCCCTCCTGAGCCCAGGCTGGCTTCTAGTGTGATCTACCGTGACTCCTGCCACCTCCTTGCATCACAGCATTACAGTGGAGGGGTGCTGAAGCTTGCGGTGGCCATTAATATCCTTTTGCAAAGAATTCAAAAAGATTTCCTGTCAGTGACAAGGACAGATTTGTTAGAGGTCTCTCAAGGAAATGGACAATAACTAATTAATTGAGCTCTCCATGACTTTTGGTGCTGTCGTTTTTCATTTATCTGTCCTACTTTCTTACCCTGCAGGTCTAACACTTCTTTTTTCTTTCCTTCTTTCCCCCTTTCCTTTCTCTTCCTCATTCATTATTTCTGTCACTCTTCTTTCCCTCTCGTCTCATTTTCTCCCAGATCTCTCTCTTTAATTGAATCTATCCTTAAAAAAAAAAAAAATCCCTAGTAAAGTACACATCTGCAAAGATGCTCCCGAGGAATCAGAGTCCATTTCTTTTTCTTTTCTTTTTTTTTTTTAATTTAATTATTGGTTGGGTCCATTTCTTCTAACTCTGAGAATTGCCATCTTTTCAAGTGGGAAGGGGCCTCAGAAGTTTCCATTCTGTAATAGATAGATAAATAATCTTTAACATGCTCAACAAGACATTGCAAAGTTTTTGATCAAAAAATCTGTAGTGATAAAATTGGTGCATTAGTATGATTGTTAATGTTATTTAGTATCCAGGAATGATACACTATACCTGTTGTGGAAAATAGGGACAATATCAACAGTCCCCATTTAGAGGAAAATGACTGAAGTTCTATCTAATTAAACGAAATTTCATCAGAACCTGCAAGCAGTTTTGTGGATCTTACATGCCAGATGTAGTTACTGCCTTAACTTGCTCTCCTAACTGGGCTGCCTGGTTCATGCCTGTGAGCTCCAGCCTCGGTTCCCTCTTCAGTCACTTCTGTAGACCAAGAATCAGAAAGTCTCACTATGCTTGATTCTCTACTTCTGTTCTTAGGTCTTTTGATGTAGAGAAACACAGGGCACAGAGTGGGGTTATTGGAGGTGGCTCTGGATAAAAGCAGTCAGATCTGGAACTTTTTTGCTTTCTTTGTGTATGAGGCTTTTAACAAATATTGGATCTCTTGGTGCCCCAATTTTGCCATCTGAAAATAGGAAATACCCACATCTTGAATCACTGCAGACTTATTGTGTGATTCAAATGATGTAAGTTTGTGAAGTGTTGGAAATGGAGGGCTCACTCTAGAGTGCCCAACCATTTTAGTTTGCCTGGGAATGATGAGTTGCTTGGGTCATAGGTTGCCGTGATAAAACCAGGGTAGTCCCAGGAAAACACTGGGATGGTTGGTTACCCCACTAAGGTCATCCATTCCTATGGGAGGACCCAGACCCCACTTAAACAAGAATCCAGTGGGGAACAGAATTTTCATTGTGGTTGAAGGAAGTCTCGTTTTCTTCAGTGGACTCACTGCCTGCTCTATTTTCCACGTATGCATTCCTGATTCTGGTTTGGAAAGGGTTTACTCCCTATCCCTCCCTTCAAGGGCTAGCATATAATGTTAGAAGTATGAAAATATCAGATGAAGTAAGCGCACATTCCTTCTTCTGAGCTGGGATTTACTCATTCTTCAAAGTCCGGAACACTTGTTATCCCATTCATGAGACTTTAGCTCATAGTCATCTCTTTCTGTCCTCTGAGCTTTCAGGGGGGTAGAACATTAGGAATATTGCTTTGGCTCCTGCTAGAGTTTTAAAACCTCCTTGAAGGCAGAAAGCCTGTATGTTAGTCAGCTTGTCAATTCTGTGACCCAAACAAAATCCCTAGCAAGAACAATTCAGGGGAAGAAAAATTTATTTTGGCTCATGATTTCAGACATTTAGACCAGAGTGGGCCAACTCTATTGCTCTGAGCCCAAGGTGAGGCAAAACACCATGGTGGAAAGGTAGAGTGGAGGAGCTCTCCTCTACTCATAGCGTCCAGGAAGCAGGTGAATAAAGAGGAGCCACAGGGAAGATACACCCTTTCAGGGAGCCCTCAGGGACCCACCTCCTCCAGCCATGTCCCACCTGCCTACAGTTACCATCTAGCTAGTCCATTCCAATTAGGTTAGACTGATTAAGTTATAGCTCCCATAGTCTAATCATTTCACCTCTGAACATGTACTAACACAGGAGCTTGTAGGGACACCTCATATACAAACCATAACAGCCTGTCTTATATTTTCTGAGTAATTATTGAATGAAAGAATAAGTAAATGAAGGATTTGTAAGTAGGGAAAAGAATCAGGGGGAATAAATGGGTAAATGAGGGAGTGAATGAATACATGATTGAATTAATTATTATTCTGTGTTTATTAATAAACTACACACATATTTAGTCTTGGTTAGGCCTTCTTGAGGATCTTTTATAGGTCAAGAATTTTTGAGCTCAGATCCCTAGTCCTAGTTCTCAGTTTCAGTTACCAAAATGATCCAGCTTACTTTGGGGGGGGGGCACCATCCACTATTTGATAAGTTGGGAGGATGTGAACTTTTCCTTTTAAACTTTTATATATTAATTTAAAAGTCAAAGTAAGATTACATGATGGATAGAAAAAAAAAGATCCTTCTAACCACTCACAAACCTAGAATGAAAAATAAAAATTCTGTCTTATATCCTTCTCTCTGCCTCACAATGTAATTCTTCTGAAATTGAAGTTTTTGCTTTTAGATTTTTGGTGATTATAATTAGAATTATAACTAATAGAATTTTATGTTTTATTTACCAACATTTGAGTACATTTTGACATTCTGTTATGAAAATTTGAGGTATTTTGACTATTTTCAGTATCATTCACTTTCTCCTTCCCTTCTCTACTTCCTGAGATTTTATTTATTATTAACTTTAGTAATTCTAATAGCTAGATTTTGGCCTTTACAAATTCTTCTTTGAGCCATGCTCTGATGTTATTTTTGTTATTTCATTTTCCTTCTTATATTCAATTTTATTTTACTGGATCCCTGTGTCAGAACTTTTATTCTTAAGTCAGAGTATAAGGGGAAATATTTAAAAATATTTATATTTAGATTTATTCTAAACTAAAAACATATTTATTTTTACTTCATTTTTGATTGATAGTTTGGCTGGGTATAGATTTCAAACATTTCCATTGTTCTGAAAGGATTGTTCCCTATTGATATCCAGAAGAAGTATACTGTCATTCTTATGATGTTACTTTCTAGATAACCTCCTTCTCACTTGATACTTTTTTAGGATTCTTGAAATTTCACCAAGATATTTGGATGTGTGCTATTTCTATCCACTTTGCTTTTAACCACATGGTAGGGCTTTTCATTATAAACAATTATCTCTTTGTCTCTGGGATTTTACTCACCCCACCCCCATATTTCTTTTATTATTTTCTTCTCTCTCTAGAACTTACAGTAGATAAATATTGGATTCCTGACTGTATCTCCCACAGTATCATATTTTCTGTTTTTTTTTTTCATGAGAAATTTACTCTCACTTGCCATCATTGCAATTATATGTTCAGTACATTGATTTTAAAAAAAACTGGTAAATATGATATGTCAAGAGCTTTGTAATGTTTTGAACAACTAATAAAAAAAACAAAAAAACCTGGTAATCATATTTTTAATTTCCAGAATTTTTTTGTCCTTTATCTTATTTCATAGCTGTTGTTATCTTTTTCTTAATTGGTTTTGATGTTTTCATTATTCACTCAAATATCTCTAAAGAGAATCTTAAAATAAAAACATATTTTCACTTTCCCATATCATTTGTTTCTTACAATGCCATCTTGGGTCTATCTTTTCTATGACAATTGATTTTCTCAACTGTGTTGTGATTTCAATTATAAATTGAGATTTGATTCATCTAGGTAACTTATGTGGGATCTTCTCTGTAGTTTAAAAGTGTTTCCTCAATAGTTTCTCCTTTGATACAGGGGTCTTATTGAGGGCTCCAGAAAGCCAAATGGGTGGGCAGATTTCCACCTAGCATTCAGAAACAAGGAATAGGCTGGGGGCACTCCCACTGTCTCTAAAATAGTAGAACTTTATTCTAGGACTAGAGCATTTTAGTTTTAAATGATGCTAATACCTCCTACTTCTGTCTACCTAATGTGGAAGCCATTATTCAAACTCTTTCAGGCCCTGTCTCCTACCTAACTCCCTTTCTAGTCCTATCTCCAATATTCCTAGAGAGAAATTGTCATGCTTTATCCCGAGGGCCAAAAATGCTGGCCAGTTTCATAGACCCAGGAAGTCTGGGGAACCCAGCAGAGTGGCTAATAGTATTCTTCCTATTGCAGTTCTGTGGTTTACTACTCTGATGAGGATGAACCCTCTGGGCAGGCTCTGTCGTACCCTATGAAGACTGCTTTGATAGTTTATCTTACTTTTCATTGATCTTATCATAGCCTTCTATATTACAGGATTTCCTCAATATTTCTGGTGACAGCTGGTTTCTTCTACACTTGGCTTCATAATTTTTTTTTATTATACAAATATTTATCTGTATGACCTCAGTATGTTGGAAGGTGATGCATGTGCTAGATCTATCAGCTAGAAATGCAAGGCAGAATAAAATATCTGAGATGGTGTATATAGTGATGGTAGGGTTCATGATGAACTTAAAAACTCCTGTGCTTCATTAAATTACTTATTTCCTTTGGCCAAACATACGGCTTCTTCATTTCTTTGTGGAAGAAAGAAGAGAAGGCCCAGAGGTCTTTGCACTTTCTCTCTACAACTTCCATTGACTTCTCTAGTCCAGCCAAAGTCTTTATTTCTGGAACAGCAGAAGCATGTCCAGTGAGGACCAAAGAGGTAAATGTATAAGACATATTACAGCTTTTATCTGTTGATTTTCTATCCCTAAAATTATGGTAAAATCCCTTCAGGATGGAACCATCTGTCATGTTTCTGGTGTACCTGTGTGTATATGTGTATTGTGGGAGTGTGTATGTATGCACGCACTGGGAAAAGAATGGGGTTTATGGGTCAAAAGGTGTGGTTTGCCAGCCTTATACACTGTGGCTACTGAACATTTGTTGATAAATTAAAAAGTGAACATCTGGTTTCATAAGAAGTTTATGCATTGTTTCTGTGCATAACCTAGGAATGTACTACAATTCTGCTGCTGAAACCTTGATAAAAATCAAGATTTTTAGTCTCAATGATTTTTTTTTAGCATTTTAAAATAGCCCATTAGTGCCTGAGGGGTATAGGTTTGTAATATATAATTAGGCATTTCCCCCAGTAAGTCTGAAATCACATATTCATGGCAATCCAACATCTCTGTAATCTTACTCCTTTTTCCATGCATGAGGAAGGTTGAAATATTAATTACTGCATCAACCACTTTAAGATTTAATATTTTTCCCTTTCTAGGGGCTGCATACCTCCTGCATGACTTCTGACTATTCTCACAGCTGTCTGAGAGATAAGCAACTCTATGTCTCTGGAAGTAATCTATAAATCATATTCAAATTCATGTGTCCAAATGATCCTTCCTTTAATCTCTAAAATGACTCTACTGGAGCCTTGCTAGTGAACTTCAATTGGAAACATTATGTTTTCCACCTACTCACGTTCCTGTCAAATATGTTAGTGTTAGAAAAGGAAGAATAGAGCTGGTGAAATAGGCCTTCAAACTCTCTGCCAACTAGAGAGGCTGCATGGGTACAATAGGGCACCTGGATTAAATCAGCAAGTCTTAACTTTTGAAAGAAAACCAGAAAAAAGAGAATGAAATAATTTGGTTGCTGCTAGAAGAGGCATCTCTTGTGACTTCTATTTGTCATGCCATTGCTCTCAGACAAAGAGAAAAAGTGTCTTGATTCCAATCATTGTGTAATGTTTTAAAAATATGCCAAAGAGAGGGTGTCAGGGCTGTGTTATCATATGAGTATCATAAGACATCTTATACAAATTGGCTGAGTGGCGCGCTGTGTTCTACACCATCTGGCCTGTTCTACACTCTACCCTTGTCTCCAGGCCCCCGGTATCTGGTGGGTCAGAGTCATCATCCTTCTCGGTGCGAGCTGTGTACCTTTTTCCTGCTTTTCCTCGGCCTGGCATGGTTTCTTTCTATCTCTAAAGCTTTTCCAGTGAGCAAGTAACCTCTCCAAGGTAGCCCTCGAAGTCAAAGCATGAAATGATTTCTCACCCAAATCCTGCTACCTTCCTAATACTCTGTTAGCTTACCAAGCTAACAGGATACAGAGAGATGTGCTATGAACAGCCACTATATGCCAGGCATTGGACTAGGTCTTACATATGGAGTATTATCTGAGTCAGCTCTCAAACTTTGCATTGTATCCAGTTCGTAGATAAAGAAATAGGAGTTATCTTAGTAAGTGGAGGAACTATTACTGGAACCCATGTCTATCTGACTCCAATTTTCCACGTGATTTTCATGACTACACCATGATGTTTTTGACAATAGATTTATAACTTAGTATGGTACAATATGGAAATCTATGAAAGAATAAAATACTACAATCACAAAATTGGGAGGTTTTTTTAAATATCATATAGTTTAATTCTATCCTGGATGTTGGATATTTTATATGGTATGATAAGAATAAGAAAATAGTTTCTGTTAGAAAATCTGCAGTGACAAGGATTCCCCATGTGTCATGTTGGATGAATGGGTCTGGGTGAAACTCTTTTTAAATTTGTCCCTATTGAATTCCACATTGCCATCTTTGTCTCTTTTTTCAACCAGTTCAGAAACTTTTGTAACTTTCCTTGTTCATTCAGTATTGGTTATTTTTCTCTAAGTACATATTTTCCCCGAATGCCATAAATTTTACCATCCAAACATTGACAAAAAATATTCTTAAAATGGACCTGTGAGCCCATCACTAGAGCTCTCCTCGTTGTTTGACATCCTTCAGGTATAGTCATTTGATTATCTAGAAAGTTGATCAAATGTACTGTTGCTTTTAAATTTGTGGCAAGGAGTGACGTTGTTAAAGACTTTGTAAAACACAGAACATGACATTTATTCCACTTTCCTATTTTAACTCCCTAAAATCCCTGAACAAAAAGGAATTTAGTGAGTCTGGTGTAATTTGTTCTCGATGAGCTCAGGTTAGCATCTTTTCATTTTTTTTTCCAAGTCTGTGTAAACTGCATATTTAATATGTTCTAGAATTTGTTCCAAAATGATAGAAATGACTTGTGACATCCAAATTCTTGCAATGTTTGAAGGAAATGGGACACTGAAAAAAACATGAAACAGTGACCTGGTTACAAACAATCTATAATGAAGCACAAACTGTCTGGCACGGACCCTGTGTGCCTGTGGGACAACAGAAGGTCATAGTGTAATTAAGACCATCATCAAAGAAGAGGTGAACATTGGAGGATGGTTGGAATTGAATCAGGAAGTTAGAAGATGAAAGAGAATTCCCAATGATGCTAACAGGATGAGCAAAGTCATGGAAGTCTAAGATGAGATTTTGTCTGTGGCCCAAAAGACATGGTCTTGGCTAGAAGAGAACATGCTGGTGAGTATCAAGTGTGCAGTAGGAGATGCAGGATGGAGCTTGCTGTGGAATAGTCTTGAAGGTGATACAAGAGTCTTGGCTCTGCATATTGTGGTAGAATCAAAGGTATTGAAGATTTTTGAGTAGAAAAGTGACCTGGCAAGGGTAACATTGAAAGATGATGATCCTGCTGCTGTGTGCAGGAAAGCAAAATGTGGAGCTGCTGCTGGAACCTAGGAGGCTTAATTAGAACTGACACAGTGATCCCAGCAGGAAGATGTGAGAATCTTGCTTAGCGTAGAGATACTGGATTCACGTAAGAATGGACCCAAGACCCATCTTGGGGGAAAATAGGCCATGTTGCATGGTTTACTCACTTAGTGATGGAATGGTGCTATGAGGAATGAAGAAGAGAGGTGGGTCAAAGGAGATGTAACTTTTCCAGATTTAAGGTCTGGAAAGATCTTTAAGAGAAATAGGATGGGTCTGTATACTTTGGTTATTAAACTGGGTTAATGGCAAATGAAATTTTGTAGAGTAGAGTTACTTTCAGAGGCGTTCTAAATATCCCTTTGCCAAAACTGACATTTGGAGGTGAATCCATTGTAGGTATGTCTTTAACTATATATGCACGGACAGCAAAATAATCCCCCACCTTAGATCTTTAGAGGAAATAAGAGGCCCTGTAAATATTGAGGAAAAATGCATTCACCTTCAAATTATATTGTTTTAGAGGTTAAAAGTATATAATTTCCCAAGGAGCACATTGAGATCCAGCCTGCTGGGAGGCTATTGCTCAATTACGCTCAGCAGTGGTGAAGGTGCCCACGATTCCTCTTAGCTTGCTTAAGCTGGTGGGAGCAGAGGCCTCGCCCAGGCTCCAGGCTGACAGGGCAAATTTGGGCCAGTCAGGGCATGTGATCCTGCTCCTTGAGTCATGGTCCCTTTGCTCTGATAAGTCCTTATTGCAGGTTGCCGGCACAGGTGGCCTGGGCCTCTGCTCTCCAGGCCTGTGAGTTAATTCGTCTGGCTGGCATGTCTCTGAGCATGTTCATTTACCAGGTACCATCCCCTGGGTGTGACCAAGTGGAAAGATTCTTGTCGTTTCTTGTCTCCATAGAAAGAGGTCAGATCTGAAATTAGCTGATTGGAGGGGCCAGGATGACTGCTGGGGTGACCCTGCCCTTGCCGGTGTAGACTCTGTCACCTTTAAGCTGTGAGGGCTTTGGTGAGCCAAATGAGCTGCAGAGAGGCTCAGCAGGCTCCAGGCATGAAGCCTAAGGATGCATCTTGTTAGAGATAGTTAGTTGGTATTGGACCCTGGGAGGGACTGTGGCCATCTTAAATTTTTGTTACTTTAATAATTTAGCACCTGAAGTCATCAGTGGCTTCCAATGTGACACAAAGGGTCATCCCATGCACTCACACATATTTAGATCATTGATATAAATAATTTGTTTTTCCATATATTTTTACTATGTGCACATCTTTTTTCCCCCTGGCATTGGGGATGGAATCCAGGGTCTTGTGCATGCGAAGTGAGGGCTCTACTACCTCCTCAGGGTGAAAAAATTTTTATTTTGAGTTAGTGTCTCGCTATATTGGCCAGGCTGACCTTAAACTTGCTTTAGCCTCCTGAATAGCTGGGATTACAGGTGTGCATCACCATACCCAATTTATGTGCACATCTTCTTGCTCTTGTAATTTTGAAAAACAGAATCATTGAAACTCACTTATTGAGGATTTTAAGTCTATCTTTCTTCCCACTACCCTTCCTTAATTTTGCAACTTGAATGTCACCTGGCATGAACAGAAACAGAGCTGGACCTGGGCAGAGGATAGAGGAGAGAGTTAAACTGGTAGTTTCAGAAAGTAGCAGAGAGAAGAAAACAACCCTCTGGGAAGGCTGTGGTGGCTGTGAGGGTGGGGAGGCCCGTCTTCTAGCACCTTGCTTTCACATCACCCTTCCCTCCTGCCAGCACTCCTCAAAAGGTTGCTTGTTAAAACTCTGGAGAAATGCGCAACCCAAACAAATCCACTGTAATCAATTCAAAGCTGATTCTGGTCTGCAGTTTCAGATTTTGGAAAAGGATCACTGGCTCCCAGTTAAAGATTTATAAACAGGCCTCACTGTCAGTCAAAAGCAGAGCCTTGAAAAAGGGAAACACTAGAATCTTTGACTCTTCAAAGAGCCCTCGCTACCTCTCTTCTCTTTTCTCGTTGTCTCTCTTGGTAACAAGCAGAGTTTGGAAATTGTTTTTTAGCAAATGCATTAGAGGGAAGGTAGAAGGGAAGTGACACATTGACAAGTGACTGAGGGAACAAGCCTGGGAAAGGATAGTTACAAAAAAAAATGCTGTAGAACATGGGCCTCCTGAAGTCCCTTCAAGGTTTAATTGCAGGTGTGCAATTGACCCGTGTAAACTGGAAAGAGCAAGGCAAATGGGCACCTATCTCCTTCCCTTTGAAAACCCAAACAGACCTTACAACATCCCAATAACAGAAGCAGTAGTCCCAGCCCAAATTATTTAGGTGTTGATGCTACTGTCTCTTTGCACTCCATCTGCAGCAGTTTGGTCTGTGCATCTCCACTTTCCACCTCTGAGCTGACTCCTATCATCATCATCATCATCATCATCATCATCATCATCATCATCATCAATTGTCACCGTCAGAGCAGCGTTTTCATCATCAGAGCTGGTAACATGTAGGATGCTTATAATCTGTGCCACACACTATACACCAGGATCATTTCTTCCATGAAGTACACTTTTCAGGCAATTACCATTATTTCCCACTTTTATGGAACACAGCACATCTAGTCAGGGGTCAATGCAGGATAACTATCTCTAGAGCATCTATGCTATAAATGAATAGATGGATGAATGAATGACTTTCAGTAGGCTCTCAAGCACTGTTCTCTTTGCCCTGGCTTCAAAACCCATAAGATCCAGGGTAGTGGGCTATGGCATCCTCTGTGGTCCTCACCAGTGGTAGCACTATACTCAGGGTGCAGTGTGGGTTCCCTTGCTCAAACACAAATCCCTGTTGGGGCAGGCTGTGGAAGCCCCTGGGAACCTAAGTAAGCCCTACCATAGCCCTTTTATGGCAACTCTGTACAGGGCACCTCTGAGAATGCTCAGGAACTCCAGGGGAGAGGAACATCCTCAACTTCAAGTATCTTAAGTCTTTTAGTGTCACTCAAATTCAGAAGGACGAGGTCAAGCACCCTCTCCATGGTTGGAGATAGGGACAAGGGGAAAGACCAAATACCAGATCTCATCACCTGAATCATCACACTCTGAAGACATGGTCTGTCATGGTTGAATGGTGTCTGCCCCGAAAGATATGTTCAAGTCCAAATCCCTGATATCTGTGAATGAGATTTTATTTTGAAATGGGGTCTTGTCTTTGCACATGTTAAGATGAAGTCGTACTGGATTAGGGTGGACCCTACATCCAAAGACTGGTGTCCTTATAGGAAGAGGAGAGAGCAGAGACACACAGGGAAGAAGTACGTGTGAAGACACAGAGACTGGAGTGATGCAGCTACAGGCTACGGACTGGCAAGGATTGCTGGGAACCTTGGGAGCTGGGAGTAGCAAGGAAGGACTCTTTCCTAGAGCCCCCGGAGGAAGCGTGATCCTGCCAACACCTCAACTTTAGGCTTCTATAGTCCAGAGCTGTGAAAGATGCTTTTCTATTGTTTTGAGCCATTCAGTATGTACTCGTTTGTTCTAGTTTCCCTAGAAATACACTCTCCTTATGCCTCTTCCTTCCCTTGCTTCATGTTAATGTATGGAGAATTAGTCACTTCTTCTGGTGCTTTCATCAGAGTGTGTCCCATAATGGCAAGCTCTAACCTTTGACGATCTGGGCTGAATGATGATCTGGAGAGAAAGAAGGCAGATTATTATTTTAATATTTTAAGTTGCCATAAGAAAACACACTACCTCGCCCGTTCATATCTTGGAGCTTCATAGGTGATCAAGAGTTTCCTAGTGAATCAAAGAAAGATTGAATAAAGATTCAACTCACGGGGCATAGCTTTCCAACTCCCTCTCTGCCCCCTCAGTCACTACTTTGAAGAATGAATTTTCATGAAATCAAAAGACTGATGATTTGTTTCAGGTCTTTCTCCTTCAAAGTATGGATTCACTTGCTTTGGAGTTTAAGCCAAGGAGCAAGTACTCAGTGCATTAGTATTAATTCCTTAATTTACAAAGAGACTAGTGTGAACCAAGTGTTTTGCTGAGTTCTTACATGGATTGTCTGGCTTATTTACTATAATAACATAATGCTGTACCTACCTTATTATTTAATTAATGAAGAAACTAAGAGATAATTAAAATAGTGATAATAAATAACAATAGCAAAGATGTTTGAGTACTTGTGTTTCATGCTGGGGATTTTCCATATATGATTTCATGTAATGCTCCTGGTAACCCACTAAGGTACCTTCTATTTCCCAAGTTTTACAGAGAGGCCATGTGAGTCTCCCCAAGTTGCTTAGTGCCATATCTGTCATCATTACTGACTCATACAGATGTCTTAAAATGTGGCTCCTACCCTCTTAGAGCTCACAACCCAGATGGGAGAGAAGATTTTTCTTCATGGAACAATTGAGTTGGTGTTTATAGATGGATTTAGTGGTGGACTGAGGACCAGGTTGGTTTTGAGAAAATACTTACCTATCAGAGAACAAATGGGGGCTATGGAGATTATTAGTGGAGCAAGACATAGGGTCTACTAATGGCAGCTCCTGAACAATTATAAGAAGGTCTCTTTTTGAGAAGTACAGCTGTACATTAGTGCAGAGTTGCTGAGGCTTGCCATCATCCTAAGAAAACAATTGAAGGATGGTCCTTAGATCTGTCCATTTAATGTCCATTAGAAATATTCAAATTAAGACCTGTATATGACCTTAGGTGTGTTGAAAATTCATTCTTCAATCACCTTTTTTTAAAAAAAAATTTTTAGTTGTAGATAGACACAATATCTTTATTTTTATTTATTTATTTTTATGTGGTATTGAGGATCAAACCCAGGGCCTCACATGTGCGAGGCAAGCACTCTACCACTGAGCTACAATCCCAGCCCTCAATCACTTTTTTATTTGAGATAAGGTTACACTTCCAGAGACTTTGGTTTCAGTGGGAGCACTTAACTGTTAGGGTTCACTGAACTTGGAGCACATGTCATTCAAACACTTGATTCTGGCTGATTTGGGGACACTGGAATCCTGGTGGGGGAGAGCACTCCTGATGAAGGGGATTTTCCCTTTGTACATCTGTTCCCATTGCTGCAATGGTTCCATCTTCCCATTCCCTCCCAAGCCAAAAGAGTCTGTATAACATCTCCCATCACAGATGAAGAACTGAAAATTCAAATGTGTTAGTTGGTTATCCTAACAACTACTCCCAAATTTGGTGGCCTAAGACAAGATGAACTCATTATAGCTCACAAGTCTGCAGGTCAGCTGGATGCTTCTGCTGTTCTGCTCCAGGCAACTCTTGGCTGGACTTGCTCATGTGTTCTGCAGTCTGCTGATGGATCAACTGAGCACTGCCTTGTCTAGGAGAGTCTCACACACATGGCTGAGGGGTAATGCCCTGGGAAATGGTCCATCTACATGTTCAGTGAGCAAGGTGAAGACGTAGAACAGGAGAGGCAGCCTGCGTCTGGGAAAGTCATGAAATTGAAGTTTGGAAATCATCTAGTGAGTCATTCATATGAAGGTCCTGTGAAGAGAAGTTGAATTCACAGAGTAAACAGGAGAAATGGGAAGAAAGTAAAGAATTAGAGCAAAAAGCCTCCCCCCATGGAAATAGGGGACTTCCTAGATTTAGCTAAGGTAACTGCAGGGAATTCTGATAAGGCTCCTTTGGCCTTGGGTTTGGGCAGGATATCACAAGGATATCAACGTTTCCTAGACTGGATGGAGTGTCCCTATACTCAATAAAACTCCATGCATTCTTTGAAGCCCAACTCAACCATTACATATCCCAGATGAATTTGAGGACCCCCTGGCATGCCTTAAGAGCCTCTCTGCAGGGTTACTCTAACATTCTCTGCTTACCTTTGTCCTAATGATGATTATCCTATCCTGTAATCATCCGTTTATTTTTCTTTCTTACCCACTGTGAACAAGTTGGCCTTGGGACAATGCAGCCTTATTTGCAACATTTTCATCTAGCACATGGCTCAAAGCATATTTATTGACCCCAATTATATAATTGAAAGTGGTCATTTAGTTCTGCTTAATTTTTCTGTGAACTTAAAATTGCTTTAAAGAAGTCTATATTTTTTTTTCTTTAAAGGCCATTGAAAATGAGATTAGTTGGAACATCAGTTTTTAGGAACTGAGGGTGCATATGCAAAATCATACTTTGGGGCATGACCGCCTGTCTCCTTAGGTACAGGGGCCATTGAGGTCTGGCTGATGTCAGGCCCCCTCATTTGACATCCCTGTTTTTAAAATTCAGTCGGGGTTTGAGGCCGCCTCTGTCCCCTCAGTCTGTGGAATTTGCAGATGGGCTGGCACATGCTCAAGTTGGTGCTTCTCTTCGATGTTGCTTGTTCCTCTGCTAGCGGCCACTGAGTGTCAGGCCTGGTGCTGGCAGAGAGGGCTGTGAGCCTGGGCAGAGAAACTGGGGAACCTGACTTTCTGGCCTGACAGGACAACACCCTGGTGACCTGGAGAACGTGCTTTGACCTCCGGTGAATGGCCTGTGCTGAGGTAGAGGCTGCAGAGTTACTTCTGACCCACAATAAAAATCACAGGCCCAAGCCTCATGGCCTTCCTCAATTTCCATCTACAGAGAGAAACATCTCCTGCTTCCGCCCTCAGAATCCTTCTCGGAGCTTCTTTGTGAGACATTTCTGAAAAGTGCCTGCATCCTGTTCCTGGTGGCGAATTGATTTAGAAGATCTTTTGTTGATAGTCCATCTTCAAAAGCACCCAAGTCTGCTTTTTATCTGCTTGCCTCTTCCAACCAAGGAGACGCTTCTGCAAAGAGGAGGGGAAAGAGAAAAATGCCCTTTTTATTGACTTATAAACTCATTAAGCCCTTTCCACATGTCTTTATTCTGTTAAATGGAGGGGAAAGGTAAATCAAACCATTCTGTCTGTGAAGAGTGAGTTTTATATGAAATGTTTATAGTTTTCTTTTGTTCTAGATGTTAGATGTTTACTTAATTTCATTTCAGCAGTCACTAAGCACTTAATATGTGTTAAATGTAGATAGAATGAGATACACATTTTGAGGTGCTCATGGGTTACTGAATAAAAGAACTAAATGACTGTATTTGTTGGGACAACTGAGGTGCCAAACACTTAAACCTTTATTATGGAGGCCATGTTTTCTTAAGGGCACTGTGGAGGTCTAAATTATATCTATATACCCCTGAACAGCTTAGGTATATCATGCATTTAGTGGGTATTAAGTTAGCATTTATTAAATGAATAACTAAATGACTGGATTAAAATTAGAATCTATCATTCCCATATTTTTGCATGATTTTTTCTAGCATGTTAAGTATAACATATTCTTGAGAACCTTCCACCTCCTCAAATAAAGGATATTCAACTCAATATTGCTTGAAGTTTTCAAGAAAGTATGTAGTGAGATGTGGTCCTTGCTTAGCAAAACAGCAGAAAGTGGTATTTACCTTGGGGGAATTTTCTATGGTACTAGGGCTGGACTTTAAGGATTCAGACACTCAGTGTTGAGAGGGTGACAATCGAGAAGTAACACCTAAAAGGCAAAGAGGAAGCCAGACAGGGAAGATTGCAAAAACACCTCCAGTTATCAGCTCCCCAAACTCAAGCCCTTGACAAACTTACTCCATAGCTGCTTCTATCAAGGACTGGAATCCATTTCCCTATTTGGGTGATCTTGTGATTTGCACAGTGGTTAAGGCAGCAATGATGGTGTTTCTAATTCAAACCCTCAAAAGACCTAGCTACTGTCATCTGAATGGGACTCCACAGCTTACTGGATGATGAGTAACTGCTATAGAAGGACTGGCAGTCAAACCAGCTGCCAGGAACCAGTCAACCACCAGCCATGTGTGTGAGACTCTCCTAGACAAGGCAGTGCTCAGTTGATCCATCAGCAGACTGCAGAACATATGAGCAAGTCCAGCCAAGAGCTGCCTGGAGCAGAACAGCAGAAGCATCCCCGATGACCTGCAGACTTGTGAGCTATAATGAATTCATCTTATTTTAGGCCACCAAATTTGGGAGTAGTTGTTAAGATAACCAACTAACACATTTGAATTTTCAGTTCTTCATCTATGTTGGGAGAAAACTCAGATGTTATGCCAACTGACATGTGTTTACTGGCTTGGCCAGAGTATTCTGTTCCCTTACTAGCTCATGAAATGCCCTAGGACAAGGGTCACCTGAGTCAGTGCTCAGAATAAAGGGAGGAACTTGTTGGGAAGATTCCAGTGTTTGGTGATCTTCAATTCAATTGTACCCATCTCTAGAGTTAGAGAAAGTTCAGCTGTCACAGCTGAAGAGTTCCCAATCAGATCCTTGTATTACCTAAATTCTCGGGTAAGAAAGAGAAAAGTACATAAAGACAGACATTTAGGATGTGTCAGCGCCAGGACTGGGCAGACTCTGGAGATGATGCCTTTTTAAAAAAAAAAAAAATTCCCTGCTGACCATATCACCTTCTAATCTGTTTCTTTCCTCAGGAGTGTAATATCCGTAAAGTAAAGGGAAGTCTTGCTCTCATCCAGGAGCCAGTCAGTATAGTGAAGATGACTGGAAACACGTTGTTTTGTGTTTTACCTCCCAGAAGGAACTTCATTTTCCTTATGGTTGCATCCTTTCCAGCCTTGACAAGGATACTTGAGATGCTCGGTCACAGCATGCTTTGTGGAATCACTGCTAGCCATGAACTCTTAGCTGTTACTTTGTGACAAGAGAAGCACAGAAATGGACAGTAAACATTTAGAAACTTTTATATCAACTTGATATTGCTGCAACATCCAAGAGCTTGAACTTGATTCACTGAATGGAATGTTCAGGAGTTGTTGAACTTGTGTGGTGAGGCACGGGCTGTACGAACTCTGTAGTGGTCAAATTCAAGTGCAATAGGACCATGAACCAGTCTGCAAAGGATTGGACAGAAGACACATGCACACGCAAACACATACACACATCCATCATAAAACTGGTCTTTTGCGATAGAGAGTTTGAGAAAGCATGGTTATGGAAAATTGCTGAACTTTCAAGCCTTAAGTTCTTCTGTGAGGGCCTTAAAGACAATTTTTATGCTCTGTGCACTTCATTTGTATCTTTATTAATGAAATTATATTATGATTTCTAATTTTCATGTTGACCTCTAGACTATGAAGATACTCTTAAATTCATGCATGGGACATAGTAAAAGCTCATAATGGTTGTTGAATGACTGACCAAGGGAAGGAAAGAATGCTGCCTCCCTTGTCCCCGTCACCAAGGAATTCATCATGGCTATTTCTTTTATACTCTGTTCTGAAGAGGTGGAAAAATGTGGTCTTGAGTGAAGGTCTTGACATTCGTGGCCACTGTGTTACTCAGCATCATTGGGCATGACAGAAGCCAATTTAACTGGCATAAGCACAAAGGAAACCTAATGGCTCTGGTAAACAAATGGTAGGATGGATGGGCAAGGGTACAGCTGGCCCAGGGATGCCTGGCTTCATCCTGTATCAGTTCCTTTTTCTAAGATCTGTTTTCACCAAGAGATTTCAGCTTTGGGCACAGATAGGTGAGAGGCCACATCTTCGCTTTGACACCTGAGTGGAAAAGGCTCTTTTCTCTTGTGCCAGTTGGGAAAATTCTGGGATAGAACTCTGATGGGTCTGGCTGGATCACATGGTCTCTGAGGTGGAATAGAGAAGCATGCAAAGTATGGCTGGTCAGCTCCAGCAGAGCTGGACAGAGGTATAAGGAGAGACACCATCCCCATTACAAAGGGCAGTGCTATTCTCAAAAAGATGAAGGCATGGTAGGCAGACACACAGTAGCTGTCTACTACAGCCAAGGAACATTGATCAACATTGATTGCTGTCTGAAGAGAAAGCCAAGTATTATCTTCATCCACTTTAGATGTCTTCACCCACAGTCAGTCACCCCTCTGGTTTGGGACATTGTAGCCTATCCTCATTATTAGCACCATTATGTTTATTTAGTGAGCACCTGCTATCTGCTAGGCATCAGACCAAATGTACCATATTATTTTATCTCATTTATTTTTATAACACTCCTATAAGGTAGAAATTATTCTCCTACTTTGTTGAGGCTCAGCCACATTTAGTGAATTGTCCATAGTCACACAACCAGTAAGTTGGGGAGCTGGCGTTTTAATTCTACTCTTTTTGTTTTTACCTACCTTCTTCCTGCTACCCTATTGCTTCTTGGGATTGTGTATCTCTAGGTCAATATATGACTGAACTCAAAGACTTCCCAACTCCAGTCATGGCTGCTAAAATCCCCACTAGGAATTCTCTGTGATGATTTGTGATTAATTTTTATCAAGGCTTTAGGAACAGGCTTGGAGCAGACAACTCTCCTAGAACATTCACGAGCTCAAATCTGCAGGTGGTCACAGTTAGCCAACTGGCACAGCAATGAGTGACAGTGTACCTCACTGATCACTGGCAGCTAATGGAACCAATTATGGTGCCCATGATTATTACTTTTTGGGAGTGTTTGGAAAACCAAGCTGAAGTAATGCCATAAAAATGTGTTATGTTCTCTGAAGAATACCCTGTTTAGCTCTAGGCCATTGCAGAGACTCAATTTTGGTTGACAATATTAATAGCAATGAGAGCAAGAGTAAATGTCCATAGTCTACCACCAGTTCTTATTTTATTCAAGTAGTAAAATACAGGAAAATAAGGTAAATTTTGGTTTTATTTTTGAATAAAATCATCAAGATATCGTAAATAACCTTAGCATGGTATGAAAACGTTAGCTTAGCATTCTTGCTTCAGAGAAAATGAAGTTTTCCTGTTATAACAGTGCAATAAAAATAAAGGTGATATCTATCTATTTTTTTTTTTTTTTGCCCCACTGAGGAAAAGACAGGTCCTAGTATGTAAGGGGAAAACCTTCAATAAGAATTTCGGGTTATTATGTTAAGAACAGAACATGTGTTGATTAGACTCAAGCACTTTGCAGTTTTTCATCCCTTTAGTCTACGTTGCCTCTTTTAATTTTTGCAACAACCTTGAGGGTTCATAGGCTGTTGATTATTATTCCCGTTTTCCAGGTGGAGAAAGTGTGGTACTGAGAAGTTAAAGGACCTGCTTATGGTCACTCAGCTAATTATTAGAAGCAATTAATATAGAATTCAGATTTCGTTTCCCTTTTGGGTGCTGAGACTTCTGGAGAATTCATTGTTCACGGACCAACTAAAATGCTGGGAGAAGCTGTGCAGCCTCTTTCTCTAGTCCCTTCATCTATTTCATGTCCTTCCCCAATCTGCTCTGTGTCTAGGAACTTGACCCCTATGGCTATGCAGTGGGATCCCTTGTTGTCTGGCTTCCAGTTGTGTTTGGCCCGTGGGCATCAGTGGCCCAAACTGAGAAATGGCAGGAGAGATGCTTGTCGGGAATTGTGTTATCCTCCCAAACCATGGCTTCCGCTGGGCAGCCCCTGCTCTATGACTCCAGCTCTCACCAGGTTCCAGTGCTGCTGCTTCTTCCATGGACCATCCTGGGCATCTCACTACATATTCTCTCCATCCTCCCAGCTTTGTGAGTGGTCCCTTTATTACAGTCTCTTTATTTGAACCATCTGGGGTGAATTCTGTTTCCTGCTGAGACCCTGACTGTTACCAAGACCAATATTGACTTGCTTATTTTTAGATTGCCAAGTAAGGACATCAACAAATAGGCAAAATCAAAATAGAACTGCTGTTCCATTTATCTTATTAAAACAAAACTATCTTAAGACAGATAGACAGACAGACACACTGGAGGATGAGGAAAAGGAGAATTGTAGAAAAAAATCTCACTCTAATTACTTTATTCCCATTATGACCTAGTAAATTTTTTTTTTTAAATCAGAAATCAGATGTGGTTTCTGGGCCAACATTTGGGAGCAAATGGGTGAGTTAATTTTACCAGTCCAGCAATCTGTTTCCCTGGAATTTAACATAGTTAGGAAGAGATTCTAATATATGATATATGCAGTTCCCAAAATAGTTTACAATGTGCTTATGGAGTTTCATAAACATTTCATGGTTATTAATTTTTTTTCCCAACAAACCTGCATGAATGTCTATTCTCTGCCCCTCTCCTCCCCAATTAGGGCCTATACAGGTATATAAAATATTCCTGCCATCACAGTCTGGTTGGGGGTGACAGACAGGAAAATAGGCAAGTGTAATATATTGAGGACAATGCTAGGAAAAGGTTAGTACAGGGCTGTAAAAGCACATTGCAGAGATAGCAACTAACTTTCTCGGGGTTGGGGGTGGGTAGTGACGTTTACATCAGGAGGCATTTTAAGTTCTGAAGCATTAGGGGAGTTTGTCTAATGGACAAAGAAAAAGGGTATTTCAAGCAGAAAGACTGGCTTGAATAAAAGCATGGGGACATATCGGAATATGGTACCCATGGGATTATGTCCTCAAGTTAACGTGGTAAGCCTGAATTGCAGGGTTGAGGGTGAGGCAGAAAATGGAACCAAAGGTCACAGAACTTCAGATTCGGCACTGAAGGATTTTGCCTTTATTCAGTTCTGTGAGCAACTGCAGTTTGTTGGAAGATTTAAAAAAAATTTTTTTAAAATTTTCATTGAAGAGTGTGACATGGTCAGATTGCCATTTGACAAAGCTCACTCTGGTTATCATGTAAGAGATGGATTGAGAGGTCTGAGTTTAGGGACTCAGATTCTATTTAGGGTGTTAGTGTCTTGGTTTAGGAAATAAAAAGAAGTGAGGTTCTTGATTAAAGTGACAGAGTAGATGTGAAATTCCCAGAGCAAATCCCCCCCAGACCTACCTTATAATCAAGTGGGAGGTCAGGGAGGGAGGCTTTCTCTTGACTTTTTCTCCTAGATTTAGCTTTTTGTCTTCTACCCAATAACCCTGGACCCTACTAGACTGTGAAAAGCAGCAACTGAAAAGTTTCCACCTTCTTACTTTGGACTCATATGGAATCAGGAACCTCATGAGTATTATAATTTTACAAAGTGGTATATTGGAAATACAAGGCACACTGAGTATTCCAGGAAATATCTCCAGGCAAGGGCCACTTCTTTTGATTTGGAACCAGCTTTGCCTGTGTGTTCATACAGTTTGGAACTTAGGTTCTTGGGAGATGTGTGTGTGTGTGTGTGTGTGTGTGTTTGCACTAAGGCATTTGTGTCTTCCTCTTCCTGAATCCACTTGGAAAATGAAACCTTATCTGCCTTCCACCTAGGAGCACATCTCCTAATTGCAAAAGTTGGATTTTGTTTTTCAGATACTGCTTTATTATTGGGACTACATTTCTCTGGTCTTTTTGTCGGGTTTTCCATTCTAAAACAATGAAAATTTTATACACACACACACACACACACACACACACACACTCATACAAATCCTTTTCATGAGCTCTGTAGCCCAGGGAGATTTAGTTTTATTTATCACATGCATCACTTTGTCTATGTATTCATATGTGTGTTTTAGAAGTTTTCTGACCAGTTCCAGGGGAAACCTTGTTTACATAACTCCAAGTATCCCTGTCTTTTGGGCTGTGAAGCAGTAGGCAGGCTACTTAATCTTTCGGAGACTCAGTGTTATCATTGGTAAAATGAAAGGGTTTCACAAAGCTGAAGTGCATCCTGAACACAATTGTGGCTGCTATTATTATTCATAACACAATTTGGATGTATTTCAAATATCAGTGTAATATTTATCAACTTTTCTTTCTGACCATGATTGTGATAAGTCTAGATGGCTCTTAGATCTTTTATAGGTGAATATAAGAGAGTTGGTTCTTTACTGAGTGGGTTAGAGTATTTGTTCATATGTTTAAATTCTAGAGAAATTTCTACTGTACTTCCTGTCCCATGGTTGATTATTATTATTAATAATTTATTTTAAAACATTTCCTGAAGTACTTGACAGCTGATGTCATGCCTCAGGTAAACTGGTCCTCACAATTACCATGCAGATTAATTTAGATAATCTTCACTGTCTCCATTTTACAGATGGGGAAATTATCTTAAATTCTATCCATGGCAAACTTTCTTGGGGACTTCAACATTCTGGCTCATGTTTCTTCCTAGAGGCTGGTTTCATTGCTCCTCAACCTCTTGAGATCTGTGACCTTCATCTGTATTTCATATATGAAATCTTTTAAGCTTTAGTTAAAAAAAAAAAAAAGAATTCTAGCCATTCAGAGCAGGAAGTAATTAATGATCATTTAATTCAGCCGTATCATTTTTAAGATGGGGCAACAGAAGAAGAGACTTGCCTGAGTGAGTGATGAGCAGAACTGAGACTAGAACCCAGGTGTCTTCCTCCGAGTCCAGATTCTTTCAGTTATGCCACTGTGCATTCCAGACGGCCTCTTTCACACTTGGCTTTTACCATCAGTGTTAGTGTGTCACCATGGTGCATGGGTATGCCTGAGAGTATTTCCACTGTGAACTTGAATAAGCATGAGGTGTAGTTTCAATGTGGAGAATATTTTAATGTTTGAATTTGTTTTCCTAAAAAAATAGAAAAGAGGGGGAAAAAAACCCAAATAAACAAACAAATCCTAAAACCACAGAGAATTGATTCTAGTTTCAATTAGGCCTCAAGATTTTCTTAAATAAATAAACAGGCAAGCTTTGCTTCAACTTGCTCTTTAATAATAAAAGATGAGAATAAATTCAGGTAAATTTAAAAGAAACTTTCTTGGAGGCCTACATACATGTCTGGTGATGAAAACACACTGTGTGTGTTTTGAAGGAACTTGGGGATCAGGAGAGGGAGAGAGGTACAGAGTTAAATGCAGTTCAAGGTGAGGAGAGGGATCACAGTACTGAAGTCCAGCATGGAGTCCCTCTTGCCCACAGAGGCCTGGGGAAGGTCATTGAGAAGGTGACTCTTAAGTGGAATCTGAAGGGTGGACAAGTTTTCCAGATAATGGAGCTGTTGGTGGTGCTGAAGGTCCAAGGGCAAAGGTAAAAAAGTGTTCATTGGCTTGAGAAATGTGAAGCTCAAGCTGTTCTTGAGGAGAACATCTAGGGGGCTGACTTGAGAAGTGAATGATGGGCATCTAGGTTGCTTCCACAGTCTTGCTATTGTGAATTGTGCTGCTATGAACATCGATGTAGCAGTGTCCCTGTAGTATGCTCTTTTTAGGTCTTTAGGGAATAGACCGAGAAGGGGAATAGCTGGGTCAAATGGTGGTTCCATTCCCAGCTTTCCAAGAAATCTCCATACTGCTTTCCAAATTGGCTGCACCAATTTGCAGTCCCACCAGCAATGTACAAGTGTACCCTTTTCCCCACATCCTCGCCAGCACTTGTTGTTGTTTGACTTCATAATGGCTGCCAATCTTACTGGAGTGAGATGGTATCTTAGGGTAGTTTTGATTTGCATTTCTCTGACTGCTAGAGATGGTGAGCATTTTTCCCTGTACTTGTTGATTGATTGTATGTCCTCCTCTGAGAAGTGTCTGTTCAGGTCCTTGGCCCATTTGTTGATTGGGTTATTTGTTATCTTATTGTCTAATTTTTTGAGTTCTTTATATACTCTGGATGCAACCTAGATGCCCTTCAATAGAAGAATGGATAAAAAAAAATGTGGCATTTATACACAATGGAGTATTACTCTGCATTAAAAAATGACAAAATCATAGAATTTGGAGGGAAATGATGGCATTAGAGCAGATTATGCTAAGTGAAGCTAGCCAATCCCTAAAAAACAAATGCCAAATGTCTTCTTTGATATAAGGGGAGTAACTAAGGACAGAGTAGGGAAGAAGAGCATGAGAAGAAGACTAACATTAAACAGGGATGAGAGGTGGGAGGGAAAGGGAGAGAGAAGGGAAATTGCATGGAAATGGAAGGAGACCCTCAGGGTTATACAAAATTACATATAAGAGGAAGTAGGGGAAAGGGAAAAATAATACAAGGGGGAGAAATGAATTACAGTAGAGGGGGTAGAGAGAGAAGAGGGGAGGGGAGGGGAGGGGAGGGGGGATAGTAGAGGATAGGAAAGACAGCAGAATACAACAGACATGAGTATGTCAATATGTAAATCAATGGAAGTGTAACTGATGTGATTCTGCAATCTGTATACGGGGTAAAAATGGGAGTTCATAACCCACTTGAATCAAAGTGTGAAATATGATATGTCAAGAACTATGTAATGTTTTGAACAACCAATAAAAAAAAAAGAAGTGAATGATGGGCTTTAAGTACCATGAAAATGAACAACTCCTTCTAGATACAGCCGCATGCCATATAATGACATTTTTTTTTTTGATACTAAGGATCGAACTCAGAGGTACTCAAATACTGAGCCACATCACCACTCCTTTTATTCTTTTATTTTGAGACAGGGTCTTGCTAAGTTGCTTAGGGGCTTGCTAAGTTGCTGAGGCTGGCTTTGAACTTGCAATCCTCCTGCCTCAGCCTCCTTTGTCACTGGGATTATAGGTATGTACCACTATACCTGGCCATAATGACATTTTTAGTCAGTGATGAACCATACATATTATAGTGGTCTTTAAAGTTCTAATGGAGCTGAAAGATTCCTATCAACTACTGAAGGCATGGCACAACACACTCCTCATGTGTTCATGGTGATGCTGGTATAAACAAACTTTGCCTCCAATCATAGAAAACTATAGTGCATCCAACCATGTGCAGTACATAGCACTTGATAATGATAATACAACTGTTAATGATTTTTGTATTACTCTTCTATACTTTTTATCATTATTTTAGAGTATGGGATTTTTAGTTATAAGAAACAAGTTTACTGCAAAACAGTATGCTGTGTGTGTCAGCCGCAGCTCCATACATCTTAAGTTTACCATGTTTTTTGATTGCATTGGGCCACAGGGAGTGATTGACCCATACCATCTAAGTATGGTGCTGCAGTACATGCTATGATATGCACGTAAAGTGATGATGGAATCACTTTACAGTAATGAATGAATATACTTGGTTTTGACAAAAGAGGGAAGGAGAAGATAGTAGCTACTTGATAGGCATATAGGAAAAGGCAAGAATGTTGAAGTTAGGAGACATTTGCAATGTGTTTTGTTGCAATAGGGATCTAATAGAGAGGGAGGATTTGAACCATCAAAATGGACCCTCAATGGGAAAGGATAAGGCAAAGAATGATAGACTCTAAAGTGGGAGGAGGAACTACTCTTGTTTGGGTATTGGAAGGAGAAGTTAAGGATATGATAGATCAGCATGGTGGTTGGTATAAAGAAGTTAAGGGAAGTCAGGATGGATCTGTGAAATGATTTTCTCTGAGACAATATGAAGGACAAAGATATAAGGATGACAGAGAGGGCTTGAGGTGAGTGCTGGGGTTTGGAGGACTCATTTGTGGGGATGGAGAAGGTCCTGGACAAAGACAAGAAGAGAATCTGTTGAGCTTCCTTGAGAGTTCAGCTCATATTAAAGAGCTCAGACCTCTCTTCTTCTTCCTGAAGAGCTTTGGTGCCTCCTTGGGCTCCATCTTGGATAGTGTTTAGGTTGAAGTGATATTTTGTTCTGTTGTGTGTGGGGGGTTGATCTATAGATTTGTGTGTTTGCTTTAGGGTTTTGTTGATTCTCACTTCATTATCTTGGTCTAGCTCTTCCAAATGCTTTTTTGGTTCTATAAATCAGGTCAAAAGATAACAAGAAATTCCCTGAATTCTCCAACAAGCCACAGAAGCTGATGAGTTCTTCCATAGGAGAGGCCACATTCCTAATAAAAATAGTTCTCAGAAACCTCCAAGTTGGCACCATAAGTAGAATTTTGTGAAAGAGAGGGCAAATGAGTCAGCCTTTCCCCCGGGCTTCCCCTTCTTCCTGGTGTTTCTCATGTCCTACTGTTGCCCCCATGACTCTATCCTCTGCAGAACCGCTTCTGCCTTTAACATTTGGCATAACTGTATAGATCAAGGACTCACCTACTTGTTCAGCTGAGTTATGCAGCAAAACTTGCTTGAAGATATCAGTGGGAAGATGGAGGACTTGTTTGTGACCCTAGATCTTTGTGCAGGTTACACATTCCTAACTTGAGGTGTCTATGGGGTGCCTGCCTGCCTTGTTGTCTCATCCCTCCGCAGAGGAGACACCCTGTGACTATTTACCTTTCAGGGGAACAGCTGCAGACACCTCTACTTCTTGATATTAGATCTAGAGAAGAGTGGATCTCTGTTTCCTGCATATTTAGGACTTACTGTCATAGTTCTTTTTTTCTGTGATTACTTTCTTCTCTGATGGCTCTGGCTTCAGAAAGAGCCTATACTTAGCCACAGGTGAGCAGCTTTCTTAGTAGATATCAATCAGATAAAGGTAACATCCTATGATAGAGTGATCCCGTTGGTCATAGAAAAGATTCACACATGGGGAAATTGTTTCCTTATGGGAAGCTTGGTGAGATGGGGAGCAAGAGGAGCAAGAACAACAAAATTACTTTTAATTCCATTTATTAGGTACCTGTTATGTGTTCTATGATTTACATATGTTATCATTAATCCTTATTTAAATCTTGTTGAGAGGAGTATTATCTCATTTTTATAGAAAAAAAAATGAGGCTTGGAGAGAGAAAGTAACTTGTCAAGGTCACTGAGCAACTAAATGGCAGAATTGGGATTCTGATCAGGACTAGTTGACTCCAAATTCATGTCCTTTTATATTTGGGTCCCAGATTTAAAATCTATAGCTGTAGGAGGAATGGCAATTTTGAAGTGGGTCTGTGGCAAGTGGAAGAGAGAGTAACCAGGGAGGTAAGGCACTGTTCATGGGCAAGTGCAGGCAGGGAATACCCGAGGGATGGCCTGGCTCAGAGAGGACATGGGAGGAAGAGAGAAGTGTCTATTCTGACTTCTTAAGTGGTTTGATATGGGGAAAAAAGCTGTCAGTCTATTCTGCCATCTTCTCCACAGATCTTTAGTAAGGTTTAGCTTGCATACTCACTGTTTTTTTTTTTTTTTGAAGGCCTGATCTTATTTGTTATTCTTTAAAAAATTCTTATTTTTGACTGGACTCAGAAGTAGAAGCTCTGAGAGAGGACAGCCTGGATCTTTTGGCAATCTGTTCCTGGCATTTTTCTTTGGCTTATTTCATTCTCTTGGCCAAAAGTTTAGCATATTCTGCAGACTCTTCCATATTCTTCTTAGTATGCTATTTCTTCAGAGCAATACGCCAGGGCTTGTATTGCGGGGCACGTGTAGTAATGAGCTACTGAATCTTTGGTGCTGTGGTCCTATTTTTTTTTTACCTTCCTTGTTTAAGGGTTTTCTGATATCATATTGGTGGATATCATCTTCCTTAGAGAGAATGATAAGTTTGTAGATTCTATGAGCTCTTTTGGATCCCAGTTGACAAGGAGCAGTACTATCCATAGTCCAGGAATAACCTTCTCTCCATTTTTTTTTTTTAACAATAATCAAGTTGCAAATGCTCAGATTGGCATCCGCAATGCAACCTCGAACAGATTTGCGCTTCCTCTCTCCAGGTCTCCTTGGTCTGTAACAGGAATGCCCCTTACTCAGTAGCAGGTGAACATGGCCATGGGTCAAGACATCCTGCTTCCTGGAGAAACCTTGTTTGTCATTCCTGCCATTGATTGGGACCACATAACCCTTCCATGCTTCAACCAGAGCAGCAGCAGCAACATCTGTGGCCATACGTGTCTCACAAAAAGTATAAAGTTTGCGTTCATCGCCCACTTCAGTGAATTTCTGGGAAGGAGATATTCAGCTTCATCTAGGTGCGGCTGATCACTCACAAGGCATCACAAAAAAGAGCTGCTCATTGGTTCTTTTTTGGAGTAAATTTTTTGGAAGGACCCTGAAGAGGTCCTACATTTGGGTTGATATGGAGTAAAAGAGAGGTACAGGCTTGGGATGGAGGAACTGGAGAACAAGGACACAGGGACTTTAGGCACATAGATGTGTTAGGAAGATTATTCTTGGGGGGGGAAGAAAAGTGTCCAAGTGGACCGAGACCAAACCCAGGTAACATGAATAGTGAAGAGGAATCAGTTTTAAGGAGAGCTTTGGAGGTGGAATCAAGATCTCTTGTGATTTAGAATGAGGAAGAGGATGGGCTTGAGGCTAATTCCAAAGTTTTGGGGACTGTATGTATATTGAACTCATAATAATGCTGAAGCAAAAGAGAATTCTTTGAAAAAGTGATGAGGGGCTGTGTTATAACAAGAAAAGGTAATCAGGACATCTTTAATACAAAACCCAGTGGGTGAAGAAGTGATTTTCAAACTTATTGAAGCCTCAGACTCAGAATTTTTTCTTCACCTATAGTTTAGCTGGAGCCCAATGCAGTCGTTTGGGTTGAAGTTTGGGCTGGGGCAGCTCCCCCACAGCTCCCTCCATGGCCTCTGTCGGGCTCTCAGGAATCCCCAGTGATCCTCAGAGCACCAATTGAAAAATCAGAGAATAGAAGATAAAGAGGCAAAATCACTGTGATAAGGTGTAGAAAAGAGCAGAATAGGAATGAAAGAGATAGTTACTGAATATTATGAGAGACTGTTGCTGGAAGACTGTAGAAAGTTCCTGACTTCTTAAGCCCCGCAGCAAAAGACTTTAGAGCCAGGGGGCTCATTGTAAGGTGAAAAGAAAAGAGTGGCCAGCAATTGTCAACCAGAGAGAGTTTATGGCATCTTACTGAAAAGAAAGAGGAAGAAAAAGAACAAAGGTCCTCAAGTCGAGGATATGGACTGTCTAGGACTTCAGAGAAACCAACCTAAAAATAAATGTATTAAATGTGACCAGTGTGACACTTGTTATGGATAGAAGGAAGGATGAAGAGACAGGGAAAACATGGAGGGTTTCTATGAAAGGACACAGAAATCATATTGCTTTGGGATGGGAAAATAATGGCCAGTCTGTGTTTCCATGATAAAGCATTTGACTTTTATAAAATAGTCTGAGGGTGAAACAAGAAAATCTATGACAGTGTTTTAAAAATGCTAAAGATTCTCTTGTGAGGCATTGGTATAATTTTTGCAATTGCTTTTTTTTTCTGTATTTTTTCTGTTCCTGGCCACACATTCAGCATTTGTTGGCAACTACCTCCTTATGACACTGTTCCATATCAGATCTGAAAAGAAGGAATTCCTCTTAAGGAGTTTGCAGGCTGTTTGGGTAGAGGATGGGGAAACTGAATCCTCTGTGTTACGTCATCATTAGGTAAGCTTCAGGCATACTGTGAGCAGAGGGAAGGGTGCAGGTGATGTGGACCTACTTGGGTTTGCGGGTTGGAGGTGACACCTGAGTGGAGATTTCCTGGATGAGTAAGACATAGTAGATAGACAGAATGGAAGTGGGAAGCTATGTGCATTAGGAAAGGGTGCAGAGCAAGGCAGGACACCTAAAGGAATATAGAGAAGGGGGTGTGGCTGGAGTGTGGGAATATATGGCGTGGCATGAAGCTGGAGAGTTTATCAAAGGCCAGGGCAGGGAGAGCTTTGTGGCATAGCTGAAGGACTTTAATCCTATCCTGAAGGCAAAGAGAAATCACAGTGACATATTTATTCTCTGCCTTGCCAACCTTATATCACATTGATTCTGAATTGCATGCTCAAATTAACCAGAATCCAGCTACACAACTATTTTGCTTGCTATGAGACTTGAGACATATGTCACTTCTCTGTTTTCTGCCTCAGTTTTCTTATCTGTATGATGAGATACTGCTAGTACCAACATCTCAGGGCTAGAGTGAGGGAGAAATGGCAAAAACACTATATACATTTCATATTATTATTAATTTAAAGCAAATTAATTTGTTCCTGTCTTGCTTTTCTGTTTTTGAAAATTATCTTGTTCCCGTGGTAAGAAACCCACAGAAAATACTTCAAATGCTGTTTTAGATATGAGCATTTTGGTCTAGAGACACATTTTTATCAGGGAGGAAAGGGTAGTTTCTTTAGATTTCATCTGCCCTTTTACAGAACTTGAGCATGCTCACAGGGTAAGCAGAAACCTCCCAGGTTACATTTTTGGAAGCGGGTGACACAGTCAAATGATGAGGTGAGGTGGGGGCCGATCCTCCCCTTGAGCCAGGATAGTTAATGGTGATAAACAATGAACTTGGAGCTTTTTAGTTTACCCATGTGTCTTTTAATGCTCATGAATTTTTTTAAATTATTATTCTGATTTTCAGTGTGAGAAAACTGAGACTTAATCCATATCCTCAGATGGGCAAGACTTGACCCAGATCCTCTGATTCGACTTCCTGTACTCTTTCTGCCCTCCCTGTTGGGTAGGAAGTCAATGCAGAAGCTGAGTTTTCCTTTGAGGGTGTGGAACACCAGCTGGCTGCTCACTGCATTCTTTGTTTGAGAATGAAGAGAAATTCTGGCCAGTGTGAAGCTCCTTCCTATACCTATTCCTAAACCCAAGTGGGTGAAACAGACTAATTATTGTTAGAATTCAAGAAGGTTCCAGTAAACACCATAAATTCTCTCCAAGTTTCCTAACATATAGCCTTCTGGTAAGTTGGAAGAAGAGGCCTTAGAGGTCTTAAAATATTTCCTCTCCTTCTACCCCCGCATCCTATATTCCCTTTAAGCTTTACTACAGTATCATTTTCATTTTTAAACCTCCCGATGTTCGGCACGGATCATCTGTTTTGACTATAGCCATATCTAGTATTTTAAATACTTTAGATATAAACTCCTAGGATGCTGACTCCGGCGGGGAATTGCAGAGAAAAGAGTGAGACTGTGGTTAGGGAAGTCTGTAACCCTCACAGGGAAGCTTTAAAAATCTGCAGGCACTCAGTGTACTTTCCAGCCAGAAAAAAATAGTTGGAAAGAGAGCCGCAGTGTCCTGCTAGGCTGATAGTTCTAGAACAAAAGATCATCTCTTTAATTTCAGACCTTCCATCCTTCTCTCCTTTCATTGCAACTACTCTTTTCTTTCCTTCTTTTACTACCTCCCCACCTTTTAGAAAATTTAGTTTTTGTTCCCCGAGTGTCTACTTCAATAAAAGAAGCCAAGACCTACCAAATAAAACTATGAAAGAAAGAAAATTGCTGAAGAAGAAAAAGCATAATCTTGTTTTAGGACAAAGAGCGATTAGTTTCCTGGGGGAATTTAAAAGAAGAAGAAGATGAAAGAGAAGCCGCAGAAGTAGCTCACATGCACTTCTTTGCAAAGTTGCAGATCAAGGTTGTGTTGCTGCGTACAGATAATTTGGAAGCTACACATCGGCTTGAAAAATGAACCATTCCTTCATGGGTGAAATTTAGACTATCCCCTTCTATCATAATTATCGACAGATTTAGATTGAAGTGATTGTGGAACGCATTGTCCTTAAAGATATTCAGGGATGTGACCACGAACAACTCTGATGGAAATGACTGAAAACAGTGCAGTTCTTCACGGCAGCCCCTGGAATGGCTGAGATATGCAAAAGTGCTGGTTTGATCCAAAAGGTATAAATAGCACTGGAGGGGGGAGGCTGAGCCGGGCTTGCAGACTGCTGTGTTGGAGGAACAATTTGACAGAGACAGAGCAAGATGATGATAACTTGGAAAAAGGATAATTCGTCATGATTACCTCTTCCCCCCCTCCTCCCTAGAGAGAATAGCTTGCACCCATTGGAATTCATGTGTGGGAGGGGAGAAAAGCAAATTGGCATTGTAACAAAGAAAACATATCATTTTATTTTTTTCCTTATCATTTTATCTTTTGCTTTTCTGGGTCGATGCTTTGGGTGCATGGTGGCATCAGGTTGTGAAGGTTCTACTAAAAAGATGTGGCGTGTTGATAGAGTTCCCTGAAGGTTTTAGACATATTAGTCTGAGTAGCTTTTTGTTAGTAAGTGCTGCTCCTGAATGTGACTGCTTCAGGTTTATTACTGCTTATGCAGAGTCATCAGACCACAGAACCTCCTCTACCAATTTCCTACAAATGCTTCTGCCCCATGAATGTAAATGGTGCTACCCGCTACCACAGGTTTAAAGGCAAATCCTAAAATTTTTGTAGCAAAAAATTTTGAATAGTCTGCTTTTTGAAATAACATTTGCTGTTTTTAAAAATAAAAGTAGCACATACTCAGTGTAGCAATTTTAGAAATATGGAGAAGTATGAAGATTAAGGAATAGAATATTATCAATAATTCCTTCACCCATGTGTGTAAGTCTATTAGGGTTCCCCAAGGACTTGGAGTCTTCTGCCTGACCCATGACAGGTATGTGTCCTTTGTTCTACCTTTCTTCTTCTCTTCTGTCTTTACAGTTGGCTTTCTCCCCTCTTCTCCTGTCTCCCTTTGTGCCTATGATTTTGGATCATTGACTAGGGGGCAGTATGGCCATAGTTTCTTTATATCAAAATTTGTTGGGCCACAGGAGCATTATAGGAAAATGGATTTTCCCATAGAGAGTTGCCCTGGAAGAGTGTCTGTGGATGACCACTCTAGTAAGATAATGCTTCCTACAGTCCCTCCTGGGAGATGGGAGTGAGCAACAGTGGAGAGCCCTAGAGGAAATGGGGGGCTGAAAGTAGTGTTGTCACACTTAGCAAATAAAGATCCAAGATGCTTAGATATCTCATAAGATATTTAAGAAATGCTGACCTGAAATTCATGGGCATCTTGTATTTTATTTGGCAAACTCTAGGTGAAACCATAGCAAATCATGTATTTCTTCTCTACCAAAACCTGTGCCTGGTGCTGAATCCACAGAGGTAAGAAGATATGATTCTTATCCTATGGAAATGTAGACCAGGGCCTCAACATTCAAAAGACATCCAGGGGCTGGACCACCCCACCAATGAGGGTAAGAAGCAAGTGAAACCTGGCTTTTTTGAACCACCCTACCTTCCCCATCTTTTGTAGAAACTTAGACATAAGAAACCTTTTTCTCTTCCTTGAACTCTGCTATTCATATACAATAGCATAAACTTGATGATACATGACAACTGACCTCACATCTGGTGGCATGTCTTAGTCCATTCTGGCTGCTATAACAAAATAGCTTAGACTGGGTAATTTATAAATAGCAGGAATTTATTGCTTATGATTTTCAGAGGCTAGAAATTCCAAGATCAAGGTGCAGGCAGGTTTGGTGTCTGGTGAGGGCCTGTTTCTTATAGAATCTTCTTGTGTCCTCCCATGACAAAAGGCAAAAACACTGCATCCTCACAGGATGTAATGGTTTGGATGTGATGTGTCCCCCAAAAGCTCACATGTGACACAATGCAAGAAGGTTTAGAGGACAAATGAGAGCCTTAACCTAGTCAGTGAATTGCTCCCTGAAAGGATTAATTGAGTGGTAACTGAAGGCAGGTAGGGTGTGGCTGGCAAAGGCAGGTAACTGAGATGTGCCTTTGGGGTATATATTTTGTATCTGGCAAGTGGAGTCTGTCTCTCTCCTTTCTGATCATCATGTGAGCTGCTTCACTCAACCACAGTCTTCTGCTATGATATTCTGCCTCACCTTGAGCCCCTAGGAATGGAGCCACCTGTCTATGGACTGAGACCTCTGAAACTGGGAGCCCCTAAATAAACTTTTCCTCCCCTGAAACTGTTCTTGTCAGGTCTGTTGGTTACAACAGCGAAAAAGCTAACTAAAACACAAGACTTAGAGCTCCAATCTCATTCACTGGGGCTCCACTGTCATGACTTGGTCACCTCCTGAAGTCCCCCACCTCCTATTGTTATCACATTGATGATGAAGTTTCAACATAGGAATTTGGGGGAACACATTCAAGCCATAGCAGGACACAGGAAGGTTGATGTGGACTGTGACAAAGCAGGTTCTAAAGGGGTAATCACTGTTCAATTCCAGTCCACTGTTACCATGAATGAATGTCAAGACAAATCAGACATCCAAATTCTAATGTAACAGA
The DNA here is from genome assembly GCF_045843805.1 of Urocitellus parryii. NCBI lineage: Eukaryota > Metazoa > Chordata > Mammalia > Rodentia > Sciuridae > Urocitellus > Urocitellus parryii. The sequence continues at coordinate 185,065,229 of NC_135534.1, forward strand.
CAGCTTTCTTCATTGACCAGTAATGAAAAACAGAACAAAACAATAACAACAAATACACAAAACTCTGTGAATCAGACAAAACCTCTCTACAGGTTTGCTTTTTCTCTTGGGCCTCGTGTGAGAACTCTGCTCCATGTCTGGCTCACTGAAGTACGCCTGGTTTACCTGCAGTCTCCTTACTCATCGTTCAATGTGTTGAAACAGCACATTGTACTCCATAAATATATGCAATTACTGTTGTCAGTTATAAGAATTTTTTAGAGGTACTTCTGACCATAATGTTTCTGAACCGCTATGCACAACCCTTGACTCTGTCAAGTTCCCCTCTAGTTTTTTTTTTTTTTTTCCATAATAGGAAAGCATTTTCTCCTCATAGCTCACATTCCCTTGTATTGTCATTGCCTAGGTAATGTTGTCTGTCCCTGGGACCATATAACCTTCATGTGGTCAGCCACTCTGTCCCCTTGTTGACTTCTGTTCTCGCAGTAGAGTTCAGTTTGCCTAAAACATCATGGGTGCTTAGAAATTCGTGGTCGAAAACATGAGGGAGGGCAGAGGGATGGCTGTAGTCTCCCACATACAGGGTGAGAACCTGCTGCGTTTTCCCTTTTTTTTCTTAGGAATTAAGCTCTTGATTCCTTTGCAGGGTTCTGCCTCCTGGGCTTTCCCTCCTCTTCAGGCTCCAGGCTGACAATCTCTAGTCAGAGCAACCAGCAACTCATGTATTTTCTCCATGAGTCTTACTTCACCTCATCTCTGCCCTAAATAATGGTCAGTCACTTTGTGTTCTACTCTAATCACATGTGAGGAGGTTAAATCCTGCTTGTCCCTTGCCAGAAAACTCAGGGCAGGAATTAAAAGCCCTTCCCTGGAGCAGAGTCACGGGCACTTTGACACTTTCTGTGTGAGGCCATTTGATACCCCCATCCCTTCCAACTCTGTGGGTGTTAGTGTTTATCATACTGAACTCGGGATCGTCGAGCTTCATCCATGTTCCTTAGTAGTCAGTGACATGAACAAAACACTTCTGATAAATAAGGATGATGCACTCAGAAAAGTTTTATGACAATAACTATGTCAGGTAAGACCGTGATATAATTCTAAGTCAATTTTTCAGAGTTAATATTCTGTTTATTTAGAAGCCACACCTTTTTTTTCTCCTTAATTTATCCATATAATTTTTCTTTGATTTATCAGTATAATTTCGGGTGCCCTATACCTCTGTGAGGTACTTTACACATATGAAAGGGGAGGCAATAGGGTGGGGGGTGTGTGTGTGTGTGTGTGTGTGTGTGTGTGTGTGTGTGTAGTGTGTGTGTGTGTCCCAATGCTAGGTTTGATGGTTCTGTCTATTCTCACCTTGAACAAATGTAGAGTCTCCAGGTCCTGTTTTCTACTCAGGGCATGGGTGCAGGTGTGTGTGTATTTGTGTGTATGATCAATGAAGGAAGCATTCTTGACATGGATTACACTGGATAAGAGACTGGGTTACCTGTTAGGGCAGAGGTGAGGTGAGACTCAGAGGTGATGTGCTGGTTGCTCTGACTGGTGATTGTCAGTAGATGCAGGGAACCAGACCTCCACTCCCAGTTGACAGTGATGGGCAGGAGCTTCTGGAACAGCTGCCCACTGTCCCTCCATTTCGCTCTGCTTCTCTCCACGTGGCCCCTCTTCTTTTCTCTCAGCCTCTGGAGTCTTTACTTAGTCTAGTTGCAACGATGAAGTCTGCTCTCAGCCTTTCCGCTTTATACCTGGACCAGGGGCTTTTAACTCAATATTTAAAAACATCCCCCTATTTTTCCAGACCTTCTGGTTCTGCTTTACCTTCAAGCAGGAGATGATGCACATTCAGTGCCTGGACAGAAGGAGGATGTCCTTGGAGTAATAATGAAGAAATTTCATGACAGCAAGATATAAAGGAAAAGCACGCTGGTTACTGCTTTAAAATATTATTTTATACCACCTAGGTTTATGTCGCTTTATCCTACTTGGTTGTAAATGGGTTTAGGATTTTAACAGAACATCTCTAGGGGGTGGAGATTCAGGTGTATTTGTTAAGCTGACCTTAAAAAATATGAAATAAGGTTGAACACCTGCTTAGTTTGTTAAGTGCTTTTATGTGAGATGTTATCTTCATACCTAGACTGTGAAACAGGCAGATGGACAGTGTTTTCTTGTATAGCAGATGATGGTCAGAGAGGTCATGTGACTTCCATACACCTGCAAAGGGACCAAACCTCAGATCACCCTGGCCTTTAGGATCCAGGCTTTTGGATTCTAGTCCAAGACTTCTGCTTCTATCCCCAGCCCACCTCTCCTTGACTTGGAAAGGTTAACAGTGTCATTGAGGAGTTGCTACCTACAGGCCCACCAAGGGTCAGGAAGGCCCCTAACACACCATCCTACATCCTAGCTACAATGAATTTAGATGGACCAGTTGCCTTCAGTGACCTTTCTTCATGGGGACCTCTAGACCTCTCCTCCCCTGGGGTTGCTAAAACCTCTGACCTGTTTCTTAGGTCAGTATTTAATTAATTGGTTGATATAGCTATCAACTTTTTATTCCTGGGCCAGATTGTGGGGAAAGAGGTGTATTCTAGTAGAACACAGAGGCACAAGGAAGGAGGATGAAGCCTATAAGCTAGAAAGTGGCTGACAGCTGTGTGCAGTGATGGAGGTGTGAGTGGTCAGAGGTGGGACCGTTAACCAGAACCAGCGTCAGGGAAAGTTTCATGGAGTGAACTGAGATGTGAGTTAGGTCAGAGTCGGGGAAGGACATTCCAGCAGAGGGGTTACCTCCATGGAGGCCTGAGAGTGAGTAGGCTCATTTTTTTTTTTAAACCCATTTGTATGTGGTGACTGCTATCAAATTTATGATGCAAGTACACGGAGAAGAGCCATGGAAACAGAGATCAGATCCTGAGGGGCCCCAGAACCTAGAGTAGGTCTCGACTTCATTGCTGAGGGGGTGGTCACTGGAGGATGAAGATGATAATAGCAATTTTTAAAGAATCATCTTTGCTGAGGTGTAGAGGATGAATTACAGGGAAATAAAACGTGACACGATAACATCAGTTAGAGAAGGTGAAGGTGGCCTAGACCTGAGCACCATGATAGGCTAAGAAGAGGGACCCTTATCTCACAAGCTTAAGGGATACATTTGCAAGGTGGTCAGGAGGGAGAATTGATGCTGGTAGAGGTAGAGTGGACATGGTGATGAAGGAGAGGAGAAAAGTAGGCTCATCTTCTCATTCCTGGACAAGTAGAGGAAAACCCTAGGGCAGAAGCAGGTTATGGGCATGGCTAGGTCCGTCAGAGGTCAGTGGTGTTTAATGGGCTGGAGGGAAGAGTGGTACAGTGTCTCGAGGTGTGAGCAGAGGTGTGTTCATTCCAGCCCTGATGAACTCTCCCTGGGAAGACTCTCACCTCTTCCCTCTTTCACCCAGAGAGATCAACCTGAAAGGGTATCTGGATCAGCATTGAGGAAGAGGAGGGCAGGGGAGGAGAAGAAGTTGGATTTGTTATTCTCCTTGGTGCCCAAATGGAACCTTCATTTCAAAAGCTTCAGGGATGCTTAGGCAATGAAGAGACAGGAAGGAGGGGAGGAGCTTGCCACACAGCTTCGATTAAAATCAAGAATTTTTTTAAAAAAAATGCCCTTGCCAGACCTGTCAGGGGATAAGAGGAATAACTTCAACTCAAACCTCAGTTGATCCCGATCTGAAATAGATTTAAACCAGCTCCCCAAAGCCTGGGCAGGTTTTTTTTTTTTTTTTTTTTTTTTTAAATCAAAACCTGTGTTTCAGGTTCCTTTTGTTAAAGAAATGCCCTTACTTGATGGAACACCAAAACCTCATTAAATTGCAAACACCAGACTATAAAAGATGGAGAATGAGCAATTGCACTTAAACTGCAGCTCTCCACACGTTGCCCTGAAGGACAATGAGTTCTAAAGGTCAGGGTTACACATGGCATGGTAAGTGTGTGTGTGTGTGTGTGTGTGTTTTTTTCCCCTTCCAACATTAAATACTCTTGAAAAATGGAGGTGGGGAGAGAGAAAAAGAGAGAGAGAGAGAGAGAGAGAGAGAGAGAGAGAGAGAGAGAGAGAGAGAGAGAGAAATTGTACTCAGTCTCCTTCAAGAATGAAAAATAAACTTTTCCTCTCCTGCAAGGGGGAAAAAAAAAACACAAAAAAACCCTGAAGAAAAGCAGAAAGCTGCTAACTAGTTGTCTAGCTGTCTATTTGTGGACACTTCCTTTCATCTTGTCATATCTTTTGTGCTGTTTGAAATGTTTGGAGCTTAAGAGTGGAAGAACACTCAGTGGAATCCAAACTTTTATTAAAAGAAAGGGAGAGGGAGGACCACAAAGTTCTGACAACAAGTGTGTGTTTAGATGTCGGGGCCATATTTTGCTCAAATACCAAGCAGAGGAGCGATTTATTTTTAGCTAAATGAAGAAGGAGGAAAGAGTGGGGGGGGGGAGCCAAGGGCCAATTTCTATTAAAAAAAAATACACTAGAAGATAACACATAGGAAACCGACCCATTTTGTGGGGAGTTGCAGAAGGGGCCAGGAGGAGAGGGGGCCTCCTAGGCAGGCTTGGCCAGGGTCCCTTTGTGTGGGTCCTTTGGAATGCTAATTTCTGCACCATTGTCCCTGGGAAGCCACTTTGCTTTCTCTCACTGGAAGCCCTTTCTCACCCTCTTGTCTTTGGTGGTCTTCACCAGCTGCTCCTATTAGCTCAGAGCCTCAGGAGATTTTATTTCTGTGAATGTTGTTTTGCCAGACCTCTTTTTATTGGATCGATCCCTCAATTTGTTTTTCATTCCTCCTTGCATTCTTCATCAAGGGTTAGACCATCCGATTCTGGTTTCCTTGTCAAAATTAGAAACCCAAAGTGCACTGTCATAAGGATCCTGGGGTTTTTGCCTTGGACATCCATTTTGGAGGAAACGGGGGAGATTGAAATCTTAGCAGGAGGATCTCTTCAGGGACTCGGATTTTCCTTTAAAAGGAACCAAATCCTGAAATAAAATAAATACCTAGACTTCAGATGATGTTACAGAGAATCAACAGAGGGTCCAAGTCTTTGTTTCTTTGGCTGTCTGTGTGCACCATAATTAGGGGAAAAGAGCTTAGGGAATTATCTACAGCTCAGTTTTCATAGTTAGTTTTCTTTTCAAACTGGATACTTAACATAATGCTCAGAAAATGCATTTGAAAGACGTCGTCTCTGGGTGCCCATGGTCTGCAGTGGCACTGACAGATGGGCAGAAGCTGGAGAGGCAGATGGGCTCAGCTCACTCATGTCCTGAGATACCAATAGCATTCGGTCTGCACATCTCTGTGGTACTTACCGCTTTTTACCTGGCAGAACATTGAGTCCTACTCTTCTCTATTTCCTCTACATATCAGGAAACAGCAGGTGCAGGGTGATGGGGTAGCATAGAGGAAAATCCATATCAGGGGTCAGCCAATCTGGCCTTTGCAGCACCTCTTCTCTGGACCTCCATTTCCTCATCTATAAGACAAACCTTATTGTCAAACAAAGCTTTTCCCAGAGAGAACAAACCTGGCAGTTAGGCATTGTTTGTACTGCTTCATAAGCTCCACATGCCTGTTATTGTCTCTTATAAAATTCAGTTATTTGCCTTCATTGTATTTATCACACTTTGTAATCACATGCAATTTGTTTGTGGTTTATTGATTAATGTGTGTCTCTTTCAATAGGCTGCCATTTTATTGACCACCTGGGCACAGGGTGTGGGTTGAGCAGGTACCCAAACATACTTGTTGAATGAGTCCTATGAAGGCCTAACCATTTTAAGCACAATGATTCTGTACTTGATTTGGGACCAGAATTACAGACTTGGGTTTGACTCCCAGATCTATCACGAAGTCACGGCCTGATTTTGATCAAGTAACTTAACCTCCTTGAGCCTCAGTTTCTAGTCTAATACCTCCTTTGAAACAGAGTATATCCCTTGAGCCTTGCAAACCATCTCCCAGGCAAAAAGCTTCTTTAATATGTTCTCTTATGTCTTCTTGCCCCGTGGGTACATTATCCTGAACACATCTGGGTTTTTCATTCGAGCCGGAGCTGAGAGCAGCCAACACTCAGGGTTTGGTCTGACTCAGGCAGAGATGAGCAGGGCTGTTTGTCCCTTGATCTAAGTATAAGTCTATCATCATTGACCAAGGGTAACTTTAGCTGGTCACATGACTGCTGATTCAGGTTCTGCTCCTCATCAGCTAATACCCTTCTTCTCTTCACATTGGCCGTTTTATTATTATTACTTTAAAATTCAGTTTTAAATCCCCTTGCGGTTCTGGTTAGTCTAGAGATAGAGAGTCAAATTCTCATTTATTTCCTTTTTGGTTCTGAATTTATCTTAATGCCTTTTGGTGAAATTATTCCCCTGTTTTCCAGGAAAAAAGTAAGGCTCATATCACCTAATTATATTGTTCTGTCATTCTTTGCCCAGTCACTTAGCATCTTGAGTTCTTGTTCTGTGCCAGGCCCTGAGTCATGCTCAGTGAGGAGGGAGAAGTAGAAGATCACACTGCAGTATAATCAGTGTGACCACAGAGGCTCAAAGAGCAGGAAGCAAAACCAAACTATGGGGACCAGTGGGGGTGGCAAGCTGGCCACTTAGCATCCAGGTTGGATGGCCTTTAGGCTTGACCCTTGAGGATCAGTCTAGGTTTCACTGCTTTGCATTTTAAGGTCTTTGCTCTTTTGTGTTTCCATGCCAGACTGCTGGCACTCTGAAAAGAAGAATTCTGCACACTGATGGCCATTCATTCATTCATTCATTCATTCATTCAATGAATACTGGAGGACCTTCTCAGTATGGGGGTATACAAGGGAATAAAAGGAAAATAAAACAACAGCAACAAAAAAAAAAAAACAAAACACACAACAACCAAAACCCTCTGTCCTCCTGGAAATTCTATCACGTCTTTCACCTGACCTGCTTGCTTTAGGCCACTTTACACCTTGCTCTGACGTATGTCCAGTGTTGTTGATTTCTGATCTCTTGTTATTTGCTTGTTTATTGCTTTAGCTTAACCATATAGCAGGGACCTGAGATGGCATCTCTGGGATTTCCTCATCCAGGTGATGCAGACTCTTTCTCTGGCTGCGTGTATGGGTCTTGGAAAAACACTCTTCTCTACTTGATTAGAGCCTGGAACCTGGTTCCTTCACACATGTGCCTCTGGGTGCCTCTCAATGCAAGATCTCACTGGGGTTGTTTCAGCTATACATGCCCAAACTGGAGAGCTGGGGAGCTGAGCAGGGCCTATCAAGTGTGGTGGTTGTGGTTCACAGCAGAACTCTTCCAGGACTGGGAATAAAGAGAATAAGTTGCACTTTGCTGGGAGAGGGAGCCAGGAAGACCCTTTTCAGTTCTAGGACCTAGTCACATATGCTAGTATTTTAGTTAAGGAACTAGGTTTAGAAGGGAAACCAAGCCAGAAGTCCCTCATGTGCCTGTGACAAGTGATGATGGTGATGGGAAGGAAAAGAATAGTAGAAGTAGTAGTAGTAATAATAATAATAATAATAAATTAAAAATACACAATTCTTTACAATGAATTGAGTACCGTTCTGAACATTTATGTGTATATTAACTAGTTTATTCACAGGTTTTCACCCTCATTTTAAAGATGCATTTCCTCCTGGAAATGCTCTCATGTCTTTAACCTGACCTGCTTGCTTTAGGCTGAGAAATAAGTTAACTAACCTGGGGTCACCAGGTAGAAAGGCTAAGACTGGGACAGCTCATGTGGATGTCCTGGACCATCCTGGAGAAATAGACTCTGTCTCTAGACCTTAAAGCTAAAGTTTCTAATTTACCTTTCTGATTAGAGTCTAGGCAAGTGGAGGAATTTGAGCCTCTGGCTGGGCAGGGTTGGTTGCTGGGGGAGGACAATTTCTGAAATGGGCAGCACAGTGAAGTGTACTGGGGGCTTAGAGGAAGTCTGCAGACAAGACAGCTGTGGGCAGTATTTCTGTCCCTCTTCTTTTCCAGGTTTGCTATTACTGCATCCAGCATCCTTCGTTTTCTTCTCTGTAGATGGGGGTCACTAAATCATGATCTGCATTCTCTTTAGTCTTAAAATATTTGCAACAGTACTGTCCAGATTTTTCTTTTTGCATTTGTAGTAAGGAGGATTTATGTAAATGTGGTTATTGTCTAATGCAGTGGCTGGATATTGAAGAGGGTGCACACATACACTGCAATGATCTCTTCAGAATTAGAATGCTACTTCAATGGCCTTCTTTGGTAAATTATTCAGTTTAGTCTGGGATTTTTTTCAGGGTCTTGTAAGGGTACAATTACTTTGTTATAAGATACTAAGAACCTCCAGAAGATGCTAAAATCTCTAGATGATACAACTGAGGACAGACATCTCTGCATTGAGAGAGAGGTCCTCCCAGGGTTCCTTCTGTCACCTCTAAAAATGTGTCTTACGATTGTCGATTGTCACGCTTGACTCTCATGTTGAATGAAAATTATGGAAAAGAGTGTGTTTTTATGGTGTAGTGTGATGGGGGAAAGGAGTGTTGAAACCCTTTGGCATATCTACTCCTTGAAACCTGGAAGGAGCTTTGATGTGACTTCCTGCTATGGTTCATACAGGAGAATCCAAATGCAAATAAGCATTTCAAAGAGCCCATCAGTGGGCTAGTCTTTGTTCTTCTCTGTGTTGTTCTGGAATCCCAGGGAGGTCATCATTTTGGTAATGGAAATGCTAGGGAAAGCAGAAACTGAGGTATGACTTCCCTTATCAATGAGCAGAGGGTCCCATATTTACCTGCTGTGTCATCTTAAGCACCTCAGAAAACAGAAGCCATGTTTTGTGCTTCTTGGTATTTTCCATGGTATCTTAACTGCTCAGCAAATATTTGTTAACTTGAGTTGAAGGGTGGGCTTTCTTTTCACATGGGAGTTGGGTAAGATGACCTGAGGGATTCTGTAGATTTTTCTGAGGCCAAGTTCAGTGAATGAATGAAATAAAACCTAACACTACAAACTAGGGACTTGCTAAATATTTGTTGAGTAAAAGCCCTTTTCCTGGATGGATGCTGAATTGTAAAATCAAGGTCAAAAGGGGCTCTGAGAGTTAACTTGTTTAAGCACGATTCCTTACATTCAGTCTTTTCTAGGCAACCGGGACTCCTAAATCCTTCCAGCAGACAGTTCACACAGTTTGAGAAGCTGGGCTTCTGGCCTGGAAGGACATCTGCAGTGTTCTCCCTGTAAGCAGTGATGCTCAACAAGTGTTTGGAGGAACTACCTTAACAATGTTTGGACAAGGGCATCAGCAGAATTCCTATTGTAGAGAAAAGAAGCCTCACAAAAGTGCTGCCCACAAAGGCTTACTCTTGGACTCCATTCCTGGTTGAACTGTGGATCCTTCAGCTTTCTGACAGGTGCGAAGCATACTCTGAATCCATAATCAGTTTTTATTTTATTTTTTAAAAATTTTTTGGTTCTTTTTTTAGATATACATGGCAATAGAGTGTATTTTGACATATTATACATACATGGAGAATAACTTCCCATTTTTGTGGTTGTACATGATATGGGGTTTCACTGATTGTGTATTCATAGAAGAACATAGGAATGTTATATCCAATTAATTCTACAGTCTTTCGTATTCCCTTTCCCCCTCCCTTCCCTTCATTCCCCTTTGTCTAATCCAATGAATTTCTATCCCCATACCCCACATTGTGTGTTAGCACATGATCAGTTTTTAATGCACAGGTCTATAAATAGTTTCTTTACCGATCTTCCAAAACTCTTTCTTAAGCTGCTTTATTGATGGATATTCAACTTACTATTTTGTACCTTCTGGAAAACAGCCTCGCTATGTTCAAGAGGCTTGGCCATGGAGCAGAACATACCTGTCTTTGAATCTAGTGTTGAGTGGCTTTGAGCAAATTATCCTTTGTGAGATTTACTAACCCTGAAAGTGGAAATAACATTACCCTGTTGGATTGCTATGAATAAAAGAGAGGAAGTACAGCGCTTGGTATCAGATAGGTATAAGAAAAATATTTACCCCTTCTTTTCTTGTTGCTGTTATAATTTTTTGTTTTCTGCTCTGCCATTCTATTCCTTTGTCTTTTTTTTTTTTTTTTTTTTCCATAGAGCTGAGCATAATGAGTCAGTGTTAAGCCTGGTTGTCCTGTCTTTGGGTCTCGATTATTTTTGCCTTTCCCCTTGTAAGTGAAGCATCACCTCCTGGTTCCTTGTTGATTTTCAGAGGCACGACTGTTTGACAAACCATTTCAGGTGCTGTCTGCAGGCTGCCTAACGAGCCCTCATCTTTCACATCACTGACTGTTCAACTGATTTAGGGAAAAGTGCCCCCCGCTGATGTGTAAGAAACAGATGCAGCATAATTGTTCACTGTCTTTGCTCCTCTTCTTTCCCTCCATTTCTACTTCCATGCAAGCTTTCCCAGGAGGCCTGATGGGTCCCCTTACCATTTCTCTCATGGGAATATATTCTAATAATGCAATTTATTGCTAATAGAGGTATCATATTAATTAATATTAACGAGTTTTAGAAATCTACTATTGCTGTTTCATGTATGTTCATTATTTAATGGCCTGGTTTCCCATTTCTTGATTACTTTGAACCTTGAAAATGCTTTCTGCCTGCCTTTGAATGTCACCTCTATTTCTTCCTGATTTGGCGGCTCTCCTCTTCTTGCTTTTTCTTCTTAGGGTAGAAAATATAATGCTTGTGTGCTTGTAGTTAGTAGAGTTATGAGGCATAAGTGCCTTTAGTCAACTTCTCTAGCTGTGTGATTCAAAGTAGCAGCACTTGAATAGAATCTATGCATTTTCTTATCAATCCTGTTTCCCCCATAGACTTGTGGTTTGAATCCTGGAATAGTAAAAATACATACTTGAATTATGGGCTCCCAGGGCTGCCTGGGACCTGAAAAGAGGTCTAGTCCAAATCCCCATATGATGCTTTGCTTGATTGCTCAGGCAACACAGAGACATCAGAGCGTCTCACCTGTCTCATATGTATCGAACTGGCTGGAATAAAAGAGATGAGTGTGATACTGAATTCAGCAGACAATTTTCATTTGGGTGGATACATATGTGGTTGTGTTAATGTCAGAACAGCAGGCTTTTTATTGTTGTTGCTGTTAAATTAGAATGTGTTGACTATATGAGTCTGTGACAATTGGTGGTCCCTTGAGGATTTGTGGATAAAGCCTTAATACTCTGTTACAGATGTATGCCTGCCCATGGTAGCAGTCTTCCCCAGAGCTGCAGGAGGAACTTGGTCAGAGTGATTCAATTAATCCTGTTTTGTAACTAGGATGGAAAAATTCAAGGGAAACTCAATTGCCTCTGCCAAAATCCAGAAACTTGATGCTAAGGAGCTGCTTAATTGTGGTGGTTATTTTAGGTGTAATTATTTAAACCAGGGATTCCCATCTTCTTTGGAAATGAATTTCTATTCTGACCTCTTCCACAAAGGATTTGAGGCAGCTCAAATATTTTGTTTCATTTCACAGCAACCCTTTTTCCTCAAAGAGCTGAATGGAATATATTTATTTTTCAAATTAGCATAAATTAAACTAAATGTGTTCTGAACGTTTTTCAAAAATTAGGGGGTAATGTAGTAAGAAAAGCTCTAGAATTGGAACTGGAGGATCTGGGCTCCTCTCCCAGCTTCACGAAATTAGAGTAAGGTCTTGAACAAGTCATTTTGGTTTTATATTTATAAAATGGAGAAAAGGGTATTGATAATATCATAGTGACTGCTTCCATTCATTGTTAATATGTGTCAGTATGTGTGTTAGCTCTAAATTCCTTTGTTTTCCTGCAAAGTTTGTTTAATGTCCTCTGTTTTAGGGATGAGAAAGATAGAGGCTGAGAGAAAAGATGGGAGGTGTCCAAATCAATCCAAAGAAGGGACAGAACGTTGGGTTCTGTAGCTCTTGTGCCAGGATGGGTCCAGATGGAGGGAGGAGCCGGATGAGTCTGGTCCTGTTCATGGTATGTTTCTCATGGTCATGAGAGAGGTGTCAATGAGCAGAGTTGCCTTAGTGAACCACACTCATGAGATGGTGCCGAGTCCCATCTCAGTTGGGTTCACATTTTATAGGCTACATATACATAGCTCAGTTCTTACTCATGCAACTGAAGAAATAAAGGTTTGTGGTTGGGGAACCCGGATTCAAGTCCAGCTCTGCTTGCCTTAGTTATCTCAACAAAGTGGCTGTTATGGTTTAGATACGAAGTGCCCCCTGCCCCTACAAAGTTCATGTGTGAGACAATGCAAGAGGTGACATGACTAGATTATGAGAGCTGTAACCTAATCATTATCCTAATCCTTACTCCACTGATATGGATTAACTGGGTGGTAACTGTAGGCAGGCAGGGTGTGGCTAGAGGAAGTAGATCACTGGGGCTGTGCCTTTGGGAATTATACTTTATTCTTGATGAGTGAAGCTCTTTCTCTTTGCTTCCTGGGTGCCATGTCCTGAGTAGCTTCCCACCCCCTTCCACCAGGGTGTTCTGCCTCATCTTGCGTCCAGAGTTTATGAAGTTGGCCAACCATGGCCTGAACCTCTGAAATCATAAAATAAAATTTTCCTCCTCTAAGTTTCTCTTTTCAGGTATTTTGGTCACAGCGATGAAAAGTGAACAGTGGCTTATGCCAATGCAGATTTGTTATATTGTTGTATTCATGGATCAGGTTTCCAGGCACCCGCCATTAGGCTCTCTGCTGAGGATCTCAAAGGTTGCCGTCAAGGTGTGTGCCTAGTTGTGTTCTGATCTGGGGTATCGACTGGAGGAGCTGGTTCAGGTTTGGGCAGAATTCATTTCTTCACTGCCTAAAGGAGATTAAGGTCTTGGCTTCCCACTGGCTGTTGGTTGAATGCTACCACAGGTCCTGGAGGTCACCTGTAGTTCTCTACCATGTGACCCTCGACTTAGTCCTTCGTACAATAGAGGAGCTTCATTCTTCAAGTCAGCAGGAGAGCCAGACTGGGTGTACTCACAGGGTAGATGGAGGAATCTCCTTACATAAATCAGTGTAATCACAGGAGTGACATTTCCTTCCCTTTTTCATATTCTGTGGGCCAGAGGTAAGTCTCTACATTCAAGGGGACTCTCAAAGCTTGTTTGGAGTTTTCTATGGGAGATGTAGCTATCTTTTCTCTTTCTCTAAACATGGTCTTTTGGCTGGGAAAAGCTAACCATGCATGGGACCTTCATAGGAATATAATGATGGGGGAAGTGATCCCTACTTAGGTGGTCATGTTGGACAAAGCAATTCTGGTTTCCGTGTTGAGGTCAACTCTTGTTACGCAGAGCTGGTGCTTGGAAAACCACTTATTCTTCCTGAATTCTCTTGTTAAATTGGGATCTTAATTATTTACCTTCTAGGGTTGTGGTGGGATGGTGGATGTCAACAAAGTTATTTACAAATGGTGACACAATACACTTGCTTATCACCTTCTGGATTTCTCACCCACAACGGCTTCTGAAACATGGCGTGGTGCCAGCTTCTTTTCTAGGAATTCATCTGCTTCTGCCCCACAAAAATAAAAATGCAAACACTTTCTGGCATGATGAAAAATAATGCAACCATTTGCACATTTTGGATGCTTAAAAATCAACAGGGGCCATTGTAAAGAGTCTTCCAAGCATCTTTTAAAAGGACTGACATGTCATCATTTTGCTGAGAGTTTTCATCTCTTTTTTATTCCACCTTATAATTTTCCTTCTGGACCAGTTAGTGGGGTGGGGGGGAGAAGTTTAAAAAGCAGTAGTAAAAGAAAGCCTTAAGAAAACATTCCCATAGCCCACAGTTACCCAGAGATTTCTGAAATGGTCACTTCCTGCCTCATTCTGGCCTTGCATTCTTATTTAGGTGCCTGAGTTGAGAATCTCTGGTTAAGAAAACAGGGCCATAATGGTATCTTGTATAAACATATGCTCACTATTAAAGGGCCTCTTATGATTACCAGAATATTTATAATTTTCATCTCAAGGAATGGCTGAATTGGGTGGTTTAGTTTTTGATGGTTCCAAATCTCAACATGCTTCTGACAAATGGTAGATGGACTCGCCCTTAGCAGTCACTCTTATGCTTGTAAAATTAGATGGTTTAGTTCAATTTTTATTATAAGAGTTTCCTACATTTCTTCCGGGGTTCCCATTAACAATGCTTAGGAAATGTAAAAACATTTTCTATTGTCCTTTTGGGAAAAACACTAGTTAATTTTCACTATTTTTGACTCTTTGTTACATTCAAATTACCCATTTTTTGAGGTAGACATTGATAGGAGCATTTGACTTCTCCAATTCCTCTATAATTGGTAGATTTCCTGGCCCTATTTCCCTAAGTGGGGATCATTCTTAAAGCCCAGTCTTTAATTTTGGGTTTGGTTCTTTTAGAAGAATCTTAACAATGCAGTCACTAAATCAGGACAACCCCCGCCCCAAAATAAAACCATATTTTAAATGAACCTTGTAATGAGAATTTCCATTTTGTGTCTCAGGAAGTTTTTCTAAGAGCCCACTCTGTGCCAGGCATTCTGCTTGACATTAGATTGCAAGGAGAAATATAATCAAATTAATATTGGCTGTAAGTTCTTTGAGGGCAATGGTCATGTTTTACTCATCCTTGACTATACCATATACAGGCATTTACATAGATTCTTTTCTATAACACAGAAAATAAAGGAGTTTTTCCTGCAGGAAGCATTTTATGGTGGTGGTAAAACAGGTGGCTCTTTTTCTGGACTCTTTTCCTGTGTTTGTGTGAGTTCTCACAGGAGGTAGGATCATGCCCCATAATGTAAGCTGATGGCATTGTAATTGCTTTCCTTGAACCCACAAACAAGGCCTTGTGCAAGCTGTCATCTCAGAGTTTTGATTATGAATGAATCAGGGAAAGAAGCAGAGGCAGTTTAAAATGAATATTCTGGAATATTCTGGGATGGTGGGAGTGGCATTTGAGAGTCCAATGATGACAGTGCCAGTGTCTATGACCACAAACTGGCTGAATATTCTGGAATATTCTGGGATGGTGGGAGTGGCATTTGAGAGTCCAATGATGACAGTGCCAGTGTCTATGACCACAAACTACTTTCCCTTAGTTTATGGGCTTGGTCTTCTAGCTAAGTTATTAATCCTATGAGCCATCCACGATCCTTTTAATTAAAGCCTGCTTTGATTAAATTTTTCTGGGGTTCATCTCTGTTGTTACAATTCTATTTGACAAAACCTCTCAAGTACACTCAAGTCTTGCACTGGTTTCTTCAGTTGTTCTTTTTGTACCATAGACTTGAATTCACTTCTTTTGCTCGTTACTCTCATCTGGAAATATTTCTGTTGTTTTCAACCAAGAACTCTAACTGGTACAGAAATTGTCAAAGGAGAGGATTGCAAGAAATGACCCTCAGAAAGTAGAGAAGCGGGTGTCCCTGTACGTGGAAGGATCTGCATGTGTGTGCACATGTACATGTGCAGTTGGGATTGTTCCTCTGCTGTAAATGGGAATGAAGTGGTGAAGCTCAAGATAGCAGGGAAATGCATTTATAAAGCAGCAAATTACTGTACCGCCCGTGGTCCCTAGAATGAAGTACCCAGTGGAGGCTTCAGGAAATCGAGTAGCCATCACTGTAAAATAGCCAGGCGTGGAGAGGCAGTGAAACACAAGAGTGGTCAGAGAGAGTGTGCGCTCTTAATGGCTTTGGGTAGCTTAAAGAAAAAGACCTGTTCAAATGTCTTGGCTCAATGAATGAACAGAAACCCAGGAAACTTGAGTGTCTGTACTCTTGCTAGTCCAAACAAAGTGTGGCTTACTAAGGTACCATGTCAACTGAATGCATAGTCTTAATAAGGTCTGTGGTGAAATCTGCTGGTGCATTGCTTGGGAAGTAGTGAAACACTAAGACACAAAATGGAGATCCCACCTCTCTGCTTTCCTTGTCAACCAAATAGCCCCCTCGCTCTTGCATGCTACTGCTGATGCTGATCATCTCTTACTCGATGATACTATAACTTTGTCAGCTGAGGGAATTATTTTATAGGGTAAGTTAATTTTCCTTGTTTTCTACTTCTGTCCTTCCTCATTTCTAAACAAACTTAAAGTTAGAATCTAGCGTGTCTCGGGGGACTTAACCCAGAAGAAGACTTCAACACCCAAAGAATGGTAGAGATTTGCCAATTTATGTTGGCAAAGCTCTGAAAAATGTATGTGAGAATGCTCGTCTGGGTGCTCAATCAAAGAAGGAAAAACATAACTTTAGATATGGCTGAATGCTTTGATATGGCTGTGTTTATCAGACATTCTAGATTCAGTGAGCCATATTTAGCAACTGGTAATAGTTCTTATTTAGTTGGTTGGCTGAAACGAGTGTATTTTTTAATGGTTTTGTCCTATATCAAATGAAGTTTAGATACAAAAATCTCCTTTACTTAATGCAAACAAGAACACGCCTAGCCTATTCTTTATAGGCAGAAGATACTGCTGGGATAAATCGGCATTTACTGGTGGTGAAAATGGTGTGAGAAGATTCAGAGTTAAAGAGACCCTTTCATGGCACTTATCAACCACAGGGAGCAAGGTCAGAGGTCATACCCCTTATCAGAATCTGCAGATCTTTGGTTAGTGGCCAGGATCAAAATGGAAGGCAGCACACTGAAGTTATTCTTGACTTGTATGACTGAAGAAAGAAAAAGATCTACGGCCATCTGATGAACTATGGCCTGACATGAGCTACTGAAAAGATCATTGCCATTAACCAAATTCCCATACCCAAGGCAGGTTGGGACATGCCTTGACTAAAGGGGAGTCTGTGTACATACTGCTGACCCTACCATAACATCACAGCTATGCACGAAAAAGTCTTCCTCCTAATCTTCCCCAAAATGTCCTACCATACCTTACAAATTAATTATGCACTAGGGGATGAAGAATATCCAGAATCTTTTAGGATTATTAGATAAGTACTCTGAACTTGCATTAATTCTTGGGAGGCCAGGATGCTACTGCATTCAACTATTCAGAGTGGATATTTATTGGGCTCAGGAAATAGAGTTTGGTTTCAAGTTAGCCTTACAGAGAGCTGAGTGGGACTCTGATTCCATAGGTGTTTTTCTATTTCCTGACTGTATAGTTGGATTATATAATCCCAGAGACTAGGAGCATTCTCATTTTGGCTTTGTGATTCTTAAAGAAATGGATGAAATGGTATAAAAGGCCAAGTGGAAACCCTTGGAATTTTCCCTTTTTGCTAAGAAAATAAAATCAAAGCAGTATTCTGTCTTTGGGAAATTTGCAGTGATTAGTGCTTCCATCAAAGAAGTGAACAATGTGGGGATGGTAATTCCTATAATTTCACACTTAATTCTCCAGCATGGTTAATGCACAATATAAATAGATCTTATAAATGTTTTGGAGCAGCATAATATTGATAGTTTACAAAAGAAAACTATAGACCACTTTCACTATGAATTTGATCCAAAAAAATGGTAACAATATGAATACAAGTACATCAAAAGAATTATCTGTCATTACTAAGTATGGTTTGTTCTGGGACTATGAAGATATTTTCTTTATTTCAAAATGGAATGAAATTGATTAACATAATACATCCATAATTCTAGGCAAAACATCGAGTTATATGATAATCTTAGCAGATAGTGGAAAGGCATTTTATAACATGCTATTCCAGATTTTATAAAATAATTCTTAAACCAAGAGTAGGATGTTTTCAATGTGCTATAAATGTACTATGTAAAAATAAACATGGTAATGCTTCATAGTGAAACATTGGGCTCACTGCCATCAAAATCAGGAACAAGATATTTTTTTTTTTTTTTTTTTTTTTGAATTTTTTAATATTTATTTTTTAGTTCTCGGCGGACACAACATCTTTGTTGGTATGTGGTGCTGAGGATCGAACCCGGGCCGCACGCATGCCAGGCGAGCGCGCTACCGCTTGAGCCACATCCCCAGCCCCAGGAACAAGATATTTTTATAAAATTTTTTTCTAAAAGTTCTGGGCCAAAGAAGAGGACATCAAACAGAAATAAGAAACATGGATATTACAAAGGAAGAGACAAAGTCATGACTATTTACGTGTTTATATTCCTAGAAAGCCTGAGAATATTAACTCTAAAGCCCTTAGAACTAATGAGTTCAGTAAGATATTAGTACATAATAAACATAAAAGCATTACTAGATTTTATCTACATAATGAAATATTAGGTGATATGATAGAGAAAAATCTAACAAAATCATGACAATAAAAATAATGATTTTAGAGCATGAAGGAACTATTTAAAAGATGATGCAGAGCAATTTAAAAAGTCTTTGTATTACTAGAATGATATAGCATGTTCAATATTCTTAAATGAGGAGACTGACTCACATGAAAGTGTCTTATCCTCTCTGAAGATGCTGTGCTCAGTGATTTTTAATCCTTATCCAGTATGAGATGAGAGATGAGGTCTTATCATGGCTGAGTCATTGTGGTCTTGTTGCAATTCATGTGACATCACATAACCTGTAGATAATACTCGGATACTGGGAGAACTGGTGACTGTACTCAGTATCTAGATGTTGGATTCAGCAGTGTCTTGGTAAAGGCAGTTTTTGAAAACATATTAAGTCTCAGAGTGACTTTAAGAGATTTGGTAAATTTTCACTTGGGTGTTCCCACTCCCTGTCAATACATCATCAAGGATAGACAGATAACCACTGCTGCCGCTCAGAGAAACTGGTAGAGAACTGGGAAGTCTCAGTCAGCTTGATATCCTTGGGAACTAGGACTGGTTTTGTGGGTGGGTCTCTTAGGTATTGGGTTAGTCAGCTTTGAATTACTACAATGAAACACATGAAGCAACTAAATTTATAGAAAGCAAAGTTTTTATTTAAATTACAGCTTTGGAGCTTCAGAGTTCAAGATTGAATGGTCTTACTGGTCTGGCCTCTAGTGAATGTGGCACATGGCAGCATATCAGGGCAGGAATATGTGGAAGAGAAAGCAGTTGCATCTCTAGTCAGGGGCAGAGAGAGGTGGACAGGTCACATGATCCCCTCTTTGGGAACACCTACAAAGACTCAAAGACTTCCAGTATGCCCTGTCTTTTAAAGGTTCCACAACACCTCCTAGTATACCGTGGAAGTGGACCACTGGGGAGACACAAACCATCTTCAAACCACAGCTCGTAGCCACACAGTTACCTACATTAAAAGGATCTCATACTTAGTTTACTGCTGTGCTGTTGCTATCTTGAAAACCTTAATATTTGGACGAGGGCCCCTGATTTCTCATTATGCACTGGACCTCCTAAGTTATGTAGCTCGTGTTGCTACTGCAACAGAACCTAACTTGTCTGAGACATCAGAGGAGTCCTCTTTGTCCACAAACTCAGCTGCTGCAAGATGAATTAATTTTAATGCTACCCCAGTCAAAATTCTTCTTTTGGAACTCCCTTTTGTCTCTCCTCTTCTACTCCTGTAGAAACCACCAATTCTGTGTCAAATTCTGTTCTACAAATCCAGATAGAAATGGAGCTGAAGAAACCAGTTCCTGTCCTCCAGGTGCCCACTTACGTTGCTGTGGGTGCTAAGAACACAAACAAATATGGCACAAGGTGATGTGTACTTGGAGAAGAGTGTAAAGCAAGAACCTTGGGGGCAGTAGAGGAACAATCTGCTTTTTATGAAGATAAAATGTTCGTTCTGATCTTTGAAGATAAATAGTTGCAAACTAAGGAAGCCAGCTGGGGAAAGGTGATCCCAGGCAAGGGGAGAATATGGGTACAAGGACAGTGAAAGAAAAGGGTGCACATAAGGAACCATAAGGAACTCATGGACAAGAACGGGGAGATGGGTAAGAATAAGGGGCAGAAGGTGCCACTGGAGAGGCACATTAAGACGATGAAGAGGTTTGCAAAAAAATTTGCATTCTATTCAGTAGGCAATGAGGTTGACCTGACAGATTTTCTTTTTCTTTTTAAAAATTATAAAAACAAAAAGTTCTTACATACAGTCAAGTTGAAAAAAGGTAGACGGTGAAGAGCTGTATACACATAACGTTTTTACTGTACTTCAAAAAGTCACACGGCTCTGTAAGATTTGCATCAAGGAAGCAAGATCAGAATATAAAAGACAGGAAGATGGACTGGAGATAGAGAGATGGGGAGGAAAGGTCACCAATTAGGGGGCTCTTTCAATATTATATATAATGCAGGATAAGGATCACAGATGAAAATTATTTCCCTGGGCTCAAAAGCCTCATTTCACAGTATCTTCCCCTCAAAGCTTTATAGATATTGCTCTATCACCTTCCGATATTTTAGTGTCACAGAGTAAAATTCTAAGGCCAATCTGAATTTTGTGTCTTTCAAGATGACTACTTTTTTTTTCTCCTGGGAAGTTTTTTTTCCTTACTTATATAATTAACAAAAATTCCAGATATAACTGGGTTTGGGCTTTTAAAAACATGTTTTTCTGTAAATTATTTTTTCTTTACCCAAGATTTCTGGAATCATTTATTATTCTTAGTTGTAGAATCACTTACTTTATCTTTTTATTGTTTACTTAAAACTTTTGCCATTCTGCTTTTGAGTTCTTAGGGAAGTCAGTTTGTCTTAATTTTCCACAATGCTTATTTAATTTCTGAGATATCACTTCCAGTTTTGCTTTCTAATCTTGTCTGGTTCCTACTTTAATCTCAGTTAACTGCCTAACACTTCCTATTATCCATTTATTTTTTCTTTTTTAGTCCTTTTTTTATTCATTTATTTATTCTTATAGTTATTATTTTTGTTTTACACAAGTCATGCCATCTTGAAGTCCATTGGAAACTCATTGTACTTTACTAAAAGTCCCTTTTGGTTCATAGAATATTTTTTTCAAAGTATGTCTCCTCTGAGTATTTGTGTTGATACTGTCCTTTCCTTTAGTTGCAATTTTATTTTTCATGCTCTCTATTGGATTTATCTTTCATTTTTCTGCAAATAAGGGTATATCTTTGTAGACTGTATTTGCATTGGCAAATGGCATGGATCGGCTTTGACTTCATCACCTTCTTATGTATAGTTAAACCTTTTCTTACATCTAGAACTGAGGCTCATTATAATGAACGTATTCTGGTCCAAATGCCAGTGGACATTGTATTTTACTAACCTCCAATGGTACAGACTAATTAATGTGAGATCATCTTCTATACAACCACCTGGTTCTCTGATTCTTTGGGCCACTAGAGTAGATAAGGTTGACTATTTTCAATGTATGATGTCTGTATTCACCTCATAGGACTTCCCTCCTAAGATTCAATGGATCACTTGCACTTGAGTGACCACAAGCAACATTATATTGTCCAGCTTGCAATCATGTTGAGAGAAACCTTAGTAAATATTGATGATGATGATACTCATCATTAAAGGAGATCTTTCCTGCCACATGTGACTTTAGTTAAGCCCTTGCACTTATGATTCATGGCTTTTACATACTTGGGTGTGTACTAGGACTCCTGAGTCTAACACCCTGAGGATTCTAAGATCAGAAAACAGATGCTCAGTGGGAGAGATTATTAATCTTATGACTTCTACACATGGGTATTTCTCCCCAGTGGCTTGCAAGTGAGGTTGCCTCATTCACCTTTAAGATTCTCAATTTTAACTGTGCAACAAGATTCTAAAGTATGCACATTTCTGCCTATGGCCAAAGTGTGATTTGAATAGATATCAGATTTAATTTAGAATGGGGTCTGTGTAATAGGTGTTGGGTAGAGGTATAGAAAACAGGAGCAGGGGTCAGGGGAAAGAGGGTAAGGAGAGTTAAATCAACTATGTAACTTGGATCTTATAACTTACAGTGTTCATTTATCTACTAGGATAAGGAAGACTTCTGGAATAATAGTAACTTCAGTGTTATGATTTAGATATAAGACGTCCCCCCCAAATTTGTCTTAATGTAGGAATATTCAGAACTGAGATGATTAAACAATGAGAGCCTTAACACAATCAGTTCATTGTAGTTTGAATGGACTAACTGGGTGGCAACTGTAGATGGATGTGTTGTGGCTGGAGGAAGTGGGTCATGGAGGGCATGCCTTAGGAGAATTCATCTTTCCTGTGCCCCTTCCCCTTGCTCTCTCTGCTTCCTGGCCACCATGAGCTGAACTGAGTACTTTCCCCCTGCTGTGTCTTTCTGCCGTGATTTTTTCTGCCTCATCTTGGATCCAGAGCAATGAAATTGGCCTACCGTAGACTAAACCTCTGGAACTGCGAACCAAAAATAAACTTCTCCTAAGTTGTTCTTGTCAGGTATTTTGATCACTGTAACAAAAAAGCTAACACATATGGGCAAAATTTCTTTGAAAATGTAATAATTCCAATTATTCATCCACTTTCCTATTTAAAGAGCTTTGTAAAAGGTATAGGATTGTGTTAATAGCATCATTTGAAATCTTTGGTGGTTCTGTATTTTCTAGAGGACAAAGTATAAATTTTTAAGATGCCATTTATGGTTCTTCACAGTTGGTTGTTACCCATCGTTTCCCAACACATACTGCTGTGCTTCAGCCACCGGGGTATTCTTGCACGTACCATACTTTTATTCATGCTGTCCCTTTCGATTGGAATGCCCTCTCTCCCCTCCTCCATCAGGGAGATTTCTGCTCATTCTGAATCAACAAATAGTGATTCCCACAACATTATTTCAGCAAAATCTTCCATTAGTTTTCCACTTAGAAATATTTATTCCTCTATGTTTCTACAATACAATAAAAGAAATTAATTATATTTGTGTGGGAATATTTGTCTCTGAAATTATACTGAGTGTAACTGGAGTGCTATTTTGATTGTATGCAGAACATAGTACAATAACTGATTCATTCAATCAACAAACTGTATTCAACTGCCACCATATGACAAATATTGTACGAAAAACTTGGGATAGAGGGGGCTTTGAGACAGTCATGGTTTCTTGACTTCATGAAACTCACAGATCAGTGATAGGATAATAGATGACAAGTAAACAAATAATTTCAAGTAGTGACTCAAGGAAAACACATATCAACTCTACATTTTTTGGGAGAATATTTGGTGTTATCAGAGAAGAAATAAGTGCAGCTTTTGCAGAAGTTCCCTATGACTTCAGAGCATTTAATATCAATAAAAAATCTCAGTATTATATGACAATAGTATTTATTTTTAATTTTTTTTTGCTCATGTGTATTTAGGTTGACTCAGGCTGGGCTCAGCTAGGTGATTGAGGAGGTTCTTTCAAGTGTCTGTGACTGCCTAGGGTTAGCTCATTTCAGCTGGGCTTGGTTGGAGTAGCTTCTCTGTCTTTTGCAACCATAAGGAGAACTCTGGCATTATGTGTAACAGTGCAAGCCCCAATAAGCAACACTTTCTAAGACTTTGCTTTGCTTGGGTTGTATCTGCTACCATCCCATTGACCCAAAGCAAGTCACATCTTTAAGTTCCAAGTTCCAGGATTCAAATCAGGAGGATGCTGCAAAAGTTACATGGCAAGAGGTGTAGATTTGCAATGCTAGTGTTGGATAGAAAACAAAAAAATGCATCAATAATCGAGTCTGCGCCAGGTATCTTAATGTGTGTGACATCATATCGTAAGAAGGATGGTACCTACTAAATCCTCAGGCAAGAGCTTGGGTAATTTTTTTGTACCTTGCCTTCCTCTTTCTTTCCTTGGTTCTTTTTTTCTCTCACCCTCAACACTACCATTGCTTCGCATTAACTTGTTTTTGGTTCATTTGTGTAGTCTGTGATGCTACAGTTTCCAGAATATCTGTACCTTAGGCTTGGAAGACCTCCCTCCCTCTGAGGAGTGTGTGTGTGTATGAGTGTGTGTGTGTGTGTGGGGGGGGGTGGGTGTGTCTCTGTGTTTGTGTCTGTGTGTCTATGTGTTTGTGTGTTGCTTTTGTGTATGGCAAGGCAGAAGAACTAAAAGATTTACAGAGATTTGTGTATAAATATTATTATTTTTTTTCACTTAAAGGAAAGAGATTTCTGAGGTGTATCTCCTATGGTGATCCTAGAGTTCCCCACGTTCTTGTTTGGCAAGAAACCTTTCATTGACTTTCTCCCATCTCTGCTCCTCCACTGGTATTTCCTGGAATCACTCTCAGTCTGTGTGTTGGGGTCTGCTTCTGGGAAGCCAAATAAGAAAACACATATTGAGAATTCTACTGTGAGCAGAGAGTACCTTCAGAAGGTCCACTCTCACTGTAGTGAGTGAACCCAGAGAAGTTATCATTTTATATCAGTTTGTAAAAATAAATCAAATAGTGGAAAGAACATAGGCTTTGAATCAGGCAAGAATCAGACAAACCTGGGATCTAGCAATTTCTCTACAACTTACTTTCTGAGCCTTGCTGAACATCAGGTTTCTCCTTTGTAAAATAGAGGTGATGCCCACCTCCCAGTGTGAGGACTAGAGGCAATGACACATATAAAGTCTCATGTGCAGACTGGAGACACAGCAGCATTCAGGAAGCAGTAGCCATCTGTGGTGAAGGTGCTGGTTCATTTTGAGTAATAGTGATAACAGCAGCATTTGTGCAACGCCGTGGGTAGACAGACATGGCTTTATTTAATCTTCACTTCAAATGTATGGAGGCAGGTATTATAATCAGGCCCACTTTACAGAAAAAGAAGTTAAAGCTCAGAAGAGCCAGGAGACTCAGGCTCACACAGCCAGCACTGACATCAGTACAGATCTTCCAACTCAAGAGCTACATCCTTTACATTACGTTTTGTCTTCCTTCAGCCATTTTAGTTATTTATTCTGTACCTTGGTTGGTATAAGGTCCCCAAAGACAGGAATAGATTCATTTTCCCTGTGGATTCTGGGGCTCCACTCAGGGAACTTGGTTACTGAGAAAGGAATTAAATAATTGTCAGGGGGGAAGAGACAGCTTGTAGGAGAATGTGATAAATTCAGCTGAGAAAGCGCCAAGGGCGAAGACACGTGCAGAGCTGGCGCCAGAATGTAGGCCTTTAGGCTGTTGCTTAATAGTATTAACAACTAATATTTGTCTCGCATTTTACAGTTATCAAAGTACTTCCTGAGGTTTAGTTTCACTTGATTCTTACAACAATCCTGTGCTCTGAGGTGACTTCCTTTGTCAATAATTTTACTGTAGGAAACTGAGGCTCAAATAAATATTTTTGCTTCCAGATAGTAAGTCATTGTTAGAGCTGGAAGCTCTGACAGTGTCTGGAACCCAGATCTTCTGCTGACATTATCAGCATTTTTGAAGAAGAACATTGTCCCCACACTAATAGCCACTGGAATTTGCAAAGTGCTTAGTTAAAAGCATCCACACAAGCTGTGCGCGGTGGTGCACACATATAATCTCAGCAGCTTGGGAGGCTGAGGCAGGAGGAGTTCTAACTCAAAGCCAGCCTCGGAAACTTAGGGAGACCAAGTCTCTAAATAAAAAATAGAAAGGGCTGTGGATGTGGCTCAGTGGTTGAGTGCCCTGGGTTCAATCCCCGGTCCAAAAATAAAGGTGTATTTTTCACAAATACTAACTCAATTAATTTTTACCAGATACAGAGACACTATCCCCATTTACAGAGAGGAAGAAACTAAGGTTTAAGAAGATAAAAGGACTTGCTTAAGGACATTGTTAGCAATTTCCTGAGCCAGAGCTCAGTCTGGGGGGTCTTCTGACTACAAAATCCAGACTCCTTCCTCCCAAGCACCTGCTGGACCCTAAATGCAACTGCTCTCATGACAGGAGGAGACATTGCTTCTCTCCATCCATTCCCAACATTTATTCAGAGAAAATCTTCCCCTTTGCCCTTACTCCATCTTTAGTTTTCAGTCACAACCAGAGCAGTCCTCACGAGGGGCTGTAAAGAGGCCACAGGAGGATCTTGGCAAGAGTGCAGATCTTCCCATTTGCTAATGAAGATCAGCTGGGCCTCTCGGGGGTCCTCCTGCTGCCAGGAGCAGGGAGGCATCTCAGAGTTAAAAGTGCCGCTTCAGAAGCAGACGTCTCTCAAGGCCCAGGCCCTGATGTGGCCGGTGCCGATGGAGCCCTGGTCTTCTGGCTCAGCATTCCATTCATCCATTGTCTGTCTAGCTGCTGCCAGTCCACATAGCCATGAGGACAGGGAGGAGGAGGAGGACGCTGCTATGTCATGCCTCTTCTGAATGAGAAACAGCTCTCTGCTTGTAAATAGCAGAGGATCTGGGGGAAGACCAAGTTTTGGTACCTCATCAAGCTAGGGAACTTTTATATCAGTTGCAGAATCTGAGTGTTTATTTTTCTTTGCTTGTATTGCAAATTAATAACAAGCTGAGAAAAGAGCAGGCCTTTTTAAAAAAAAATTTTTTTTTTCCAATTGGCCTCTCACTCTCTTCTCTACAATGTCTGGGTTTCCCTCAAAGCTACCAAGTGCTAATTTGAAAAATATGTCGCAGACAAGTGGGAGAAAAGCAGGCATTCAATGTGAAATGCCCTCTGGGGCACAGAGGAGCTCCCGTAGAGAGAGAGAGAGAGGAAAGGGTAGTTGCGGGGGCAGATGAGGAAGGGAACAAGATGAAGGAGGAAATGGGAGCAGGAAGAAGCATGGGTAATAGCTGGGTCACAGCGAGGGCTGCTGGATGCAACCCTCTATTGCATTTGAGGCCTGTACAGATCTCATTGTTAAAAGTACTCACTGCATCTTCCTGAGTCCCCCCGGTAGGATGCTTTCTAAGAAAAAATTAGTTTAGAATTAAGTATACTAGGAAATACTTGCATCTTCTGAGGAACTCATGTTTTCTTTTCATGGATTAAAAAGCACTAGCTACTATTCGGGTTTCTGAGTATGTTTCGTCAGCCAGGAAGCAAAATTTACAGTGCCGACCACGGTGGTCACTGGCTTCTCCTGTTTTTCCTCTGGCATCTCTTTTATTGTAATGCAACTTATTTTTTTGTTTTTATGATTTAGAAATGAATAATTTAACATTGTTTTGCACGTATGAATGGCTTCCAAATCTTTGTGCAATGACAAATATATATGTAAGTAAATAAAAATAGATGTAAATAAACCTTGCTAGAGAAGCCTCAGGGTAAGCAAATTAAAGGAATGAATGAGCAAGTGAGGGGAACCCTGAAGTTGACTTCAGGCTTCTTCCTCACGTACACCCTGAGAGAGGCAACGTGGATGGAGACAAGAATGGCTAAGAGCAGTGGATTCCAATGTGTGGCTACTGATCTCTTATTCTTGTGTATAGAGCTCCAAAGACTCAGGGCCTAGAAGTAAACATTTCAGAGAGCTCCTCCCCTGGATTCTTCTCTGGGCTTTCCAACCTCCCATGGCAGTCTGTTTTTTTTTTTTTTTAAATTATTATTACTGGATAGAGTATGGAATTTAGAGGCCAAATACTAAAGTTTGTAGCTTCAAATGGAAGGACTTGGCCCCACCCTCCCTGAACTTTTGCAAATAAAATAGAAACCCTATAGGAATATTTTCTTTCTCATTTTCCTGTGATCATAGTTCAGGGCTCTGTGCTATCTTCCACATCCATTGGTAATCTTTTTTTAAATGTCTTCCAACTTACCCAGCACTGCCTTTTGTTCCAGTGATTCCTTGGCCACACCTCTGCCTGGGATTCCCTGCTCCTCTCCTTGTTTCCTCAGATAACTTCTACACAGCCTTTAAAGTCACACTGAGAAGCACTGGGTCG
Source organism: Urocitellus parryii (assembly GCF_045843805.1). Classification (NCBI taxonomy): domain Eukaryota; kingdom Metazoa; phylum Chordata; class Mammalia; order Rodentia; family Sciuridae; genus Urocitellus; species Urocitellus parryii. The sequence goes on from NC_135534.1 coordinate 185,092,962, forward strand.
AGTGGTGATAGCTTGCCATTGACTATGAATACCCTCCTTCTTCCTTACTCACAGTCAAGACTCAGCTCATGTTGATTAATACTGCGCTTGGTCTACTGCCTTTGCTTGTTCTGCCTTGCACCTCTCAGTGCAGCTTCCCAATGCAAAAACTGTTCTTCTTTAAATCAATAGCACATTGTAGGCACATCTAGCTTCAAGATGTGAATAAAAAATGCAATCTAACCAAAGGTTGAATTTGGACACCCGTGACAGAAGTACACACTTTTCTCAAAATTCATCTTGATCTCAGGTATGTCTTGTGCTATGGAAAGCCAAGATGGAAATAGTGAAATACCAGGCAAAATGTTGAAGTAGCCTGTTTCTTTTATGACTATCAAATGGTTGATGGATGGATGCTCCCAATTTCCTTTGAGAACTAAAAATATGCCTGATATTGTCTAAGCCCACATTAGTACCTGGCTAGAGCATTGAAGGGATCATCAAGAGTTATTTGTGGACACTTTGTTGTAGACAAAAAAGAAAAATAAAAAAGGCAGACTGGATAGTGGTAGAACAGCAGAGCACAGAGCTCTGAAGTCTAGGCTCTGGGATTACCTGGGTAAGCAATTTAATCTGTTTCCTCTTTTGAGAAATGGGGCCAATATAGCATCAACTATACTGGTTTGTTTTGAGAATTACATAAGATGATGCATGGAAAACACTTAGTGTCTGGTACATAGTGCTCGATAAATGTCAGTCCTCATAATTAAAGTGCAATCTCATCTTCACACAGTGGGCCTGAATAGCCCTGAGCTTTTAAAGTCCTGACAGCTTGGATGTTGCCTTCCTCCCTTCTACATGGACATACATCCTAAGTGGACATGTGTGGGCAGGATGGGAACCTCCACTGGGCTGCGGTGGCTCCCACAGGCGTAAGTGGGACCCGAGGGTTTCATGAGCCATCAGTGGGCTGTGCGTGGACTGTGTTGCGCATAGTAGCCTAGTGAGTGGATAAGTCTGGCATTGGGAACTCCGTGGGGCAACCCCCCCAGGGATTGATCCCCTGATGCAGGTAAACTTCCCCATCAAGCTCTGCCAAAGATCCCACACAGCACCTGAGATGGGTGGGACCTGAGAAGATGCCCATCAACCTTCTGACTACTAGACTTCGGGAAGCAAGACTCTGCCCTTGCAACCTTATCCCTGCCTTTAACTACCCCCTTAAATAAACAACCTGAGCCATCGTTCTTTGTCTAGTTCCGGAGCCCATGTAGACTAGATCTATCAGGGGCTTTGCATTTGTAAATATATGGCTGAGTATTTGTGTTTTGTTATTCACTAATTATTTGAGACTTTAAGTTTTAGGGTGGCTTACATTCTCCTGGGCAGGAAAAACCCACCAATGAGACACTGGCCTTCACTCCCTTTATGAGGGCACATGACCTCCCTCTGCTTAATCTTTTCATGTGTCATCAAAATGTTGACTGGTGGCCGGGTGCAGTTTCTGCAGAGTAGCATCAACAAAGAGGACCATGTTCAGAAACTAATTTTCCTGTTTGTCTCGTGAGACAATCTCCACTTTATATAATCTCTGTTAAAAAGTACATGATATAGATAAAGTTCATCAAGGTGCCTTATAAATAAAAAAGAGATGTCTGTATCTTTGTTGTTTTATAACAATAACCTCAGGTGGAATTCAGTCCCATGCAACACAGCATCAAAATAATTCTGAGTGTGCTGGAATGGCTGACCATGTTGTATTAGTTAGTACTCATAGAGCAGATGTGTGGAGTTATCCCAGGCATGGAGGAACTGTGAGAGAAGATGGATGCAGAGATGTCTTTCAGTGTTTTGTGCTAGCTGTGGATTTTATTCAAGCAAAAAAAGAAAAAAAAGGTGGTGGTGGGGGAGAAATTCTTCCTAGCTACAAATGAAAGTTGGAATAATCTCTCCTAGTTGACAGGGAACCACTCTCACCTCTGCTGACCTAAGAGAGCTGCTCCTGGGATTATGGAAGGTTGTCACAGAAATATTGCATTCACTTAGCCGAGGGAGCTGCATCAGCGTTTTAGAAGAATGCTGAACTGACTATTCAGAGAGCCCTACGTCTTTTCCCCGACAGGACACCACGGCAGTGGTGAGGACGAGCAGAAACCAGACTGTTCAGGCAGGGGTGTGTGATTTAAACTCAGCTGCTGCTCACGAGGATAATGGACATCCAAGCAGGAGAGGGGGTCTTGTTCTGACAGCCAGTCTTCTTCATTTGGGTGACGGCTGCGTTCCTGAAGATTTGTGTGCAAGACAGATTTTCCTAAATCAGATAATTTAAAAGCTGCTTGAGAAGATCACCCTTTGAAAGGATCCACAGAAGAGCTTGAGAATCGTTGTGTGATGGCAGTTTTAGATGTTTTATAAATTTGAAGTTTTAGGAGTTGGATTGTTTTTGAAAGGTGGGCAGTACCAAACAAAATGTGCTCGTTTGAAGCATCGCTACAGATGCCTTAAATACTACAGTTTGCTCAAATTAGATAAATATAAAAGACTTTGTCAAGATTGCAAAGTTCTGGATTTCATTGGAAATTAATTCAATTACAGTAACCTGAACAGTTTGTGCTACTTGGAGCACTGTGTAAATCCAATTATTTGGTATATTATGAAGCAAAAGGGTTTGGAAATTTATGTATAATCCAGTATAACATTCATGTCTCTCAAATATCCTTTTGAAGGATGGGACAATCTCTGAAATTTTCACAAAATGTTCCTATGAGATAGCTAAGGGATGTGAAGTGTTTATTTAGCATTATTTAATTTTATATATTGGGAAATGAGCTTGCCTATCAGCTTTTGAATACCTAGACTTTATCCACCATTTTACTGGATTCTCCCATGTTCTTCATTTCATTTAATCATTACAACAGATATTATTTGACCTGCTTTACAAGTGAGAGTCTGAGACTCAGAAAGTTTAAGTGAACTACTCAATGCTCGCAGTGTAGTTAGTTGCAGATCTAGGACTTAAAACTAGAGACTTTTGTTCTTTAACATAATCACGTTAGAAGTGAGCAAAACTGACTAATGGTTTGAACCAAGAGCAAAAGATGTGGGAGTACAAGGGAGAATTTCAAGCTGTGGCTGAAGATAGAGCCAGCACAGATTGGAAAGGCTTCTGAATATGGATATCAAAATCACATGTCTATCATTTATCAAGTGCTTACCAGGAACCAGGCATTGTGAAAAGAATTTCTCATTAAGACTCACAAAATTCCCACGAAGTACTGTCTGATCATCCAGTTGTACAGATGAAGAAATCGAGGTACTGAGACTTATATTGACTTGCCTTAAGCCATACCACTTAATCAGCAGGGGTTGTTTGGACTCAAATCTATTTCTATCTGCCTTGTGCTCTTTCCATATTACTTGGCTGCTCACCATTCAGACTCTTGAAATGTAAATGCTTTTGCCCATTAATAATAACTGGAATTTAGGCCCAAGTCCAAGACTTGTTCAATAATATGTAAGGCCAGGAAGCCATACAACAATGTGCTTTGAACCCTGCATACCAACATTTTCTTACTAGAACAAAAATGTTGTCTTTGATGTTGTGAAAGTAATAATATAGAAATTATCCTTCCTAAGATGCTTCGGGGACTTAAAATATGGCAAGATGACTTTTTTAAAGATATATTTTTATAAACATTGCAAGAACACATAGTTTAAAAAGCCAAGTGATTTTACATGACTTATAATGGAAAACAGTGCTGTCTCTGGCCTCCTATTCCTTTTCTGTTCTTACTCCTATTCCCACTTCCCAAAGGTAACCACGTTTATGTTTCCTCCATGTTTAAAATATCATGTGTATTCCACTCATTTCTTAATTTTTATTTTTAATTTAGTATATTAATTTCTTAGAGCTGTTGTGACAAAGCCAAAAACTGGGTGACTTCCATAATAGCAGATCATGTGCTAGAGGATCAAGGTGTCAAAGGGGTGAGTTTCTTCTGAGGGTATGCACAAGAATCTGTTCTGTGCTTCCTCCTTAGCTTCTGGTGGTTTTCTGGTAATCTTTGTTATTCTCTGGCTTATAGCTCTATCATTCCAATTTCTTCCTTCAACTTCAGATGGAATTCTTTTTGTGTCTTCTCTATAGCCTTCTCTCTGTGCCTATCTGTCTGTGTCCATATTTCCCTATTTTATAAGGACACCAGTCACAAAGGATGAGTTTCCAACCTAATGATCTCATTCTTACTTGACCGTCTCTGTATAAATCATCCTTTTTCTAAATAAGGTCACATTCTGAGATACTGAGGGTTAGGACTCTAACATATCCTTTTCTGGGGATATAAGCCAGTCCCCCCACCTCTAATATTATTATCTATTGTCTTCTTACCATTAAAGATGAGAATTTAGTTCTTATTCTCTACCTCTTCCACTTACTTTTATTCCTTTCATAATTTCTGGTCATTTTTTTTGTTGTTAATCAAGATTTAGTGTTTGCATTATTAAGATTACACAATTATCATTCACATTTGAGTTATGTAGTGAGTTTTATTAAATTTTCTTTCCAGTGCAACTTTTGATTTTCATGGAATCATTAATGTTGTTGTGTTTTCTTTGCTTATTTTTCTAGGTTAAAAGAGACCAAATTCCAGACTACATCAAGAATTCCTGCATGTCAAAAAGGAAAAAATGAGAAATGAGTAGAAATGTGGGCCAAGGTATGAACAGGTAATTCAAGGAAGAAAAAAGCCACATGGTTACAAATAAATGAGATGCGCCAGCACATTGGTGATTAAAAAAGAAAACATCTAAGTTTGACTTTACTCTTCTAAGATGGGTGATAATTAAAGAGTTGAATGGTGGTTGGCAGGCAGGTGGCAATACAGGAACTATAAAATGGAAGTGTAGACCAGGGCAGCAGTTCTGAAGAGCTCTCCATCATCCCTTAGTCAAATTCATCACATGCTGGGGTGTGTGTCCTACACCCCATTTTGTGATGGTAGCTGGAAGTTGGAGACAATCGAGTTGTTCAATAATGGACCAGA